>NC_064927.1:336740516-337345062 GCF_023897955.1 Schistocerca gregaria
AGATTTACTGGGTTGCAGTAGACGGCTGCAACGTTGATGTTCTGTACAACGCTCTTCCACAGTACATGTTGTCTGTCCTATATAGGCCATACCACATTGACACGGTATTTTGTAAATTCCCGCCTTCCGCAGCAACAGATCATCCTTCACCGAACCCAGCAAATCTGAAATCTTAGAAGGCGGACAAAAAACAACTTTCACATGAAAAGTATGTAGAAGCCTTGCTATTTTAAAAGAGATATTACCAACGAAGGGAAGAAACGCTAGAGACTTGGCTGGCGCACTCTCTTCTTTATCCACTTCCCGGTTCCTGGCTCTAGTTGCGAAGGCCCTGTTAATTTGCCGGGTCGAGTAACCATTGTCCCTGAACACCGTTCTTAAATGTGCAAGTTCCTTAGGCAGATTTTCTGCATCCGACACCGTGTGTGCCCTGTGCACAAGGGTCTTAAGTACACTCATGGTTTGGGATGGGTGATGGCAACTGGAAGAATGCAGGTACAAATCAGTGTGAGTCGGCTTACGGTAAACAGAGTGTCCCAACGAGCCGTCACTCTTCCGTTTAACCAGAACATCCAGGAATAGAAGGACACCATCTTTCTCTAGTTCCATGGTAAATCGAATATTCTGATGGATGGAGTTAAGATGATGAAAAAACTCCATTAACTTTTCTTCTCCGTGGGGCCAGACTATGAAAGTATCATAGACGTATCTCCAGAAAACAGTTGGTATACAAACCGCTGATTCAAGTGCTCTCTCTTCAAAATCCTCCATGAAAAGGTTAGCCACCAGAGGGGACAGTGGGCTGCCCATGGCGACACCGTCGGACTGTTCAAAAAATTCGTGTTTAAACATAAAATAAGTTGAGGAAAGAGCATGTCGAAACAAAGCAGTCATGTCCGATTCAAACTGTTGACCAATTAGAAACAAGGAATCCCCAAGAGGTACTTTTGTGAAAAGGGAAAGTACATGAAAACTCACTAGAAGATCCGAACTACTTAAGTGGAGAGACCCCATTCTATCGATAAAATCAGCAGAGTTCCGTATATGATGTGAACATTTGCCCACAAATGGTCTCAGCAAGGAAGCTAGATGTTTGGCTAAATCATACGTGGGTGCATCAATATTACTCACTATAGGTCGTAAAGGCAGACCTTCTTTATGCACTTTAGGAAGACCATACAGTCTCGGTGGTACGCTGCCATGTGGTCTTAACCGCTTAATGGTCTCTGGAGCTAACGACGAAGAGTTTAAAAGTGCACACGTCTTCCGTTGCACACGTGCTGTTGGGTCCTGATCAATCTTCCTGTACATGGTATACTCAGTAGACTATACATCTTCTCTAAATACAACCCACGAGGTAACAAAACGGTAGAATTACCTTTATCAGCCTTCAACACCACTACTTCCGGATCTTCTCGAAGGTTCCGTAGTGCAGCCCTTTCTTGAGCGGTTATATTACTGCGTTCGGGAGGCGCTTTCAGAAGAACTCGACTAGTTTCCCGTCTTATTTCTTCAGCAGCGTCCAGAGGAAGGCAACGTACAGCTTGTTCAACACCACTTACAAAACTAGTAAGATGTACTGCACTTGGTGTAGGTGCAAAATTAAAACCTTTGCCCAAAACTGACAGCGTCGCATCGTCTAAAATCTTGTCCGTGAGATTGAGAAGGAGAGAATTTGTCATACGAGACGAATGTGACCGCAGAATGTTTTTCAATAGAAGCGTCTGAAGGTAGGTGTACCGTCTCTGATCATAAGAGATTCTACCTAGAATGAGGAAGCGGTCCCGAGTTAGAATCTCGGTCCGGGACTCAGTTTTAATCAGCCAGGAGGTTTCAGATTCTATCTGGTCTCAGGTGTCTAGTTGAGTGGACAAAAACTGCCAGTCTGTCTTGCGAGATGAAGGCGGAGCTCACCGTCTGTAGTAGCATCGTCGACAGAACCGACTGTGGTACAGAGTCGAGAGGAGAACATGAAACAGAAGGTCAGATGGTCTTGTAACCATATACGTTGCAGATTCCTCGACTTGCACCATAGGGCGTTGGAGTTCGGGGTTCATCTAAATAAATCAGGAGTCCACTACACATAGGAAGCGGATACAAGGGTAGCGGAGGAGCTGTGCAGGGAATTGGACAATTGTTTTGGGTTAAACGGTCTCGGGAAACTATAGAAAGGCTAATTACAAATTGTACGGAAATCAGATGGCAGTTATTAGAGACCAGGGGATGAAAGAGAAGCAGTGGTTGGGAAGGGAGTGAGACAGGGTTGTAACCTGTCCCCGACGTCATTCAATCTATATAATTGAGCAAGCAGTAAAGGAAACGAAAGAAAAATTTGGAGTACGAATTAAAATCCATGGATAAGATATAAAAACTTTGAGGTTCGCCGATGACATTGTAATTCTGTCAGAGACAGCAAAGGACCTGAAAGAGCAGTTGAACGGAATCGACCTTGTCTTTAAAGGAGGATATAAGATGAGCATAAAGAAAAACAAAACGAGGAGACTGGAATGAAGTCGAATTAAATCAGGTGATGCTGAGGGTATTAGATTATAAAATGAAACATTTAAAGTAGTTTTGCTATTGGGGAGCAAAGTGATTGATGATGGGCGAAATAGAGAGGATATAAAATGTAGGCTGGCTATGTCAAGCAAAGCGTTTCTGAAGAAAGGAAATGTGTTAATATGGAGTGTAGATTTAGGTGTCAGGAACTCTTCTCTGAAGGTATTTGTATGGAGTGTAGCCGTGTATGGAAGTGAAACATGGGCGATAAATAGTTTAGACAGGAAGAGAAGCTTTTGAAATGTGGTGCTACAGAAGAATGCTGAAGATTAGAGCTGTAGATATTCTAACTAATGGGGAGGTACTGAATAGAATTGGGGAGAAGAGGAATTTGTGGCACAACTTTACTAGTAGAAGGGATCGTTTGGTTGGACACGTTCTGAGGCTTCAAGGGATCACGAATTTAATACTGGAGGGAATCGTGGAGGGTAAAAATCATTGAGAGAGACCAATAGATGAGTACCGTAAGCAGACTGAGAAGGATGTAGGTTGCAGTAGTGACTCGGAGATGAGGAAGCATGTACGGGATGGAATGTCATGGAGAGCGGCACTAAACCGATCTCGGGACTCAAGACCACAACAACTAATCACGCGAAGTGTGCGTGGTTGCGCAAACTTACTCGATCACTTAGCAACAAATAAGTCACCAAAGGCGAAGCAAATAAAAATCCACATCTTCCTAAGAGAAAATCTCTACTCTTTCCAGTCAGACTACGTGATCGTAGAGCAGATGTTGTATCAGTTCGAGGAAATAATATCGATAGAAACTGAAGGACATGTACCAGACAAATTAATATGAGATGGCACTGGTCCCCCCATGGTACACAAAACGGGTCAGAAGCATGTTGCAGAAGTAACGGAGAAAGCATGCCAGATTGAAAAGAACACAAAATGGTCTAGATTGGCCGAATTTTGCAGAAGTTCAAAATTTAATATAAACTTCAATGAGAGATATTTTAATTGTTCCCCTAACGGAAGTCTCTTTCAAAGGCTGGCAGGAAACTCAAGAAATTCTGCTCGCCTGTAAGGTACATAAGCTGCAAGACGCAGTCAATAACTTCAGTATGCGACAACAATTCTGATTTATTGATGACAATGCCACTAAATCAGAGTTTTCCAAAATTCGTTGGCCAAAGAAGCTACAGAATTCGAATCAAGTACACTGCCAACATGAGAAACTTAGCAGTTGATACCTTCGTTGTAGCAAACTAACTTAAAACAATAAAGGCAAGGCTTCCAGTCCAGACTTAATAGCAGTCAGGTTTCTTTCAGAGTATGCTAATACAATAGTCATCATATACAAGAGCTCGCTTGTAGACAGATCCGTATCCAAATAAGTCAAACGAATACCCCAGAAATGAAACATGTTTAATGTGCTAAATTAGAGACCCATATTATTAACGTCGATTTGCAGTAGGATATTGGAACATATACAGTGTTCGAACATTGTGAGTGATATCGAAGAAAAGGATATACTGACAAAACTTCAACATGGATTCAGGTAATACAGGTCTTAAGAAACACAAATAGATCTTTATATTCGCGAAGTAATGAGTGATTTCTACAGCGTACATCAGGTTGATTCCATATTCTTAGATTTCCAGAAGCCTTCTGACACAGTCTGTCACTCGCAACTTCTGATCAAATTTACACGCCTATGGAGTACGTCTTAGTCCTGTGTCTGGATTCATTACTTCCAGCCAGAAAGGTCACAGTTTGTAATAACTGTCATAAGTAAAACAGAAGTAATATCTGCCATTCCCCAAAGAAGTATCGAAGGCGCTCTACTTTTCATGATTTACATAAACGATTTAGTAGACAATCTGAGAAGTCCTCTTAAATTATTTGTAGATAGTGCTGTCACTTGCCATCATATGATCAAAGCGAGTTGCAAAATTATTTATGCACAATATCTGTCTGGTCAAAAAATGGCAATTGACTCTAAATAATGAAAAGCGTGAAGTCGTCCACTTGAGCACAGAAAGGAATACGCTAAATTTCGATTACACAATAAATCACAGTAATCTGAAGACTGTAAACTCAGCTAAAGAGTTAAGGGTTACAATTAAGAACAACTTAAACTGGAAAGATCTCAGTGAAAACATTGTGGGGAAAGCAAAATGAAGATAGAGATTTTTTGGCAGACCACTTATTTAACGTAAGAGGTCTACTACAGAATCCGCTTATACTGCAATTATCCGCCCTCTTGTGAAGTACGATATAGAGTCCGCATCAGGCAAGATTGACAGAGGAGACCGAAAAAGTTCAAAGAGAAAGTGCCAAAGAAGATATACAAGAGTGGGGCAGTCATTAAAACAAAGACTTTTTCCGCTGCAGCAGTAACTTATCATCAACTTCACAAAACATCTTCTTAGAGCGTAAAAAAGATTTTTCGATGCCTATCTACATAGGAAGTAATTATCACCATAATAAAATAAAACGAAGCCCAGTTCTCATTGGAAAAATTAACTGTTCGCTTTGTAGTTTGAAGGTGGTTCGATGAATTCTGTGTCAGAGAATCAGAAAAACATCCTCGACTATTTTGATGAACAAACTAGCACCGCAGAATTTCCTCGTTATTCGAAATTAAGTTGATCATGAGAGTCACTTTGTATGGCAAGTAATTTTTTTTTCTGTAGTTGAATTACAGTCACCACGTAGGTCAAATGGGAATCTGTTGAGGGAACACGATGTTCTTTTCGAGGAACACTATTGAGAAATGACATCTGAAGCTGACCACAGAGGGATTCTTCAACCCACAACACACATTTCGCATAAGGACTGTAGAAATGGTGTCCGCTATTTGGAATCAATTCCATTCAACCACTTACTTGCGTTGGATCCTGTGGAGACATCTTTTAATGATTACAGCCACAGGTTAATCATATTCGTGGCACTCATGTCTGTCACCCAAACATATGTGGTGATCCTAATAAATATACACGTATTGGTTCATTGGAGCACGTGGTTCATGATCGAAGTCGCTTCTAGAGACTGGTGAAGTTTCATCAACTGTACTGTAGGATGACCATATGCAGCAGACTATCAATCACATGAGAGGATTCCTGTAATGCTCCTTCTTAAGCAATTTAATACATTGTTTTCTTTGGTTGTAATACTTCCAATCAGTGTACACCGCCATACACTTTGTTTTTTCTACCATGACTTAGATACCCGTGTCAGCTGCTGCTAAACCAACATTATCACCTTGCAATACCCTGTCTCTCACAGAAAACTGAACATCGCATGACATAAACTGTACAGCTACCACACCACAGGCTGGTAGAAATAAAACACGGATGTGAGTTTCTCATTGACAAAAATGTGGAAGACATCGGAACATATGTAAACTGAAAGAGTCTTCCGTATTGTAGAGCGCTTCCTATAACCATTCGAAGGTGATTACCAGCAGAGTAAATCTCATCTTCCCATCGATAGGGTAGCGGATGTCTCGGTGCTCCGTTGCGAAAAGCATTGTTCCTTCATGTTGCAGACATGTACATGATTACTGTTCTGGTTTTGACCGTTGCCGGAAAGTGCTGTACACAACACGCTTGACAAAAAGAGGTAGTGTTATATTATGGATGAAAAAGATAAAAATAAAAAAAATGTGTACAGTATCGCAGAATATGTAAATAGGATGACTGTAGGAATTAGGAGCACTTCCAAATAACTGTATTACGGTGATGACCTCTACAATTAATCCCCTATATCACAGTGACAAGTAGCAAATATCCAGGGTTCTATCAATGTTGCCTCTGTCTCAATGGAGTAGCGTCAGTCCATCATTCTGCAGTAATCAACAGCGTACCCAGGGGATGGTCAGGATTGGAAAGACGCCATTGATATAGAGCAATGCACTGTAATACACACTGCAGTTGGCAGGGAGATGCGTTTTGGTGTTTTTACCCAGAAGTCGAAGAGAGTAGTATCCACCATATTCTCCAACCTGTGTAGAAACAGAGTGAGTCGAATTAATGCTGTAGGAGCTTGGTTTGACCACTCAGTGGAAGTGGGAACATGTTCTCGTAGCTCCACCATCTGTGTACGATGTGTAAAGTCAGCATCAAGTGAAGCCTACTCGAGCAACACGACAACAGTACAAACAGTTACGTCGGAGTTTCTTGCTGGGAAAATTAGGAAGACTCAACATCGAAGTAGATCCTCGTTCCTCATAATCCATTCCGGTCTATCAATGAAATATTCTGTCATCGTTATTCTGTATCATCCAGCAGAGAAAAATTACGAAATATCTGCGTGCCATCATCGAGCACATGTAACGATCCTATTAAATATACACATATTGATCTATATCACAGACCAGTATAAAGTTGCATCACATGTACTGTAGGAGGATGACCGTATGCAACAAACTATACAATAAATCGCTAAAGATGCTCCCTGTTACCCTGTGTCATTGTTTAAAACATAGCTCTTTCTGGTGTAACACGCTTTGTACAGTGCCAAATGCTTCCTTTTTCCCCGCCACGATTTCGAGGTCTGTGACATGTTCTAAACTGACATTAATGCGTTCTGATCCATTGGTTCTCTCGGAAAACTAGATGTCACACGGAATAAATCATGTTGCTACTGCTGCTACTATAGCATACCTCACACACTGGATGATTTTAAATAAATGACAGTTACAACATAACGAAATTGGAAGAGTTTGGTAGCGTTGTGGAGAGTCTCCAAACTGCTGTCCAGAGGCGATTGACGACATCTACATTTAAACTCAACTGTCACAATGACAGTAGAGCTGATGGCTCTGTGTTCCATTTCGACTGATTCCTCATATTGCAATCATGTACGTGATCACTGTTTCGATGCTAGCCAGCCCCAGAAGGAGTTGCCCCTCCACCAAACTCTTTCTCCATCTCAAACAAGAGATGTCAGTCAATCATTATGTGGTAGTCAACAACGTAACAGTGGAGAGATGGGGTGGGAAAGACACCTTCGATGTACTGTAATAATAAACATCACAGTACATAGTGCGAACAATTTTAGCAATTTTACAGTAATTTCAACACTGACCAATGATGCGACAGCAAGTTTCCCAATGTCCGTCCCTTTTCTGCTTTACATGTGTCATTCTGAATGTGAACAAATGACTGTGCAGTGCATCCTTTCACTGTTAATTCTCGAACATATACATCATCAAAGTATACCAGACAGCGCTCTACATATTTCTAGCAACTGGAGATTAGTGCATAATGTATGATCTGTCTCTATGCAAATGGGAGTCACAGAGTATTCTCGCAGTCTTAGGGTAAAATTACAGGCTGAAAGACCCCTAGCACTGTCTTTGACCACTCCACCCTGCAGTACCGTTACCAATTTGATCTGCAGCTGACCAGAAGTAGACCGCTACATTCCTTGTCTCGTGAATGAATGGAGCTTGCTGAGCCCTCGCCCTTCAAAGTCCACAAGATTTCTTCAGATGCACTCAAGTCGAGGAGGTTAGCACCCCTTATCGGTGTACTGAAGTGGAGTTGAAAGTTCTGTGGTGTAATAGCAGACGGTTAAGAAGAACAGGAAAGGGGTGGATTTATGCATGATGGAACTCCAGACAGATGGAGTTCGAAGCTTTTTACGTAAATTAGCTACGCTATAAATTTTATTGTTCCAGTGTCTGGGATCAGTATTAGGAGGGTATTCGTAAGAGTGAACATAAACACACACACTTCTAAGGGTGCATGGTTCTGCACTTAAAGCAGGCTACAATGTTAGATCACTTCAGTTTTCGACCCATCAGTAATGTGAAATGCACCGCTGTTATCATTCCATTGTAAGAAATACATTTCCTGCGCATGAGATACATCCTTTCTGCAGGTTTCTCTACGATAGGCTTTTTTAATGAACCGTAAAATGAAACACCACATCTTTAAAATATCGATTCTGCGTGATACGTGCACAATGTTGCTTTCCAGAGATGTATAGCGTCGACTGTTCACATCTGATCTATGGTTCAGAAATTATGCTGTGATCGCAACAGTCCTATATAAAATGATCGTTAGTCATAGAGAATACCTCTTACAACAGCCGTACCTGACAAGTGAGATTACACGTCACGCCGCCACTAACTCTGTAAAGAGGGCATCTGTCAAGCAGATGTATAAATGGAGATTGCAGTGTCTCACAAATAGGTATCGTTAACTTAGGATCATCTTAGTTATGAAACTGAAGTATCTATTTGATACCCAAGATGCGACAAGGGAATGGAGTACATAGCATAAATCTTCGTTCGTTTAGAAGTATGTGTCGAAACAGGATGGTCACGTGCCATCACACGTGAGATGGAAGTCGTCTGATGACGTAGAGGTTTGCTGTTAACGATCGCAAGTAGACAGTGCTCTCAATCAAATATAGAACACGTGGTTGTATACGAGTCGAACACAGGCCATGTCACGTGACTGATGCATCCTGACAGAACAGGGGAAAAAATGGTAACATGACCTCCGTCAAAATCTCCCTCTCTATCTAAAATGCGTCATCAGTGTGCCATTAAATCGAACCCCATTACAGCAACATCTCAATCGATCACCCTATCCACTCTCTGTTAGCCTTTAACGCATATCCATGTAAGTTCAGAGGTAGATGATTCTCTGTTTTCCTGTAAAGCGTCAAATACAGTAGTCAACTCGTATGTATCACTGTTTTCTCAATAGATATATAGTAGAATGTTGCCTCGACGGGAAAAAAAGTGACTATTTCCTAGGCCTTCTTCGCTCCCATGTCGACTTTTCTCGGATTCCTCCTGCTGTTGCATGCTTGTTCCTTTTCCCGCAATTCCCAGGTGGGGGTATGACGCGTAATGCCAGCACTACCCTAGGACAAAGAAATTCCCACCAAAATTCGGAATTCCCACCAAAATTTGAAATTCCTGCCACTAAGATAGGTGAGGGGGAGTAGGAGGTGGGGGTGAGGGGAAGGAGGGGGTTGGATCACACGTGCAGCTGGGAAAACACGCAACGTCATCCGGAGGGTGGGGGTGGCCGTGGTTGGGGTGGAGGTGGGCGGGTGCGGGGCTGATTAATTGATCAATTCAGTTAATTTGCATATCGATTAAATATCAAAAGTGTCCTCGCGCTGCCAACTCCGTATTGCTCATGAGAACCAAATTTAATTAAGAGAAATTTCGGCCTATGGTGAATAAAGGACCTGCCTTCAGAAACAATCGACAAGGGACAGTTCGAGCCTTGGAATCGATCTTTTAATTACGAAAAAGAGTGAAGAATCCAAGTGAATTACTTTACAAGCTTAATGCATGTTTCTGCAACACGAACAGACAGAATAAGATAATGTTGAACTACTGCGATTTTAGAAGCGAGAGAAGGAGTGAAATTTCATCCTAATGCGTAGAAAGCCTGTTTTCGACGTGCTTCACTGCATGAGATACGAGCTCAAGAAACGAAGCCTGCCCTACAGAACTTTCATATGAAGGTTTCACAATTTCATAGAAGAAATATTAAGCAACCCAGTCATCGGACGCAGCCCGTTCAAAGACAGATGGTTAGCTATGGAAGATCACACCTTCTGAGAGTATTATCGATAGTGAGGGAAGAGACAGAAATTCGCAGATCCGGTACCATCATCAAACTATCTCTGGAGACAGCGGACGCTTTACTTATTTTCGATCCGCCATAACTATAAATTTATCGTTGAACACTGACAGGAGTAGGTGCTACGGCTAGCGTGAGTGACAGTGTGTGGATTATGAGTTTTCGTACAGAAAAAACAATTGAATTCACACTTACCTGCAACCAGTCACGTCTGTTATACTTTTCACTAGACATCGAGGATTGTACATCAATCGTCAAACGCGTTTTGCCATTTTATAAGGACTGGGTGTATTGTATGTTTTCGGTAGCTACATTCGACTGAATCATTGAAGAGTACTGTCTCCTCTCGAAACTTTTGCACCTGCGGGACAATGGTCAGTAGGTCACCCCTCCAAAGGCACATAGCGGTACGTTCGCTGTGGCGTGAATGAGAACAGTTGTGAATGAACTCTCATTCTGTCGGCTGTCCCAAGCTCGTAGCATAGCACCATTTATGCTAAACGGAAAATATATATGTACTTTAACTTATGAAAATTTATGTGCATAATAAGCGATTCCCTAACAGCTACCGTCATTCATTACAATTTGAATGGATCTGAACAATTATGCAGTCACAGATGTGATAAGCGAGTTGCAGTGGCAGTCATTAAACCAAGGACGTTCTTCGATGTTCGATGCAATGAAATTTTTTTGGGAAACTTCAGTTACCAACTTTCTCCTCTGAATGAGAAAATATTTTACTGTCCCCGACCTTCATAAAAGAGTAAGCGAAATCAGATATCGTACAAAAAGATATAAAATCTCATTTTTCCCACGAGCTGTTACATTGTGGAACGTTAAAAAAATAATCTGTAAGTGATTGAAATAAATCTCTGCAATCATTTAAGTCTAAAGTGCAGAGCACTCATGTAATGTAGTGACAAATTTTATGTAGCGTTTTTAAGTTATGTCACTATTTTTGTGCGCATGGGAGTGTTTGTGTAGATGTGTGTGTGTGTGCGTGTGTGTGTGTGTGTGTGTGTGTTTGACAGAGAGAGAGAGAGAGAGAGAGAGAGAGAGAGAGAGAGAGAGAGAGAGAGGGCTTCGTTTGGGAGGGAGAGAAAGAGAGAGAGAGCGAGAGTAGGGGGTGAGAGAGGGGGCGGTGACAATTTATGACGGAGCTAACCATGCGGCGCCAAGCAGATTACTTCAATTACAGCTGAAGCTTAGCTTATTATTCACTGTACTTATGTGCTCCACCCATGACGGTATTCAGTGGGTTAAGGAAGAAAGGGCAGTCGGTTTGGACACCTGTTTTAAAATAAGTGGGATAAGAGATTAAAAAATGTCGGAAGTGTGCAGTTGCGGTTACTCAATCTGAGAAACTTAGAGATGAAATATGTGTGTAACTTTTATAAGAAAAGTAAGTTCCCAAACAAAAATCAATATGTTAGAGAGTTCAAGAAACTACTTCCCACATTTTTTGAGAATTTTGGACAACGGTAACTTGGATAGAGAAACTTCAGACTTTTCCCACGTTTAGATTTACACTCGTGTGTACCTTTAAGTTGTGCATGTCAACTGTATTGTCATCTTCTAGGAACGGACGCTCTCGGAATTTTAATGAAAACAAAACAGTGATCGGCTTTCTCGTAGCGCTTACCATTGATGTTGGATGAGGATCGCTGTGACGCCTTCACGCTTACTAAACGAACCTGGCTTGAAACGCTCTGCGCTTCTTTGGATTCTCTGTACTTCCTCTATCATCGCATTTTGTTAATGGCCTGAGATTTTCTGTTAACAGTCGCAGATGGACGTGCAAACAATCGGTCTCTCGGTCTCTGTAGATGGGCTATGCTTTCTGCGAATTCTTTCAGTGAGTCAAAATTTACGACCTGCCTTTCCTACAATAGGTTTAATGTGTGCAGTTATATTTGAAATATTTCCGAAGGTTTACTCCCAGATGTTTAATGGGTGTGATTTTATCCCAGTGAGACATTCCAATTATACTGCCGGATAAATTTAATACACACCTTTAGAGATTTACAAGTCACTCAAGATTTATTATTTTAATAGTGAACACGGAGTACTTGGAATGATTACATTTACAGCTCAATAGCACAAGTAGTTCTGCGGTACGAGATATCTGGCGCTGGCATCCGGTCGATCGTACAGACGGCGAATCCTTTCCTGGGATACGTTATGCCAAGCATGCTCGATCTGTTGAAGTAGTTTGATAACAGTTGTCAGTTGACAAGCCGCAAGAATCACTTCTCGTCCCATCATATCCCAAATGTGCTCGATTCGATATAAGTCCGGAGATTGTACTGACTAAGTTCTTGGACATCCTGCAGAGCACATTGAGTTTCATGGCATGTGTCTGGGTGAGCATCATACTGTTCGAACAACGCGTCATCCATGTTGCAAGAATGGCAAAAAAAAAAAGTGTCTAACAACATTCTGCACATTCCGAGTGCCGAGCGCTGATGGGCGCTCCCTTCAGAAATGCCAGACGTGAAAAAGAATTGTACTTATCTCATCCCGGACCACATGGCCTGCTGAGGGGCCAGTGTGTCTTAGACGAATGCACTCTACAAGATATCGCTCACCAGATGCGCAGACGACAATCAGTTGGGTGCAGGCAGGATCTGCTTTGGTCTTTAAAGACGGCAGCGCTTCGTTCCGTTTTCCAAGCAAATCTCTGTCGGCACCAGTGGAGCCACACAAGAGCGTGCCCATAGTCCCACCACTAACACCTGGTTCGCAACAGATCGTATTGGCACGTCTAGAATCGTAAGCGCTCTTATCTGTGCCATGGTGGCTGTATGTTTTGCTGCCCTTACAATACGGCGATCAGGGGTGGGAGGGGGGGGGGGGGGTTGTGGTGCGTTGACGTCCAGCACCACACTTAAGGACGTGACTACTCTGATACCAACATCGTTGCACAGCGACGTAGTACGTCCCGTTTGTATAGCAGTTCTCTGAAAGGACCAGCCCGCCACTCGAAAGGCCCCAATTTGCACGAATGTGTCCCTGTGGCTCTATTACGTGCCTGCTTCACTCGTCTGCAACACACTAAGCCTTCTGGCTGTGTGCAGTCCCTGTTAAAGGATAGACACGTATGGCAAGCTGGTGGACGACGTAGAAACCATTATCGGTACATCTACTATCCCCCCCGGTGGAATATACCATCAGTGGATAAATGTCGAAGTCGTCTTTCCTGGTGTACAAATTTTTCACAGCAGTGGTAACACCGGTTCCCGTCAGATCACCGAAGTTAAGTGCTGTTGGGCTGGGCTAGCTCTTGGATGGGTGAGCATCCGGTCTGCCGAGCGCTGTTGGCAAGCGGGGCGCACTCAGCGCTTGTGAGACAAACTGAGGACCTACTTGATTGAGATGTAGCGGCTCTGGTCTCGTAAATTGCTATACGGCCGGGAGGGCGGTGTGTTGAACTCATGCCCCTCCATATCCACATCCAGTGACGCTTGTGGGCTGAGGATGACACGGCGGCCGGTCGGTACAGTTGGGCCTTCATGGCCTGTTAAGAAGGAGTTTAGTTTAGTTATAGGAATCTAAGCTCTTATTCGTAATGCACTCGAATGAGACCTCAATTAATTAGGAAGCTAAATAAAAGAGAACTGTAACGCTGCACTGATTTGAAAATCGCTGACAGAGAAATAGTATATGACTGAACGGCAAGTGTCATACACATTTTAATGAAATATTTCGTGATATTAGCATACGATTTTGCAACAGATACTCTCGTGCTCGAACGAAGTAATTTTTGGACAAATAATAAATGGTTGTTGACATTACATTTATACCTGCGACATACGGCCATAGCTCGGTGTGTGTTAATGAAGATATATAAAATCAGAGGTAAATAAAACGCACAAATAGTTCTGGTAACGCAGTGTGTAATTAGTATTGTGCCAACAAGGATGTTTCATATTGCTGCACTGCTGAATTCTCACCTGGAGTGGCAAACGTAGCAAACCTAAATCAGACCGCGCTGTGGGTCTTGCTGTTTAGAACGCCACCGCGGATATAATTATTCATCCAGAAATATGAGATAAGCACAACACGGCAGCAGACTGCGAGGAGGAGGGGTGGGGGTGAAAGTTGTGGGGGTGGCGTGGGTAGGAGGGGGAGAGGTAAGGGGTATAGCGCTCTGGCTGTGGCAGCCGGCCACGGGTTGCCGGCGGTGGGCGGTCGGAAGATAAACGGTGGCCGAGAATGAAATATTTATGAACGTAATAATGTGATATATGATCAGCGGCATTATACATAAGAAGACGGCCGGCGCCTGCGCGGTTCCGGGGCGGCTACCCGCGTAGCACCGCGATCCGTGTGACGGGAAGACAGATGAGGCAGCCGCGGCTCGCCGTTCGTCTGCCCATTGGCTGCACGGCCGTAGGGACCGGCAAGGGACAAGGGCCCCAGAATACGCAGTGCAGGAAGGGGCACACCTCTGACACAAGCGGGGACTAGTCCCTCTGGACAACACTGCCAGCAGCGGACCATCGATCTGTGTCTCGCTGAGTCCTCACATGCAGTCTATTTCACCTTTCGGTACTATAAAAGGGGTCAGTTGTCAGGTGTTTTCTGCAGAAAAGGGGTCCATGTGGCTGCACAGCTTTACCCAGCGTGAAGCAGCAGGCAGATACTGGTGAGAAGCTAATTCATATGCCAGTCTGTAATTTCACTTTTAGCATGTAGCAATGGCAATGAAATTATTTACTACGGAATTAGATAAAAGTATGAAAGTTCTACCTAAATTTAAAATCAGAGTCTTTCATTTACCTACCAGTATAGGAATTTCCACAAAGCACAAAATTTTCAGCAATGAAAGAAATAAGGGCCTAACACACTCCTTAGTGTATTTTGCGTTGAACTATTATGCATGTTCCTGACTTCTGTTAACTTATGGTAAACCAATTTTAACAGTGCTCTGGACCCATACACTGTATGTGTGAACATTTGCCAAAAGCCTCCCCACCGATTTCTCTGACATTCAATTCCATATGTACCCAAAGCACAAACTTTCGTTGTTGTAGAAACGCTCCCTGGCTTCAATGACGCTCATTTCATGATAAAAGTGGCAATCACTTGAAGAAACACCACCACGAACTCAGGTTCCATGTGGTCAGCATCACAGTCTGTAAAACGGACGCTGAGGATTTCAGAACCTTTACGGGTGCTACCGACCTCACTACCAAACCAAAAGATGACGTTCGCTGTAAGACTGTACATTTCAGAAATGTTATAGAGGTGAACTTTTCAACTGGTTGACATGAAAGGTTGCTTGTTGTAACGCGTTCTTCACAGGAGTGCCAGGAGGCCATCTGTTCTTCATGTAATAACGACGGAGACCACAATTTGTTATTTCTGCACAGTTTGCAGATGTCTTACAAAATCTAGTGCCCAAATACGTAGGTAGTATATAATTATCAATCTTGAAAGGCCAAGATTTAACAAAACTACTAGCTCGAACTTGAAACACATAGACTTAACAGAACTACTAAATTCCATGCCTAAAGTGAAAGTTTTGTCTGAACATCAAGCCAGAGAATGTGATTACTAAAAAAGATGATAATGAGGGCCACGACTTTTGGGATAGGTCATAATTGCGTGTGTAGGGAATTCAGAATCTGCTCTCTACGTTCTGTTTCCCGGTTCACATTAATTAAAAAGTACACAACAGTCAGAAACACAATATTGCCATTAGTCTATATATAAAACCCACTTGGATTAACATGACAAATGACAATCCTAAACAATAATTAAAATTTCGTAACATGAAATTTTATAGGAAATATAATGTCTTGAGACTTGGTTAAAAAAAGTCAAAGCTACGAGGCTGGTGCTTTCAACAGATCTGATTTTCACTAATACTCATTTTTCTCACAACTCAGAATCTGTGCTTTGGGCAGTTATGTTTCTCAGT
This sequence comes from Schistocerca gregaria, assembly GCF_023897955.1. Lineage (NCBI taxonomy): Eukaryota > Metazoa > Arthropoda > Insecta > Orthoptera > Acrididae > Schistocerca > Schistocerca gregaria. Next base: position 336,756,564 of record NC_064927.1, read on the forward strand.
GCCTCAGTTAACGTCTGCGTATTATTACAATATTACTGCTAAGTGTGTGAATTGACAGGGAACTGAACGTCAGGAACCAGTTGTGAAGAATTAAAAATGTCCCAGCGTGTGAAACAACGTTATGCAATAGTGAACTGAGTCACTGACGCTGAATGAATGGATCAACGCGAAAACGAGTGTTAACAATGCAAGATACCAAGCGAGATACGAACCATTGTTCGACAAAAGGAGACCGCTCCGTCCCAGTCGTCAGACAGAGAGCTTCTATGAACCCAATTGCCTACTAAGAGTGCTACGCAACGGAAACGCTAACAACGTTAATGAATATTAATTGTTAAAATGTTACCAAACGAGACCCAAGTAACTCAGTTATGGTGTCGGAACCCGCCTATACCCTATTAGCTTATAATAGGATAGAACTTTTAAGTTCCACAAATAAATTCAGTGCATTGTGGATTCATATTTAAATTTGGGTGAAATTAACAAGGTACGATATTTCTACGAACTGTTACGGAGTAACATACAACCATTAACACAGTATCTTTACTACAGTAATGGTGGCAACATCACACGTGTAGGAGGGGAACATATAGATGAAAGCATACTGGACTGGAATGATGGTCACATAATTTTTGATATTTCAGACTAGCTGCATGAGTCTTAGCGCGATTTTAACAGTAATGTTACACGTAGACGCAGACACCATATTTATTCAATACGTCTCTCGTGAGCCCCGCGAACATTTACAGATAGAGGATGATGATTGTAGAATAAATATGGCACGTGATCTGATAGCACCTACGGCACTTATACTTCTTACCAATCGCGTGCTGGGAAGTGTAGCCGCATGACGTGCATGGCTGTTGCCAGATACGATGGAAGCATAAGTTATGGAATGACCACACACTCTCGTCTTCATCTGCAACTCACCAGTGCGAGATTTACCAAGACCGGAGCGAGCGTTAATAGTGCTAAATAGAAGCCAAGACGCGAGATGACTTCTGGAGCGCATACCGTGGAACAGCCATAAAACTCTTCTGCTTCAGAACTTCATGGTCCAGTACGACAATTTAGTCCATCTCCCTCTGCAGTCCGAGGGCTTGGTCCAAATGTTCTGTCCAATGGACCTGGTGAAATTTTCTAACTCAACCAGTGCGCAACATTCCTGCACACAGAGAAAGGCACACACAAAGTTTTTGCTAGGCATGGAGTCAGTGCGGTGCTTTACCGTCTAACAAAATAAAAAACAAATAATTTCCCATTGTGGTTTTTGATGCAACATAGAGCGACAACTGTTTCCAGTGAGCCCCTCAGAAGTATGCTCTGTTAGCGAAAAACAACAATCGTGTTCCGTATAGCCACAGTGAGTGCTCTCGAAAGCATTATGTGGTTGGCTGAAATGCAAGCATTGCTCTCTTCTGCATGTCGCGAGAGAGCTCCGTACCCGCAGACACAATTTCCTGATGTGGCCTGGTGGGCAGGGCACCTTGCTGATAGCGTCACCCTGGCAACTCCTAGGACCTGCTCTTCCCGCAGGTGGTAGTTCCAGGAGGGCGATCCCTAAGGTGCCGGGAATCTTCCCTTCGCAGCAAAGCAGCCAGGTCAACGTGACCACTTCCCCTTTTCAAGCGTTTCCGTTGTTCCACAGAAACCACGTAACCAGCCTGGGGTGGTCAGTACTCACTGCATGCACTCGACTAAAATGTAGGAGATGAAGTGAAACTGCGAAAATCACGTAAGCATTCACCGACCTCCGACATGTAGTTTAATATTTCAAGAGGCCACTGGAGTTATGGCTACGCTATAGTAACAGAGCCTTGAAAGCACCACTATAGTAACAGAGCCTTGAAAGCACCAAGCTTCCCTTCTAAATATGCAGATCATCACACCACGAATTCGTATATATGTTTAATGAGTTAGGTGTACAAATAATTGGAAGGGATGGACTGTCTCGAGATGTGAACTGTAGTTACCAGGTTTTTAATTTATTTTATTTTTTATTTTTTGTGAGTCTTTAGCAGTCTCCATTCTACAGCTCCCTCCAGTGCCATGTAAGTCATTCCCTGATGTCTTAACAGATGTCGTATCTTCCTTTGCCTTCTCCTTGTCAGTGTTTTCCTTTCCTCTCCGATTCTGCGCAGAACCTCCTCGTTCCTTAACTTATCAGTCCACCTCATTTTCTATATTCACCTTTAGCACCACATCTCAAATGCTTCGATTCTCTTCTGTTCCGCATTTCCCACAGTCCACGTTTTTCTACCATACAATGCTGTTCTCCAACGTACATTTTCAGACATTTATTACTCAAATTTAGACCTATGTTTGTTTCTAGTAGGCTTCTCTTTGCCAGGAATGCCCTTTTTGCCAGTGATAGTCTGCTTTTTATGTCCTCCTTGCTTTGTCCGCCACTTGTTATTTTGCTGCCTAGGTAGCAGAATTCCTTAACTACATTTACTTCGTGACCGTCAACCCCGATGTAAAGTTTCTCGCTGTTCTCGCTTCTGCTACTTGTCGTTACTTCCGTGTTTATTCGATTTACTCTCAATCCATATTCAGTATTCATTGCACTGTTCATTCCATTCAGCAGATCCAGTAATTCTTCATTAGTTTCTCTTAGGATAGCAATGTCATCAGCGAATAGTATAATTGGTATCGTTTCACCTTGAATTTTGATTTCACTGCTAAACTACGTTTTTATTTCCTTTATTGCTTTTTCGATGTGCAGATCGAACAATAGGGGCGGAAAACTACATCACTGTTGCACACACTTTTCACTCGGGGCGTTTCATTCTAGGTAGTCCTCTCTTATTATTCCCTCTTGGCTCTTGTACATATTGTATACTCCGCGTCTCTCCCTGTAGTTTGTCCCTGTTTCATCCATAATTTCAAATATCTTGAACCATTTTTCAAAGTCCTACGCTCTTACCAGGTAAACAAATCCTATGAACGTGTATCGATTTTTCAACCGCCACGTCTGTATTGCCTCTCTGGTGCCTTTACCTTTCCTAACGCCAAACTGGTCATTATCTAACATATTCTAAAGTATATTTTCCATTTTTTTGCGTATTATTCTTGTTAGCAACTTGGATGTATGAGCTGTTAAGCTGATTTTGCGGTAATTCCCGTCAGGTATTGCAGTTTTCGGTATAGTGTGGATATCTTTCCGGAAGTCAGATGGTACATCACCAGACTCATACATTCTATACACTAACATGAAGAATCGTTTTGTTGCCACTGTACCGAATGATTTAAAAAATTCTGACGGAATGATATCCACCACTTCTGATTTATTAAATTTTGTTCTTAGGTCGTCCAAAGTTGTCTTAAATTGTGATTCTAATACTGGATCCAGTGTCTCTTCTATAACGACTCCTGCTTCTTCCTCTGTCACATCAGACAAATCTTCCCTATCACAGAGGCCTTCAGCGTACTCTTTCCTACTATCCGCTCTTTCCTCTGCATTTCACAGTGAAATCCTGTCGTACTCTTAATGCTACCGTCCTTGCTTTTCATTTCAGCGTAGGCTGTCTTGACTTTCCTATATACTGGGTCAATCCTTCCAGCAATCATTTCTTTTTAGATTTTTTCACATTTTTTATGCAGCCATTTCGTCTCACCTCCCCTGCACTTCCTATTTATTTCATTCCTCAGCAACTTTTATTTATGTATCCTTGAACGCTTCTGTACTTCCTTTCCCCATCAATCAGCTGAAGTAATTCTTCTGTTACACATGGTTTCTTCGCAATTACCTTCTCTGTGCATATGTTTTTTTCCAGATTCTGTGAATGCCCTTTTTAGTAATGTCCATTCCTCTTGAGCTGTACTGCCTTCTGAGCTATTACTTACTGTTGTATGCTGTAACTATACCCTTAGATAACTTCAAGCGTATCTCCTCATTCCTTAGTACTTATGTATCCCACTTATTTGTGTATTGGTCCTTCCTGACTTCAGCTTACTCTTCATCACTACTACATTGTGATGTGAGTCTATATATGCTCCTGTGTACGCATTACAATCCAGTATGTGACTTCGGAATCTAACGCAATCTAAATGAAATCTTTCCGTACCACCCTGCCTTTTCCTGTCCCTAATGTCTCTAAAATATGCACTCTCTGCTTCTGCCCACACGATGTCACCAAGACTGCTGCTAATTTAATCCCAATGATCACCTCAAACTCAGTCAATGAGAGATTTTGTCTCAAAAATGGCAGACTTGTTAGGCAAAATTGATCTTTCTTGAGGATGCTGCGAGAGCCAGCGAATGGCAGTCCACCATTCTCTTTGTTTGCGAATGTCGACCAATCGTACCTCAGCCTTACTTTCCTATTGTGCTCCTAATGGACTGTATTTCTAATAGCGGCCACAGGGAGGCATCGGAGGCTTCAAAGCTGGTCCTAACGGTGGAGTTGCGCTCTTCCCATGTTACAATGTCATCTTATCTCAACGAAGTGCCCAGACTCGTACACTATTACCACCGTCGACTGGATGTTCCACTCATAGTGGGATCAGTAGCAGTTTGGAGATGCTTCATAGAATATATTGTGGCCTGTCAGAAATGCGGGGGACTTCTGGGAACCACACCAAAAGAGGCGCCGTCTGTTTGAGAAAACGTCAATCTCCTCAAACACAGATACCACCTACCCACTTTGGCGAAACGGCTCACAGCCCCCACCGATAAGATGGCTAGGTGACGAACGGTTTCCTGGACGATGATCTGACCTCCTGCCCTAACTTAATGAAACCTCCCTGTCATCTGTCCTGCTATTCTTTCCTACGGAGAGATTCAGTACAGAAAAAATGTATTCAAATAAGGAAGGGGTTATAACAGCAATCATTAGACATGTCCATTAAGAATCAATCCGTACATTACGTATACGGTATAGTCTCAATAACAATACCTATCATGGTACTGATTCAATAAATGTGCATAATTAGAATGAAGCGTGATGCTGGCTGCAGCCTGACACATTTTAATATCAATTTCATGATAATTAATTCCAAAATTAGCATATCAGCAGTCCAGCTTCTCAACTATATCAGACAAGCAACACCTTTAGACCAGGACATAAAAGTAGGCATGTCATAACGTCCAGGTATTTACTCATTTTGGGAATAAGAATAACGTAACAATTAGGATTACAGAATTTGGGGTTTTTCTTTTATGAGAACGGGGATGACTGTTACTTGGAATAAGCCAATGAGAGAAAATCGCATTTACATGTTCCTCAGGCAGCTGGTTCACAAACACAGAAGGTTGTGTGTGCAGTGGCTCTAATGATTTTGGTAAAATGTTGCTAAACATTTTTTCAGCTGGCTACAGGCCACACTTGCAACAGGTCGTTTTGTTCAAGATCATTTGGTTTGGGTTCTCTTGTACAGTAGCGAGTGAGGAGTCAATACTTACTCAACAGGAACCCTCGTTATTATCCATTGTCTTCTGTACAATACTGCTATGATTGTGGCTGGTAGACATCCTTTAAAATTCCTACTGGTATGGTGAGACAGAAATGGCAGCGTGTTGAGCCGTTTTGTCACGTTGGTGCCGCAAGGCAAAGTCAATCGACAGAGAATCGATGGTGCTTTGTGAATGTGGCAGGAAATGCGCAGGCACCGATTTGAACCCAACAGCCTTGGACTTCGCCTGGACTGACACCACTGGACGGCCACACTTGGGAGGATACAGTTCAAAGCGGGGTTCCAGCAGGGTCTACTGTCGGCTCTTAGACCACTGGCCGCTCCCGGCAGATAAGGCTTCAGCAACTAGAACGATGACTGGCTTGGAAAATGAGACGCGCTGCACCATGCATCAAGCGAGTCGGACTCGGCCGCAGATTGCCGCGTTGCCAGCACCATTCCACCGACCAGCTGCATCGTTACTTTGGTGGAGGGCTCGCATATGCCTTGGCTGGCTGCATAGGTCTGCCTGAAGTTCCAGCCAAACGCAAAGAAAGAGATTCTGGAAAATCAAAAGTGGACTTGTTTACGATATTTAATTTTAATGACTGTCTTGATAAGATATTTTGATGAAATAAACCAGGCTTTTCTTAACAAATGTCGCCGTTCGGTGACATATTATGCTGAAGCCAATTAAAATCCTGAATGGACAAAATATGGAAATGCCAAAACTACAACACATTATCATGAAAAATACAGTATACAAAAAGAGTTGGCATTCTAACAGCGGTCAGCCGGCTCGAAATGAATAAATACAGGCCTAAAATAGTGGGAAGTTAGGGCAACGATGACGGAGGTGGATAGTTCTCGTCTCCCCAAAAGCAGACCACAATAGCTCAACAATAATCAGATTTGGTAAATGTGGTGGTCAGAGACGATACATAATTTAATTCTCAGAAAACTTCGTACAAAATGTCCTTGAGGATGCGAGTTGAGTGAGGAGGAGGCACTGTCGACTTGGAACACGGAATCTTCATTGGCGAACCGTCATGTACCTTAGGATGGATTTGATTAGCCTGATTGGTCACAAAATCGTTGGCAGTAATGCGACCTTACAGTGTAACCATGGGTCTATGGACTACTACAATGTTGTTGTTGTGGTCTTCAGTCCTGAGACTGGTTTGATGCAGCTCTCCATGCTACCCTATCCTGTGCAAGATTCTTCATCTCCAAGTACCTACTGCAACCTAGATCCTTCTGTATCTGCTTAGTGTATCCATCTTCTGGTCTCCTTCTACGATTTTTACCATCCACACTGCCCTCCAATGCTAAACTGGTGATCCCTTGAAACCTCAGAACATGTTCTACCGACCGGTCCCTTCTTCTCGTCAAGTTTGCCACAAACTCCTCTTCTCCCCAATCTTATTCAATACCTCCTCATTAGTTATGGGATCTACCCATCTGATCTTCAGCATTCTTCCGTAGCACTACATTTCGAAAGCTTCTATTCCCTCCCTGTTTAAACTATTTACCGTCCATGTTTCACTTCCATACATGGCTACACTCCATACAAGTACTTTCAGAAACGACTTCCGGACACAAATCTATACTCGATGTTAACAAATTTCTCTTCTTCAGAAACGCTTTCCTTGCCTTTGCCAGTCTACATTATATATCTTCTCTACTTCGACCGTCATCAGTTGTATTGCTCCCCAAATAGCAAAACTCCTTTACTACTTTAAGTGTCACATTTCCTAATCTAATTCCTTCAGCATCACCTGACTTAATTCGACTACATTCCATTATCCTCTTTTTGCTTTTGTTAATGTTCATCTTATATCCTTCTTTCAAGACAGTCTCCATTCAGTTCAACTGCTCTTCCAAGTCCTTTGCTGTCTCTGACAGAATTCCAATGTCATCGGTGAACCTCAAAGTTTTTATTTCTTCTCCATGGATTTTAATACCTACTCCGAATGTTTCTTTTGTTTCCTTTACTGCTTGCTTAATATACAGATTGAATAACACTGGGGAGAGGCTACAGCCCGGTCTCACTCCCTTCCCAATCACTGCTTCCCTTTCATGTCCCTCGACTCTTATAACTACCACCTGGTTTCTATACAAATTGTAAATAGCCTTTCGCCCCTGTATTTTACCCCTGCCACCTTTAGAATTTGGAAGAGAGTATTCCAGTCAAAATTGTCAAAACCTTTCTCTAAGTCTAGAAATGCTAGAAACATAGGTTTGCCTTTCCTTAATCTAGCTTCTAAGGTAAGTCGTAGGGACAGTATAGCCTCACGTGTTCCAACATTTCTACGGAATCCAAACTGATCTTCCCCAAGGTTGGCTTCTGCTAGTTTTTCCATTCGTCTGTAAAGAATTCATGTGTATTTTGCAGCTGTGACTTATTAAATTGATAGTTCAGTAATTTTCACATCTTTCAACACCAGCTTTCTTTGGGATTGGAATGTTTTTATTCTTCTTGAAGTCTGAGGGAATTTCGCCTGTATCATTAATTTTGCTTACCAGATGGTAGAGTTTAGTCAGGACTGGCTCTCCCAAGCCTGTCAGTAGTTCTAATGAAATGTTGTCTACTCCTGGGGCCTTGTTTCGACTTAGGTCTTTCAGTGCTCTGTCAAACTCTTCACGCATTATCGTATCTCCCGTTTCATCTTCATCTACATTCTCTTCCATTTCTATAATATTGTCCTCAAGTACATCACCTTTGTATAGACCCTCTATATACTCCTTCCATTGTGTCCCTTCTTTGCTTAGAACTGGGTTTCCATCTGAGCTCTTGATGTTCATACAAGTGGTTCTCTTTTCTCCAAAGGTCTCCTTAACTTTCCTGTAGGCAGTATCTACCTTACCCCTAGTGAAATAAGCCTCTACATCGTTACATTTGTCCTCTAATCATGCCTGCTTAGCCACTTTGCACTTCATGTCGATCTCTTTTTTGAAACGTTGGTTTTCCTGACTGCTTCATTTACTGCATTTTTATATTTTCTCCTTTCATCAATTAAGTCCAAGTTCTTCTGTTACCCAAGGATTTCTACTAGCCCTCTTCTTTTTGCCTACTTGACATTCTGCTGCCTTCAGTACTTCATCCCTCAGAGCTACCAATTCTTCCTCTACTGTACTTCTTTCCCGCACTGCTGTCAATTGTTCCCTTACACTCACCCTTGTAACGTTCCCTGGCAGCACACGCACTATTAATAAACTAAAATTTCGTTGTACTATGTACGCCGCTATGAAGCAATTCGTATGTGCTGTAATAGTTTAACTAAAAATATTATTTAATTTTGTATACAGGACGTCTGTTAATATTGTAATATTTTCTGTAATAATGTTCTCGATGTATGTATGATTGTAATATTTCTATCCTCTTAATGTAATTACGAAATATGTTAATATCTGCGATTAAAAAAAAATGTAAAATATAGCCACAGAGGAGAATAATGTTGTAGGATTACAAAGAGATGTTAATGGACAGCAATAATATAAATAGCACTTAATGGTGTGCGTTCATTGTCGTCTTCCTCCAGAGCTGACAGAGAGAGGAACCTGTGACATAGCACAATATGAATGAGTAGACGAGAAATTGTACAGGTGTGTAATTTTGATTATTGTTATGGTCTAAATAGATTATAATTTATCAAAATTGTGTATTACTAATGTAAATTAGCTTGCCCATGTCATTTATAATATTTCTTTAAAGAATTTTCAGCACTTTGAGCGATTATCGTTGGTGTTGCTGGGCTGTAACGCGACCGAACGATTTGCAGCAGAGGCACATTTAAAAAATTGTTCCGCTATAAAATTAACCAAAGCCGTAAATCGGAAGCAGGTAAAATTAGCAGTGAATTACGAAATATTTTTCTTTTACAGCAATCCTGAAGCTGACTGAATTTATTACTGGTTTTACATTTGTGCATTCATAGGCGGATAATTAACGTTGAAGTTGTTAATGTATTGGTTCTTTCCATTTCTAAAGCAAATAACTTAAATGTTTAGTGAAGTGCGTTTTGTCAATGTTAATTAAACGTTCAGGTCGGCTTGGCAAAATTGAACCATTTTATGCTAACAAAGACAGTCTTGTGCTCCATAGCTAACGCCGGGAAAGAATTCAGTAAATATTTCAAAACCAACTGCATCTAGAAAATATGTGCCAAGGCCGAAATACGTAGAAACATTAGTTTAAATAATTTTCAAAGTCATAAATGTTATTAATCATTTAGTTTGAATTTATCAGCATGAGAGGGTTGCTAAAGTTCACGTAATTTTAAATGTGCTTAATTCTGTCTAAATGAATTTTTATTACCACACTTAAAAAAGGGGTTCTACAATAAAGTTCGTACTGAAAGACTAAATAACAAAAATATTTAAAGCCAGTTCTCCCCCATTTTCATCCATTCATTTTTTACATAATTAATATTTTTTTTCTCAGTAAACCCTGAAACTCTGTGCGACCTCTGGCTTAGTCAGTTTATCCAGGTCCCATCTCCTTAAATTCCCACCATTTTGCAGTTTCTTTAATTTTGATCTGCAGTTCATAACCAACAGATTGTGGTCTGAGTCCACATCTGCCGCTGGAAATGTCTTACAGTTTAAAACCTGGCTTCTAAATCTCTGTCTTATCATTATGTCATCAATTTCATACCATTTAGTATCCCCGGGATTCTACCATGTATACAACCTTCTTTTATGATTCTTGAACCAAGTGTTAGCTATGATTAAGTTATGCTCTGTGCAAAATTCAACCAGACGGCTTCCTCTTTCATTTCTTAGCCCCAATCCATATTCACCTACTATGTTTCCTTCTCTCCCTTTTCCTACACTCGAATTCCAGTCACCCATGACTATTAAATTTTCGCCTCCCTTCACCATCTGAATAATTTCTTTTATCTCATCATACATTTCATCAATTTCTACATCATCTGCAGAGATAGTTAATATATAGACTTGCACTACTGTAGTAGGCGTCGGCTTCGTGTCTATCTTGGCCACAATAATGCGTTCACTAAGCTGTTTGTAGTAGCTTCCCCTCACGCCTATTTTTTTATTCATTATTAAACCTACTCCTCTATTACCACTATTTGATTTTGTATTTATAACCCTGTATTCACATGACCAAAAGTCTTGTCCTCCTGGCACCGAACTTCACTAATTCCCACTGTATCTAACTTTAACCTATCAATTTCCCTTTTTAAAATTTCTAACCTACCTGCTCGATTAAGGGATCTGACATTCAACGCTCCGATCCGTAGAACGACAGTTTTCTTTCTCCTGATAACAATGTTCTCTTGGGTAGTCCCCGCCCGGAGATCCGAATGGGGGACTATTTTACCTCCGGAATATTTTACCCAAGAGGACGCCATCATCATTTAACCATACAGTAAAGCTGGATGCCCCTGAGAAGAATTACGGCTGTAGTTTCCCATTGCTTTCAGCCGTTCGCAGTACCACAACAGCAAGGCCGTTTTGGTTATTGTTACAAGGCCAGATCAGTCAATCATCCAGACTGTTGCCCCTGCAACTGTATCGCTGAGGCACGCAAGCCTCCCCACCAACGGCAAGGTCCATGGGGGGGGGGGGGGGGGACTACTACGATATGATCGCCCAAATTATCGCGGAACCCCGCCATGTTACACCCTTGGTGCGTACACTTGACCAGAGGTTGGAAACAGTGTGAAACAATACGCTACAGAGACTTCGACACCACGTTCTCCAGTTACGGACATTTGCATCATGAGGGCTTTTGGTATTCCATCTCACCTTGCGATTCCCTGTTTACGGGGCCCTCTTCGTGTTGTTTTGGTGCTGACAATGTTCGTGGGTGCCACATTTAATTCTTCATTCAATGCAGTTCTCGTTATAATTTTTGTCATAGTCTCCTTCAGTGATCATCCGTCACGATCATTCAACAGATGCTCGGGGATGATGTAACTCCACTTTCCCTTCGTGTAGTATAAAATTTCGATGGGGTGTGTTTTGAAACTGCAAACTCTTCGACTGTATTGGCTACGAAAGTAGCCACCATACGAATACCAACGACGTGCACACATTCGAATTCACTTATACCAGTTTACTCATATCCGTCATAATATGCTCGCAGATACACAGAACACTGTTCTGAACAAGTGCAACATGTTGGGAGCGTTTCACAAGTGCCTTTCGAGTTCAGACACAATATCGCAGCATGCAGGTATGGCTGGTAACTGCATTTACAGGATGAAAATTATTGAACTATATGAAATAAAATCATCATGCCGGCCCGAGTGGCCGAGTGGTTCTAGGCGTTTCAGTCTACGGTCGCAGGTTCGAATCCTGCCTCAGGCGTGGGTGTGTGTAATGTCCTTAGGTTTAAGTAGTTCTAAGTTCTAGGAGACTGATGATCTCAGACGTTAAGTCCGATAGTACTCAGAGCCATTTGAAAATCGTCATATCTTGTGAATGGCTTCCTTTAAGACTTTCAAACTGCACGATGGGAATTAGTAAGTGCTTGTATGGTTTGGTTTAGCGACGAAGCTCACTTTCATTTGGATGGGTTCGTCAATAAGCAAAATTGTCGCATTTGGGGGACTGAGAATCCTCATTTCGCGATCGAGAAGTCTCTTCGCCGTTAAGGGGTGACTGTCGTGTGTAATCTCAAGTCACGGAATAATCAAATGTTTCGAATGGCTCTGAGCACTATGGGACTTAACATCTGTGGTCATCAGTCCCCTAGAACTTAGAACTACTTAAACCTAACTAACCTAAGGACGTCACACACATCCATGTCCGAGGCACGATTCGAACCTGCGACCGTAGCGGTCACACGGTTCCAAACTGAAGCGCCACACCGGCCGGAACGGAATAATAGGTACGATATTCCTTGATGGGACAACGACTACCGAGCCGTACATGAAGGTTTTGGAAGATGGTTTCATCCCCATAATCCAAAGTGACCCTGATTTCGACAAGATTTGGTAACATAGAAGCAGGAGGGCCTTTGATGTCCTGAAGGAGCACTTTGGGCACCGTGGTCTGGCTCTGGCGTACTCAGAGGCCACTGGTGTGGGCTGGGATTGGCCGCTGTGTTCTACGGATCTGAACATATGCCACTCCTTTTTGTGAGGCTATATTAAAGACAAGGTGTACGGTAATAACCCGAAAATTGTTCACCTGAAAGCAGGTATTCAAGAGGTCATCAACAGCATTAATATTCCGACACTTCAGCAGGTCATGCAGAATATCGCTATTCGTCTGCGCCACATCATCGCCAATGACGGCAGGCATATCTAACACGTCATAACCTAAATCCGAATATTTGTAGTGAAGTTTACATGTTGAATAAAGTGTGTGCACGCTGTAGTTTGTAGTTAATTTACGTTTTCTTTCATATAGTTCAATAATTGTCTCCTTGTTTGGTTCAAGCATGTATTTCTCGTGGTGTTTCAATGTTTTTGCCCAATTCCTGTTGACTGTTTTACTCACTATATTGAGGCAGAGTGTTACTTGTTATATGTAACTATTGACTGTACCACTGGAAGTTAGTGCGAATGTCATAGTAACACCTAATCCCGAAAAAGTAAAATAACTAACAACTATTTCAAACTAAATGTGACGCAATCTTGAGACCATGCAATACAGTCATAGTTTTTCACAGTTTTCCTTGCCTGCGTGCCCATATTGGTAGACCTAGATCAGGCAGCATAATGGGTAATTATCTTAGTGAGGCTAGTGAAATTATCTTTTAAAGCATAACAAAAAAAATATTGCTCAAATGGTTCAGAGCATTATGGTACTCAACTGCTGAGGTCATCAGTACCCTAGAACATAGAACTACTTAAACGTAACTAATGTAAGGACATCACAAACATCCATGCCCGAGGCAGGTTTCGAGCCTGCGCACGTAGCAGCCACGCGGTTCCGGACTGAAGCATCTAGAACCGCTCGGCCACCGCGCCCGGCCTGAAGCATAACAGTCGCTAGAAGTTACGATAGCCGCACCGCTGCCCTCTCCGCTTGGAATGTCGTTGAAGCAATGCATCTTGACGTAAAGACTAAGACATATTCCTGGTATTCACATAACAAATCGTTTTGGGCGGAATTTAATGTAATGTACTCAAGTGATAAATTACTGTGTTTTAACCTAATAGTTTATGGAGTGTCATTTATTGCAATAGCTGTCAAAACTATTGCTTGCTTGTCTACTCGATAGCAGGTATCTGCCTGTCATGCAGTGGAGTCTAACTCTATCTTTTATAACGACATATTTTCCTTGTTTTACTGGTGCCAGTAAAATTACTTTAGTAGCTACAACGAATTAAGTATGTACTGCAACATTAATGACAAACAAAGGAGTGTTACTCACAAAATGTGAATCACAGTGTTTCAAAAATGGAGGAAGGCATGTAAATTACAATGTCTTTGTGATGTGACTCCTGTCTTTTGTCTGTCTTTCTTCTTTAGCGACTTCGTTCGTAACCTGTTCTTCTGGTCTTGTACGGTTAAGTCGCACGTGCTAATGTAAATTTTAAGTGAAAATAGTCACTCCTTTTTGTCCTAACGTTGCGTTATGGTGTCTTTGACACTAATGCAACACTTTATAAGAGAGTTGAAACTTTAATAGTGGTAACTATTTATTTACAGCTAGTTCAAAATAGATACGTGTTTCAAACATTTGCTGACCTTCAAAGTAGTCATCAGCATTGCGTATAACCCGCTGACAGCCATGTGGAAGTCGTAGGATACTCTTAGCAGTGCCAGTTGTGTTGACAGTTGGAGTGGCGCGGTCTATCGCCAACGAATTTGTAGCAGTTTTGAAGCGAATGCCATGAAGTGTTTCCTTCATTTTAGAAATGGAGTTGAACTTACGAGAGTGCAGTAGGTGGTACAGCACTTAGCAGCTCCACCAGTCAAACAAATCAGTACCAGCTTGCACTGTACGTGCTTGAGCATTGTCCTGCAAAATGATGGTCAGGTCCTGGAGATAATGTCATCACTTCTGTCTCTATGCAGTTCATATTTGAAACACAACCTGCGACCAGCTTAGAGACAGAAGTGATGACAATTTCTGCAGGCCCTGACCATCAATTTGCAGGTTAATTGTCAAGCTGTTACTGATTTGTTTGATGATGAGGCTGCTAAGTGCTGTACCACTTACTGCACTCCCCTGACTCAACTCAATTTCTAAACTGAAGGAAACACTTCACGGCATTCGCTTCAGAACTGCTACAAATTCGTCGAGCAGCATACCGCTCGAGGACGGCCGGTACCGGCGTCGAGACCCGGTGGCTATCCAGTCTGTCTGCGGACACGCTGCCTTCAGATCGAAGCGTTCCTCACGTATTTTGTCACTGTGGAATTCCACGCTGAACTGAGCTGAAAACCGCTATCCCCGTTTACCAAAGTGTTGTGCATACGTATCTCCACTGCGTCTTTGAAAACAGAGTCCCTGAAACCGTTGGTGCTGCACAGTTTCTTCGTTTTTTTTCTTTCTTTTTTTTTTTAATTCGAAGGTGTGTCCCTCGATAATGCTATATTCTGCTACAGCTGACCTGTTTGTCTGTCCTGGTCGTACGTTCCTGATGTTTTCAGTACAGCGCTGGGAGATACATCGTAGTGTCTGCCCGATATATTCCATCCCAGATTCGCACTCAGTGGTGTAAATGCACGGCGTGTGCAACCCCAGTTGGTCTGTGGTTGGGCCCAGTATATCTTTGGCTGTTTTCGGTCCGTGAAAGATGGTCGTTATTTCGTGCTTCCATAATATTCTTACGATCTTGGCTGTTGGCGGTCCAGTAAGCGGGAGATACGTCACACGTTTTGATTCGTCTTCTTCTGGTTTCTCCTCCCGCCCCTTGTCTGCACGCAAGGCGTGTCTTATTTGTGTCTCGGTTAAAACGTCCCCTTAGAAAAATTATACATGACTGTGCTTAAACTGACACACAATATTTTTTTAGCGCAACGCAATCTGACTTTCAATAATCCCTGCAAAAGAATGGCCCTTATTAACATTAACATATACCTTTCACATATCACTTACCTCACCAAAAATCTTCGTTACTCGAACTACTGCAATACAGCGAGCGTCATTACAGCCAGCTAAATAAAGGATTCAAACTACGGAAGGCACTAACTACTGATCGGCATAATTAGCAAATTAAAGATTTTGATAGAGAACGAACAATATATTTACCTTACTAGTGCTCAAAAGTCATAATATATGTAGCACTTCATGACATCCAGTCTTACAAATTTCAAAACTCCGCCATTTCTCTCCCCACATCCACCACTGCTGGTGGCTCACCTCCAAGTGCGCAACGCTACGCGCTGTTCACATCCATCTGCCCAACACTACAATGGCAGACAACAATGCAAACTATCCACAGACTGCACACAGCACAGCCAGTGACTTTTCATACAGAGCGCTACGTGGCGTTACCAATAAGAAAACCTAAACAGCCTACTTACACGGTGTAGCAATTCTTACGGAAGGTTTCCCGTAGATGTGCTATCTCACGCGGAAAAATCTCGCTGTCTCAGATCGACCTGCCTCTTTGTACTAAGGTGTTCAGTACTGAGTTACGTTGTGCTGGATGGTGACAGCTCCGAGCATTGAGATATAAGACCGTATGCGTCTTCTACCTGTAGACAGAGTGTCCCAACGTATCGTCTGGATTTTTCTTGATCAATATATCCAATAAGGGAAAGCAGCCATTCTACCTCCATGGTGAATTTGATGCTGTCATGTATGCCATTGAGATGGCGTGGGAACTCCTGCAGTTTTTCCTTGCCATGGGGCCACATCGCGAAAGTGTCGTCTATGTACCCGCAGAACACCTTTGGTTTATGGCGGGTGGTGTTCAGTGCCACATCTTCATAGTTCTTCATGAACAAGTTGGCAATACCTGGGGCCATGGGGGAAGCCATGGCACAACCATCTGTTTGTTCATAGAATTTCCCACCACATTTGATGTACGTTGTGGTTAACACGAGACGAAAGAGTCTGAGTGTGTCCTCATCGAAGTGAGGCCAGAAGAAACCATTGAAACGTTGCCACAAGACGACGACACCACTCGGCTGATAACCCGAGAAGAATTCATCAGTGGAATACCCCGAGAAAGCCTGAAATCTCATACTCATTTGTAATGTTTGCCATTTGCCGAAGCTGTCGTAAATTGACAGACGAAGAGGGCTCGAAAAATCATATATCATCACCGTTGAAAGTTTTAATGGAACACACAGAAAGCTAAGCAGAAATAATAAATCTGAATGGAAGAGAGAAAAGGATATCCACATCTTCTAGAACGTAGGAAATTTCGCTCTGCAAAAACGAATTTGCTCATAGCACTTCAGACGGCAAACGTCATGAAAAACGTGTTTTCCCAGGGAGTGAATGTAAATTACGTGATAATTGAATACAGGGCTTTAAAGGCGAAGAACGGTGGCTTCAGAATTGTGCTAAGTATACTAGTGTAAGATAACTGCTGAAACACTTCATTTGCAAACGCTTGACCGATTATTTGCATACCCTTCTGTGCGAACAAACGCTCACTGTTAAAACTTTTGTACTCTCACTCGTATAGTCTCTCTGTAGAAGCGGAGCAAAGACTAAAGGAAAATCGCTCTAGTGACGTCACTGGCAGGAAATGAGGAAAATACATACCGAAAGCAACTTTGACAAAGGGCAGGTGGTTATGACCCGGCGACTGAGAACAGCCATCGCGGAAACGACAGAGCAGGTGAAGTTTTGTCGTGCTTTGATGTGAGCTTGTCTGGAAACTGGGTGAAGGACGCTGAAACCACATGTAAGCGACGCCTCGGTGCAGGACGTAGAGGACGCTAGACAACTCTATAAAGGAGGAAAGGCGTCCATTGTGGCCTATCTACTGACACACACTAAGGGGACAAAAGTCATTGCATAGCGATGTGCATATATACATACAGATGGCAGTGGTATCGCGTACAGAAGGTATAAAACGGCGGTCCATTGGTCAATCAGCTTTTTTTACTCAGCTTAGTCATGTGGAAAGGTTACGAACGTGATTATGGCCGCATGAAGGGAGTTAAGACTTCGAACGCGGAATGGTATTTGGAGATAGGCTAATGGAACACAACATTTCGAAAATCGTTAGGGAATTCAATATTCCGAGACATACATCATTTAGAATGTGCCGAGAATACCAAATTTCAGGCATTTCCTCTCACCACGGGCAACGCGGTGGCCGACCACTTTCACTTCACGACCGAGTGCAGCGGCGTTTGAGTGGAGGTCACTGCTAACACACAGGCAACACTGCGTAAAATAACGGCGGGAATCAATGCGGAACGTATCTGTTAGGACAGTGAGGCGAAATTTGAGGTTAATGGACTATGGAAGCAGACCATCGACACGAGCGCCTTTACTAACAGCACGACATCGCCTGCGGTGTCTCCCTCCTCAGGGCTCGTGACCATATTGGTTGGATCCTAGAACTGGAAAGCTGTTGCCTAATCAGATGAGTCTCAATTTCAGTTAGTAAGAGCTGATAGTACGGTTAGAGTGTGGGCACATTCCATGAAGCCATGGACCCAACTTCTGAACGAATTACTATGCTGGCGGTGGCTCCATAATGGTATGCGCTGTGTTTACATGGAATGGAGTGCGTTCCCTGGTCTAACTGAACCGATCTTAGACTGGAAATGGTTATGTCGACTACCTGGAGGCCATTTTCACCCATTCATGGACTTCGCAAACAACAATACAGCTTATATGGATGACACTACGCACAGTCACCGGACCAAAGATATTCGCGATTGGTTCGAACAACATTCTGCACAATTCGAGCGAACGATTTTTCGACTCAAATACCGACATGAATCCAAACAAACTTTTATGGGACATAATCAAGAGGTAAATTTGTGCACAAACTCCTACACCGGCAACAGTTTCTCAATTATGGACGGCTATAGAGGCAGCATGGCTCAGTATTTTAGCAGGCGACTTCAAGCGACTTATTGAGTTCACGACACATCGAGTTGCTCCGCTGTCCCCGCTGAAGGGGGGTCAGCGATGATTTTAGGAGGTAACCCATGACTTTTGACACCTCGGTCCAGCACAATGTTGATGCAGGCAAAAGCGTCTGGAGCACACCGAATCACTTTGTTGAATATGGAGCTCCATACAAGACGACCCCTAAGCGTTCTGACATTGACCAAATGGCACCGTCAGTTACCATATTTCAGTGTGCAAGTATGCTTGGGAGTAGACAATGGATCAATGGAATTTGTCGCTTGATCCCATGAATCATATTTCTTGCTGCATCAGGTCGACGGTTGTTTTCGGATACCCGTCATCTCGGCGAAGGTCTGCTCGAAACAAGCACCAAATCATGAACTATGGCTGGCTGCTGTTGTATAATAATGGGGGAATTCGCCTGAGCTACCATGGTACCTGTGACGAGATCAGCGTCTAACAAGATAACTCATATTACAGATCACAAGACCAGAAAAAAACTTCAGTGCTTTGAGTAGCATGACAGTAGACGCAAGTTGACGTCTTGGCCTCCAGTTTTGCCTTACTTCAAACTCAAGGGATACATCTATGACGCTATCAGGTACCGGATACGTACGTGCAAAACAGTGTCAGGCGCATCTTTACCGAACTAGGTGAACGAATGCTTGCTGTGGGAGGCAGCCCCGAGCTTAGTAACCAAATAAATGTCACCTACAAAAGGTGACGAGACGTCGTAGGTCTTCCACTGTTTCACTGCCAGAGGCTACTTGAAGGTTATGGAATATATTTATGAGTGAGGTCAAGCTGCCAGCTAGAGATAAACCAATTTTGGAGAGGCTGTGTGAGGCCTTGCCTTCCTTATAATTTGCCTTTCGGCTTCTGTACGCGAATAGATAGACTCTCGTAATCGAATATTCGGCTCTTGTATTGTTTGCCTGTGGGAGCTGAAGATGGCGCCTACCTTGTTCCCGTTTCATTCCACTTAAAGGTTCCTTACTCGAGCAACTGAATGGTGATCTCTTGGCAGCTGTGGCGTTCTGCCTCTTATGGTTTTCTCACATGCATCTGCCAGCCACTTCTTTATCAGTACGAACCTATAGTCAACAACCAAGGCGACCTTTCACTATGCTTTTATAGTCCAGTTGTACAGTTCCTGAGCAATAATTCACACAGGAGGTGATGAGTCCCCCCCCCCCTTCCCCGATAGCTAGAATACTAGCATTTATGATCACTGAGGTCAAAATTGTCGTCTGGTCATTTATATTTATGGTTCTATAGATTTCCGAAGGTAAATGCCCAGACAGTTTCTGATGTGTACATGTTGTCTGGGTAGAGCAGCTCCACACATCATTTTGGGTGTGGGTGCTCCGAGGTGGACGAAAGAACTATATCAGTACAAGCAAATTATTAGTGACAAGCAAATATACACTTTATAGCACTGTGATACTTAAGTTGTACAACAATCCGCTGGATGCGGATACAATGAAACAGTGGCTTGTCAAGGCGTGTACTTCGAATGCAATGTTAACAAGACTATGTCCGCCCTGGGCGCCACAGTGTCAACCAATGTAGCAAACACTTGTCCTTATGCGAACGCTAAAGGCGACTCCACTTGTAGAATATTGTAGGTCTTGCAACTGTAGCTACGAACCGCAACTCTAGAGCTCTGTACTAGAGCTGTCATACGCAACGCCGAACATGAACGTGTGGACACTGCTTATTGCAATGCGGAGGCCCATCTCATTGGCGGCGACGCGGATGTTACAGATTATGCCACGATTGTCATTGGCAGCGAATTTCATAGCGTCCCCCATGGCCCCAGTTGGTAGTTGTTCAGCGCGCCAGCTCGATTTGCGTCCATTGGCGAAGACGAAACACTCTTCCGCCTTCGTCCTCCCCCACTTCCCCTCCCTCCTTACTGTACTTGTGTACCGTCGGTTCCTGTTACGACGGCGGGGGCTAGAGCTGGAGGAAGGGGGGGCGGGGGTGTAGATGCAGCAAGTGATGAGGCAACGGGAGTAGCGTCGGCAGCTGGTACTGAGCCCCACTTGTGTTGCATCATTCACCTGACCCAGAACGCCAGCCGGAAACAAGGTGGAATGCATAGCCCTGCAACCAACAAAGGATCATGGTGCATGGTGCTGACCCGCGAAGGGTCGTGATGTGGGGTGTGGGCCTCTTGCTGGCCCACGGCGTAGAATGGACCGTCTCCAGAAGAGTTCTGTTGTCGACTCGATGATGGCTGAGGCGTCTAGTCCAGTTCCATAGGTTGGTGGCAGAATCACACAACTTGCAAGGGCGAATTTGGCTTCAGTGCCACGTCTGCGAAGCTCCTGGATCCTAGAAGAAACGTGGATCTACCTAATGATTTTACAGTTCCGCCGCACTCCCAGATCTCCCGTCCACCGTACAATGTGAAAAACATTTATTGATTACCTTTATACATTGATAATATTCTTCTCGGGTATGCAGTCGGATCATAACGTCTTCATGACACAATATTTCCGCGGTCCAACTGGCCGCCATCTTCAGGTGAGAGTGCTGGTGCACGATCTCGCCGGAACTGACTTCCCAGCGCAAGCGGCGGTCCCTATATAGGCCGCAGAAGACCCACAAAGGCCGCAGAAGACCCACAACGCGTGCGCGAGAAGGTGCCGTAACCGCCCTCTAGCGCAGTAGACATACCCCGCCGCCAGTGATGGAAAGAGGCGAAATCGAGATATCGCTGTCAAAAATTAAAAAATAAAAATAATTAGAATTTTTTTTATTCCGACGATAGAACCACAGACCGTTGGTTTTTAATGTCAGATAACACTGGGTCCCAAGTCTTACTTAAAAGAAAACCCTTGTCTCTATTAACAAGATTGTCAGATAACCGAATCTCCATGGATTCTTTTAAAATACAGTCCCAATAGCGAGATGCAGGGGCAACCATTTGTGTCTCGTCATATAGTATTCTGTGTCCCTCGGTGAGACAGTGTTCCGCCACTGCAGACTTCTCAGGTTGAAGCAGTCTTGTGTGCCGCTGATGCTCAACACATCGCTCCTGAATGGTCCGGATTGTCTGACCAATATAAGTCTTTCCACAGTAGCAAGGGATCTTGTAAACACCAGGCTCCCTCAAACCCAAGTCATCCTTAACAGAGCCAAGGAGCGCTCTAATCTTGGCTGGTGGACGAAAAATACTTTTGATGTGATATCTTTTCAGAATCCTTCCTATCTTCGAGGAAATGCTCCCAGCAAAAGGCAGAAAAGCTACCGCTTTGCAGGTATCTTCTGGTGGTTCAGGCGAAGGTCCAAACTGGAAAGCACGACGAATCTGTTTATCTGTAAAGCCATTCTGCTTGAACACAATCTTAAGATGGTCCAATTGTTGTGTCAAGCTTTCTCCATCTGAAATGGCATAAGCTCTTCTCGCCAACGTCCGCAGGACCCCCGTACGCTGGAACGATGGATGACAGCTAGAAGCATGTAAGTAACGGTCCGTGTGCGTAGGTTTTCGATAAACGCTGTGTCCCAGTGTCCCATCATCCGTTCTGTACACCAGAACATCCAGAAACGGAAGCTTTCCATCATTTTCCACCTCCATTGTAAATTTGATGCTAGGATGCAGGGAATTGAAATGATCTAGGAGGCGGTCCAGAGCTTCTCTCCCACGAGGCCACACCATAAACGTATCGTCAACGTCCCTCCAAAAACAGGTTGGTTTTAAGTATGCTGTCTTCAGCGTCATGTCCTCAAAATCTTCCATAAAAAGATTGGCGACTATTGGGGACAAAGGGTTCCCCATAGCCACTCCGTCAGTCTGTTCAAAATATTTGTCATTGAATAAAAAGTACGTCGACGTTAACACGTGACGACAAAGCTTGGTTGTTTCCTCATCCAGTTTCTCACCAATTAGTTGCAAGGATTCTTCCAGAGGAACCCAGGTAAAAAGCGACACGACATCAAAGCTCACAAGCAAATCCCAGGGACTAAGAGACAAGGACTTCAATCTCTGAATAAACACCATAGAATTGGAAATGTGATGTTCGCATTTACCGACGTGAGGGCCAAGAACAGATGCTAAATACTTGGCTACATTGTAGGTAGGAGCGCCCAAATTACTCACGATCGGACGAAGCGGGACCCCTTTCTTATGAATCTTGGGTAGACCGTATAATCTCGGTGGCACGGCAGCACCAGGACCAAGTTTTTTGAGAACGTCGTCAGGTAAAGAACTCTTCTTCAACAGTGAAAGCGTCTTCCGTTTTATCCGTTCAGTTGGGTCGTTCTGCAATGTTCTGTATGCTGAGTCTTCAAGTAAGAGATCTATCTTTCCCAGATAGTCATCACGTGACAGAAGAACAGTTGCGTTGCCTTTGTCCGCTGGTAGAACTATCAGATCTTCACCTTCTCTAATGGACCGGACGGCTGCCCTTTCGAGAGAGGAGATGTTACTCCGTGGAGGCTGTCATCCATCGTTCCAGGGTACGGGGGTCCTGCGGACGTTGGCGAGAAGAGCTTATGCCATTTCAGATGGAGAAAACTTGACACAACAATTGGACCATCTTAAGATTGTGTTCAAGCAGAATGGCTTTACAGATAAACAGATCGGTCGTGCTTTCCAGTTTGGACCTTCGCCTGAACCACCAGAAGATACCTGCAAATCGGTAGCTTTTCTGCCTTTTGCTGGGAGCATTTCCTCGAAGATAGGAAGGATTCTGAAAGATATCACATCAAAAGTATTTTTCGTCCACCAGCCAAGATTAGAGCGCTCCTAGGCTCTGTTAAGGATGACTTGGGTTTGAGGAAGCCCGGTGTGTACAAGATCCCTTGCCACTGTGGAAAGACTTATATTGGTCAGACAATCCGGACCATTCAGGAGCGATGTGTTGAGCATCAGCGGCACACAAGACTGCTTCAACCTGAGAAGTCTGCAGTGGCGGAACACTGTCTCACCGAGGAACACAGAATACTATATGACGAGACACAAATGGTTGCCCCTGCATCTCGCTATTGGGACTGTATTTTAAAAGAATCCATGGAGATTCGGTTATCTGACAATCTTATTAATAGAGACAAGGGTTTTCTTTTAAGTAAGACTTGGGACCCAGTGTTATCTGACATTAAAAAACAACGGTCTGTGGTTCTATCGTCGGAATAAAAAAAAATTTATTATTTTTATTTTTTAATTTTTGGCAGCGATATCTCGATTTCGCCTCTTTCCATCACTGGCGGCGGGGTATGTCTACTGCGCTATAGGGCGGTTACGGCACCTTCTCGCGCACGCGTTGTGGGTCTTCTGCGGCCTTTGTGGGTCTTCTGCGGCCTATATAGGGACCGCCGCTTGCGCTGGGAAGTCAGTTCCGGCGAGATCGTGCACCAGCACTCTCACCTGAAGATGGCGGCCAGTTGGACCGCGGAAATATTGTGTCATGAAGACGTTATGATCCGGCTGCATACCCGAGAAGAATATTATTTAATTATTACGCCGGGAAAGCCTTCGTAGTCACATCAGAAACCTCTACGTGGAGGAGATGGTGGAACTTGTGAAGAAGTTTGATAAACTTCGTAAGAAAAAAAGGCAAGTTGCTGAGTGCTCTCGCCTTTTTGCTGAGATGCCGTGATGGAAGAGTAATACCTAAGTTTGCTAGATTTGTGCATTTTATTTATACGAAAAAGGCCAACAACATCAAGAAGCGTGCCAGTTTCGCCTTGGTCAAGGAGCGCATTCGCTTCACTCGAAGACAACTGGATCTCATATCCAAGGATTTACTTTTCTAGCACTAGGAGTTATCGTCGCTGCTGTCAGATGCATCTTGGGAATGGGTGGATAGTTCATCTTGGGCACTATCAGATTGGACGCATAGGAGCGCCGTCAAGAAACAGTCTTCAAAGTTTCAACGGCTTTGTTCTAAACCCATGATATCTGATGACAACACCCGTCGACGGACAGTGATTAACCTCACGAGTAAAGAATTGGACGACGCCACGCTGTCAGTGTTGGAGAAAGGCCTGAATTTTGCCCCTACACCGAGGAATGTGCCTATCACCGAATTCATCTGCGCAGTCGAACAAGCAGTGTCCAGCTTTTCGCAGGATCAAGCTGAAGAGATTAGGCAAGAGGTCTCACATACATTGCGGCGGGCGCCGCCTCCACGGAGTAACATCTCCTCTCTCGAAAGGGTAGCCGTCCGGTCCATTAGAGAAGACGAAGATCTGATAGTTCTACCAGCGGACAAAGGCAACGCAACTGTTCTTCTGTCACGTGATGACTATCTGGGAAAGATGGATCTCTTACTTGAAGACTCAGCATACAGAACATTGCAGGACGACCCAACTGAACGGATAAAACGGAAGACGCTTTCACTGTTGAAGAAGAGTTCTTTACCTGACGACGTTCTCAAAAAACTTGGTCCTGGTGCTGCCGTGCCACCGAGATTATACGGTCTACCCAAGATTCATAAGAAAGGGGTCCCGCTTCGTCCGATCGTGAGTAATTTGGGCGCTCCTACCTACAATGTAGCCAAGTATTTAGCATCTGTTCTTGGCCCTCACGTCGGTAAATGCGAACATCACATTTCCAATTCTATGGTGTTTATTCAGAGATTGAAGTCCTTGTCTCTTAGTCCCTGGGATTTGCTTGTGAGCTTTGATGTCGTGTCGCTTTTTACCTGGGTTCCTCTGGAAGAATCCTTGCAACTAATTGGTGAGAAACTGGATGAGGAAACAACCAAGCTTTGTCGTCACGTGTTAACGTCGACGTACTTTTTATTCAATGACAAATATTTTGAACAGACTGACGGAGTGGCTATGGGGAACCCTTTGTCCCCAATAGTCGCCAATCTTTTTATGGAAGATTTTGAGGACATGGCGCTGAAGACAGCATACTTAAAACCAACCTGTTTTTGGAGGGACGTTGACGATACGTTTATGGTGTGGCCTCGTGGGAGAGAAGCTCTGGACCGCCTCCTAGATCATTTCAATTCCCTGCATCCTAGCATCAAATTTACAATGGAGGTGGAAAATGATGGAAAGCTTCCGTTTCTGGATGTTCTGGTGTACAGAAAGGATGATGGGACACTGGGACACAGCATTTATCGAAAGCCTACGCACACGGACCGTTACTTACATGCTTCTAGCTGTCATCCATCGTTCCAGCGTACGGGTTCCTGCGGACGTTGGCGAGAAGAGCTTATGCCATTTCAGATGGATAAAGCTTGTCACAAGAATTGGACCATCTTAAGATTGTTTTCAAGCAGAGTGGCTTTACAGATAAACAGATTCGTCGTGCTTTCCAGTTTGGACCTTCGCCTGAACCACCAGAAGATACCTGCAAATCGGTAGCTTTTCTGCCTTTTGCTGGAAGCATTTCCTCGAAGATAGGAAGGATTCTGAAAAGATATCACATCAAAAGTATTTTTCGTCCACCAGCCAAGATTAGAGCGCTCCTTGGCTCTGTTAAGGATGACTTGGGTTTGAGGAAGCCTTGTGTTTACAAGATCCCTTGCCACTGTGGAAAGACTTATATTGGTCAGACAATCCGGACCATTCAGGAGCGATGTGTTGAGCATCAACGGCACACAAGACTGCTTCAACCTGAGAAGTCTGCAGTGGCGGAACAC
Organism: Schistocerca gregaria; assembly: GCF_023897955.1. Taxonomy (NCBI): domain Eukaryota; kingdom Metazoa; phylum Arthropoda; class Insecta; order Orthoptera; family Acrididae; genus Schistocerca; species Schistocerca gregaria. The sequence goes on from NC_064927.1 coordinate 336,782,544, forward strand.
TGTCTCACCGAGGGACACAGAATACTATATGACGAGACACAAATGGTTGCGCCTGCATCTCGCTATTGGGACTGTATTTTAAAAGAATCCATAGAGATTCGGTTATCTGACAATCTTATTAATAGAGACAAGGGTTTTCTTTTAAGTAAGACTTGGGACCTAGTGTTATCTGACATTAAAAAACAACGGTCTGTGGTTCTATCGTCGGAATAAAAAATTTCTAATTATTTTTATTTTTTAATTTTTGACAGCGATATCTCGATTTCGCCTCTTTCCATCACTGGCGGCGGGGTATGTCTACTGCGCTATAGGGCGGTTACGGCACCTTCTCGCGCACGCGTTGTGGGTCTTCTGCGGCCTATATAGGGGCCGCCGCTTGCGCTGGGAAGTCAGTTCCGGCGAGATCGTGCACCAGCACTCTCACCTGAAGATGGCGGCCAGTTGGACCGCGGAAATATTGTGTCATGAAGACGTTATGATCCGGCTGCATATCCGAGAAGAATATTATCAATTATTACGCCGGGAAAGCCTTCGTAGTCACCTTTATACATTGTCTATGTTGACGTAGAAGGCGCCGGTCGCCATGGTGAGTGTAGTAACAGAAGCAATGTGTGGTGACACCATCCATGATCCACTCCTCTGGTGAAGGGCTGTTGCAGGGCTGACAGCGGTAAGATTAGTGGAACAGCAGCCAAGCATATTCCCATGTGTGGTGGGTGCATAGCTTGATCATCCGCTGTCTGAATGTGTATACAAAGTGCTCCGATTCTCCGTTTCATTGAGGGCGCCAAAGTGCACTGGTGATGCGATGAGTGCAGTTGGTTGCACAAATGTCCTCAACAAACTATGGGCTGCACAAACTGTAGTGTTCGTGGTGTTGACTTTGAATTCATGGACACGACAAAAGGAAACTTCCTATATGCGTCCGTGGCAATCAACCAACAAATGTTTTATTAGGGTCCAGCAAAATTCAAATGATCGTGCTGCCAACGTGTATCTAGTTTTGACCAGTCGTCTAAACGTTGAGGAGGTTCAGCTTGGTGTTCTACAGACGCACGGCACCGTACTACCACCTTTTCTATTTGAGCGTCCATGGCGATCCCAGAAGAGCGTCAGTGAGCTAATTACTTGGTGTGCACCACGCCCCTTCACCTTGGTGGAGCCAGATGAGAACATGCCTCTGGAAAGCCTTTTTGATCACCTCACGCAATGGTCCTGACTCAGTGCATAGCAAAATAACACTGTGAAGCATTGAAGAGTCATGCTGACGTGCAAAATATCGGCAGCTCACTGGGCTAATGTTTTGTTTCAGTGAGAGAGGCGCCAACAAAATCTGCAGGTCCGGGGGTCATTGCCCTTGCCTGGTCGACATTCCGGTGATGTGAGAAGACTTAGTGCACACCACCTAAATCATGTGCTTTGGTGTGACCACATGATGCTTCCGATGTGTCAAAGTCTTCACCTGGTCCCACAGGAAGACGCATGAGAGTGACTGCATTGGCATTCTTGGATATGAACCTGTAATTTATCTGGTACTGATAATGTGAGACTAATTGAAAATAGCAAGCAGGTAGTCGTTAGTGGCTAAGTAGAACTGAAAGTTGGTGACTCGATAAATGAGTGCAAGGGCCTCTTTCTGCCTGCGAGTAACTGAGAGAAGTTTATAGGCAAAAGCTATTGGTCTGTCTGCGGAACTAATTCTGTGTGAATGTACGCTTCTGGGGCCAAGACCAGAGAACTATCGCTGTTCAAAGAGTCTTTCATGTTCTGAATTGCAATGTTACATTCGTAGGACACTGAATGTACATCCTTGACTCTAAAGAAGTTAAGTTAGGCAGCTGCCACATTGATCCTATCTTCGTAACATTTGTGCTACGCTTGAATATTTTCCTCGTAGTTAGTTCTGGCCTCGTAGCAGGGAATGAGTTGGCACAAATGCGGTGAACAGTGACTAACGGTGGACAGCACCTTGAATTAGGTGAACGGCCATGTCTGCTTGAAATTGTGGCAAATATTATGATCAGTCTTCCTTTTCATCTTCAGATAGAGGCAGCAGCGAAAGTTGTGTTGCTTGTAGTGGCGGTACAGTGGGTAACGGACTCCCATTCTGTGCCGGAGAGCATTTGTTTTCCAGCTGCGTAATCAGTTCTCTTTCAAAAACCTTTCGATACTGCAAAACCACAGCTCCCTGTTTTCAAGTGGAATTAACATTTCCGATCTTACACAGGCTAGCGGCGCAACGCCAGTACTCCTATCTAGTTCTTAACCTGTTTCTTCTTGTAGCAATTCTCAGAACTACTTGCAGTCTTCCCAGCGACTCATTTCTTCAATTGTTTATGTAGATTCCTGAATTGTCAATGAAGCAGTCGCCCAACAACTGACGCACTTATTAGTACCAGAAATACCTGGGCTTTGCTAAAGCTTTCACAGTTACTCGATACTTGACAGCCTACCCCTAGCTGTCTCAGTATAAACAGGCCATCTTTCCGGATGGAAGCAAACATTTCAGTTATGCCACTCCTGTCCATCTTTTGGGAAAGTCTCATAGTAGTCATCATCACCTGGCGATAAAGTATTGCAACAACTGGATGTGGCGTAGCTTTGTAGGAACGTAACACGTTGACTATAAACAGTTCAGGGAAGAAGATGCTACTAAAGGATGCTGAAGATTAGGTGTGTTATTAATGAGAAGTGAATCGAAATGGAGACACAATAACTCGATGGCACTTCTTGATGGAAAGAACGAATCGGTTGATAGAAAATCTTCTGAGGCGTCAAGGAATAGTCAGTTTGGTACCGGTTATCGCTGAGCCGCTACTTCTCAATCAAGTAGCTCCCGAATTGGCCTCACAAGGGCTGAGTGCACCCCGCTTGCCAACAGCGCTGAGCAGTCCCGGATGGTCACCCAAGCATGTGCTAGCCAAGCCCGACAAACTTTCACTTCAGTTATCTGACGGGAAACTGTGTTACCAATGCGGCGACCCAATCGTTAAGTTTCAAACAGCACACACTTTCGGATATTCCAACTACAGTTGCGGGAATTCAGGTAGAGAATATTCAAGAGAGACATTGATTCACTTTAGTAAAGTAGTCTTTTTCGTAACTGTTGAAAATCCGAAACAGATCTTTTCATATATTTGTCAAATATGGCTCTGTTTTCTATAGTGAAATACTTTCCAAAAGAAGTAATATTATGAAGCCGCCGTGTTCTATCCACAAAGTACATTACGTTTTGGAATAAAAAATAATTAAAGTATTGGATTTTTTTTAAAATTATATAGAGATGAAAGCCACACTAAAATACTACTTTTCTACATAGTTGCCATTTAAATTAAGGCACTTATCGTTGCGATGGATGAGCTTAGAAATTCCTTCGTCCTAAAATTCGGCCGCTGGTGCCCTTCAACCGCGTAATGACTGTCTTTTGGGACAGAAAAGGTGCGATTTTTGTGGATTTCCTGGAAAGACGCACTACAATAAACTCTCAAAGGTATTGCCTAACTCAGCACAACCTCAGAAGAGCAATGCAAAACCAGCGCAGGGCTCAAAGATCTTGCTGATTCACGACAACGCTCGGGCCCACACGGTAAATGTCACTCGTGAAGTTCTCGAATCTTTTCAGTGGGAGTTGTTTCCTCATCCGCCGTACAGTCCCGACCTGGCACCGAGCGACTTCCACTTATTCCCAGCAATGAAGAAGTGGTTGGCTATGCAGCGTTTTGATGACGACGCACAGCTTCAAGAAGAGGTAACCACGTGGTTGAAGGCGCAGGCGGCTGAATTTTACGACGAAGGAATTTCCAAGCTCTTCCATCGCTACGATAAGTGCCTTAATTTAAATGGCAACTACGTAGAAAAGTAGTATTTAAGTGTGGCTTTCATCTGTATATAATTATAAAAAAATCCAATACTGTATTTATTTTTAAATCCAAAACGTAATGTACTTTGTGGATAGCCCTCGTATTTATCCGTTTTAACAGAACTGCAACTTTTTCTACAAGATGTTTGAATGCAACTGTTCTGGAGATTAAAACGAAAGTTTCACTCTGCAGCGGAGTGTAAGGCTGAGATAAAACTTCCTGGCACGTTAAAACTATTTACCGGACCGAGATTTGAACTTGGGGCCTTTGTCTTTCTCGGGCAAGTGGACGTGAAAGGCAATGGTCCCGACTTCGAGTCTTGATGCGGCACACAGTTTTAATCTGTCAGGAAGTTTCACTCCTGAAATCAGTTTGACACTTGACTTATAAAGCAACATGTTCCAGCGTAACAAAACGTACCTCAGTATTACCATTCACGACGTTTCAAAATTTTCGTTTAATGCGATGGAATTTTCTAATATGTCCGATTTTCAATCACGAATGGAGTTACGGGCTAAAGTTAAAATACTGCTAGCTCTCCTAAATGAGAAATATTAAGAATGGTGGTCGGGCCTTGCAACAAATAGATATTAATAAAACAGTGACTTTAACATACTTATACCCAAACGTTTTTACTGGCACGCTTTATAGCTTGATATCAACTGATTCTCTGGGAGACAAACCATTTCATCGTATGCATCCACGTCTGCGGACAGCCTGATTTCACGCAGACCGAGATATTTTCATCTTATCTTCTCACATTCGTGGCCAAAAAACATACGCTCTTCCACAACTGACTTCTGCAACGGCTACATCACCAGAATACAAAGGTTTAGATTTCACGTCGATACATTAGATGAAGTAAGATACAATGCCGAAATGTTACGACAGAAAGGGACACTGTCACCTTCCTTTCACATGTCTCTCCAATCACAGATTGTGCTCCGTCTCCAAAAATGGAATCCCAAAATACACTCCTGGAAATTGAAATAAGAACACCGTGAATTCATTGTACCAGGAAGGGGAATCTTTATTGACACATTCCTGGGGTCAGATACATCACATGATCACACTGACAGAACCACAGGCACATAGACACAGGCAACAGAGCATGCAAAATGTCGGCACTAGTACAGTGTATATCCACCTTTCGCAGCAATGCAGGCTGCTATTCTCCCATGGAGACGATCGTAGGGATGCTGGATGTAGTCCTGTGGAACGGCTTGCCGTGCCATTTCCACCTGGCGCCTCAGTTGGACCAGCGTTCGTGCTGGACGTGCAGACCGCGTGAGACGACGCTTCATCCAGTAACAAACATGATCAATGGGGGACAGATCCGGAGATCTTGCTGGCCAGGGTAGTTGACTTACACCTTCTAGAGCACGTTGGGTGGCACGGGATACATGCCGACGTGCATTGTCCTGTTGGAACAGCAAGTTCCCTTGCCGGTCTAGGAATGATAGAACGATGGGTTCGATGACGGTTTGGATGTACCGTGCACTATTCAGTGTCCCCTCGACGATCACCAGAGGTGTACGGCCAGTGTAGGAGATTGCTCCCCACACCATGATGCCGGGTACTGGCTCTGTGTGCCTCGGTCGTATGCAGTCCTGATTGTGGCGCTCACCTGCACGGCGCCAAACACGCATACGACCATCATTGGCACCAAGGCAGAAGCGACTCTCATCGCTGAAGACGACACGTCTCCATTCGTCCCTCCATTCACGCCTGTCGCGACACCACTGGAGGCGGGCTGCACGATGTTGGGGCGTGAGCGGAAGCCGGCCTAACGGTGTGCGGGACTGTAGACCAGCTTCAAGGAGACGGTTGCGAATGGTCCTCGCCGATAACCCAGGAACAACAGTGTCCCTAATTTGCTGGGAAGTGGCTGTGCGGTCCCCTACGGCACTGCGTAGGATCCTACGGTCTTGGCGTGCATCCGTGCGTCGCTGCGGTCCGGTCCCAAGTCGACGGGCACGTGCGACAACATCGATGTACTGTGGAGACCTCACGCCCCACGTGTTGAGCAATTCGGCGGTACGTCCACCCGGCCTCCCGCATGCCCACTATACGCCCTCGCTCAAAGTCCGTCAACTGCACATACGGTTCACGTCCACGCTGTCGCGGCATGCTACCAGTGTTAAAGACTGCGATGGAGCTCCGTATGCCACGGCAAACTGGCTGACACTGACGGCGGCGGTGCACAAATGCTGCGCAGCTAGCGCCATTCGACGGCCAACACCGCGGTTCCTGGTGTGTCCGCTGTGCCGTGTGTGTGATCATTGCTTGTACAGCCCTCTCGCAGTGTCCGGAGAAAGTATGGTGGGTCTGACACACCGGTGTCAATGTGTTCTTTTTTCCATTTCCTGGAGTGTATGATATTTATTTCTCCTTTGTTTATACGGTATAACTGTTCCTATCTGTACTCATTAATTTTTACTGCATAACCGAAAACCTTGCTGTGAATATGGTTACTTTTATTCTTCGCTGTGAGTCTAGTGTTGTTCGTAAGGCAGCTCCCAGTTTCATTTACGACCCTTTCCGCAAGAGGTGATCAGAGATCTACCGAGAAATTCGATCGTTTAATTGAATTGAAAAAAGAACAGCACATGGACTATTGACTTTTGCGCCTAACAGAAACGCGAAAGGGTGTTTCTATAATGGAGAGGTTTTTATGTGCCAATGGTATGGAAGTAGAGGATAGAGAGTATAAGACAAGCACAGCCAAAGACGGTATTCCTCGCTGAAGATAGCCAACTAGTTTCACACGAAGATCTTTTTGAGGAAATAATTTTTTAGTGCTTATATCTGACGTATAGGACTGTATGGAAGTGAATCTTGAACCTGAAAACTGGAAAATAACAGATTCGAAGCATCTGAGATGAAGTAATACCGCAGGGTGCTGAGAATTGTGTGGGCTGATAAGACGAGAAATGTGAAAATTGTCAGTAGAGTAGGTCACATAAAGAATGTGTCGGAAACACTGGAAGAAACATGTGGAAAAAATGGCAGATGAAGAAAGAGATTGGAATGTATCTTACAAATAATCTATGTTATTATGAAATGAAGAAGGTTGGCAAACGAGAGGAAGTCGTGGGGGTCGCATCAAAACAGTCTGAAAACACGTGGAGCTGACGTAAGAATCAAGAAATAATATTACGAGAGCTTCGTAAGACGTTAATTAATTCTGTGCATTCAACCGTAGCCGTGCTTGTATTTTCTTTTTTGGCGGCGAGAAGGAAGTACATATTGTCTACAAAACCATTATCCCCCATCGAGAACTTGCTACGCTAGGTGATTTAAGACACTGAAAAGCTGCAGTAGCCAATGAAGTTTTAATTATAATGTGTCTCTGTTATCGTAACCCACAGTGTTTTGTTTTCAACTTAGTTTCCAATCTTTACAGCATTCCCTTTCTGACGAATTCGGCAGTTTGACTGAGCAAGGGAAACCGGGGAAACCACATTTATTCTCCTCAGTGGAAACCTTAACTAACTCGATATTATTCTTATACACATGAGAGTTTTGGAATCGGAATTTTATCGAATTAATGGTGACAGTTATTGTGGTTTCATAGAGTTCTTTTAGAGTGTAATGTAAATCACAGTCGCGCAAATGCACAACATTTTGAAATCTGTTTGCTAACAGATGTATTCATAACGGTTTGGCCGTTTGTTGTACCGAACGAGGCTGAGCAGTGGTTAGCACACTGAACCATTATTCGGGAGGGCGACGGGTCAGACCCGCGTCGGGCCATCCTGATCTAGGTTTTTCGTGATTTCCCTAAATCGCTTGAGGCAAATCCGGGGATAGTTCTTTTGAAAGGGCACAGACGACTTCCTTCCCTACTCCAACGGGACTGATGACCCCGCTGTTTGGTCCCTCCCCTCCCCGTCCCCCACCCCTCCTTCCCCTCCACCCAAATCAAACAACCAATCTACGTTTATAGCAGTGATGATTTCGTGGTGGCCGGGGAGGTGTATCATCAGTGTGATTAAGAATCGTCTCCCTGACAGATTGATTCAGGCTGCGACATTAGCCACGTATCTTTGAGGGTGCGGAAAAGAAAGATTTTTATTCTGGGCTATATAAGGGAATTGGTAAGTAAATATCAATCGTTTTCGTTCTTCAGATAAACAAATACCCCGTTTTAAAGATATACTTTCCTTAAAGCAATCCGTCCATGTAGAAATTTCAGCATATGCTGAAACAATGCATCTGAAAACAAACTGCGTAAATGAGCCAGATATTTGGTTATAAGGGAGTTCTGTCACATAATGCACTGTAGTATACAATTCCACCTACATGCGTATGTCAAATGAATGAAATGAGCTGATCAAAGCGTTATTAAATCTGTACGCAGCCTCTCGTTAATGGAAACGATAGCTATTGAACTCCAGCAACTGGAAAATGTATAGTGTTAACATACCCTCGGTGCAAAACATTACCGGCGATTAAATGAAACTGTAATGCTTCCCTCGCTGTTTTAGATTTTGTAACAGTATGTATAGGTATCATTTTCCTTTGCGTTTAAGAAGGATAGATTTTTCATTGGTGTATAACAGTAATTTTTTGTGGAATTTAAGATTTCATTCGACTGCATATAATGCTGCTAGAAATTAGTGACAGCATAATTGGAGGTTGCCGCCTGTAACGGAATATAAATAAGTTTTAGAGATGTATCACATCAAAATCGCAATTCCGAATACCTTAAACGGCTGTGTTCAAAAATGTTAAAATCTGTCGAAATAATAATAACCATCAAATTTCACCGTCCGATCCTACAAAACATTTACCGGGAGTTCAGCTTCACGTTACGTTGTTCTTCTTAGATGGAATGGGCTTGTTTCCATGTCACTAGCATAAGTCATTTGTATCTAATCACGAGTTTACCTTGACGTAGCTCCTTTGACGAAACTAAAAACTGAAATTATTCTAATGCTACAATGTGGACCCGTTCTTTGCTGTTGTTTATTACTGTGGATTGTCGCGCACAAGTCACGCTTATATGGATTGTTGTCTACTGGTACTTCAAACGATGAAACGCATGTTACTTTTTGTAAGCATTTTCGACAGTGTTGTTGCTTATAAGTTTAAGGTACGATAATACATACAGCTGTGTTCACTGTTTCAGTTCAAAAAATCAAATGGGTCTAAGCACTATTGGACTTAATATCTGAGGTCATCAGTCCCCTAGACGTAGAACTACTTGAACCTAAATAACCTAAAAAACATCACACAAATCCATGCCCGAGGCCGGATTCGAACCCACGACCGTAGTAGCAGTGTGGTCCTGGACTCAAGTGCCTAGAACTGCTCGACCACAGCGCCTGGCACTGTTTCAGTGAAGGATATAATTTTAATTTGTATTTCAACTTACATTTTTCGGTAGAGTAGTCGTAGTGACGTCTCCATCAGTATATACACAGGACTCCGAGCAAAAGTCACATGCGACTACCTTTAGTAAACCTGAATAGCCGACTTTTGCAGCTCTGAGCTCTGCGAGATATGCAGGAAGACTGTCAGTGAGGTTCTGGACTACCGACAGGGATGGAGGGAGAGACATACCGACTCTAGTGTTGTGGCCAGCTGCTCTAGGTTTCGGGGTTCAGGATCTATGGTGTGAACAGCCCGATCGAGGTGGTACCGCAGGGTCTCGATTGGGTTTAAATCTGGGGAATTTGGTGGTCATCGGAGTAGGGTAACCTCGTTCAGGTGCTCCTCAGATCACTCAAGCACACTGCGAGCTGTGTGACACTATACATTGTCCTGATGTTAGCATAGTGCTGAGGAAATTAAACGGGATGTGGGGTTTGGCATGCTCCACAAATGTAGACACGTACTTGTATTGATCCACTGTGCCGCTCGACATAACGAGATCATCCAAGGAATGCCACGACATAGTGCCCCTTCCACCAGCCTGGAACCCTCTGAAGACTGTTGCAGGGTTTTTGCTTCCTGACGTTTCGCGGCGTAACAGCCAACTGCCAACTGTCATCTTGAAAGGCCAACTGTCGCCACTCAATGGACGTCTAGTTGCGGTAATGGCGTACGTTTTATAGCCTCCGCCGTCAGTGAACAGCTTTTAGAATCGGCGTGTGGACAGGCGCCAGCTAAGGAGGCCCATACGCAGCACCACTCCCTCAACAGTCATTGACAAGACGCTGCTGCTAACTCCTTGGTTCCTCTGGGCTGTCGGTTTCTCAACAGTTGCACGTCTCTTTAACCGCACAGTCTTCCGCAGCCGGCATTCAGCTCTGTCATCTATGGTGCGTGTTGCACCACATTTGCCTCGGTGCAGGTGTTGGATAGCATCATTTTGTCACTGACGGTGTTATTGCACAAATTGTTGAACATAGGTGATCATATGAATATGAGTGGACGGTGTACAGTGTAAAGACTGCCAGAGATGGAGTGTACAAAGCACTTCGTCGTAAGAAATTATGGAACGAAACAATGACCCTCAACAACCTCAAATTAGATACAAAGTAATTACGATTGTGAAAAAAAATGCATGGCTGGGTAGAGGAAGCATATATTGCCCAGTGCCAACTCTGTGTTTGGTGATAGGTCGTATAGGCCAAAAATACATGTAAACTTCTCTACAGTAATGCACCGTTATCGAAACTGACATGGTACATTTAGGCGTGGCATAGCGAACGAACATTCAGACTATTAAGGTTCGCAGGAGAGCTTCTGTAAAGTTTGGAAGGTAGGAGACGAGGTAGTGGCCAAAGTAAAGCTGTCGTGCTTGGGTAGCTCAGTTGGTAGAGCACCTGCCCGCGAAAGGCAAAGTTCCTGAGTTCGAGTCTCGGTCTGGCAAACAGTTTTAATCGGTCAGGAAGTTTCATATCAGCGCAGCACACACTCCGCTGCAGAGTGAAAATCTTATTCTGGAATCATTCAGACTATTGTACAGCACCATAGTGTTGTAAATCCATGATCAATTCATTGATAGCGTGTACTGTTCTATGTGGTGAGTGAGACATTTGAGTTGATTGAATCGGTCCATTTTTTGGGTTGCTCCTAATTAGACAGGTTTGGCAGCAATCATTATGATACGTGCGATTGTTATAGGACATGAGGAAGCTACGGGCAACGAGTTGAGACCGAGAATATTAATAATGAGGTTGAAAATACTGGCAGCTATCAAGGAATCTACGTTCTGATTAAAAATGACTAAACTGGATCAAATAATCATCGAGTGTGACTAATAAGAAACAGTAAATGTTTCGCTGCTTCCCTGGGGAACGATTTAGAACGACAATAACCATACATCCACTGTCCATTCTCATGATTACTCTGCAATCCACCAATTAACCCTTAACTACTCTATTGAAATGTTCATACGCTAATACTCTGGTGGGTCTCGCAGTACCCAAATAATTTAAACGAAACTGTAATTTAAAGAAATTTTATTTTAATTGCACTTTTAGTAGTGAATATTATAAACATTTTTACACATTTTTCATATGATTAGAAACAATTTTATCACACCGAAAATCTGCGATCGGAAAAAACATGTTTTGAGCATTTTTCACACACTATTTTGATTCTCTTGTCTGCATTTCTTGTACACATGCAGCATCTTGCTTTCCTCGAGGGTTCTGGCTCTGAAGATGTTGAGACAAGGGGAGTACCACAAAGCATAACAACAGCGTTCAGGAGAAAGGGGTAGGACATCTCGACGTTGTATATGTGCTTTTAGTAAATCCACTCCAAGCCTCTGTAGCAATTCTCTTACTTTTAAATCATCATATTTATCAAGTTGTTTGGTGCACTGAAGCAAAACAGCACATTGACTCCTATTATGTTTAAAATGGCATAAAATACAGGCATTGGATATCTGCGTGTTCGCCGAGATACTTAACTTTAAAAAATGTTCAAATGTGTGTGAAATCTTATGGGACTTAACTGCTAAGGTCATCAGTCCCTAATCTTACACACTACTTAACCTAAATTATCCTAAGGCAAACACACACACCCTTGCCCGAGGGAAGGCTCGAGCCTCCGCCGGGACCAGGCGCACAGTCCATGACTGCAGCGCCCTGACCGCTTGGTTAATCCTGGCCGGCTGATACTGAATAGTTGGCGCACATTTGGTCCAGTGCTTCCATTCCTCCTTTTGTGGCAATGTGATCAATGATCATTTCAGGTTTTCTCTTTTGAGTATTGATTTTCTGATCGTGGTGCGCAGATAAAAGGAACAAAACAGCTCGACCTTTCCGAGGAACATAAGAACAAATTGCCTTCCCTTCATTATGCCCAAATAATGCAGATTCTACTGGGCGTTTTCTGTTTGGTTTTAATTCTTCTATTTAGCTTTAGTGTGTAAGACAGTCAACGTTTTGGCTTCCAGTTAAGCACAGAGTTCAAGTGACATGAACCAATACTCTTCTGTCACATTTCTGTTGCTTCCCTCAAATGGTGTTATTAATTTCAAAACATCCTGTGTTGGAATAGTTTTACTTGTTCCTTTACTTGAGTAGATAAATGCATTGTATTTATAGGATGTTCGTGAATCACCAAGGCACATAAATTTGAGGCCGTATTTGGCTGGCTTCTTAGGCATATAAATGTGAAATTTGCACCTACCACGAAAGGATAATAGCATTTCATCGATTGCCATGTTCGCTCCCGGTTTATAGTACTTTTGACATTTGTCTATAAAGAGTTCTCAGACATCTCTAATTGCTGAAAGTCCGTCGTGAGCCTTCCTAGCATCCCTTGTAGTAGCACAATCGAAACGCAAACAAGACAAAACGAATAAAAATATATGAACGCCCATAGTCGATCGAAACACATCACTACCAGTTCCATCAATAGCACAAAATCCAACAACATTTTCCTGATAAGGTTTCATTACTCCAGATAAATAAAGCAAATTGTCTCAGTTCTATTATATGTAGGGGCTTTATGAGTACTTGTTGAGGAGCTCTCTATTTGTTTGACATGTATCTTGACGTTTGTATTGGTGAGTATTAGTTATAATAAATATTCAGTAATGAACAATTCTCAAGTAGATAATATTAGAGTTGAATCAAACATTTTTGCCTTACGTCTAGCGCCCTGCAAGGCGGCTAACTATATTGTGAGCACAGGTATGAGTTGTAGGAGGAGCTTATTTTGACCACTTGTAGCAGTGCTATTTTCCAAAAAAAATATTTGTCAGCGGAAGGCCTAATGCACACCTCTCCATCTGATTCTTCACAACCACTTTCTGATGTAACTTCAGAGGTGAAATCCTTCTATAAATTCATCCTCATCTACTGTGCACTCCTCACCAGATTGCAAACCCTCAGGATCATTCAATATTCTTTCCAATTCGTCATCTGTTAATGACTTCGATGATACCATTGTGAAAAATAATGCATATTTACTCACATAACCTTAACAATTTTGTGTGTGTGTGTGTGTGTGTGTGTGTGTGTGTGTGTGTGTGTGTGTGTGTGTGTTGCTAGTTTTGAGTCACATTAGCGGACCCTGAGACTCAAAGATGACTTTCAAATTGAGACTGAACAGAAATCAAACAGTATTCGAGTCGAAATAAGCACGTAGGATGGGTACTATACACACGATCGGAGATTAAGAGTTCTTAATGTCCCCCTCCTTCCAACCAACCACACATCTAAATTCGGACTCCTGAATTATATTTGCGGCTGACAGTTTCTATTAAATAAAGGACTGGAAAGGGGTGTAAGCGTAGGTGCAACACGTAATATTGGGATCACGTGGAAAGCCATACTCTGACTGAGAGAATAAATGCTCATAATGTGTAATTAAATTTCACTGGTGTTTGATATTCGTAATTGCATTACTTGGCCGAAGTGCGCCAATTCCATTCTGAATCTTAAATGGATGTCGCTTCCTCCTGGCCAGGTGTGGAACTTCACTTACACTCGCTTGATTTCTGACTCATAAAGCGAATTTAAAATGACTACTCACCTTAACCATAGGTACACACTTGGCTTTATATTTATGGCATAGTCATCCTCGCCTCTTTAGAGCTGTTTAGTGAATTGCCTTCTCATTGGAAGTAAAAGTACCTCCTCCTGAATAAAGCTTAGCGATTTTATTGCCCAGTCACGACTTCCAGACTAAAACTATAAATAACCTATGGTGAATACGTCGGAGGACAGGATTGTGGGGTCGAGACTGAATTGGCATTAATTAGGCCTACGAAATGTCTCCGTGAGTTCGGGAGAGCTGAAACCTATTCATAACAAGGAGATGATCCAGTCAGTGACAATTTCAATAAGGAGCCTGTTCGTTCCTTCAATTTGCATCAACCGATGCAGTAGTGTTCCACCCTTCAGAGATGAGAAGCCGTCATTGGATACTTATTTACACCTTTGCGAAATAGCATCAGAGTAGAGAGAACCCTCACCGAATTGCAGAACCAGAGAAAAGAAGCAATAGTTTATCACTGGCGATGCCACAGAGTATGACCAAATGCAAACTCACTTCCCGGTCACATAAAACGACGCCTTCGGTAGTTGGAAGAGGAAACTGGAAAAATCAAATGTTCAAATGTGTGTGAATTCCTATGGGACCAAACTGCCAAGGTAATCGGTCCCTATACTTACACGCTACTTAAACTAACTTACGCTACGAACACAACCATGCCCGGAGGAGGACTCTAACCTCCAGTGGGCAGGGCCTGGCAGTTAGTGAGATTGCGCCTCTAACCACGCGGCCACTCCGCGCGACCTGGAAAAATCTCTTTACTTAGAAATCAAGGAATGAGAATAAGGTTGAATCGATCCTGAGGTCTGGTGAGGGAAGACATCTCATTCTGTTGCGGAATGTGTGTGTCAGGGGCGGTCGTTCATTCAGGGGCCCACTCGTAGCATGAATGGTTGCGGAAGCATTCTTGACCTCTCAGCAATCAATGAACTTGAGCACATAGGGAGCACAAAGCCGTTTTAGCAAGACCGAATATAGTGACATCCAAAAGCATCAAAAGTAAACAACAAACACATCTGTTTAAAAAGCAATTAGAAATTCGCTTGACGCCTCCCTAGGTGACAGTGTTAACTCTTTCCTGTCTCATTGTGTAAGTGCAGGCCAGATGTGGTTTGAATTCAAACAAATAGTATCTATGGCAGTTGAGGGTCCTGATTTTCCACTGTACGCCAAACAGATCAGACAACTGTTACAAAAACAACGTAAATATCATGCCAGATTTCAAAGAACGCAGAAACTTCAAGATTCGCTAAGTTCTACAAAAGCTTGAAATTTAGCGTGATCTTCAATGAGAGAAGATTTTAAAAGTTTCTACAACGATATCTCTAAATAATGCAGTGAATACAAAGAGATTCTGGTGGTATGTAAAGTACTCCAGGGGAAAGACGCAATCAACACTTTACCGCACTAGAACAGTGGTCATGTTAATGATGACTCTGCCGCTAAAGCAGAGTTCGTAAACACGTATTTTGCGAAATTCCTTCACGAAAGAAATCAAGTAAATATTCCAGGATTTGAATCAACGATAAATGAGAACACGAACACCTTAGAAGTAGATCACTTTATAAATGCAGCGACTCCGGTCCAAATTGTGTTCTACTTACATTCCTTTCTGAGTACGATGACACAATAGCTCTATACTTACCAATTATTTACACCCGCTCGCTCGTCAGATGATCAGTACCTAACGACTGTATAGCTGCACAGGTCACACAAACAAGCAGAAAAGAAAATAGGAGTAACTTGCAGAATTATAGACCCATATCCATAACGTCCTTCTGCAAAAGGGTTTTGGAACATACACTGTTATATAAATTATTAAATTACTTTAAATAATACGATTTCTTGACAAATAACAGACAAGAATTCTGAAAAATCGTCCTTGTGAAACACAATTAGCTTTCAGTTTCCACGAAGTAGTGCGTTTCATCGACAAAATATGTAAAATTAATTCCATATTTTTAGATTTCCGGGAGGCTTTTGACACCATTCCTCACATGTGACTTGTAATGTGATTGCGTGCATATGCAGTATCATCTTAATTATGTGACTGGATTATGATTGTACTTCAGAAAGGTCGCAGTTCGTAGTAACTGAGGGAAAGTAATCCAGTAGAAACAAAGAAATAGCTGGTGTTCCCTCAGGAAAGGCACTGTTCTGTTCCTGACCTGTTGTTGTGATGGTCTTCAGTCCTGAGACTGGATTTGATGCAGCTCTCCATGCTACTCTATCCTGTGCAAGCTTCTTCATCTCCGAGTACCTACTGCAGCCTACATCCTTCTGAATCTCCTTAGTGTATTCATCTCTTGGTCTCCCTCTACGATTTTTACTCTCCACACTGCCCTCCAATACTAAATCGGTGATCCCTCGATGCCTCAGAACATATCTTACCAACCTATCTCTTCTTCTAGTCAAGTTGTGCCACAATCTCCTCTTCTCCCCAATCCTATTCGGTACCTCCTGATTAGTTATGTAATCTACCCATCTAATCTTCAGCATTCTTCTGTAGCACCACATTTCGAAAGCTTCTATTCACTTCTTGTCCAAACTATTTATCATCCACGTTTCACTTTCTTACATGGTTACACTCCATACAAATACTTTCAGAAACGACTTCCTGACATTTAAATCTACACTCGATGTTAACAAATATTTCTTCTTCAGAAACGCTTTCCTTGCCATTGCCAGTCTACATTTTATATCCTCTCTACTTCGACCATCATCAATTATTTTGCTCCCCAGATAGCAAAACTCCTTTACTACTTTAAGTGGCTCATTTCCTAATCTAATTCCCTCAACATCGCCCGACTTCATTCGACTACATTCCATTATCCTCGTTTTGCTTTTGTTGATGTTCACCTTATAACCTCCTTTCAAGACCGTGTCCATTCCGTTCAACTGCTATTCCAAGTCCTTTGCTGTCTCTGACAGAATTACAATGTCATCAGCGAACCTTAAAGTTTTTATTTCTTCTCCACGGATTTTATTTCGAACTCTGAATTTTTCTTTTGTTTCTTTTACTGCTTGCTCAATATACAGATTGAATAACATAGGGATAGGCTACAACCCTGTCTTACTCCCTTCCCAACCAATGCTTCCCCTCCATGTCCCTCGACTGTTATAACTGCCATCTGGTTCCTGTACAAATTGTAAATAGCCTTCCGCTACCTGTATTTTACCCGTGCCACCTTCAAAATTTGAAAGAGAGTATTCCAGTCAAAATTGTCAAAAGCTTTCTCTAAGTCTACAAATGCTAGAAACGTAGGTTTGCCTTTTCCTCATCTAGCTTCTAAAGTAAGTCGTAGGGTCAGTATTGCCTCATGTGTTCCCGTATTTCTACGGAATCCAACCTGATCTCCCGCGAGGTCGGCTTCTACTAGTTTCTCCATTCGTCTGTAAAGAATTCGCGTTAGTATTTTGCAGCCGTGACTTATTAAACTGATATTTCGGTAATTTTCACACCTTTCAACGCCTGCTTTCTTTGGGATTGGAATTATTATATTCTTCTTGAAGTCTGAGGGTATTTCGCGTGTCTCATTAATTTCTCTCACCAGACGGTAGAGTTTTGTCAGGACTGGCTCTCCCAAGGCTGTCAGTAGTTCTAATGGAATGTCTACTCCTGGGGCCTTGTTTCGACTTAGCTCTTTCAGTGCTCTATCAAACTCTTCACACAGTATCATATCTCCCATTTCATATTCATCTACATCTTCTTCCACTTCTATAACATTGCCCTCAAGTACATCGCCCTTGTATAGGCCCTCTATATACTCCTTCAATCTTGCTGCTTTCCCTTCTTTGCTTAGAACTGGGTTTCCATCTGAGCTCTTCATATTCGTACCAGTGGTTCTCTTTTCTCCAAAGGTCTCTTTAATTTTCCGGTACGCAGTATCTATCACACCCCTTAGCGAGATAAGCCTCTACATAGTTACATTTGTCCTCTAGCCATGCCTGCTTAGTCATTTTGCACTTCCTGTAGATCTCTTGAGACTTCTTATTCCTTTTTGTCTGCTTCATTTACTGCATTTTTAAATTTATCTTTTCGTCAATTAAATTCTATATTTCGTCTTTCACCTCCTTGATCCTCTGCTGCCTTCACTACTTCATCCGTCAAAGCTAACCATTCTTCTTCTACTGTATTTATTTCCCTCTTTCTTGTCATGTGTTCCTTATGATCTCCCTGAAATTCTGTACAACTTCTGATTTAGTCCGTTTATCCAGGTCCCATTTTCTTAAATTCCCTTTTTTTTGCAGTTTCTTCAGTTTTAATTTACAGTTCATAACCAATCGATCGTGGTCAGAGTCCACATCTTCCCCTGGAAATGTCGTACAGTTTAAAACCTGGTTCCAAAATCTCTGACGAATACCGCTGTGCAATCAGGGCTAGGCGGACAGCTCTGCGTAGGTTCAAATGCCGGTCAACTTTAGAGAACCTTGCAGCTTTTCGGGTGGCGAGGGCAAATTGTCGTCGGATTATACGAGAGAGCAAGAAGAGGTCGTGGCAGCAGTTACTTAACACCATTAATCGTTCTACACGAAGTTCCATTGTATGGGAGACCATCAGGAGGATTTGAGGGAGAGATGGGAGGTGCCCTATGGCTGCTATAATGTGGAATGGTAGTCTCCACACGACCCAAAAAGATATTGCCCAGTCTATGGCGGCTCATTTTGCAGCTATTACTGCAACCGCCAGTCAGAATCCAGCTTTCCAGCCCCACAGAGTGGCTGCTGAGAGGAGCAGTTTTGAATCCACCCATCCAATACAGAGGAGTACAACTGCCCGTTTTCCATGTGGGAACTGTATTGTGCATTGTGTGGGGCTCGTGATACAGCCCGTGGTCAGGATAGAATCCACTAATAGCATGCTGCGGCACCTCACGGGGAGAAATAAAGAAATCCTCCTCCGACTTTATAATCTAGTTTGGATGTCCGTTCACTTCCCCGACTCGTGGCGTGACGCAATTTTAATTCCTCTTTTAAAACCTGGGAAAGACCGCACGTGCCCGGGTACTTACCGTAGTGTTGCCCTCACTAGCTGCGTGGGACAGACCTTGGAGCGGATGGTCAACCGCCGCGTTGCCTGGATGTTAGAATCCACACAACTCCTTAGTTGCTTTCAGTGTGGGTTCAGGAGGTATCGCTCCACCTTTGATAACTTGGCCCTCCTGGAGGCGGCCATACAACAGGCTTTCCTGCTCCAGCATCACCTGTTGGGAGTATTTTTTGACATTGAAAAGGCATACGACACTACTTGGAGACATCTTATCATCAGGCAGCTCCACGAATGGGGTTTTCGTGGATGTCTTCCGAATTTTATTCGGTCCTTCCTGTCGCCACGTTATTTTCGGTACCGAGTCGGAGACGTACTGTCTAGTCGCTTTGAACAAGAGAACGGTGTCCCACTAGGTAGTGTTTTAAGTGTGACGGTCTATGCTATTGCTATTAACAGTATTACGTCTGTTGTGAAACGTCTTGTGCAGTGTTCCTTGTTTGTGGACGATTTCTCTGTATTTTGCTCTTCTTCAAGCCTTGCAACGACAACTCGTCAGTTGCAACTCACTCTCCGACGTGTGGATGAATGGGCACAGAAGAGTGGTTTTCAGTTTTCAACTGATAAGTCGGTGTGTGTTCTTGTTAACCGTTCTCGTTCCATTTTTGACTTGCCTGAGTTGAGGATGAGGGACACCGTTCTGAATTTTAAAGACACGGTGAAGTTTCTGGGCCTCACTTTTGATTCTAAGCTTACGTGGCTGCCACACATTAAGGAACTGAAAAAACGGTCTCTTAAGGCGCTGTCTACACTCCTGGAAATTGAAGTAAGAACACCTTGAATTCATTGTCCCAGGAAGGGGAAACTTTATTGACACATTCCTGGGGTCAGATACATCACATGATCACATTGACAGAACCACAGGCACATAGACACAGGCAACAGAGCATGCACAATGTCGGCGCTAGTACAGTGTATATCCACCTTTCGCAGCAATGCAGGCTGCTATTCTCCCATGGAGACGATCGTAGAGATGCTGGATGTAGTCCTGTGGAACGGCTTGCCATGCCATTTCCACCTGGCGCCTCAGTTGGACCAGCGTTCGTGCTGGACGTGCAGACCGCGTGAGACGACGCTTCATCCAGTCCCAAACCTGCTCAATTGGGGGACAGATCCGGAGATCTTGCTGGCCAGGGTAGTTAACTTACACCTTCTAGAGCACGTTGGGTGGCACGGGATGCATGCGGACGTGCATTGTCCTGTTGGAACAGCAAGTTCCCTTGCCGGTCTAGGAATGGTAGAACGATGGGTTCGATGACGGTTTGGATGTACCGTGCACTATTCAGTGTCCCCTCGACGATCACCAGAGGTGTATGGCCAGTGTAGGAGATCGCTCCCCACACCATAATGCCGGGTGTTGGCCCTGTGTGCCTCGGTCGTATGCAGTTCTGATTGTGGCGCTCACCTGCACGGCGCCAAACACGCATACGACCATCATTGGCACCAAGGCAGAAGCGACTCTCATCGCTGAAGACGACACGTCTCCATTCGTCCCTCCATTCACGCCTTTCGCGACACCACTGGAGGCGGGCTGCACGATGTTGGGGCGTGAGCGGAAGACGGCCTAACGGTGTGCGGGACCGTAGCCCAGCTTCATGGAGACGGTTGCGAATGGTCCTTGCCGATACCCCAGGAGCAACAGTGTCCCTAATTTGCTGGGAAGTGGCGGTGCGGTCCCCTACGGCACTTTGTAGCCTCCTACGGTCTTGGCGTGCATCCGTGCGTCGTTGCGGTCCGGTCCCAGGTCGACGGGCACGTGCACCTTCCGCCGACCACTGGCGACAACATCGATGTACTGTGGAGACCTCACGCCCCACGTGTTGAGCAATTCGGCGGTACGTCCACCCGGCCTCCCGCATGCCCACTATACGCCCTCGGTCAAAGTCCGTCAACTGCACATACGGTTCACGTCCACGCTGTCACGGCATGCTACCAGTGTTAAAGACTGCGATGGAGCTCCGTATGCCACGGCAAACTGGCTGATACTGACGGTGGCGGTGCACAAATGCTGCGCAGCTAGCGCCATTCGACGGCCAACACCGCGGTTCCTGGTGTGTCCGCTGTGCTGTGCGTATGATCATTGCTTGTGCAGCCCTCTCGCAGTGTCCGGAGCAAGTATGGTGGGTCTGAGACACCGGTGTCAATGTGTTCTTTTTTCCATTTCCAGGAGTGTATTTTAAAATGTCTTAGTCACCTCACATGGGGAGCAGACAGGACTTGTCTGCTCCGTTTTAACAGAGCCTTCGTGCGGTCCCGTCTTGATTATGGATGCACGGTGTATGTGTCTGCAAGACCCACCTATTTGAAGCTGTTGGATGTGGTGCACCATGACGATATTCTGCTGGCCACTGGGGCGTTCAGAGTGAGCCCCATACCGAGCCTGTGTGCAGATGCAAGTGACCGCTACTTCACCTCCGGCGGCGTCTACTAATGGTGCGCCAGGCCTATCAAACATTATCCACACCATACACGCCTGCATACCACACTGTTGCTCAGACTGCACTGGAAAGGCTTTTTCGCAACCGGCAACGAGCAACACGGCCCTATAGGATTCGTGCAAAGGATTGCATTTTACAGATGGGTGTGCCCGGTTTTAATGTTTCACGTCGAGGTTGGAGCAGATACCCACCTTGGCTCCTCCAGAGGCCCAGACTGTTTTTAGATTTGGCAAATTTTAAGAAACACAGTACATCAGATTTTACTTTCAAATCTTAATTCTTTAACATTTTAGATAGGCATCATGATTTTGAAGTAGTATACAGTGATGGATCCCAGCAGGGGGATTTTCTTGGCTGCTCAGTAGTGTTACCCGAACTTGTCATCAGTATTCGCCTTCGCAAGGAATACACTGTTTTTTCCGCAGAACTTCACGCGATCCTGAAGGCATTGGAGCAGATACTGTGTACTCAGGGCAAAAACGTTTTAATTTGCTCTGACTTAATGAGCGCATTACAGTCACTGTAGAACCTGTACCCAGAGGAGAAGGTGGAACAGCAGATTTACGACCAACTGTACATCCTCCAACGACAGGGCAAGCATGTATCCTTTTGCTGGGTGCCAGGGCATGTGAGCATACGGGGAAATGAACAAGCTGATAGAGCTGCCAAGGACCCCTGCAGATTACCGGAGGTGACACAACGTTCTATTCCTTTGCAAGGTATTGTTTCTGTGCTGCGGCGGAAGTATATGCAATTGTGGGAGGAGGAATGACTGGCGGTGAGGGAAAATAAGCTGCGATTGGTGAAACCCACCATCCAGCCGTGGTGTTCCTCCTGTCGGTCACCTAGGCGTGACGAAGTCACCCTTAAACGTCTTCGCGTAGGGCAGTGTCCCCTTACGCATGCCTTCTTACTACGGCGAGAGGAACCCCCGCTGTGTGATGCCTGTGGCGTACGAATCACTGTACGCCACATTTTAGTTGAGTGTGATTTATATCGTTCTGTCAGGGCGGATGTTAATATTAGTGGGGATCTGCCCTCGATTCTAACCGATGACGAGGCGAGTGTCAAGAAAGTTTTAAGGTACTGTGATGTTTCTGGGATTCAGCCAAAATTTTAGGTTGGAATTTTTAGTGTGTTGCCGAGTGGCTTACCACTCCTTTTTATACTTGTAATAGGCCAGTTCCAAACATGTGCTATGTGCTTCATTTTAACCCTTTCACCTACGTTCTCTTGCAGTTATCCTCTTTATGTGCTGCATTCCACTTTGCAACTGTTGACGTGCAAACTGCCTATGTTGTCTTCCACCTTTAATTTTAGTCCTATTTTAGCACTTGCTGCATTTTAGTGACACTCGTCCGTTGTTGTTTCCGTTCGGGCGCTAAAGACTACACTGTTGAGCGCCCATATCCACCATATCCATCCATCTACCTAAATCTCTATCTTGCCATTATATAATCTATCTGAAACCTGTCAGTATCTCCACTCTTCTTCCACGTAAACAAACTTCTTTTATGATTCTTGAACCAAGCGTTAGCTATGATTAAATTGTGTTCTGTGCAAAATTCGACCAGGCCGCTTCCTCCTTCATTTCTCACCCCCAATCCATATTCACCTTCTACGTTTCCTTCTCTTTCTTTTCCTATATCGAATTCCAGTCACCCATGACTATTAAATTTTCGTCTCCCTTCACTACCTGAATAACCTCTTTTATCTCATCGTACATATCTTCAATTTCTTCATCATCTGCAGAGCTAATTGGCATATAAACTTGTACTACCGTAGTAGGCTTAGGCTTCGTGTCTATCTTGGCCACAATAATACGTTTACTATGCTGTTTGTAGCAGCCTACCCGCACTCATATTTTTTTTATTCATTATTAAACCTACTCCTGGATTACCCCTATTTGATTTGGTATTTATAGCCCTGTATTCACCTGACCAAAAGTCTTATTCCTCTTACCACCGAACGTCACTAATTCCCACTATATTCCACTTTAACCTACGCATTTCCCTTTTTAAATTTTCTAACCTACCTGCCCGATTAAGGGATCTGACATTCCACGATCCGATCCGTAGAACGCCAGTTTTCTTTCTCCTGATAACGACGTCCTCCTGAGTAGTCCCCGCCCGGAGATCCGAATGGGAGACCATTTTACCCCCGGAATATTTTACCCAAGAGGACGCCAAAATCATTTATCCATACAGTAAGGCTGCATGCCTTCGGGAAGAAATACGGCTGTAGTTTTCCCTAGCTTTCAGCCATTCGCTGTACCAGCACAGCAAGCCCGTTTTAGTTAGTGTTACAAGGCCAGATGAGTCAATCATCCAGACTGTTGCCCCTGCAACTACTGAAAGGGCTGCTGCTCCTCTTCAGGAACCATACGTTTGTCTGGCCTCTCAACAGATACCTCTCCGTTGTGGTTGCACCTCAGCTATGGTTCATGGGGGGGGGGGGGGGGGGGAGATACATATGCGATTTAAGGGACAGTCTCTGCAGTCCTCTTAGACTGTTGGCAGATGATATGGTTAAAATCAAATGCAAATCAATTTATACAACATGTATGGCAATTAATTCGAAATAATGAACAGTATGAAGTCATCCAAATGAATACCAGAAGGAATCTACTTAATTTCCGGTACACAATAAATCACACAAATCTAAAGACTGCAAATTCGACTTAAACTGGGGATTACATTTACAAATAACTTAAATCAGTTCACATAGAAAACGAAACAAAGAATGCGATTTATTAGCAGAGAAACTACAAAAGGCAACAGGTCTACTAAAGATATTGCCTCCTCTACGCTTATGCTTCCCCTTCTAGAGTATTTCTGCACGGAGGGCAGGAAAAACTTCAACCAGCTCGTTCTGTGCCATCGCAAAACAGGGAAGAGAGTGCCACGGACATGATACGTAAATTGCAGTGTCAATCATTAAAACAATTTTTATCGTTGTGGTAACTACTTTTCATGAATTTGCTATCACCAGCTTTCTCCTCCGACTGTGAAAATGATTTATTGGCTCCAATATACATAGGGGAAAATGATCATTATAATAAAGTAAGGGAAATCAGACCTCACACGGAAATATTAAGAGTTTTTCCCGCGCTGATCGAAGGTAGAACGACAGAGAAATAGCTTGATGGTCGATGAACCCTCTGCCAGGCGCTTAACTGTAAATTGCTGAGTAATCACGCAGAGGTAGATTTACACCTGCAACCCTCTACATCACAGGGAGCGGGAAGCGCGGAACGACGAAACGGTGTGCACGTGAAGCGGAGAGAGCAGCGCAAACACGCCGGCGGACGCACGGGTTGCCCTCAGCAATTGGAGCAGCAGCAGACCACTAAATTATTTCCCCTGAACGCAGTACGACTCATCTCCGCCGTAACATCCTAAAGGCAACCGGAGTGTACGGGTATTCAGTTATTTAACTTCTTCGTCAGCTACTCTAACTGTAATTATTGTCGGATTATGTGTGATCTTTCGGAATAAACGTAAGTGGTTCCTCAGTTACAGGAAAACCTAGAAACCAGCCCCCCGATTGTTTCTTCCCATTCCCTATATGAAGCGTGACCATTGTTTGAATTCGTTTCAGGGAAGGTTCGACTTGTTGATTTCGACATATTCGTCACGAGGATTCCCACAACTGTGTTGGTACGACTATTTAAGATTTTTACTTTCTTATGCCGGCTCAGTTTCGGAAAAATTTTTAATTTGTGGTAAGTCTTATGGGACCAAACTGCTGAGATCACCGGTCCCTAGGCCTACACACTTCTTAATCGAACTTACACTAACGGTGTGGCCAACACACACACCCATGCCCGAGGGAGGGCTCGAACCTCCGACGGGGGGAGCCGCACGGACCGTGACAAGGCGCCTCTAGACCACGCGGCTATCCCGTGCCACTACCGTCTCAGTCACACATTTATTTTTATGATTTCTTCAATTAAAGATGATCTTCTTCAGCTATATGAAGTCGCATACGTAGGTTCAGTGTTATGATGTGTGTAGTCTTTCATGACTACTACTGGCTGTTTACGAAAATTCGCATAAGTGCAGCTAACCAACTCTGAACGAAGGCAGTCGTATTATAAAAGTAAACGTGCAACTGAGGTGGCAAGATAAACGAAAATTTTAATTACTGTGGACATTTAATGTCACGTGACACCTAGCGCCTAATCAGCATATAATTGAGGAGTAGGTCAAAATTCATTTATGCTTATTGATCTACGTATAGAAAGTACGCTTCCGCAACATGCAACATGGGACATGTTCCTACCTTTTACAAACTTCAATGACGCCTGGAGTAGAGATTAAGTGACTTAAATTTATAATGTGGCTTCTGTGTTATGATCTGGCCTACTAACCTGGTTTATTGAAGCCATGCCTTTTTACCGGCATGTTCATGATTCGGTAATCAGTTTCATAAATTTTGTCTGACTGTGAAGTGATCAAAAGAATTATCCACATTAGAACAAGCTTAGAGGACGCCAGAGAAATTTTAGATTCAAACGCATAGTATGTGTAATCAACGCTAAAAGCCTGTCAAAAATAATCTAATATAAATGTGTTAAGCTTAGAGCTAAACATACTGCCATGGGATGATTTCCCTTCAATCTAATGTCAAGCCGGCCGTGGTGGTCTCGCGGTTCTAGGCGCTCAGTCCGGAACCGTGCGACTGCTACGGTCGCAGGTTCGAATCCTGCCTCGGGCATGGATGTGTGTGATGTCCTTAGGTTAGTTAGGTTTAAGTAGTTCTAAGTTCTAGGGGACTGATGACCACAGCAGTTGAGGCCCATAGTGCTCAGAGCCATTTGAACCACTTTTCTAATGTCAATACTGTATCTGAAAATGGTGTAGGACAGACAACACTGCACCAAGTAATTGAACAATGAGGTAGTACACGAAATAAATCTGGACATAGTATTGGAAAACCTGAATATCCAACTGCCACATTCTGCGCATCACTGCAAAAATCTGCCATAGCAAATCTCCGATCTGGCATTATCGACGAAATTTACCTTTCACATATTGAAACCTATGCATCTCGAGAGCGACATATTTGTTATTAATCCGTGGGAGAAAATAGTTATTACCGAATTATATCATTATCTTTATCGTGTGTCCACGTTGGCGTCATGTAACGTGTGGATCAGGAAACTAAGTTCAGCCAATTATGTCAGAGGAGCGGCAAATAGCGCCAGCGCACTGTGTTTCTGTAAGAACACCTGTAGTTTAGCTTAGTTCCTTTGTTTCAACGAACATCACATTGGTTGGTTGGTTGATTTGGGGAAGGGGACCAAACAGCGAAATCATCGGCCCCATCGGGCGAGAGAAATAAGTCGGTCTAGCCCTTGCAAAGGAATCATCCCGACATTTTCCTGGAGCGATTTAGGGAAATAACGGAAAACCTAAATTAGGATGGCCGGACGCGGGTTTGAACCGTCGTCCTCCGGAATGCGAGTCCAGTGTGCTGACCACTACGCCACCTCGCTTGGTCGACCTTCTGACATGAAGTTAACATTGTCTAGGTTTCTTTCCGACAATTGTCTATTAATATGTAGAATTTGAGTGTCTATTTCCTGCTGTATATTGCGTGAAAACCGTGTATCTAGCAGCAGGTAACTGTTGGTACATCATGTCAGCAGATAAATTTAATTCTGTTCTAAAGGCTTGCCGATCTTGCCGTCTTTGGCTATGGTAAATAGCCTACGGAGAAGATTTTAGTATCTGTTTATTCTTCTCGTTTATATTTTGTATACATACCAACATTAATAGGGCCACAGTCGGCTAAAATTTTTTTCTTTCGGGGCTCTGCCTCTTCTTTTGCCTGTTAATCCACAGTACTATCTCAGTGTTTGTTGAATTTCAGTGTTCCACATTGTGCGATATGGATAGGAACTGTGCTTGTTGTCTGCGGACATAAAGGAAGCCGGCCGCTGTCCGTAAACAGCTGGAAGCTGCGTTGGTCATGGCCATAAGGCATCTGGCTGCTGCTTAAGCCGCGGAAACATCAGGGGACCTCACAGGAAACCTGCAGCACATTTGCTGCTGACGGTAAATTAAACTGAATAAAGCTGCTGTTTTACTATGATGCATTTAGGATCGGATTCGCTGTGTTAAGACTGCATCTATAGGTTATCCGAAGTGTTACACAGATCAGTACACGGAGACGCCCCCAGCATTCTTAACCCCAACCCCATGAAGAGGGGAGTCGTCAACAAATGATAACCGGCAGAACATCGGGGCGACTAACGCAAGGGATGAGACACCTGCAGTTCGTTGCCTCGACGATAAAATACTGCAGGTGGTCAGCTGTATACAGACCACCAAAACGTCGTTATAGCGGGACTGAATATCGTAACATCCAAATCCACCAAACTTAAATGTAAAACATATAGATCTCATATAGCAGATAAAAATTTCTTAATAGATATCCATTCCTCCCAAAGTACGTATGTGTGGACCAGATATGGCTAAAAATAGTACTGATAGAAAATTAAAGTCTCATTTCAAATTAATTATTAAGAGACGGAACAGATCCCTCACCGCATAGAAAGCAGGTCAGAACGTTGTCGCAGAAGCAACGTATGAGTAGAAAGCATTCCAAAGTTAAAAGAACGCAAAATCTCCAAGAATGGCTCTGTTTTATAGAAGCTCGACATTTAGCACGGTCATCTGCGTGTGATGCTTTTAATACCCCACAAACTAAACCCCTCTTGAAATCTGACAGAAAATCAGGACATATACTGGTCGCATATGAAGTACATTAGCGTTGGTACTGATAGCTGGCGTCATTTTGTGTGTTGTTCCGGACGCTGGTCTGGCCACGTCTGCTGAACGGTTATGACAGCCACAGCCAGCTAAGATCCCGATAAAATAACATATCACTTAGATTAGACCTACATTTCAAGGTGCATCTGAAGATGGGACTGACATTCCCGTAATCAGGTAGGCGTTAAAGAAATTAAAAAGCTTCGTTGCAAAAAAAATGGTTCAAATAGCTCTGAGCACTATGGGACTCAACAGCTGTGGTCATCAGTCCCCTAGAACTTAGAACTACTTAAACCTAACTAACCTAAGGACATCACATACATCCATGCCCGAGGCAGGATTCGAACCTGCGGCCGTAGCAGTCGCACGGTTCCGGACTGCGCGCCTAGAACCGCGAGACCACCGCGGCCGGCGCTTCGTTGCAGTCAGAGACTATGGTAGTTGCTAATTACTCACACATTTGTTTTCCCAGACTGCACTACGGTGGAAACGTATGTTAACTGTATGGATATCCTGAAAATTTTTACATCCTTCCTCACAAGTGAATTCTCACCGAATCGCTTACCTATAAAGCATAGCCACTGTTGTGCAACTGAGTTTGTGATTTTCTCTCAGAAAGATCACAGTTCATAACTAACAGACAGAAAATCGTCGTGTAAAAAGCTATACCTGTTGTTCCCAAAGTAAGTTTGATATGTTGGAAACTGCATCAGTTTTGTGGCGATCTGAAAGTTATTATATGCTTGAAGAATGCAGTCAGCCAAGATCGGTAGCATTTCATTTTATTAGAATGACCGACTTCGACAGATCTACGCTCTCATCAATAGATCTTGTAACATTATTAATTGTACATGCCAGTTCCTACACTGGAGTTGTTACAGACTCTCTGCCATTTCTGACCGATGTAAACGATGTGGAAGCCAATATGAATAGCCTTCTTTATTATTTGTAGATAATGCTGCCGCTTTCTGTCCAGTAAATTCATAAGAAGATCAAAACCAAACAAGATATCTGTGGTGCTAAACTTGTTATGAACTCCAAGCAGTATTTCAAAGTATGACTTCATCCGCATGACTGTTCAAAGGAATCCGCTAAATTTCGGATACACAATAAATCACATTGTTTTAATGAGTGCAACAAATATCTACAGCTTGCAATTACAAACAACTCAAATGTGATGGATCCCACTGAAATTTTTGTGGAGAACGAGAACGAACCTAGAAAATGCAATAAATCTACTAAATAGACTGTCTACATTACGCTTTTCCATACACACCGGGAGTATCGCTAGGACGTGAGGGATCTATACAGAGCAGAATTGATGGACATTTAAAAGTTCAAAGTAGGGCAGTTCAGTCTCTGTCATCATTAAAACGAAGAAAGTGTGTCATGTATACGAGTGCGCAAGTTGGGATAGCACCCATTAAAACAAAGGTTTTTCTCGTTGCGGCGAGATGTTTTCACGAACTATTCATAACCAATGTCCTCTGAATGCGAAAATATTTTGTCGACACCACCTTACATATGGGGGACTGATCAGTGTAAAAAAGTAAGAAAAATCAGAGCTCGCATGGAGAGATTTAAGTGTTCGTTTTTCCTACGTAATATTCGAAACTGGGATAGTAGAGAAATTGAAAACGATTCTATAAACCCTTCGTCAGCAACTTAAGTGTAAATTGCATGGTACTCAAGTACATGCAGAGGCCGATGATGTTCTGTGAAATTATTACAACCTCTGTGATGAACACATTTTTCGTGTTACAGAACCTGTCGGGATTCGGATTCGTTCACTGCTTGCGCCTCCATGCATTCTCGTAGGCTGCCCTTTCCCTCATGCACACTGTGATACTGAATTCGCCATTTCCAACACTCTCTCTCCGCCATAGGTTGTTAGATTACCTATTGTTCCATTGATTATTCCACCAGTTGTGCACGTATGACTTTCTGAAATAGCTGAATATTCTACACTCACTAGCTTTGTTTTACTTAACAATTTCCCCGAATGAGTAACCGTTCTCATTGGTCGAAATTTTATTTACAGAAATATAGTAAACTTTCGTGAGACTCGTTGTGACCGAGCGGTTCTAAGGCGTTTCAGTCTGGAACCGCTCGACTGCTACGGTCGCAGGTTCGAATCCTGCCTCGGGCATGGATGTGCGTGATGCCCTTAGGTTAGTTAGGTTTAAGTAGTTCTAGCTTCTAGACTACTTATGACCTCAGATGTTAAGACCCATGGTGCTCAGAGCTATCTGAGTTTTTTCGTGAGGCTTAGAAGCTTATGTGCACGAATAGCATGGATTTAGAAACCATCGCTCGTGCGAACAATGAATGAAGAGCAACAGGCAAAATCCTTTCTTGCAGACATTTGAAAAGCACTTAAAACAGTGATACATTGCAGGCTATTAACGAAGGAACGAACATATGAAATAAGTTCTGTAAGGTGTCAGGCAAATCCAACACCTTCCATGAAAACCCTGACATGATAAGCAAATCCAGTAGTATGTCACATAGCTTCGAATAAATCGTGAAATTAAATTAACCAAAGCAATACGAGTAAGGAGTGAGCAAATGGAATACCACAGACTAACATGGGAGTGCCTAAATGCATGTCATACCTTCCCACCGTGAGACAGACGCAGTTCCGAGGGAAGAAACGAGAAAAGATGCCGGGAGCAGAACAGTGTTAAACTAGAAGGCCATACGATAAGGGACGGACTGGACACCCACGTCGCCAGCCTTCCCCTAAGACTACCACCCGCACGTTTTAGCGTGAGACTTTTTCGCGTCTCAGGTACGTCAAGGACCACCCCTCAGCCCATGTTAAAAGATAGAGCCTTCCAGAAGAACAGCATAGATCTTACGATAACGCTAAAAGGACCACACCAGCTGCAAGTTCTAGCGTGAGACTTTTTCGCGTCTCTGTTACGTTGCAAACTTTAAAAACATTGCCCCACCACAAAAAATAAAATGTTTCTCATTGGATAGACAGAATTTTTGTAGGCGGAGCTTAAGGTTAACATTGAGACCCTGATTGGTCAGATGAAAATACAACCAGATTTTTTTTAAACCAACTTCGGTAAATTGTAGTAAGGAGAAGTTAGGAGAAGCAGTTACTTCGGAGACGGCGAGGTGAGCGGAGCTGCGCCAGCCGCCGCCCCCTGACGAACACCGACAAGGTAATGAACGCACGCGATGCCGCATAACAGCGCATAAAGCTTCACTCAGAACTGCAGCAGTCTCGTCTGTTACACCCCCTTTTTGCGTAATACTAGTGTCGATCGTCAATTAAAGCTCATGGTGTTCACATTTGCCACTTGAAGTAAAAATCTGAAACGCTATGATTTTTCTGTTATATAATTATTGAGATGCCACTTCAGCCACTGTAATTTACGACAAGTTAGATAAGTAATTAAAGATAATTGAGGGTCACTGTAGACCATTTTGATAGTTTTTTGTCTTTTATGAAACTTAATTTAAACCTCAATTATAGATGTCATATGGCATAGGTCATCCTTCGATCCATTGTAGAACCTGGAAACCCATTCAGTGAATATTCGTTCACATTTTTGTTGAACGAAGTTGGTTTTTACCATCCTGTATTAAAACATTTCCTTTGATTAACAGTGCAATTTATAAACAATGTTTTGTGAGTAGAATAAAATTTCCAATGGTAAACTTAGCTGCTTTTTCGACGTTATTTTACCAGCTAACTAAAAATAGGAAAGCCTTGAACCCGTTCCACTAAATTTAGTTAGTATTAAGATTCTTTTACAGGGAGTGCAGTGGAGCTGACGCTGAAATCATTAAGTATTTGGTTATATCATCGCTAGTCTCACTGAACTCTTCTGAACTCTACATGTCAGGTGTGGTCTGGCGTCTGCTAACCAGCAACAGGTCCCAGGTTCTAACTAGTCAATTCCCTAAAAAACACGCTCAGAGCGTCGTTGCGCGAAAGTGGTAGGGATACACGATATAGAACAGACAGCACCATGAAGTTTGCTGATATGTGAGTGGCTGGCGCAAATCTAAAGTAATGGTACGCGGTATGTTATGGTCGACGGCAGTGTTCATCGGATACATGGGTATCGCCGGAGTGCTCTAGGGAAGTATGATAGGATTCCTGTTGCTGTCTACATACACAAATGATTTGGCGGACAGTGTGGGAAACAAATCTCCTGTTATTTGCTGATGACGTTGTGGTGTGCGCTAAGGTGTCGAAACTGAGTGACAGTAGGAAGATATAAGACGACTTAGAAATAATTTCCAGTTACTGTGATGAATGGCAGCTAGCGCTGTTCGTGGAAAAATGTAAGTTAATGCAGATGAGTAGAAAGAACAAACTTGTACTGTTCGGATGGAGTAATATTAGTGTTCTGTTTGATACAGTGAAATATCGGGTGGGGCGGGGGGGGGGGGGGGGGGGGGGGGGTAACGTTGCAAAGCGATATAAAATGGAACGAGCATGCGAGAACCGTCTTAGGGTTGGCGAATGGTCCACTTCTACTTATTGCGAGAAATTTAGGAAAGAATGGTTCACCTACAAAATGAACCAGGTAAGGACGCTGTTGCAATCTCTTATTCAGTGCTGGTCGAATGTTTTGGATCAGTACCATGTCGATTTGAACGAAGACATCGAAGCGGTTCAGAGGTGGGCTGATAGATTTGCTATCGGTAGGTTCGAACTACATACTGAAATGGGAATCTTTGGAGGGAAAGTGACGTTCTTCTCCAGAAACCCTATTGAGAAAATTTAGAGTCCAGGTGCCTGAAATTGACTGCAAACGATTCTACTGTCGCCAATATACATTGCGCGGAACAACCACAAAGATATGATATGAGAGACTAGGGATCATATGGAGGCGTGTTGACAGTTATTTTTCCCTCGCTCTGTTTGCGGTTGGAGCAGGAAAGGAAATGACTAGTAGTGGTAAAGGGTACCCCCCGCCAGACGCCGTACGGTGGCTTGAGAAGTATCTATGTAGATGTAGAAATGCTTTGGGCAGAAGTGCATCGGTTCGGACCTACCTGCTGTGTTACCAATACTCTGACTGTCTTTCGAATCCACAGCTGTGAATTCGTTCGGAGCTGCTATAGGCTGTTATTTTGGGCTAGTCATGGAAAAGAATTTATAGACATCAAGAGTACGGCAGAAAATGCATTTATTGTAGCCGACTTTCAGCGTTCATGCTGTGATACTTAAGGTGTAGATGATTCTGTTGACAGCTAGAGAAATCGTGCAGTTCCATCAGGGTTTTTTTACGCAACGAAGGTTTACCAGCATACGGAAACATTATTTGATGCAGTGACATTGACTTTAGTGGAGCGTGGACACCGTCAGTTTTGGAGACTGCTGTACCACTTGTCTTCTAACATTGAGCGTTTTAGATTCGTCTTGCACAAAGGCAGAAACATTATCCTGTGTTTATCAGTTAGTTACAGAATACTTCACGTAACATCTCCTCCAAACTGCCATCCCAGTTGGTCTTGCAGACACCCTAGCCTTTTAGGAATGCCTGAATAATTTATATGTTTCAAGTTCGCTTGCAAGGTCGGTTATTGCAGATGGTCTGGTCCTGACGTTCTCGTCGTATTCTCCGTCGAGTTCGAACGTAAACGCCTCGCTCATACTACCGTTGCGCAGCAGCGGCTATTCGGCAAAATCGGAATGACACGCATATAAGGGCGATGCTTCGTCAAATGTTCGCCGTACCATTTCCCTATTATCTTCCTTGATCACATCATTCACAGATTTAACTCCATGCTTGTAAACAAGGATTATGTGTAAAAAGTAACTAAACCGATTTTTTTCTGATGCGCCTATTCGTCGCAGAGCGCTCGCTCCGAGCGAGTACACAGGGGACGACATGAAAAGTTGGCGCAGTCATTTATGAGTTTCCTTAAGGTTAGTGCCATGTGTTTTGTGT
Source organism: Schistocerca gregaria (assembly GCF_023897955.1). Lineage (NCBI taxonomy): Eukaryota > Metazoa > Arthropoda > Insecta > Orthoptera > Acrididae > Schistocerca > Schistocerca gregaria. Next base: position 336,816,558 of record NC_064927.1, read on the forward strand.
ACCCGTGCCTACAGACTCGGTCTAGGTTTAAAAATGCTTGTGACTTCCAGCTAGAGATGTACACATTCCGCTTTTATCCTGCACATGCTTGCCTGCTTTACTCCCATCCAAGCCAAGCTGTGCCCAGTCCAAGCACGCTAAAGTAGTATTGCTTTCTTGCTTGCCTGACGTCTTCCCGTTGTCCTGCACTACGTTGCAGTTCATTCTCTATGCTTTCATTGTAGTGTTATGACAAGGGTACGCAAGTTTATGAAAAGTCTTTCTTTTTTTTACCCGAGTGTCAAAATACGAGGTTCAGTGAAATATATATTCATTCTTGGTCACAGCAGACAGCAAATGATGGATTTTATCTGTCATTTTTTTCTTTTTTGGCGTATTTCGATCTTAATTATTTATTTCGATATGAACGGCTTTCTCTAAATCTTCGCTGACTTCCGACTAATAGTGACTCTTTTCACTGCGAATCACTATCAGGTCACCTCTAATGCATGTTTCCCGTAGTAAGCAGAATCTGAAAGTCGAGACCCTTCGCACGTAAGGACATGAAGGCGTCTATTATACTGCAGTGGAAACTAAAGTAAGGATTGAGAAGCCTAGTTCAGTAAACTTAGGGTATTTCAGACAAATATGACCCCAGTTACAAGTATTTTCATTTGTTTTTCCAGGATGTGACTGCAGGTTCGCTGAATTTATTTTAAGTGGCCAAAGTAGACCAACTGAGAGATGTACCTGGCTGTTCTGTGGCCACGTTGCATTTACAGCGCAATCTGTTGCCAGACGCAGCAGGCTGAGCGGGTTCCGTGAAGACTGGCAGGCTTGGGGAAACCTAGGGTCTCCTGCTTTAACCACTGTGCTTCAGTGAACATTTGCTCTCGTGTCTCAATTGCGGCAGGGTGAGCTGCTTTGGTGGTGGCAGTGGAGATAGGGACAAGCAGGCTGGGAAGTGAATTTGTACATCGCTGCTACCAGAGCTAGATCATCAAATACTACTAGGGTAGTTCAGTAAGTACTGTAACACATATTCTTTCCCCGCTAATTTCGGTTAACAAAATTCAGAATATGCTGCAGGAAATCGCGAAATATGCCCGCTTCAGTTCCAATAGTTTCATGAAGTTAAAAAAGGCGGCGGCTTTAAATATGTATCCTTCTACATGGCTTTTGTAACGGAGGTGCGTTCCAAGCGGAGAGCTTTTATTCAGTCTCTTTTGGTAGAAACCCAGAGCATCGCAGACACCTGTCCAATTTTGCGCGTTCCTACCGGCCGTATGCAGCTATGACTCCTGCAGTGCTGGAGTGTTTAGAAGACTCTCATTCGACGTGACCGACGGATTACAACTAGTCACGTAGTAGCACAAGCAGACGTCTCTGTCGGTAGTGCTGACACACTTGTCCACCAATTGGGGTACTCAAACGTGTGTGCCCTCTGATTTCCTCTCCGTCCAACAGAAGATCGCAAAGAGCAACGAACGGTCAGCTTAGCGGAATTGCTTGCGTGTTGGGAAGGTCGTCACAGGCGATGAAACATGGGTTCCTCACTTGGAACCGGAAATAAAACGGTAATGCATCGAGTGGCACCTCTCGCCCGAATAAGATGTTCAAAGCCGCACCCTCAGTCGGTAAAGTCCTGGCGAAGGCCTTCTGGTACTACGAAGGGATTATTCTGTTTGACGTCTGTTCCGTCTGTTACAGACAGCCCCTTACAGGCAGACTACACTCAAGACACCTCTGAGTACCATATAACATACACAAGCACTTGCTGGCGCAACCCAGTGGAAAACAATTCTTCAAAACTTTGCAAACACAGACATAATTTCTTATGGGATAACAGCGATCAGTGATTTTATAATGTTACTTAAAATCCGTCTTGATTACAAATTTTTCTTTTAATATGACCGGTTTCTGTTCATTCAGAACCATCTTCAAATCTGATTTTTCAGTTACGGAGTAACCCGTCCAAATCCAGAATCTTTCACATGGTACGTCACATCTATTCAGTTACTCCTGTAACTTAAATATCTGATCTGAAGATGGTTCTGAATGAACCGAAACCGGTCATATGAATAAAAAAGTAACATTATAATTCTTCAAAACAAACAGAACTTGCTAGAGACTAATGCGAACCTCTTTTTGCAGAGGTCACCTCACAGATACTGGGAAAATTGGAGTACTCCGCCGGGCCCCGCCGGCTTTATAAGGCCAGCGCAGCTGCAATACACCCAGTTCCTCGCCAAACTAGGACTAGCTCCGAGGGACGTCACCGACACTACTGATGAATGGTCGTCTACAAGTTATTTGTTTTTGTGCGTATATAGGTATTGTTCGATAAGAGTTGTTCACTTTCAATAAACGACATTATTCTGAGTGCTGTACAATACTGAGTATTCTTCAATGTCCTTCCCCTTGGGGCAATGATCAACTCGGATGTGTATTGTGCTACCCTCATGAAACTGAGGAATCGACTTCAGCATGTTCGTCACCACAGAATTGCGAACAAAGTTTTTCTCCATGACAACGCAAGGCCTCAAACACGTCTGCGCACCAGAGAGGATCTCACAAAACTTCACTGGTCTGGTCATCCTGACACACTCTGAAGACCATATGACACAGCTTCTGACTTTCATCTCTTTGGCCCAATGAAGGATGCACTCCGCGGGAAGCAGTATTTGAGTAACGCGAAGTTTATTGAAGCTGTAAAATGTTGACCATTCGAGTGATACCATACGGGTATACAAGTCGTCGCCGTAAACTGGATTAAGTCGGTCGCTTTGAACGGAAATTATCTTGAAAAATATGGCTTTGTAGCAAAAAGTGTAGGAAATAGTGTAGTGTATTGGAACCCCAAATAGAACTATCATGCTTTCGGGGAAAAGAACGCATTGTTTTACTTACTGAATGCTGCTCGTCCATGGGACTAACGAAATCGACTACGAAGACGTTCACTATAATTCAGGGAGTGTTCCCGAAGTAAAAACCCACCAAAGGCCACTACGGTAGAGATAGCATGCAAGACGAACACCGTGCAGTGTGCCCTTCCACCATCAGAAGCCAGAGCAGTGTGCTTCGTCTGTTCAATGTGTAGGCCTGTGTGTTGAACTCATACTAGAGGTTAAGTAGCCGAATGATCACACATCACATAAGAATGGATGAAGTGAATGTGCACACCAATGTTAGTATTAGGTATATATTTGAAAGAGCAACCAGCTAGTTGTTAGTAGGGTTTTTTTTTGCTTCCTTTTTTATGCACAGGCCTCGTTTTGTAGTGTTTACTTGTTCGCTTGCACGATGCACTAGAATATAGAATAGAAAGTTTTGGTGTAGTATTTGTTAAAATATATTGGAGGTTTAATTCTTTTCAAGTAAATCTAATCATATATGGAAAGATCTTGACTTATTAAAACGCTAAATCTGCGTAGAATTTTAAAATGAGCACGTATGCGAATATCCACTATGAATGCCGTTCTCTTCATTGGAAAACACTTTACGTCGCATCGTTCTCTGCAGCACACGCGATAAACATATACAAACCGTGATCCAGTTCCACGTAGGTAGCGTAAACAACAATTTCAAAGATGTTACAATGGTAAAGTAAAAAAACGTTGTGGTTAGTGTAATGGAATTAGCTTAAAACTCCGTTTGTAGCTTTACCTGTGTATTTCGGAGTTGTTCACCATCACTGGAAAATATATTTACTGGCAAGGTACAAACATGAAGCAGTCCATAAAAGCAAGAGACAGGTATATATGTGTTCTGTACAGTGTTTCAGAAATAGTAAAATCTACCAGTGTGTAAATTGTATTATTTTCTTACACAGGACTGCCAGTTAATATTTATGGCCACTGTGGATATAGTCCAGTTGTTGCCCTCTGTAACAATAACTGCAGCAGATACATAAATGGTAATAAATAACACCGACTACTGCAGGTAATAGTGCTACTAAATTAATAAGAAAGACCTAGAATCTTTTAGAAAACAAAAGGTGACACAAAACTGGCAGAAAATGGACTCGCACCTCCACAGTTCACGACGCTATCAACTACGGTAGCGTTTCGACAAGTTCACCAGGTCTCCGTAAATGATATACACCGTATAAAGACCGTATCTACAAAAGTCATTAACTGATATTTAACAATGACAGATTCCATCTAAATGACTTTGTGTTTGATGGATCATCGCTGTGCCGTGGCTGTATACATTCATAGCACACAAGGTATAACGCAAAAAAGCATCAGATACAGGAAGGCTTTATCTACCAAAACGAAGTTTCCTGCAATTATGTTTTCGAAAACCTTAGTTAAAAATGAAACATTTTCGAGAGATGTTCAGCTTGTTGATACTTCTAAACAGCTTGTAAAATACCCCACCTTCTACTGATATGTAGTTTAATTCAATAGTACATGGCAGCTCGTATGTTCTTTTCTCAAGGGGACGTGGAAACGCACATGAACAAGAAACTGTTAACGTCACAGCACGGAGGTCCAAGTTACACTATGTTGCTTAGCGTGAAACAGATAATTTGACATGGCAGATTTTTGCCCCGTGGTGATGAACTTTTCTAGTGAGAGGCGATATCACTTTACGTCACAAGCAGAATGTAGGAGCAGTCATCTGTTAAGAGTCAAACATTGAATTTGGAGTGTTGTATTTCTTATAGACCGCGTTGTAGGAATATGCTCTGCTTCAAAGCATGAGCAATTCTCGAGAATGCGTCGTTTTAGATGCGATTCCCTATAATAATAAGACAGGAACCTATACCGGGTGGGTCATTGATAGTGACCGGGCCAAATATCTCACGAAATAATCGTCAACGAAAAAACAACAAAGAAGGAAACTTGTATAGCTTGAAGGGGGAAACCAGATGGCGCCATTGTTAGCCCGCTAGATGGCTCTGCCATAGGTCAAACGGATATCAACTGCGTTTTTTAAAATAAGAACCCCCATTTTTATTACATATTCGTGTAGTACGTAAGGAAATATTACTGTTTTGGTTGGACAAATTTTTTCCTATTGTGATAGATAGCGCTGTAATAGTCACAAACGTATAAGTACGTGGTATCACGTAACATTCCGCCAGTGCGGACGGTATTTGCTTCGTGATACATTACCGTCTTAAAATGGACCGTTTACCAATTGCGGAAAAGGTCGATATCGTGTTGATGTATGGCTATTGTGATCAAAATGCTCAGCGGGTGTATGCTATGTACTCTGCTCGGTATCCTGGACGATGGCTTCCAAGTGTCCCGACAGTTCACCGGATAGTTACATTATGTAAAGAAACTGGAAGTGAAACGTCAACCACGACCTGCAACAAATGATGATGCCTAAGTAGGTGTTTCAGTTACTGTCGCGGATAATCCGCACCTCAGTAGCAGAGAAATTGCTCGAGAATCGGGTGTTGAGAATGCTACATCAACATCGATTGCACCCGTACCATATTTCAGTGCACCAGGAATTACATGGCGACGACTCTGAACGTCGTTTACAGTTCTGCGAATGGGCACAAGAGAAATTTCGGGACGAAGACAGATTTTTTGCACGCGTTCTATTTAGCGACGAAGCGTGGTTCACCAACAGCGGTAACGTAAACCAGCATAATATGCACTATTGGGCAACGGAAAATCCACGACAGTTGCGCAAAGTGAAACATCAGCGACCTTGGCGGGTTAATGAATGGTGCGGCAGTGTGTGACAAAGGATAATTGGCCCCCATTTTACCGATGGAAATCTAAATGGTGCAATTTATGCTGAGTTCCTACGTAAAATTCTACCGATGTAACTACAAGATGTTTCACTGTATGAGAGAATGGCGATGTACTTCCAACATGATGGATATCCGCCACATAGCTCGCTTGCGGTTGAAGCGGTATTGAATAGCATATTTCATGACAGGTGGATTGGTCGTCGAGGCACCATACCATGGCCCGCACTTACACCGGATCTGACGTCCCCGGATATCTTTCTGTGGGGAAGGTTGAAGGATATTTGCTATCGTGATCCACCGACAACGCCTGACAACATGCGTCAGCGCATTGTCAATGCATGTGCGAACATTAGGGAAGGCGAAATACCCTTTGTTGAGAGGAATGTAGTTGCACGTATTGCCAAATGCACTGAGGTTGACGGACATCATTTTGAGCATTTATTGCATTAATGTGGTATTTACGGGTAATCACACTGTAACAGCATGCGTTCTCAGAAATGATAAGTTCACAAAGGTACATGTATATCATTGGAACAACTGAATAAAATGTTCAAACGTACCTACGTTCTGTATTTTAATTTATAAAACCAACCTGTTCCCAACGGTTCGCTAAAATTGTGATCCATAAGTTTGTGACTATTACAGCGCCATCTGTCTCATAGCGAAAAAAGTGGTCCAACTAAAACATTCATATTTGTTTACGTACTACACGAATATGTAATAAAATGGGGGTTCCTGTTTAAAAAAACGCAGTTCATATCCGTTTGACCTAAGACAGCCCCATCTAGCGGGCCAACCATAGCGATCATCTGGTTTCCCCTTTAAGCTAGACAAGTTTTGTTCTTCGTAGGTTTTTCGTTTGACGCTTATTTCGTGAGATATTTGGCGCGGTCACGATCAATGTACCACCCTGTATATCTGTAGGTAAAGGCTTCCTATTGTTGATGTTTCCAGTTGTATAGATTGTGTGCTACGGAAGTGCAATCTTTCAATTCTACGGTATAATGGTGATCTACCAAAAGCCGCGGTTTTATGGTACAATTAACATAATAAATATCAAATAATGATATTCGTAGATGTAGTGTCTAGACAGTATCCACCCAATTCAGGTACCATCTTACCGTGTAGAAGATGGAGCTTTGTTATAGCGCTGTAGGCCCATTACATGTGAAGAGAAAAAATAAGAGGTTCGCGTCCACTTCCACATAGCTTTTTGTATCACCTTTTGTTTTCGCAACGATTATATGTCTTTCTTATTCGTTCAGTAGGACTATTACCTCAACAATCCATGTTATTGATTGTAGATAATATATTTGCTGCAACTTCTACTGGAAAGGCTTACGATTGGACTGTTTCTCTAGTGGCAAGAAACCTTAACGTGACTATCAGTCTATGTCGGAATGTAAACTCAAGTCACAAACTAACGTTTGTGGAGTGTCAGTACATACGTATATCTTTTTCAGTGATTGTGAGCAGCTTCAAAAAAATCTCTTCTATTCGAATGAAATTATGAAACAAATCTCTAACCTGAAACCTGTGTGACGAAGAACCTTATTTCGTGGTGCTGTGGTTCAATTCAGCATGCAGAACATGTTTGTTATGCATGTGCAAACTGATATTAGACGCCATATGTTAACTATATTAAATTTAAAACTAAAAACGGGATGAAAATTCAGTTGAGTAAGCGAAAACCTTCTACTAGTATGTATCTCAGATCGCCGTACATTATGTAGTGTTCCCCTACCAGCTGTTTTAGGCGCGTCCGTTTTCGTAAAGGAACTGTGTGGTTTGCGAACCAAATAAAGTCGTCAACGGACGCTGGAGAGCGATGAGAGCGCACACCACGTTTACCATCTTGTACCGTATGCTGAAGGCACTGTTTGTAACCAACTCGGATGTCCTGTCCGCGTCCACGTCCAAGACAATGTTAGCTGCCGCGTTTGGCGTGAGAAAGACTTCAAGCCGTCGGCAGACGGACCATACTTTGTATGTGAGTGGCTCGAAGACTTCTTTAAGTAATAGAACCCAGTACGTAGTCCTCGATGGTGGGTGTTAATCAGAGGTGAGGGTATCATCTGGAGTGCCCCAGGGAAGTGTGGTAGGTCCGCTGTTGTGTTCTATCTACATAAATGATCTTTTGAATAGGGTGGATAGCAATGTGCGACTGTTTGCTGATGATGCTGTGGTGTACGGGTAGGTGTCGTCGTTGAGTGACTGTAGGAGCCCGCATCTCGTGGTCGTGCAGTAGCGTTCTCGCTTCCCACGCCCGGGTTCCCTAGTTCGATTCCCGGCGGGGTCAGGGATTTTCTCTGCCTCATGATGGCTGGGTGTTGTGTGATGTCCTTAGGTAAGTTAGGTTTAAGTAGTTCTAAGTTCTAGCGGACTAATGACCATAGATGTTAAGTCCCATAGTGCTCAGAGCCATTTGAATCATTTTTGACAGTAGGAGGAGACAAGATGACTTGGACAGGATTTGTGATTGCTATGAAGAATTGCAGCTAACTCTAAATACAGATAAATGTAAATTAATGCAGATGAATAGGATAAAGAATCCTGTAATGTTTGAATACTCCATTAGCAGTGTAGCGCTTGACACAGTCCCTTAGATAAAATACTTAGGCGTAACATTGCAGAGCGATATGAAGTGGGACAAGCATGTGATGGCAGTTGTGGAGAAGGAGGATAGTCGTCTTCGGTTCATTGGTAGAATTTTGGGAAGATGTGATTCATCTGTAAAGGAGACCGCTTATAAAACACTAACACGACCTATTCTTGAGTATTGCTCGAGCGTTTGGGATACCTATCAGGTCGGATTGAGGGAGGACATTGAAGCAATTCAGAGGCGGGCTGCTAGATTTGTTATTGGTATGTTTGAACATTACGCGAGTGTTACGGAAATGCTTCAGGAACTCGGGTGGGAGTCTAGAGGAAAGGAGGCGTTCTTTTCGTGAATCACTACTAAGGAAATGTAGGAACCTGCACTTGTGGCTGACTGCTGTACAATTTCACTGGCGCCAACTTGCATTTCGCGAAAAGACCACAAAGATAAGATAAGAGAGATTAGGACTCGTACAGAGGCATATAGGCAGTCATTTTTCCCTCGTTCTGTTTGGGAGTGGAACAGAGAGAAGATGCTAGTTGTGGTACGAGGTACCCTCGGCCACGCACCGTATGGTGGATTGCGTAGTATGTATGTAGATGTACATGTAGACGCTTTCGAAGGTCAACGTTGAGCTTGCCGAGTTCAACGTCTGCTTTGTCCGGATCGCGAATCGCACTGGTTACGAAACGGACGTGGTTGAGTTTCCTACGTTAAGTGTAAGAAAAAGGGTATTTCATATCTTGTCCAAAATTGTGCTAGTCATATTGTTCCCTCTGTTGTATGCATAAATACAAACTTCAGTCTCTATGAATACGTTGAAAGGCAGAAAGGAAAATACCAAACCCAGTCAGTAAGGACATAAAGGTCCCATTAAAATAATGCGAAGCAAATTTAGAACAGATATCCACATAAGATAATAATTATTCCAACTTCCTCATTTTTTAGTAAAACGCTACGTTAATTCTAACTTGAACACAGTAGCTATTCCGCAGCAGAATATTTTTTTAAATATATTGGCAATTGTGATGAGCACATACAGCCCTTTTAACAGTGGAAGGCCATTAGTGAAATTCCGTACGTAACACTATACCCAGCCCCAAGAGCAGAAAATCTCTGGCCCGGGTCCCTTCGCTTACCGGTCCTTCGTGCTGACCGCGCTTCTGCTTTGGCGGACTACCCGAAACTTTAAAACATGTGAAAAACCAGAATAATATTATATTTGTATACTGTACACAAAGCGTAAAATAAGAAAGTGCAAAAAATCTTACTGTAAGTAGTACAAGCTCTCTTCTAGAATAAACCCATCGAATAAACTGATTCCTTAGAAACTTGGCGCTTACATCTAGGAACATGGAATAAAACAGAATATAATTTTATTGAACTAATAAGAAAGTATCATAAACTAATAGAAACCGCGAGAAAACATCTTGGATCTAGTGACGTACGACCAAACACGTTGCAGGTCTGCGATTCTGGTCGTTACCCTACACCGGCCAGAATTAACTGATCAGCATTTTTTACATATTCATACCCTGAAAGCTTTAATTGTAGATATGTAATTAATCAACATTTAACTGTAACAAATTATGCGAAGAACAGTGCGTTTTTGATGGATGCTCAACGTATCGTTGCCTTGGAACGGCATACTTTGATAATACGCAAGTTACAATAACTCTTAAATCACCAATATTGTATTTCCTCTATGTTTTTTACAATAAATCATACAGTTAATGACGGGTTTTCCGAGAGATCTTCTATTCGCTGGTACATAACATACACAGGGTGTTTCACAATTAATGTTACAATTTTCTAGTTGTTGTAGAGGGGAATATTAATTCCAGTTTCACACAGGACCCAATATCCTGCAACATCATCCAACGACACTACACAGTGTCAAATGTATATACAGGGTGATTCCCTGACGATGTTACAAAATTTCAAGAATTGTGGAGACGGATAAATGTATCAATTTAAGATAAGGGATGTAATATTTCTGGCCTTGCAGCCATCGCATTAAGGTACAAAAACGTCTTCTTAGAGCATTTGAGAAGGCAGAACTAGCATGATGACGTAATGCGGTGTAAGGTACCGACGACAGATGGTTTGTTCGGTACGGGTACTGTAAAAAAGACCGCCTAAATTGTGATCTGATTGGCTGCTGCATTCGGAAGCTGCGGGCCAAAATGATAATCTTCTGTTACTACTATTAGACAAACTAAACAACGTATTTACTTGCATCTCAAATAAGAGGATCTCTATAGCATGCTATCATTCCATAATGTCACAAGTATTAGTAACCAGCAGAATATTAAACAACTGCTAAACGAAAGCAGACGAAGCGCTTCGGAAATCTTCGGATCACGCCTTAGTCGGATGGAGGGCGAAGTGGTTCGGCTGTAAGACCAGAGCTGCTTCGGCAGTGTCGGAAGATGGTCGTTATCTGTTGCATTCGGTGTTAAGCCTTTATTAGCAAACTTACAGCTGAGAACAATGTGACAGTAATTACGAAAACACGCAGCTCATTATTTTGTTGAAGAATTTAAATTATTTGTGACTCAAAAGTGGAATGTAATTGTGCAGTTTCTTGTGTTCTGCCAATAAAAGGCGAGTGGGATCCCGTGTAAACAAACTGATTGGGAATTTTATTATTTTTAAATAAAAGTCCCTCGCTAAAAGTTTCTTACAGCCTCAAGACAGCGGATTCTAGACCTATGTGCTGTTTCCTGCTCAGGCGACAACTATTACCGTCTCCTAAACTGTATTTTTTTGTCAACTTATAGTAGGGGCCCTATAAACGAACGGATCGGTAGTTGTAAGGGGAAACCGTTCTCATAAGCCTGTAGGGTAGGCAAGTTTCGGAGGTGCTAGTTAGGACCAAAACAAGAAAAGATGTCTAATAAACATGGTTTTTAAAGTGCGTGACTTAAGAACTTTAAGCACTTTTCAATGGAGGAGATGTGTTTCACACTAGAAAAGACGAAAAGTGCTCGCAGCTCCTCAGGTTTGTATTTTAAAGCCCATGTTTGCTAGACATTTTTTCTTGTCTTGGTCAATACTACCATCACAATGAAAGTTGCATAAGGTACATTCTTAGCAACAACAGCACCAATACTTTTATAACACGGTGAGAGATTTCAGAATTGTTTTCGCTTGTATCTTTCGACTCATTCGCTTCTGAAGCAGGGACTCCAACCTCAAATTGATACGTTTCTCCGTCTCCATCATTCGTGAAAGCTTATAAAATCATGAAATCACCCTGTATGTGGATAAATTTACAGGTGCCCGCGCCTATGAATGTGAAGCTCTGTAGCTTTGTTGGATGACGATACCAGACACGGGTTCCTATTTAAGACTTGAAGCTCTACAATCTCTAGAAGTGTGTAACATAAATTGTGGAACACCTAAAATACATATGGGTTCCAACTACAGTTGGGAATTTTATTATTTTTAAATAAAAGTCCCTCGCTAAAAGTTTCTTACAGCCTCAAGACAGCGGATTCTAGACCTATGCGCTGTTTCCTGATGGTGCTGTGCAGCTCTACGAGCACCGCTCCAGATTCTGCCCATTTCATCAGGTGCAGCCAGCCAGGACACTTCGCTTCAACTTCGCACCACCTTGCATGTTATGTAATATTTTTTGAATATGTTTATGCGTTAGTAAAGGTGATTTAAGTGTATCAGCAGTACCGAGAGATTAGTACCTTTTCATGTTCCTGTTTCTTGCCCACGCGCCGCCTACCAGGCGGGATAGAATAATGAGCAACCGTCTTCGGTTGTTTGCAGATGACGCAGTCTTTTATCGACCAATAAAGTAATCAGAAGATGAAATCAAACTGCAAAACGACTCACAAAAAATACCTGAATGGTGCGAAAAGTGTCAATTGACTCTAAATAACGAAAAGTGTGAGGTCTCCACATGAGTACTAAAAGGAACTCGTTAAACTTCGATTACACGATAAATTAGTATAATCTAAAAGCAGCAAAATCATCTAAATACCTAGGTATTACAATTACGATCAACTTAAATTGGAAAGAACACATAGAAAATGTTGTGGGGAAGGCTAACCAAAGGCTGCGTTTTATTGGCAGGACACTTAGAACATGTAACAGACCTACTGAAGAAACTGCCTACACTGCGCTTGTCCGTCCTCTTTTAGAATACTGCTGCGCGGTGTGGGATACTTACCAGGTAGGTCTGATGGCGTACATTGAAAGAGTTCAAAGAAAAGCAGCACGTTTTGTACTATAGCGAATTATGGGAGAGAGTATCACGGAAATGATACGGGATTGGGGCTGGAAATCATTATAACGAAGGCGTTTTTCGTTGCGACGCAATCTTCTAACGAAATTTTAAACACCAACTTTCTCCTCCGAATGTGAAAATATTTTGTTAACACCGACCTACATAGGGCGGAACGGTCACCACTATAAAACAGGGGAAATCAGAACTCGTACGGAAACATGTTGTTGTTGTGGTCTTCAGTCCAGAGACTGGTTTGATGCAGCTCTCCATGCTACTCTATCCTGTGCAAGGTTCTTTATCTCCCAGTACCTACTGCAACCTACATCCTTCTGAATCTGTTTAGTGTATTCATCTCTTGGTCTCCCTCTAGAGTATTTTACCCTCCACGCTGCCCTCCAATACTAAATTGATGATCCCTTGATGCCTCAGAATATGCCCTACCAACCGATCCCATCTTCTAGTCAAGTTGTTCCACAAGTTTCTCTTCTCTCCAAATCTGCTCACTACCTCCTCATTAGTTATGTGATCTACCCATTTAATCTTCAACGTTCTTCTGTAGCACCACATTTCGAAAGCTTCTATTCTCTTCTTGTCTAAACTATTTGTCGTCCAGGTATCACTTCCATACATGGCTACACTCCGTACAAATACTTTCTGAAAACGACTTCCTGTCACTTAAATCTAAACTCGATGTTAACAAATTTCTCTTCTTCATTAACGCTTTTCTTGCCAATCCGAGTCTCACATTTTATATTTACTCTACTTCGACCACAATCAGTTATTTTGCTCCCCAAATAGCAAAACTCATTTACTATTTTAAGCGTCTCATTTCCTAATGTAATTCCCGAAGCATTACCTGATTTGATTCGACTACATTCCATTACCCTAGTTTTGCTTTTGTGGATGTTCATCTTACATCCTCCTTTCAAGACACTGTCCATTCCGTTCAGCTGCTCTTCCAGGTCCTTTGCTGTCTCTGACAGAATTAAAATGTCATCGGCGAACCTTAAAGTTTTTATTTCTTGTCCATGGATTTTAATTCCTACTCCAAATTTTTCTTTTGTTTCCTCTACTGCCTGCTCAATATACAGATTTAATAACATCGGGGAGAGGCGACAACCCTGTCTCACTCCCTTCCCAACCACTGCTTCCCTATCATGTCCCTCGACCCTTATAACTGCCATCTGGTTTTTGTAAAAATTGTAAATAGCCTTTCGCTCCCTGTATTTTACCTCTGCCACCTTCAGAATTTGAAAGAGAGTATTCCAGTCAACATTGTCAAGAGCTTTCTCTAAGTCTACAAATGCTAGAAACGTAGGTTTGCCTTTCCTTAATCTATTTTCTAAGATAAGTCGTAGGGTCAGTTTTGCCTCACGTGTTACCGTATTTCAACGGAATCCAAACTGATTTCCCGCGAGGTCGGCTTCTACCAGTTTTTCCATTCGTCTGTAAAGAATTCGTGTTAGTATTTTGCAGCCGTGACTTATTAAACTGATAGTCCGGTAATTTTTGACACCTTTCAACGCCTGCTTTCTTTGGGATTGGAATTATTATATTCTTCTTGAAGTCTGAGGGTATTTTACCTGTTTCATGCATCTTGCTCAACAGATGGTAGAAGTTTGTTAGGCCTGGCTCTCCCAAAGTTTTCAGTAGTTCTAATGGAATGTTGTCTACTCCCGGGGCCTTGTTTCGGCTTAGGTCTTCCAGTGCTCTGTCAAACTCTTAACGCATCATCATATCTCCAATTTCATCTTCATTTACATTCTCTTCCCTTTCTATAGTATTGTCCTTAACCCTTTCATGGATAAAATTCATTTTTTCTGATTTTTAAAATATTAAGGTGATAACGTTTTCTTTTCAGTACCATTATTATATTTTCACCACCAAAATATTTTTTAAGTTCTCCATTTTTTCACAACAGGAAGTGAGACACGTATGTCCCATGAACCAACGCGAGATACCTTTTCTGCTGTCTTACTGATTTTGTAATTGTAATTTTTTATCCCAAAAACGGGAGTATGTTGAGAATAAAATAACTTCAAATTATACATGCATGTAATCTTTTTATTTGTGTAAAGCCAGTGTAAAAAATATTCATTACATTTCAGTTTTCATGATGCATAACCAATATTTACAAAACTTTACATTCCATGAAACTTGGAAAATCACGGTGTGGCACAATGGGAACATCACAAGCACTGCAAACAACTGTTGTTCTCAGAATGAGATTTTCACTCTGCAGCGGAGTGTGCGCTGATATGACACTTCCTGGCAGATTAAAACTGTGTGCCGGACCGAGACTCGAGCTCGGGATCTTTGCCTTTGTCGGGGAAGTGCTCTACCAACTGAGCTACCCAAACACGACTCACGGCCCATCCCCACAGCGTTACTTCTTCCAGTATCTCGTCACCCACCTTCCAATTTTTACAGAAGCTTATAGAACTAGCACTCCTGCCCTTGCAGTGCAGTCCCGATTTTTTCTCAGGTTCAGTACAGTCGTCCCTAGATGGCAGCACCGTGCAGAGCTTGGTAACATATATCCCGACACTCGAACTGGCGGTCAAAGTTAGTGGGACGTATATGACCCATCAACCACGAAAGGGTTAATAACATAGACCCTCTATGTGTTGATTCTTTCCGCGCGCTACACGAGATAGGGGTAATAGAGAATTGTGAAGGTGGTTCGATGAACGACCTACAAGGCACCTAAATATGATTTGCAGAGTATCGATGTAAATCTAGAACTGGCCTACGGTCAAACGGACTTTAACAATATCGGACATGCAAGACATTGCACTGCACACTCAGGAAGACAGCAAAAAGTGCTCTTTCCACGTCAGAAACTCGGCACTCTCAATGCACAACGATCGAATTCACGATCCGTGTGCCTAAAGGCTTAGACTTCGGTCCCAAACGTGTTCTTAGTTGTGAAATGAAATGGAAAAATATGAGGGAAGAAAACAATTGCAGTGCTGTTTGCCTTGTTCGCCGCCAGCATCGGTTTCCGGAAAGCAGCAGCTCTGCCCACGGATCAGCACAGGGCCCGCATTTAGCGAAGAGCGGTGCCGCCGACTCGTTCACCCCGCTACACGCCGACCTGGCCTGCGTAGCCGCTCGTCGCATTAATCAAGGAAATGCCCCGTGGGTCGGCCCGTGCCTGGGCCTGCGACGGACGCCCAACTTTGCCCCTTGCTGGGAGCTGGCAACTGGGACCGGTACTCGAAGCGCAGGCGCTGTTGACTCGCACCCCCCCCCCCCCCCCCCCCCAACTCAACCCTTCCACCGTCCCGCACAGGCAAGAGCGGGTCGTGCCGTCACTGCCTCCACCCGCTGTTTTTCCGGCCGCCTCGAAGGAGTTTTTCGTCCCCCGGGGGCGGAGGTGGCGTCTACGGAGACGGGACGGCTGCCAGGCCGGCTAGCGACCTCACCGACGAACTCGGTAAAACACTTTGGGATGATTCCAATGTTTTATTAATGCCGACAGCCGGAGGCAGCGGGGCCAGCGCGGCGGCGACAAGCGGCTCTGCGAAGTGGCCGAACAACCTCCCCCCCCCCCCCTACCATCTTGCCGACCTCTCTCCTACCTACGCAGCTACTCGCCTTGTCGGCGGCCGGCCTCACTCGGGTGAGGTCCCCCGTGCTTTGGAGACCATGTCGCCGGCGGTAGACTCTCCCTCGACATCTCGTCACGCCTTCCACTTTCCGCAGCAGAGCGTACCGGCTTTCCTTTATTCCACGGAAAGAATCTATGCTGTTCTATGAGTACTTTACTAGCGTCACAAATAAGAAATACATATCTTGGAAAAACTGCGGACTTCTCAGTCCTGTCCGACGTAAGAAAGCGCAGCAACAGAATCATTCCTCACTGCGGAGTTTCAACAACAAGGGGAAAAAATCTGATATAAAATCACGAATCAACATAAAAGGAATATATTAAATAAAATTTTAAAAATCTCAGAAGACTTCTTAAATATGTTTTTTCTTCTATGACAAAAGCTATTAAAAGTACCTCTTTATTACAATCGGTTTTAAATGGTTCAAATGGCCCTGAGCACTATGGGACTTAACTGCTGTGGTCATCAGTCCCCCAGAACTTAGAACTACTTAAAACTAACTAACCTAAAGACATCACGCACATCGATGCCCGAGGCTGGATTCGAACCTGCGACCATAGCAGTCACGCGGTTCCAGCCTGAAGTACCTAGAACCGCACGGCCACACCGGCCGGCAATCAGTTTGAAATCTAGAACACTAAAGAGGGGAGGGGGCAGCGAAATGTAACCTTCTGCTAAACCATGGTGAAGTTTTCTACTCCGCATTTTATTCAAAGTAAATCATAAGTTATAGGTGATACATTACATCTTCAGTGATATGTTGCATACAATACCAGATTCAGGGGGGTAGGACGTGAAACGGGGCGACTTGGAGCAGGAGAGGCTTCACAGGGCAGTTTAATTTCCAATGTCTATACTTTTACAAATAAATTCGTAAAACTTTGTCAGCATCACCAGGAAGGATTCAGAATTCACACTCATTGCAGTGGAAGTTCGAAAACATAAGAAAAAATTTTTTTTTACGTATGAAATTTCATCTTGTTATCACATTCTTTATCTTCATAAGTTAGAGAGATTCTTCGATGAATTTTGCATAGCATACATACCATACTTACAGGTGTATGAAACTGTAGAATTTCTTTGATATATGAAAAAAACGCATGATCTGTTGTAATTTAAACTTCATGTTTAGAAAAAACACAAATTTTGTAGTTAATTACCTCAATTTTTACCGCAGTTTTTAATAGATTTGGAAAATTCTAGAGTTTTATACACCTTTAAGTATGATTTGTATATTGTGCAAAATTCATTGAACCATCTCTTTTACTTATGAAGAAAAATGTACCTATAGCAACAAATGCTGCCATTAGTGAGTCGAAAAAATGATGAAATTCCACAAGTAAAAAAAAAATTATTTCCTTATGTTTTCGAACTTCCACTTCTATCAGAGTGAATTCTAATTCCTTCCTGGTCATGCTGACAAAGTTTTATGAAATTATTTGTAAAAGTACACACAGTGGAAATTAAAATGTCCTGTGGTGCTTCTCCTGCTCCAAGTCGGCCTGTTTGACGCCCTACCCCCCCTTGTCCGTTTTATACAGTACTGCAATCGTAAATGTTATTCGGGTTTGGTAGCCTTGCGTTAATCCCTCAGATCGTCATCAGGTATACTGAATGCAAAAGAGGAAGGCAACTTGTAACGCATGTCACATCTGCTGTCACTGCTTCTGCTGTACATGCACATACGTACATAAATACATATCCAGCGCTCGTACTACCTGCAGACCATGCGCTGCTTCCACAAATAGCCTCATTACCTTTCTGTCTTGTGCTCTTTTCTTTCAGATGTCACCATGGCTGGCAGATCATTCGTCAGGTCGTAAATCCATCACTGCCGTGTTCGACCTATAGACGACTGGTGTTTGGTTTCCTTCAAATACTTTCATCACCCATCTTTCTTCTGTTATACGGGCTAAATAGCCTGCCCACTGGTATCTTTCACTCTTCAGTTTTTGTAGTGCTCTTGGCTGTTGCGTCAAGAAGTAGATTTCTTCACTCCTCCTCCATTCTCCTTTATTTAATATTGGACCCCGTACTTTCCTCATTGCTTTTCATTCAAATATTAATAGTTTTTTAATTTCATTTTGTCATGCTTTTGATTTCTGCACAATACATGACTGCTGAGCATATCACTGTTATAGATTGTCATCTTAGGAATCGATAATATAGGTTTTGAGCTGAGCGTCTCCCTGACGGAATATTTGCATTTCACTCCCCCTGCTATTCTTTTCTTAACTTCAATTTCTAAACTCTTGTTTCTGGTAAAAGAAGATCCCAAGTATTTGAAGAGGTGAACTCTCTTGTACCTCGAGGCATCTACCTCAAGAAATTCTTATCGCTTTTGTCTTCTTCCTAACAGCATGAACTCCGTTTTGCCTTGATTAAGCTTTAGCCGAACCTTCTGTGCGTACTTGTCCGTTTTCTGGTACATTTCATTCAACTAGGGCATTGATTGACATGCAAGAAAACTGAAATTACTATCCGTCTGCACTCCAGCCAATAACAGTTGCCTTCATTCCCTTATTACTTTCTCTAAGATGACATTGAACAGAACACACGAGGAAGCATCCCCTTGTCCGAGACATGTCTCTCTCTCGAATGTTTATGATGTGATCCCTCGGAAAAGCACCATTGCCCTTGATCCATCCATACAAGTTCAACGGTTATCACAAGCTTATCAGTGATTCCGAAGTCACGCAGGGCACATTATAAGCTGTTCTTGTGGATGCTGTTGTATGTACGCTGGAAGTAGACGAATGACTATAGATATTTTCATCTTATTCCCAGTGTTTCGAAAGAGATGCCTTCCTACCCCCCTGAATCTGGTATTGTATGCAACATATCACTGAAGATGTAATGTATCACCTATATGATTTACTTTGAATAAAATGCGGAGTAGAAAACTTCCCCATGGTTTAGCAGAAGGTTACATTCCGCTGCCCCCTCCCCTCTTTAGTGTTCTAGATTTCCACTGAGCACCAACGTGTGTTTTTTTATTGCTAGGTGGGGTCGCTTTAAAGATATGAATGTCAGTTTTTTTTTTTTTAATTTGGCGAATTTTAGCCACTCTCCAGTGGAGCTTAGCTGTACTTGGTTATTTGAATTGAAGTGCACCAGCAGAATCTTCTGCCTTGTTTCTGTTAACTGCCCTGCCCGTTGACGTAAATTCAGGCAGTGTTTTTTCCTTATTGTGTTGTTGCTGTCCAGCACGGTGTGTAGTTTGACAGCTCAATGTATAATTGGTTGTTTTGTTTTAAATTTGATGTTATAATTTGGTACTTACTTTTTGATAGCAGCTAGCCAGACGAATTCAATAATGTGTCACAGTAAGGTCTTTGAAGGTCAACGAATGTCACAAAGGTGGCATGAACGTCCATTTACAGCATGTGCTCGAAATGATGACCACTGGTAAAAATTCAGTGCGGCAATCTTCTTATTATGGATTAAGTGGTACTCCTTATCTCATCGGCACTTATCGAAGCACATGCTCTGACAATTCTCTCTCTCGCATATCTTCAGGTGTAGTTGGAACGTCTTTATAAACAATGTCTTTTACGAATCCCCAGAAGAAAAAATACAGAGGTTTCAAGTCTGGGGAACGAGCCGGCCACGACGCATCTCCTCCATCTCCAACCCAACGATTTGGGAATTGTCTTTGCAACTCATTTCTAGCCATCAGCGAAAAATGTGCCGGACACGCATCGTGTTGATACCACATCAGGTTCCATGCTCCTAAAGGTATTTCTTCCAATAACAGACCTAATGTTGCTTGCAGAAATGTGGTGTACTTCCTACCATTAAGATTGCCTTCGATGAATTATGGGCCTATAATTCTGTCCTCCAGAATCCTTACCACGAAGCACATGCTCTGACAGTTCTCTCTCGTATATCGTGCAAATAGTAAATATTCGCCGAATACGGTGCAACCATCTGATGTGCCATAGACAAGAAAATACCTTTCGACGGTTTTGTAGTATAACACTAATATCAACGGTATGACTAGTAACGTCGAATCAAGCGAATGTGAATGATGTATTCCTTCGAAGATCAAGTGGATATGCTTCTCATTTACGCAGAATGGCAACGAAATTCAATGAGAACTAGAGACGCATACTCTGAATGATATGCTCTATGTGCTCATCCTACACGTCATACATTTAAATATGTGTGTGATAAACTGAGAACAACTGGATCTTTAACGCATCGGAAACGAGGAAACGGACATTGGTACTCTTTTCACTGTGGTTCGAGATCCCATCGCCATAAATACATCCTTAAATATCAGTCTCCATCAAGAATTAATTGGTACGGATTATATGCGTCGCATTGAATTCTGCCGATGGGCTCAACTTCTGGTTCAGAGGGATGACACACTTATTAATTTGATTTGATTTATTGACGAGGCTACATGGAAATGTTAATTTCCATAACATGCGTTATTGGGCAGCTAAAATGTATATTGGATGCAGCAAGTCGAACACCAAAACCGTGGTAAGGATTCTGGAGGACAGAATTGTAGGCCCGTAATTCATCGAAGGAAATCTTAATGGTAGGAAGTACACCACATTTCTGCAAGCAACATTAGGTCTGTTATTGGAAGAAATACCTTTAGGAGCATGGAACATGATGTGGTATCAACACCTGAAGATATGCGAGAGAGAGAATTGTCAGAGCATGTGCTTGTGCATGTGCATGTGCTTCGATAAATGCCGATGAGATAAGGAGTACCACTCAATCCATAATAAGAAGATTGCCGCACTGAATTGTTACCAGTGGTCATCATTTCGAACACATGCTGTAAATGGACGTTCATGCCACCTTTGTGACATTCGTTGACCTTCAAAGACCTCACTGTTACACATTATTGAATTCGTCTAGCTAGCTGCTATCACAAAATAAGTACCAAACTATAACATCAAATTTAAAACAAAACAAAACTGACCTTCATATCTTTAAAGCGACCCCACCTAGCAAAAAAAAAAAAAAAAAAAAAGTCATAATACGGTCCCCAATGTCCCATACAACTTTTGTGCCACAAACTTTTCAGCTCCTATCATACTTTTGGAGCTATTCTTGGTGGCAATAGTTAGTGACTCACCCTGCACATGGACATGGGGCATATTACTGCCAATTTCTTTTTTGCTGCAGTGTCTCATACTTACATGTCAACTGGATCCGTTTATATACTTCTAAGTGCTTTGTGTTGTGTATTTGCTCACGAAACCACGCATAATGACATTACATAATAATTTAAGTCATTTAACGCTATCTAGGGTCTGATATTAAACCTATGACGTGGAAGTGCATACAATTCATCAAAAATCATTGAAAATAAAAATACGACAAGTAGTGTAATGGAACTGGAAGTGTTCATACAGGTAATGAAATACTTAAATACGCTGTTACCTGTTGTGAATTAGTAAAATACATTACATTGTCACGGATGAATATGTATTTAGCATTCTGTATACAGAGAGTCCCAGGAGATATAAGACAAAGATCTAGTAAATGTTGGCTCTGAAATGCATTCCTTAAGAGCTATAAGCTCCTGTTCCTTTTCACTACTGTGAACCACATCACTTCCACCCAGCAAGTGCTCGTAGCTGTTAAGGGACGAACTTTAGACAACATGTCCACTACATTCTTTTGCTTCGAACGATCGTTCCTATTATATTCCTAAATAGTGCGCATTCCTCCAGGAACATGCTGTACACTGCTGGCTTCCGACATTTAGCGTAGTGGTACTTACATACTGCCCACTACGCAGCAGACTGATGTAAGGACCAATTTTCATCGGTTGTATTCTAAAACGTTCAGTCAATCCACATTAGTAGTACACGAAATGCATATGTTGTTTTAATGATCACCTTTTTATTATACTGTTAAATGTTCACTCGATTCACAGCAGCTATATGCTGAGTGTAACTGTTGTTTTAAACAGCTAGTGCTTTATGCCGTTGAGCCATATTTAGTGAAATAATTTCCGCTATGAATGCTATACGTGAAACTACTTTTCTGTACGTTTTCAGCCTGCTATTAATATTTCCCTTATAGAATTGTATCATAACATTAAGATAGTTACAAGCAATACATATAATTCTACTTTACTGTACTAAAGTTAAATTAAAACTGAAGTGACGGTATTCCTCAAACATCGCCAAAAATATAGGATCTAAATCATTTCACAGAGAGTAAATTGCATAAGTAAAAATCGTATCTATTTGCGCTTCATTACTGGAAACGCTAGTGGTAAAGTAACACACATAATGCGCTTATACTGTCTGAGCACAGATCATCAGATTTTTGTCAGTCACAGATTTTTACAAGCGCAAATTTAGTACATAAGCCGGCCGCGGAGGTCTTGCGGTTCTAGGCGGGCAGTCCGGAACCGTGCGACTGCTACGGTCGCAGGTTCGAATCCTGTCTGGGGCATGGATGTGTGTGATGTCCTTAGGTTAGTCAGGTTTAAGTAGTTCTAAGTTCTAGGGGACTAATGACCACAGCAGTTGAGTCCCATAGTGCTCAGAGCCATTTGAACCATTAGTACATAATGTGAAACTTAAAGCTGTAGGTTGGGAAGTTAACCGTAGACGGGCGTTATGCCGTGGCATTCCTACAAAAAGTTGCTTATTACATGCGAACACTCCAGGGTCGTTCGCTAAATAGTCACTAAACGTGAAGCAGCAAACTCAAAATTCTAGGGGAAGTTGACACATCCTTTCGTAGTCAATAAGCTGACCTATAATCAACAAGGCAAATATGAGCGACGCTCGTTACCTCCTTTGATTAACAAGAGTAATTTCGTGGAATATGGGCACTGTGCACAATGATGACACAATGAAAACAACAAGCTTATACGTAGTGAAGCCTTCTTCCTCACAACGCTAAGAAAGTATCAAAGGATGGTAGGTAACAAAAGGCAGTTTACGGGTAAGGGAACGACTAACGTTTTTGGGTAAAATTTTCTATATATTAAGTGTGTCTGATGTTTTTTATGGATGAGATGTCAATGGTACTACCGACAGAACATTATGAGTAAAGGAATACAGTGGCGAACAGAACGCGGAAAACTTTTTCTCCAGGGATGGAGAAATGATGAGCGACTTAAAGACGAAAAACTCACAAGAAGAAAAGAACCTTAAGACGCTCTCACGTGCTAGTGGCACGAAGGACCACTGTGAAATATGAGCTTATAGAAACCTGATATACCGCGTGGTGGGACAAACGCAAGAGTCTAGTAAAGGGGTAACGGACGTTCCACTAGAGTAATGTTCAGGAACTACACTACTGATCATTAGAATCGCTGCACCAACAAGAAATGCAGATGATAAACGGATATTCATTGGACAATTATATTATACTAGAACCGATATGTGATTATATTTTCACGCAGTTTGGGTGCATAGATCCTGAGAAATCAGTACACAGAACAACCACCTCTGGCCGTAATAACGGCCTCGATACGCCTGGGCATTGTGTCAGACAGAGCTTGGATGGCGTGTACAGGTACAGCTGCCCATGCTCCTTCAACACGATAAAACGGTTTATCAAGAGTAGTGACTGGCGTATCGTGACGAGCCCGTTGCTCGGTGACCATTGACTAGACGTTTTCAATTGGTGAGAGATTTAGAGAATGTGCTGGCCACGGCAGCAGTCGAACATTTTCTGTATCCACAAAGGCCAGTACGGGACCTGCAACATGCGGTCGTGCATTATCCTGCTAAAATGGATGGTTTCGCAGGGATCAAACGAAGAGTAGAGCCACATGGCGTAACACATCTGAAATGTAACGTCCACTGTTCAAAGTGCCGTCAATGCGAATAAGAGGTGACAGGTGGCACCGCATACCATCACGCCGGGTGATACGCCAATATGCGTTCACCGCAATGTCGCCAAACACGGATGCGACCATCACGATGCTGTAAACAGAACCTGGATTCACCCGAAAAAAGGACGTTTTGCCATTTGTGTACCCAGGTTTGTCGTTGAGGACACCATCGCAGGCGCTCCTGTATGTAATGCAGCGTCAAGGGTAACAGCAGCCATGCTCTTCGAGCTGATAGTCCATACTACTGCAAACGTCGTCGAACTGTTCGTGCAGATTTTGTCTTGCAAACGTCCCCATCTGTTGACTCAGGAATCGAGACGTGGCTGCACGATCCCTTAGAGCCACGCGGATAAGATGCCTGTCATCTCGACTGTTAGTGATACGAGGCCATTGGCATCCAGCACGGCGTTCCGTATTACCCTCCTGAACCCACCGATTACATATTCTGCTAACAGTCATTGGATCTCGACCAACGCGAGCAGCAATGTCGCGATACGATAAACCGCAATCGCGATAGGCTACAATCCGACCTTTATCAAAGTCGGAAACGTGATGGTACGCATTTCTCCTCTTTTCACGAGGCATCACAACATCGTTTCACCAGGCAACGTCGGTCAACTACTGTTTGTGTATGAGAAACTGGTTGGAAACTTTCCTTATGTCATCACATTGTAGGTGTCGCCACCGGCGCCAACCATGTGTGAATGCTGTGAAAAGCTAATCATTTGCATATCACAGCATCTTCTTCCTGTCGGTTAAATTTTCTCATCTGTAGCACGTCATCTTCGTGGTGTAGCAATTTTAATGGCCAGTAGTGTATAATAAAGTCAATATATTGTCTTCAACATAGTCTTAGTTGCATCATGAATGAAACAAGTTGCATACGCATGATTAACAGTGGTAACAGAGAGTAACTATTAACAAATTTCCGCCTCCGTAGCGTAGCAGTAGCGTTACCGCCTTCCACGCAATTGGGGGGGGGGGGGGGGGGGCAGTCTGATTCCCGGCCGCGGACTGGGTGTTGCGTGTCCTTCATCATCATTTTTATCATCATTGACTCACGAGTCGTTGATGAGGCGTCACTTAAGATGGACTTGCAATACGGTAGCCGAAATTCCCCGAATGGGGTCTCCCGGCCAACAATGCCATACGGTTATTTCATTTCCATTAACAAATAACTCTTCTACAGTATGAATGAAAAAGTGTGGAGTTGATAGTAGAAGAAATGTAATAGGTAAAAGAACTAATAAGCTCTTTAAATAAAGTAGTCTAAGTGCAATGTAATTCAGTTTTTTTAAAAGAGCAATTATACTTACAAAGCTATGAATCCGAACGACGTAAGATACAAAATACTTGTTTTTAAAGTCAATTTAACTTCATGTTTCACTTGGAGATTTTACTTAGTAAGTTGTACAAGGATTTTTTTTTACATTCTTGTAGAATGTAATGAAAAAACGGAGAAGAAATGAAACTGGATCGTTGAATGGAGATGTTTGTAATTGTATGTAAACCTAATTAGATCGTTTGCTGATGATGTCTCGTAATGTTTTGTGCGAGTGGATGGAAGTGGCAGAAACGCGACTACTGACACACTGAGTAAACCGGCGGAGCGGCGCGAGGCACTGGACACACAATTATAGCGGTGTGTTGACTTGGCAGGTCTGGAACCGACCGCCAGCGACCAGGTAGGTGGTTCCTCTCGACCTTGGCACAGGTGGCTGCGCTGGGTCAGAGGCAATGACCCGACTCAATGGCGGCTTATAGAAGGTGCATCGAGGTGGAGTGGGTTTCACAGCTGACAGGGTCAATGGAGATGGTAAATGCGTGGACAAGGCTGATGGTATGGACAATAGCTTGCAACCACGCAGTGCTCGCATTCACCTGCATTTCATTACCGGGTAGTCGGAAACATTTTCTAAAACTTGTAAGGGTATTGCAGCATACGCTTCGCTGAGAAATACCTATTAACAAAAATTCCATACATAACGCTGCTTCCTAGCTAATTTACATTGAAGTTAACCAACGAATGTGTTGGTGCGTTTATTCAAGCTGCCTGCCCGGTACAGTAAGTGTCAGTTGTCTTGTTAGTGTACATAATAGTATGTGATACCTCTCAGTCTTTGGGTCAGGTTGGCTCCTTCCTACCGTCCCATGTCCAATGTCGCTCTGTTGTTCGGTTACTCGATTTTAGGGTAGCAAATGAAGAGAAAGTACAGTGACACCATCTGTGGCGGGATGCTTCAATTTGCATGCCGAACGACCTAATTCCTAACTTCAGTGCTAATTAACTGGAAGA
Source organism: Schistocerca gregaria (assembly GCF_023897955.1). Taxonomy (NCBI): domain Eukaryota; kingdom Metazoa; phylum Arthropoda; class Insecta; order Orthoptera; family Acrididae; genus Schistocerca; species Schistocerca gregaria. Next base: position 336,842,839 of record NC_064927.1, read on the forward strand.
TAGTGCAAGGTAAAGAGATTTTTTCTTCACAATTATTTCTCAGCACAGCCTACCCTATAACACCCTTACAAACTTTTCATACTGTTTCTGACCGCCCTTTATATACATCCAGCCTGACGACCAGCGAGTCGCACAACATTTAGGGCTGTAACAGATTTTTCACATGGGAACCGTAGATACATAGACCTTGTCACACACAATGGCTGTTTTCTCCTGGAGAAATCATTATCGAGTGAGTTTTTTGTGATGCATAATCACACCGTTGCTGTAACGTTATGCCAGCCTTTGCCAAAAGGCTATTTCTGACACTATGGAACAAGACTCATGTCAACATCAGCAGCCTATGCAGCCAATGGGGTTTATAGAAATGAGTATGTAGTTTGGTTGACGATATAAAATACAGTCTCTCTCATCACGTCACCGAAAATCAAAGTTCTAAACTTTTCACAAGTTCTACATTGGCTCGGAGCCCCCATGTGCCACCCCACAAACAGTTCAGTGTGCCCCATTAAATGTGGCTGGACTTACAAGTTTGAAGCGTCGATCGCATGCAATGTACCCAGTGATCCACATAAGTTTTTTATATAACTGCAGGCAGAATTTTTTACGCAGAAGTCACGTACGCACTCATGTATTTTTTAAAGTTTCACAAATTCGAGTTCATTTCCAATAGGAGTAGAAACATCGAAAGCCACAGTTCACAACAAATTAAATGCAGAACCTGACCGGATTTCGTAAGATCTTGAAGGGAGATGAATTAACTACGATTAACTGCATGAGTTATCTTTAGAAATCCACTGAAGTTCCACAGTACCTTCAACTACAAATTCCTCAGTGGCTACACACTGAAGTAAGTGTGTAAGTGGGGCTTGTTTCACAAAAAAAAAAGTCCCTCTCATGCCGAAAAATTTCTAGGAACTCTGAATAATTCACACACGTGAAATAGTTGCTATTTCACTGCTCGTCAGATAAAACTTTCTGGATACACAGACTAACACAGCCTGACCACCTCCAATGACGACCAAAAGGACACCACCAAAATGCCACTATTCACTCAGGAAACCTCGGTGAAGCACCAGTTATGTCAGTTAAGCTACTGAATATGAACATTGCTGAAATTCTTAGTTTTAACCTCTTATACACATATGACACATCAAATCACAGGGAAATTTCCCAAGAAATATTACGCTTTTATCACTTTTATCTCCCGTAGTTTATTTGTAACCAATAATTTCTATAGTTTTCGCATTTACAAGTGTAAATATAGACCAACAATTTGAATTACGAAGTCAATAATTTCCTACATATCTGAATTTTACAGTACTTTTAATGCTTCTGAATTTATCTAGTAAGAAAAGCAGTTTTCAATTGTGCAAAATCCACTTTTTGGCCTCTCATTTCAATTTGTGAATAATTGCAGTAGTCTACTGTCAGAGTTCGACAGTGTTCTAAGAGATGTATCGGTAGAAACATCGTTTGTTGCAGTCGCATAATGTGCTGCCGAGAAATTCACTTTTAGAGTTCAAAGATTAATTATAACATTTAATTTACATTAACTGATAAACATCTGCGGATATCGGACGCGCGGCTTCACACGCATAATCGTCCGTCTTTTCCGCTTCGAATGAGCTTATTCGCTCTTCAGTGACACATATGAGTCAACATTTATTAATTTTGGGGTGAGCTTTAATTTTGCTCTCGACGGGAATAGCAACCATGAGAAACGAGCAGCGGCAATTGTAAGTCCAAAGACAGCCCCAACTGAGGAACATAGTGTGAAACACGCCCTCCTAGTGCTTCTGAATTCAGATGTCAACAGGAGTATGATCACATCATAGCAGCCGCCTCTGCGTCCGCGGTCGCGTGTTTGTGATTATAAAAGCTGTCTCTTCCCTTTGCAATAGGCTGTCGTGTTAACTTAGCTTCCATGCTAATGCCAGTCGACAAGTGAGCGCCAATTTCCCCGTTGAGACACCTTCGCAAAAACAACCGCACCAGAGATCTTCGACATTCACGAAACCTAACACTGTGAGACTGAACATTTCCAAATGTCTTGTCTCTTTTTCATTGCGCAATCAGTGCAGGTCCAGAAAAAGTATCAGTGTACCGCAAAGTTGTTGGGTTCATTTTCTCTGGTGTTTCTGTTGACATCTGAAATTTCATGTTTGTGTTGTGTAGCTGGAGTCAGCCCAAACCAATACTGATCGTCATGTGTTTGAGGCGAAGACCATAGCCAACAGGGAGCGTCGGTTTGTTTCCCATTACAAACAAAATAATTTTTAGAATGACATTTGCACTCTACAGCGGAGTGTGCGCTGATATGAAACTTCCTGGCAGATTAAAACTGTGTGCCGGACCGAGACTCGAACTTGAGACCTTTGCCTTTCACGGGCAAGTGCTCTACCATCTGAGCTATCCAAGCACGACTCACTCCCCCTCCTCACAGCTTAAATTCCGCCAGTAACTTCCGAATTTTTAACTAAGAAGTTTACTGGACAATTCGATAAGGTTTCTCTAAACTTGTCTAGTCCGATATTCACGTTATCGATATGTATTAACAGAGACAGCTAAACACTAAGAATAAACGGCAACGGAGGAGCGAGTGAATAGCGCTGGATGCTTGACGGTAGCATTCGGCGTTGATCAGGGCAGTGCGGTCATTGCTGGAGTACTAGTTATTTTTCGAGCTTTACTGCTCCTGTTAGTACATATCGATAACACGAATATCGCCCTAGACTAATGTAGGACCCTCTGACAAATGAGCGCGGGAAATTCTGTGTTATGAAACTTTTTTTGTTATTACAAAATTCGTCTCTTCCCTTTACAATAGGCAGTCATTTTACGCTTAGCTACCATGCTAATGCGAGTCGACAAATAAGCGCCACCTTTTTTGTGTGTAACTGGGAACACCCGATGCTTTCCGTCTACACTGGACGTCGCATGAAAGACATGATGAGTTCTGTTTGTTTCAGCTAATTCCAGCAACACAGTGAAAAATGGAAACGGCAAATATCTCTGCTGAAGCACCAAAGATGAAAGACTAGCCTGTTCATGCGGTATGATTCGAAAGGCTACAGCCGACTATGAGTTTCTACCATGACAGCAATCACTTTAACTAGTACGCCTTCCACTTGTCTACCTGACGCATGCATCTAATTAATTGCCTTTGTGCTTTGACAGTAGTTGTGATTAATATATCAATATCGGATTGAATGTATATAAAATAATTGTAGCAAAAGTGTATTGTAAAACAGACAAACAATCTACATCTACATCTACATCCATGCTCCGCAACCCACCTGATGTTGTGTGGCGGAGGGTACCCTGAGTGCCTCTATCGGTTCTCCCTTCTATTCCAGTCTCGTATTGTTCGTGGAAAGAAGGATTGTCGGTATGCTTCTCTATTGGCTCTAATCTCTCTGATTTTATCCACATGGTCTCTTCGCGAGATATACGTAGGAGGGAGCAACATACTGCTTGACTCTTCGGCGAAGGTATGTTCTCGAAAATATAACAAAAGCCCTTACCGAACTACTGAGCATCTCTCCTGCAGAGTCTTCCACTGGAGTTTATCTATCGTGTCCGTAATGCTTTCGCGATTACTAAATGATCCTGTAGAGAAACGCGCTGCTCCCCGTTTGATCTTTTCTATCAACCCTATCTGTTAATGATCCCACACCGGTGAGCAGTATTCAAGCAGTGTGCGAACAAGTGTACTGTAACCTACTTCCTTTGTTTCCGGATTGCGTTTCCTTAGGATTCTTCCAGTAAATCTCAGTCTGGCATCTGCTTTACCGACGATCAACTTTATATGATCATTCCATTTTAAATCACTCCTAATGCGTACTCCCAGATAATTTATGGACTTAACTGCTTCCAGTTGCTGACCTGCTATTTTGTAGCTAAATGATAAGGGATCTATCTTTCTATGTATTCGCAGCACATTACACTTGTCTACACTGAGATTCAATTGCCATACCCTGCAGCATGCGTCAATTCACTGCTGATCCTCCTGCATTTCAGTACAATTTTCCATTGTTACAACCTCTCGATACACCACAGCATCATCTGCAAAAAGCCTCAGTGAACTTCCGATGTCATCCACAAGTTAACTGGGATGGTACATAAATCATGAACTGTTGGCAACACAAATAGGTACCAAAAATTGTCAACACTCCAGTGGGTGGGGACTGATTGGCCAAGACTAAGAATTGTGTAGTTAATCTATTTATCCTGGCTCAAAACATGGATAACGCAATACGAAATTATCTAATGCTGAATAGGCGTTGATGGATTTACTCTACAAAGGAGCTATACTACGTTGGGGTAGCTGAGGACAAGTGGAAAGACTCCAGACTGGAGTCCGAATCAGAAGACCGCGTCTCACCACTCCCACCTTTCGTTCATACCTCAGCAAACTCAATAAAAACACTCATGCACCCATCCCCATAACGGTGTTTTGCCAATCACAAGACTTCATGAGCTCCATGTGCCCCTCTAATTCGTCTGCTGTACCCATCGGTCAATCGTGATCTAAGTTAATAATATTTTTTCTCTTTTCAGGAGAAACTGCCAGTCCCTGACTCATAAATTATCGCTCTCGTTTCTTTTTTTCCCTTGGCCACTTCAGGCACCTTGTTTTGAGTATCTGTTAAGGCCTAAAGTGAACAACAGATCGATGACAGAGATCATTATCTGGGTAGGACGAAGATTACAACGCCCTAGACCAGGGTATTGGCTAAACTAAGAGAAGAGCTTTTGTGTCGCAACATAGACACTTTCAAAGCCGCCAAAAGTGTTGCATTCCATTCGAAAATTCTTTCCAAAGCCTCAGGCTTCACAAAATATCGTCAGGCGATGGGGCAACACCATCTGACGGCTCCCTCGATATCCCCCGGTCCATGGTGAACACGGAAACGCAAATTTTTATGGCCGCCATACCTATTTACAAATGGCGTTTAAGACTATCGAAACGCCCTCGCCAGGCGACCTACATTTCTCTTTCACTCCTGCCTTTGCCTTGATTAGAAGCTCCTAACAGGTTGACCTAGGTAGGCAGTTTTTTCATCTCTTGAGTCGAAAGCATTGTTTACACACCAATGAGAGAAATTATTGAGACCGGTATTCTGTGTGTAAGTGCTCCGAAACTTTCCTTTTCCTACTAGCTGCACGTAGCTTCTGTGACACAAACGTTCATTGGAAGATTTACTGCCTACTTGTTCTCAACTCCAGGAAATACTATTCAAAGAAAGCCCCCATAAAGATCCCATATTCGTTAACAAACGTTCATGCTCCTATCAATGCCTGCTCATGTCGATAACTTCCTGTCATTTCACAGAAGTGAAGTCTCGTGTGTAAAATCAATAGCAAGGGTAGCCTTGAATATGAAAAATAGAGAGAGTGACTCATCCTCTCTCAAAATAAATGAAACTGAGAAGAGACACCCTGTATACACCAATGAGCCAAAGCATTATGACCGCCTGTATAATAGTGAGTTCTTACACTTATCAGACTCAGTAAAACAGGGAACAGTGTTTCTGGTTAGAATAGATGCTACAGCTCCTTGACAGGATGGCATAAATATCAGGCACCAGATGTCAAGCAATTCCCACAAATTACAGGATTGTGGTTTACTGGCATGATGCTTTTGCCCAATACCTGTTCCAGTAGGTAGAAATCAGACACATCTGCTGACCAATACATCAATGTGAGTTCACTATACTGCCTCTCAGACCATTGTTCCACGATTGTGACCTTGCAAGACGGACAATCATCCTGCTGGAAGAGGGGAGAGACTTCAAGCCTGAAGCGATCGAAGTGGTCCGCAAAAAATTTCACGTACCTTCGAGTACCATGACAGATCCGTTTAAAGGTTAGCTCAATGTATTCCACAGCAAAATTCTGCCCTCACTGGCCAGCATCTGTGGCGCAGTGCACGTTTCGTGCAGCCATTCGACCGTATGGGATGTAAGGACCCAAACATCGACCTGGTGTAACAAACAAAGCGATTCATTATACAGGCGACACATTTATACTGGCCCACGGAGAAAACTAGGTGGTGCTGTGCAGAATGAAATCATCACTGACTTGGTGATCGTGTAATGTAGAGTTCCGTGTTCAACTGTGGCATTCGAAGAGTACTCCTAAACAATTGTGCCTGTACCAGCATTGTATTCTGTCGTCATCTCTGCCACAGATCGCTGCCTATCCTATAATACACCGTGGGAGGTCCTCTGAGCTCCACGTTTTATGATGTGACGGAGTCGTCCACTATCGTGCGCCTACTCATTATTTCACCACAATTCAACCACATTCCATAAACAGGCGATTATCTTTGCCATTTCAGACATTTTCGTTTCCAGACACAACGCAACAACAATGTGCTCATTGTCAAAACTGTTTATATCAGTGCACTGTGTCTATGGCGTAACCATGTCTCCGCAATATCCTTTCCGCTCTGTGAAGTTCTGAAGGTACGATATGAGGCAAAGGCGGAAGTAAATGTATGAGAGCGAATCGTTAGTTGTGCTTCGGTAGCTCAATCTCTGGAGCACTAGCCCCCGGAAAGTAAAAGTCCCCAGTTCGAATCTCGATCCAGCACACAGATTTAATATAGCAGGAAATTTCTTGTGACTATATTTCTATCAGTATATTATACCAAAATCAACAAAACTTATCCCCATAGCAGAAGGTTGAGTGATATCATTTGCTACCGACAGCCAAAGTATAAATACCGATACCATGTTGGAATGTAAAACCCATATTTTACAGTTCACCTATTGTCTTCCAGTAGTACAGTTGCACTGGTATGTCTGACAGTGTAAGGCTCGTATCATCAGACAATGATACACATATAAGAACTGAAGTTAATTCTTAGCATTCTCCTTTTAGTCTTTGTGAATAACATTAGCTGGCCTTGTGCTAACTGAATTAGGAAACGACCTTTAAGTATGAAGTCTGTATGCTGTCAGTGAACTTGGTGCACAGCGGTAGACATCTGCAGTAGGTCTATGCGTTCATAGGTAGTTTGCTCTAGTAGGGAATCCTTTAGGGTGGCAGATCTACACACTACACCAATATAGATGTATTTAGATATCCAGAGCAAATCCACAGATTTCACCCTACAAGAGGAAAACATGAAGTGTCACTGCCTCACGGCCAGACTCTATATTAAGTTCTTCAAGTGAGGTAATCTCGTATTATTTTCTATAATTTATCCACTTTCATTTTTACCAATACTATGGGTCTGTTGTAACAGGCTTACTCAACCGGAATTAGTTTCCTTACAAATTTTACGTGTTTTATTGCGTGTCATATTACAAAACAACATATCAACGAATATTCCAGCAAATGGCCGCCATCAGAATATTTAACACTACTGTGACAATGAACAATTCGCTGACCTTTTGCGTGCCCCAATAATTCCTGAAAAAGAGTGTAAAAAGAGAATCCTCGTACGTAGAACGCGAAATTACCGACTTGAGCTGCTAATAATGATCTTTATTTATACAACCAATATCAGTCGCCTGAGCATTGTCAGGTTCATAAAAATACTCACAGCATTATGCTAGGCGAAGTGTAAAATCATTGTCGTCTGACGATAAAATCATGGATTATAGACTATTATCGTGTCGTAGTACAAATCACATCGAAAATGTATAAAAACTGTGCCGGGAAGTGTACTCGTTCATGTTATAACTGCTACCATGATCCAGAATAGTTTATCATCTGATGACATTGGTTTTTTATATCACCTAACACGACGCTGTGAATCATTTAGGAACCTGATCATGGTTAGTCGACTGAAACTGGTTGTGTAAATAAACATTTTACCAGCAGCTCATAGCCGTAATATCATATTTTAGAGCTGTGAGGCATCATCACCTAAAAAATATAATAGGTTCTTCGTACGACTGGTTGTCAGGAGGAGATATTCAATATTGAGTGATTAAATAAACTATAACGTTTATTCAAGTAAATGCATACCTGAATTATGCGATAACAGTTTCTGCTGAATATTTATTATTACAAAGTGCTCATAAACACTTCTTCGGCAATGGCTATATCAGATGTTATTGGTCCTCCTGGAACCCAGTAGTAGGAATCTCATGGGAAAGTTCTCTCCTCGCTCTCGCCGTTGCTGTCTATTGATAACGACAGTCGAAACCAGTACTGCCATTAAACAGCTTACGTGGCCACTGAAAAAATGGTTCAAATGGCTCTAAGCACTATGGGCCTTAACATCTGAGTTCATCAGTCCCCTAACTAACCTCAGCACAACACGCCCATTCCTTGCCGAGGCAGGATTCGAACCTGCGACCGTAGCAGCACCGTGGTTCCGGACTGAAGCGCCTAGAACCGCTCGACCATATCGGCCGACGTGGCCACTGAGTAAAGTAAACTTCATAATTAAAACTAAATAAAAATTCACCTTATAATAAAATTCTCAGTATTACCAGCTTCAGTAGAATGAAGACACTGATAGTTTACCCTCCTTGAGAGGAATTGTTGCAGCAGGAAGCAAGATGTTATATTAAAATTGTGTTGTCCCAGCAATATGACACACTTCATTGAATTATATGACCATTTAAGTTTACGCCAGCTCTTAGGAATTTTAGGGATAGAATTGAAGACAATGTATTGTAGTTACAGATGCAACTTCTTAGTAGTGTTCAATGGTTCATCAGTAAACGGTACGACACGGTCTCCTACTATTGTGGAAACTATTGTGATAGCTACGACTTCCGCCAACTTTTACTTTTTCCTTCTTTTTCCTATCTTCTACTATTTTTCCTTCTTACGTTGTATCAACACCTGCTTCCAAGAGGCACCACGTTCAGCGAAATACATGGTGTCTCTCCACAAGAGTCTTCGTTCTGGATACAAGCTTTATTTCTGACGTTCTTTTGTTGCAGAAAGAATTCGATGTGCAAGACGGGCTGATGAGTTGTTTTGATTTTCCCAGAATTGTTTTTCAGAGCACTTGGTCACATACGTAAACACTTATGTGCAGTTCGTGACGCAGGAAGCGTGGCCTCCAATTGGAGAGTAACATTCAGTGTGAATCTGAGGACAAAGCATCAGTCGATGAGAAGCTTCGATACGTTGTAGCGGACGCCTGTGGACAGCAAGGAACGGGAGCCCTTGTCCTTCCACTGCTGGTCGAAGAAAAGGATTAGTTTCGGCTCTCCGTTTGTGTCACTAGCGAACAGTCGAAAGGCGAGGGAAAGCTCACCATTTCTCGGAGTCCTGTTATCAATAAAGTGTCGACTACATCGCTGCTACACATAATTTGTACAGGAGGAACAGTAACCATTTTAGAAGTTGGCAGTACAGAACACGTCTAATACCATATAGTGTGTGTCAAATATTTTATTTGTTACAGAGGTAAAGCTGGTTAAAACGGAAAGTTTTTATTCCAGCGTCGGTACTACATTACGCATGTATTTATTTACTTACTATCATTGTTGTTTTGAAATTGTGAAGCTGTTCCTTTCTTTACATAGTTGAATTTTTCAACTGCGATCATGACTGTTATTTGCTGGACAATTCCACTGTATCGTCTATCCGGGCTGCGTCGTCTTAGAGGGTCCAAGTTATGTAAGGTTTTATTGAAAACGAGCTTCCGGCATTATTGGAAGAGGTTGTTTTGGCTACAAGGAATGATATGTGGCTGGATACGTGCATACTGTGGTTGTCAAGTGATACATCATCTAAGTCTAACCTTCTCTGTATTGTTGATAGAAGTAGTCACGTTCCTTACCAACCAAGGTTTTACCTGTTGGGACAGTTGAAAAGTGATGTCTACATAGGAATGTAAACAGAAGTACCGGATTGATTATTCGGATTATTTAAAATGCTGCTCTCATAGAAGAACGCCTAGGCGTCCACAGGAGAGATGCTGGTGATGGTATCAACGAATTATAATGTGAATTGAAGTCGGAGAAAGACTTCATGAATCAACTTTGCCCTGAATTGCTAGCCCTTAATCTTTATCTATGTAGGTAGTAAGTGTTGGGCATATCTGATACCCAGTCTTTTATTCGAATATATATCATTTATATTCTCGGTCTGTGTGTGTGTGTGTGTGTGTGTGTGTGTGTGTGTGTGTGTGTGTGTGAGAGAGAGAGAGAGAGAGAGAGAGAGAGAGAGAGAGAGAGCATGAGTGCAGGAATGCAGGAATGTATTCCTCCATCACTCTGTTATACCTGAAGCAGGTTATATCAAACTTAGTACCCATATGTAGACAAATACAGTATGGGAAAGACAAACCAAACAGCCCTGTTTGTATGAGACGAGATGGAAAACTAGCCAGCATGTTAGCATATCTCTGAAACGCCTGGCGAAATGTCGGCGAAAATACCTGCTTACGTTGCCGACGCTAGTGTAGAATTCATAAATTTTGGTATTGTTGCTAGGCTAATTAATGCAAATCTCAATGACATTCAACTGCTGACTCGAACTCGGGACCTTCCCCTTTCACGGGAAAGTGCTCTACCTTCTGAGCTACCCAAGAACGACTCACGCCCGTCCCCACAGCTTTAATTCTTCCAGTATCTTGTCTCCTACCTTCCAAACTTTACAGAAGATCTCCTGCGATCTCTGCAGAACTAGCACTCCTGAGAGAAAGGATATTATGGAGACATGGCTTAGCCACAGCCTGGGCCATGTTTCCAGAATGAGATTTTCACTCTGCAGCGGAGTGTGCGCTGATATGAAAGTTCCTGGCAGATTAAAACTGTGCACCGGACAGAGACTGGAACTCGGGAACTTTGCCTTTCGCGGGCAAGTGCTCTGTCGTCTGAGCTACCCAAGCACGACTCACACCCTGTACCCAGAGCTTTACTTCTGCAAGTATCTCGTCTCCTACCTTCCAAGTTAAGCTGTGGGGACGGGGCGTGAGTCGTGCTTGGGTAGGTCAGACGGTAGAACGGTTTCCCACGAAAGGCAAAGGTCCCGAGTCCGAGTCTCTGTCCGGCACACAGTTTTAATCTGCCAGGATGTTTAATATCAGCGCACACTCCGCTGCAGAGTGAAAATCTCATTCGGGTCTGGAGACATTTCACTCGTGCACACTTGTTGTAGAAAAGGAATGCACTTGCATGCGTTGCCCCTCTTGCGTCTGGAGCAAGCACAGCAGAACTGGGACTGGTTTCAAGCAGCACAAATGTAAACACACTATATAGCAGGGAAGGGAGTGCCGTAACTATGCAGAAATCTTTGCAATATGGAACAACATCTGGGAGAACATACTGGAGCGACAAGATATCCATAAAACCGGTGGGAAGAAAGTGATGTATGAAAATGATTTAAAATTACTGATGCTAGTACTGAATCTGTAATTTTCTGAGTTGCTAGCCTAATTGTTGCCATTAACTTTGATGTATCGCTCGTTGGACTGATATTAGAGACTAAAGAAAGTAACGTGTAACGTAATTGAAGACTGCCATGACTGTAAAATTCACAATATGCTTTGGTCTGACCATTTTTCATGCACAGAAGTGAGGTGAAGATGAAGTAAGAAGAAGGTAACGTAAAAATAGTAAAAAGAAATAATAAAAAGCAGCGAATAATTAGTAATCGGGCAACACCGAGTAATCATGTAGTGCTTAAAACTGAGCGTGAACAGTCACAACCGCAGGAAACTTCTGTTTTTGTGAGTTGACCGGTTTCGGTCTGTTTTAGACTATCTTCAGACCTAACACCATGATGGCGGATGCTAGTTGTGAACGGAGCTGGCTCTAGACACCACGAACGCTAACTTTTAATGTTTCCAAAAATTAATCATGTAGTGGCTTTCAAGAATGCACACACTTAAGTAAAGAATTGTTCTGTTTGCCGATTCTGTATTCAGCATTCTCATGGATTGAGTCATGAATCCACACATACAGTACCTTTTTACATCATAGTTACCTAAGAAATAACAATTTCTTTCTTCTCCTTTCGGATTGTCTACGGCTGTTGTCATTTCTCAGCTGCCCACTCCCTGTCTCTGCCTTGACTTTCCACAAAGTTCATGTGCTTCGTTCCCATTGCCTCCTCCACATTATTCTGTCAGTTGTGTCGTGGGCTACTGCTTTTGTTCCCCCATAGAATGATATCCTCCTCTTTTCCTTATTTGGTATGCTAGTTCATTCATCCTATTCACGTTGATCCTTTTTTGGAAAATGTAATATTTTTATCGTGACAAATAGAATGAAAATGATTTGAAAGTATAAAGTGTCAGTGTGAGTAAATAATGATATGAACTACTAAAGTGAATACCCATGGTACCTGTACAACTGCGTCTGATGCACTAATAGTGATAAAAATAACAATAATAGTAATAATAATAACACAGCCACACATCGATCAAGACGCATCCAACACCTGGTTAAGAAAAGACAATATATACAGTGAGACGGAAGGATTCATGATTGCAATACAGGATCAAACAATAAACACCAGATATTACAGCAAGCATATTATTAAAGAACCTAATACCACAACAGATAAATGCAGACTTTGCAAATAACAAATAGAAACAGTAGATCACATCACAAGCGGATGTACAATACTAGCAAATACAGAATACCCCAGGAGGCATGGCAATGTAGCAAAAATAATACATCAACAACTTGCCATACAACATAAACTAATAAAACAACACGTTCCCACATACAACTATGCACCACAAAATGTACTGGAGAATGATGAATACAAATTATACAGGAACAGAACCATTATAACAGATAAAACAACACCACATAACAAACCTGACATCACACTCACCAATAAAAATAAGAAATTAACACAAGTAATCGAAATATCCATACCCAATACAACAAATATACGAAGAAAACAGGAGAAAAAATTGAAAAAAACATCCAACTGGCTGAGGAAGTCAAGGACATGTGGCATCAGGGTAAAGTTGACATTGTACCAATTATACTGTGAACTACAGGAGTCATACCACACAATATCCACCAGTACATCAGTGCAATACAGTTAGGTCCAAACGTATATACACTCCTGGAAATGGAAAAAAGAACACAGTGACACCGGTATGTCAGACCCACCATACTTGCTCCGGACACTGCGAGAGGGCTGTACAAGCAATGATCACACGCACGGCACAGCGGACACACCGGGAACCGCGGTATTGGCCGTTGAATGGCGCTAACTGCGCAGCATTTGTGCACCGCCGCCGTCAGTGTCAGCCAGTTTGCCGTGGCATACGGAGCTCCATCGCATTCTTTAACACTGGTAGCATGCCGCGACAGCGTGGACGTGAACCGTATGTGCAGTTGAGGGACTTTGAGCGACGGCGTATAGTGGGCATGCGGGAGGCCGGGTGGACGTACCGCCGAATTGCTCAACACGTGGGGCGTGAGGTCTCCACAGTACATCGATGTTGTCGCCAGTGGTCGCCGGAAGGTGCACGTGCCCGTCGACCTGGGACCGGACCGCAGCAACGTACGGATGCACGCCAAGACCGTAGGATCCTACGCAGTGCCGTAGGGGACCGCACCGCCACTTCCCAGCAAATTAGGGACACTGTTGCTCCTGGGGTATCGGCGAGGACCATTGCCAACCGTCTCCATGAAGCTGGGCTACGGTCCCGCACACCGTTAGGCCGTCTTCCGCTCACGCCCCAACATCGTGCAGCCCGCCTCCAGTGGTGTCGCGACAGGCGTGAATGGAGGGACGAATGGAGACGTGTCGTCTTCAGCTATGAGAGTCGCAGATAACTATGTTTTTCTTTTCTTATTCCTATTCTGTAAGCTGGAGAATTTCCCTTGTGGTGAAGTTGTTTTGTAGTCGGAAAAGTTACAGGTGTTGACCATGTATGACGAACTATTGTGTACACATATAAAATTTTGTGTGTCTGCCTATACCGTTACTCTTACTATTGTCATTATTACTATTATTATATCGATTATTTCCTTTCTCAGTCTTTATGTCTGGTTAAGAATGGAAAGTGACGCGGACCTTGATCAAGTGTGACTTCCCTTCAACTGTACGGTATATGTTACATTGCATTTAGGAACCTTCGGGTAATTGAACATGGCTCAATGATTACAGATTTGTGTGGTTGTATACACTCTTGGAAATTGAAATAAGAACACCGTGAATTCATTGTCCCAGGAAGGGGAAACTTTATTGACACATTCTTGGGGTCAGATACATCACATGATCACACTGACAGAACCACAGGCACATAGACACAGGCAACAGAGCATGCACAATGTCGGCACTAGTACAGTGTATATCCACCTTTCGCTGCAATGCAGGCTGCTATTCTCCCATGGAGACGATCGTAGAGATGCTGGATGTAGTCCTGTGGAACGGCTTACCATGCCATTTCCACCTGGCGCCTCAGTTGGACCAGCGTTCGTGCTGGACGTGCAGACCGCGTGAGACGACGCTTTATCCAGTCCCAAACATGCTCAATGGGGGACAGATCCGGAGATGTTGCTGTCCAGGGTAGTTGACTTACACCTTCTAGAGCACGTTGGGTGGCACGGGGTACATGCGGACGTGCATTGTCCTGTTGGAACAGCAAGTTCCCTTGCCGGTCTAGGAATGGTAGAACGACGGGTTCGATGACGGTTTGGATGTACCGTGCACTATTCAGTGTCCCCTCGACGATCACCAGAGGTGTACGGCCAGTGTAGGAGATCGCTCCTCACACCATGATGCCGGGTGTTGGCCCTGTGTGCCTCGGTCGTATGCAGTCCTGATTGTGGCGCTCACCTGCACGGCGCCAAACACGCATACGACCATCATTGGCACCAAGGCAGAAGTGACTCTCATCGCTGAAGAGGACACGTCTCCATTCGTCCCTCCATTCACGCCTGTCGCGACACCACTGGAGGCGGGCTGCACGATGTTGGGGCGTGAGCGGAAGACGGCCTAACGGTGTGCGGGACCGTAGCCCAGCTTTATGGAGACGGTTGCGAATGGTCCTCGCCGATACCCCAGGAGCAACAGTGTCCCTAATTTGCTGGGAAGTGGTGGTGCGGTCCCCTACGGCACTGCGTAGGATCCTACGGTATTGGCGTGCATCCGTGCGTCGCTGCTGTCCGGTCCCAGGTCGACGGGCACGTGTGCCTTCCGCCGACCACTGGCGACAACATCGATGTACTGTGGAGACCTTACGCCCCACGTGTTGAGCAATTCGGCGGTACGTCCACCCGGCCTCCCGCATTCCCACTACACGCCCTCGCTCATAGTCCGTCAACTGCACATACGGTTCACGTCCACGCTGTCGCGGCATGCTACCAGTGTTAAAGACTGCGATGGAGCTCCGTATGCCACGGCAGACTGGCTGACACTGACGGCGGCGGTGCACAAATGCTGCGCAGCTAGCGCCATTCGACGGCCAACACCGCGGTTCCTGGTGTGTCCGCTGTGCCGTGCGTGTGATCATTGCTTGTACAGCCCTCTCGCAGTGTCCGGAGCAAGTATGGTGGGTCTGACACACCGGTGTCAATGTGTTCTTTTTTCCATTTCTAGGAGTGTATTACAAAACGACAAAAGCAATGAAATATCTGCAAAACTTGCTTTTTAATTTCACCACATATATTTCCTCTGCAGCTGTGCGTACTCGAGTATACTGGCAGCTTGATCTAGAACTTAATTATCGAATATTCTTTCCACATTCAGACTGGGGCAAGTTGTCACTGATGTTTCCCTTCTCACTGCCAACGTACACAGTGTGATGATAATTAAACTTTAAAACCACTGTAGTAACATCAACACTGGTCAGAATGACGTCAAATTGCAACCGAATATTATCGGAGAACGGGGAAACGTACAGCAGAAGAAAAATAAATCATGTGCATGGATGTACAGATGCGATCCTGCTAGTTACTTAAGCCCGTTGGATGTAAAAAATAGGTTTCTAATTGTCCTGAGACCAAAACCCGCGTGAAAAGCTTCACTCACATCGGTTTTTAACTGCCCTGGGGCCAAATCCGCATGAAAAGCAACAACAATATCGGTTTTTAATTGTCCTGAGGCCAAAAACAGCTTGAAGAGCATCAATCTAAATCAGATTGGGTTATTAATTTCCGTGTGACTAGGCCAAAACATGTTCATTATGCTGTCCACCGTTTCCTGCAACACGTTGAAATCGAGTAACAGCATGTTCCACAACTGATCGAAGTGTTTCCCGGGTTCATGTTCAGAATGTGTTGCGCAATGTGTGCCTTCAATGCATCTAAGTTTTCTGTCGGAACACTGAACACAACACCTTTCAGATAGCCCCGCAGCTAGAACTCACACGGATTAAGATCACGTATGGTAGCTGACAATTTTAGTACCGGCACATCAGCAGCTGCTTAAATGGACTTTCAATGTGCAGAGGTGCGCCCTCTTGCATAAAAAATATCCCATTCACACATCCACGCTGTTGGAGAGTGGTTGCGCAAGACACTCATAGCGCCTACCAGTGATGGTACAGGTAACAGGACCGGAAGCACCTGTCCCTTCGAAAAAATATAACCCTGTGATAAATGATAATGTAAACGCGCACCACATAGTGCCCTTTTCAGGATGAAGTGGTACTGTTTGATTTGCATGTTGATTTTCCGTTGCCCATATTCAACAATTCTGAGCATTGATATACCCTGTCAGACTGGTCTTCCTCTGTCCACAAAATCTTCCAAGGACTATCATTGTCCACTTCCAAGCGAGGAAGAAATTCTAAGCAAAGGTCTCTATTACTGGCAGGTCAACAGGAAGAAACTCGTGCACCTGGGTACTTTTGAATTGATACGAAAGAAGGATGCGTCTTAGGATTTTACGCACCGTGCTCACAGATATGTCCAATTTTTGGACAATTCTCCATGCACTACACGTCTGCACACGTCAGTCTCCTCCTGCATTGCTGTGGCCACTGCTTCCACTGACGTAAAATTAATTCGTTTCCTCCCTATAGCAGGTTGTGTACCAAAAGAACCCGTCCTTCGAATTTCCGAATCACTTTCTCCAGACCCACGGCCGTCATCAGACCTAAGCGTTTTTTCAAACCCTTTAGTGTCCCGAACTTCTGCAGAGCACGTGTACACAGTCATCATTCTTGTAATACAGCTTTACAAGGAGAGCGCGATCTTGCTTTGAGAATGTCAAGCTGAACGTTGCAGACGTGAAAGGAGGACATGCCGTGTTCCCGGCGTGTTTATACCAACTTCAGTGGGTCATGCGCTTGACAAGTCTTTTCATTTATGTATTCTGACATTACACCGCCATCTAGTGATCAGTTGTTAACACTCTATTTTCCTTCTTCCATACGTTTCCTCCCTTCTCCGATAATATTACGTTTTTAATTTGACGTCATTCTGACCAGTGGTGTTATTTCTACAGCGTTTTGTAAGTTTTACTTTCATTATAACTACCCTGTATATCAGTCATCAGTGGTGCTGCTTTGCTGTACGATATAACACACGTCGGCACGGTGATAGGTTCTTAGATTACTTCTGGAGCTGGCCAAAATAATACTGTAAAACATTCAAAATATTATATCATTTTATTGTAACCTCATACATATAAAAATGCCCTGTCAAAAACGTTACAAATAAAGTTTTGTGACCTATCACACCGTCAACATTCTGGAACTGAATATAATTAATTTTTCATTTTTATCATTATAATTTTATTTAGATTTAGAAATAATATAAAATGTTGCATTTTCAGTCTGCGTTGAACGAGAAGTAAAAAGTATACGACCAATATAATTTTTACGTAATGCTTTCAGGTGTTTACTATTCATTTTAGAAGGTGAAAAGCAGAGAAAACAACATGGTAACGGGAACGATTTTTTAAGCTGGTAGTTCAGTCTGAAAATTATCGTAAAATACTACAGTCCAGAATGTGAAAACCATCAGTAATTTTTGCATTTAATAAATAACTTCAGTGCACATATGCAGTAAAGTCTAAAATCCTAGCATTAGGTATGGACGCCAGGCAATATCACGGTTCGAGAGCAGGCAGAACGCAGCATTAACGATTCATTAACTCGTTCAATTAATGACGGCAGCTGGTAAACCTTCGTTTAATTTTAATGCAATTAGTGGTACTGCGCAAGTGCTCGCTTGTGAACTACATTAGGTATTAGTTTGCAGCCACAGATTTCAAGCATAATCTCATAACCGTCCATTTCTGCAATGCGAGCGTGTAGGAGTGGATAAGTTACAATCAAACATTTGTTTTCACGTTACTGGTAATTCATTTTCTTTGAAATATAAATATGAGGAATTTCAAGTATCAACAAAAAATAACTATAATCGAAATATTTGAGACACCATTTCTATTTACACCAGAAAATTTTACTTCTTATAATAAAACAGTGACAAACTGGTTGATCGTAATACAGAAAGAAATAAAGGTAGAAGAAGACAGTAAAGTAGTTTTCATTCTTAAATAAAGCTATTTGCGCTAAAAAACTGTTCTTATTCAGTCTTGCTATTTCAGGTCCGATTTTCCGATTACGACTTCTCTACAGTTTTCAAGTGTACATAAAATTTAGATACGCATCTTTATACAAAAGTTGCCTCGTCATACAAAACAAACATAGCACAATCTAAGACAAAAAGAAAAACGACGCACCACGCAGGAATGATCCAAATGGGACTGCTGTCTGTAGATGTTATGTACATCTAAAGAGAAACGAATGATTACAGTTTCAGAAAAAAAAAAACTGGATGATTTATTCCAAAGAAGGAGTATCACGAATTCTGAAAGCCAGTAACGCGTTGGTCCACCTCTGGCCCTTATGCAAGCCGTTATTCGGCGTCTCATTGTGTGATAGAGTTGTTGGATGTCCCCTTGAGGGGTATCTTCTCATATTCTGTCCAACTGGCTCTTAAGATCATCAAAATCCTGAGCCGTTTGGAGAACCATGCCCATAATGCTGGAAAAGTGGAGAGGTCTGGCTACCTTTTCCGCCAAGGTAGGCTTCGGTAATCACAAAGACCAGCAATAGAAACTGTCGCCATTTGCGGGCGGACATTATCTTGCTGAAAGGTGAGTCCAGGATGGCATAACGTGCAGGCCACATAAGGGTCGTTGCATATCGTCGACGACACCCTGTGCGGTGTTTGGACAGCGTCTACATCTTCGCACAACTATGTCCTTCAGACATGCATGCTTGTCTGAAGACATTGTAGTGTGACGGTAAAGACAATGTTTAGATTTAGGCATTGTAACCATCCAAGAGGTCATTAATGTCTCTTCATCCAGACATGCAAATAAATATTGCATACCCAGGCGGTCACAGGATGGTAATACCATTGGCCTGGTTTCCTCACAGTTTCGTTCTCACTGGTGCGGAAACACAGAGTAAAGTTGCGATAGTGAAGTGATGAATGTAGGGAGGGGTGTGACGTATGGAAGATAGGGTCACTCCGAGAAGAGTACATAAGTAGCCGAAGTAGTTCAGGCGACCGCTCGCGATAAGCGGGAAATCCGGGATGAGTCCTCGTCCTGCACAAATATTCGGATGTCAGTAATAGGTAGTACATCTTTACCTAGCACTGCTGATACCAAGATATTCGAATATTAACAATTTACATCGAATTGAAAGCGGATGTGTATCAATCGTTATTAATGACTTATCATCCTAAGAAGCGGGTAGGTTAATTAATTATCTATAACATTATCGCATAGTCATCTGAGTGCGCATTATGGATTTGTGGCAGAAGTGACGGGTGTCTTCTTTCATTGGAACGTAAACATATTACGTCCGATTTGAGAGAGAGACTCCAAATATTTCAGCTCTGTTTACGAAGTCACTGGTAGACCCTCTACATCTACATCTACATCTACATCCGTACTCCGCAAGCCACCTGACGGTGTGTGGCGGAGGGTACCCTGAGTACCTCTATCGGTTCTCCCTTCTATTCCAGTCTCGTATTGTACGTGGAAAGAAGGATTGTCGGTATGCTTCTGTGTGGGCTCTAATCTCTCTGATTTTATCCTCATGGTCTCTTCGCGAGATATACGTAGGAGGGAGCAATATACTGCTTGACTCTTCGGTGAAGGTATGTTCTAGAAACTTCAACAAAAGCCCGTACCGAGCTACTGAGCGTCTCTCCTGCAGAGTCTTCCACTGGAGTTTATCTATCATCTCCGTAACGCTTTCGCAATTACTAAATGATCCTGTAACGAAGCGCGCTGCTCTCCGTTGGATCTTCTCTATCTCTTCTATCAACCCTACCTGGTGCGGATCCCACACTGCTGAGCAGTATTCAAGCATTGGGCGAACAAGCGTACTGTAACCTACTTCCTTTGTTGTCGGATTGCATTTCCTTAGGATTCTTCCAATGAATCTCAGTCTGGCATCTGCTTTACCGACGATCAACTTTATATGATCATTCCATTTTAAATCACTCCTAATGCGTACTCCCAGATAATTTATGGAATTAACTGCTTCCAGTTGCTGACCTGCTATTTTGTAGCTAAATGATAAGGGACCTATCTTTCTATGTATTCGCATCACATTACACTTCGCTACATTGAGATTCAATTGCCATTCCGTGCACCATGCGTCAATTCGCTGCAGATCCTCCTGCATTTCAGTACAATTTTCCATTGTTGCAACCTCTCGATACACCACAGCATCATCCGCAAAAAGCCTCAGTGAACTTCCGATGTCATCCACCAGGTCATTTATGTATATTGTGAATAGCAACGGTCCTATGACACTCCCCTGCGGCACACCTGAAATCACTCTTACTTCGGAAGACTTCTCTCCATTGAGAATGACGTGCTGCGTTCTGTTATCTAGGAACTCCTCAATCCAATCACACAATTGATCTGATAGTCCGTATGCTCTTACTTTGTTCATTAAACGACTATGGGGAACTGTGTCAAACGCCTTGCGGAAGTCAAGAAACACGGCATCTACCTGTGAACCCGTGTCTAAGGCCCTCTGAGTCTCGTGGACGAATAGCGCGAGCTGGGTTTCACACGATCGTCTTTTTCGAAACCCATGCTGATTCCTACAGAGTAGATTTCTAGTCTCCAGAAAAGACATTATACTCGAACATAATACGTGTTCCAAAATTCTACAACTGATCGACGTTAGAGATATAGGTCTATAGTTCTGCACATCTGTTCGACGTCCCTTCTTGAGAACGGGGATGACCTGTGCCCTTTTCCAATCCTTTGGAACGCTTCGCTCTTCTAGAGACCTACGGTACACCGCTGCAAGAAGGGGGGCAAGTTCCTTCGCGTACTCTGTGTAAAATCGAACTGGTATCTCATCAGGACCAGCGGCCTTTCCTCTTTTGAGCGATTTTAATTGTTTCTCTATCCCTCTGTCGTCAACTTCGATATCTACCATTTTGTCAACTGTACGACAATCTAGAGAAGGAAGCACAGTGCAGTCTTCCTCTGTGAAACAGCTTTGGAAGAAGACATTTAGTAATTCGGCCTTTACTCTGTCATCCTCTGTTTCAGTACCATTTTGGTCACAGAGTGTCTGGACATTTTGTTTTGATCCACCTACCGCTTTGACATAGGACCAAAATTTCTTAGGATTTTCTGCCAAGTCAGTACATAGAACGTTACTTTCGAATTCATTGAAAGCCTCTCGCATAGCCCTCCTCACACTACATTTCGCTTCGCGTAATTTTTGTTTGTCTGCAAGGCTTTGGCTATGTTTATGTTTGCTGTGAAGTTCCCTTTGCTTCCGCAGCAGTTTTCTAACTCGGTTGTTGTACCACGGTGGCTCTTTTCCATCTCTTACGATCTTGCTTGGCACATACTCATCTAACGCATATTGTACCATGGTTTTGAACTTTGTCCACTGATCCTCAACACTATCTGCACTTGAGACAAAACTTTTGTGTTGAGCCGTCAGGTACTCTGTAATGTGTCACTCGTCGTTTTATTTGAACCAACTATCGTATTTTGGCTGCCTGAATTTTAACAGGGAGTCGTATGGTCATAAAGCAGCTCGAAGGGCGAACTCATTCCCAAAGTACAAGCCCCTGTTCGAGAAGTTTCTTAAACATCTGCCTGCTGACACGTGCAGTATCTACAATTCCATAATTCTGATCGATACTCCCAACAAAATGCTGTTATTAAACACTACTGACGTGCTACAGACGCTTAATATAACCGACAGGAAGAAGATGCTGTGATATGCAAATGATTAGCTTTTCACAGCATTCACACAAGTTTGGCGCCAGTGGTGACACCTACAACGTGCTGACATGAGGAAAGCTTCCAACCGATTTCTCATACACAAACAGCAGTTGACAGGCGTTGCCTGGTGAAACGTTGTTGTGATGCCTCGTGTAAGTAGGAGAAATGCGAACCGTCACGTTTCCGACT
This sequence comes from Schistocerca gregaria, assembly GCF_023897955.1. NCBI lineage: Eukaryota > Metazoa > Arthropoda > Insecta > Orthoptera > Acrididae > Schistocerca > Schistocerca gregaria. Next base: position 336,865,162 of record NC_064927.1, read on the forward strand.
ACGGTAAAAGTCGGACTATAGCCTATCGAGATTGCGGTTTATCGCATTGCAATATTACTGCTCGCTTTGGTCGAGATCCAATAACTGTTAGCAGAATATGGAATCGGTCTGTTTAGGAGAGTAATACGGAACGCCGTGCTGGTTGCCAACGGCCTCGTATCACTAGCAGTCGAGATGATAGGCATCATATCCACAAGGCTGTAACGGATTTTGCAGCGACGTCTCGATCTGTGAGTCAACAGACTACAACCATGTGCACGAACACTTCGACGACGTTTGCAGCAGCATCAGCAGCATGGACTATCAGCTCGGAGACCATGGCTGCGGCTATCGTTGACGCTGCGTCACACACAGAAACGCCTGCGATGGTGTACTCAACGACGAAACTAGGTGCACAAATGGCAAGACGTCATTTTTTCGGATGAATCCAGGTTCTGTTTACAGCATCATGATGGTCGCTTCCGTGTTTCGCGACATCGCAGTTAACGTACATTGGAAGCGTGTATTCGTCATCGCCATACTGGCGTATCACCCGGCGTGATGGTATGGAATGATATTGGTTACATGTTTCGGTCACTTTTTGTTCGCATTTACGGCACTTTGAACAGTGGGCGTTACATTTCAGATGTGTTACGACCCGTGACTCTACCCTTCACTCTCTCCCTGCGAAACCGTACATTTCAGCAGGATGAAGCACGACCGCATGTTGCAGGTCCTGTACGGGCCTTTCTGGATACAGGGAATGTTCCAGTGCGGCCCTGGCCAGCACATTCTCCAGATCTCTCACCAACTGAAAACGTCTGGTCAATGGCGGCCGAGTAACTGGCTCGTCACAATACGGCAGTCAATATTGTTGATGAATTGTGGTATCGTACTGAAGCTGCATGGGCAGCTGTACCTGTACACGCCATCCAAGCTCTATTTGACTCAATGCCCATTCGTATCAAGACCGTTATTACGGCCAGAGGTGGTTGTGCTGTGTACTGATTTCATAGGATCTCTGCAGCTAAATTGCGTGAAAATGTATTCATACGTCAGTTCTAGTAAAATATATTTTTCCAATGAATACCCGTTTATCATCTGTATTTCTTCTTGGTGAAGCAATTTTAATGGCCAGTAGTGTATCACCAGTTTAAATGAAGTTCACGTTGATTTGACAGTACACGATTTATTGTACATGAACCACAAACAAGGTTATCCGCACGAGCCTCATTACACCTGCTTTGCAAGCGCATTATTGCAGTTAACACTTCTTGAATCGAGCTCGTCCTTCCTTAAAATTTTAAAATCATCCCTTAAATAAGTAATTCCATTTCTTCACATTGTTGTTGTTGTAGTCTTCAGCCCTGAGACTGGTTTGATACAGCTGTCCATGCTACTCTACCTTGCGCAAGGTGCTTCATCTCCCAGTAGGTACTGCAGCCTACATCCTTCTGAATCTGCTTAGTGTACTCATCTCTTGGTCTCCCTCTGCGATTTTTACTCTCCATGCTGCCCTCCAATACTAAACTGGTGAACCCTTGATGCTTCAGAACATGTCCAACCAACCGATGTCTTCTTCTAGTCAAGTTGTGCCACAAACTCCTCTTCTCCCCAATTCTATTCAATACCTCCTCGTTATTTATGTGATCTGCCCATCTATTCTTCAGCATTCTTCTGTAGCATCACATTTAGAAAGCTTCTATTCTCTTTATGTCCGAACTATTTATCGTCCATGTTTCACTTCCATACATGGCTACACTCCATACAAACACTCTCAGAAACGACTTCCTGACAGACCTATACTCGATGTTAACAAATTTCTCTTCTCCAGAAATGCTTTCCTTGCCATTGCCAGTCAACATTTTATATCCTCTCTACTTCGACCATCATCAGTTATTTTGCTCCCCAAATAGCAAAACTCCTTTACTACTTTAAGTGTCTCATTCCCTAATCTAATTCCTTCAGCATCACCGTAGTTAACTAGACTACATTCCATTATCCTCGTTTTGCTTTTGTTTGATGTCCATCTTACATCCTCCTTACATCTTCTTCAAATTAATACCTTTTATTCCCGATCCCGTAGAGCACACTCGCCATCCTGTCTTTAAGACAGCTCTGGCGAAACTGACTTACTTACGCTCCAGAGCAAATTGCGGTCACCAAGAAACAGGCTTCTAGTACAATGAGGTTCCTCGTCAGCGGAACTAACTCGCTGGATCAGAGATAAGTAAGGATCGATTCTATCTTTAAGAACAGGATCTGTATCTGTAACCATACACATGTTGTACTGGAATGTCCATTTCTCTGAGCCCTCGATGATAGAAGTGAGGCAGCAGCTTCAGAGCTATCTGTCCTTAAAGTGTTGCAAAATGAGGAGAAATTAGGCGTCTTCAACCAAACGGCTTATACATTTCACAGTATGCAAAAAGCGAAAATGGGGAACAACTGTTGGGTTCCCAGGGAAGAAGGATGCGAAGTGCTCTGGAGAACAGGGACAGATCCATTGCAGGATAGGAATGAAGGGAGATGGATCTACAAACTGTCAGCCTGATTTCCTTTCCAAGCCTGCCTTCTGATACGAAGTCACACAGTTTGTGGAATGAGAAACACTCCAGTAGACCACCGATTAGGTTACGGATCCACGATGTTCCACGAGCTAGTCCGAAAAGTAAAATGGAGCCGGTGAGCTACATTAGATCACAGCTAGTTCAAAATTTTCAAATGTGTGTGAATTCCTAAGGTACCAAACTGCTGACTAATCGGTCGCTAGACTTACAAACTACTGAAACTAACTGATGCTAAGAACAACACATACACACAATACCAAAATGTCAGTCGGTGGGAAACGAGATGACAAGTGATTAAGAAGCATTTTAACTAATAAAAGTGTTATGTTTTTGTACAACTTTTTCCAAAAATAAAATTTAAAAGATGGTCCATTTAATTAAATACACGATAGACAATCAACAAAGATACGTAATTCTAAAATAAATCCTTCTTTTACAGAGTCCCTCCTGTTCTCTTCATTTTCTTATCGGACGTCGTCTTCTATGTCGCAGTTGCTACTGTGCCTCCCTGATCCTTAGTCTTACAGCAATTATTTACTGTAAGTGTTAGATATTTGCTCTCTCTCTCTCTGTTTTTTTTTCCGCTGTCTCGAACAAGATAGCCACTGTCGTTCACTTTGTTTTCTTGATGGACGTCATTTACTGTGGCACTGTTGCTGCTCTTTCCTCCCCAACCCCTAGACCAGAACCTCTTATATAACTGAAACTGACAGCTGTACACTGTATCAAATAAAATAGCCACTGCTGTTCACTTTGTGTTCTTGGTTGACGTCATTTGCTGTGTCACTACTGCTGCTGTTGCGTTCCCTACCACTAGTCCTGCAACAGTTGTGTTACTGTAACTGTCAGTTACTTCCATTTGTTTTTTCTACCACCATCGTAAAAAGACATCTTAGATTATAAAGATGAATGATCCTCATGTTCACAGATAATTCATTTCAAGTTAGGACAATATATTGTGTGCTCCGTCAACTGTAACATTTTTCTTATTTGTTCTACCATATCACCAATGGGGATTGCTGTTGTAAATAGTTCTCATAATACAACTTTATATTACCTGAGAAATCTTGCTTTCCACAACCATATGTGTAAAGGTCGATCATAATTTTCCGTTTTAGGGCGTTTCGCAGCGTATACGGGGTGCGACAATAAAGTAGTGAGACCGATGTGAAAAAAAAACCCCTTGCTTACCGTTTTAGTCAAGTTTAGTGTTGTCGCCTTCAAAGTAGTTCCCTTCTAATTGTACACACTTTTTCCAGCGCTTGTGCCATTGATTGTAACATTCCTGGAACTCATCTTCTCTAATATCCTCCAAGACCCTCGTCACAGCTTTTTGGACATCTTGTGTTGTTAGAAAATGGTGTCCCTTGTTCGCCGTTTTGACTCTTGGAAATAGAAAAAAGTCGCCTGGAGTGATATCTGGTGAATAAGGTGGCTGTAGTAGTACTGAAATTTGTTTTGAGGTTAAAAATTTTGTGCTGACAGACCAGTATGGGATGGCGCATAATCGTAATGCAGAATCCAATTATCAGCAATGTTGGCGAGGACATGAAGAAGTCTTTTACGAAGTCACTCTAAAATTTCTTTGTAGTAATATTGGTTAGCTGTTTGTCCAGGAAGCACCTATTATTTATGAACAATTCCCTTGGAATGAAAACACACACACACACACACACACACACACACACACACACAAGCATGCATTTCACTTTTGACTTTGACTTGCGAGCTTTTTTGCGTCTGGGTGATCCCTTTGAGCACCATTGCGAACTTTGGCGTTTTGTCTCTGGATTGTACTGAAAAAAAAAAAAAGAAACAACTTTCACCACCAGTGATAACACGGCTCAGCATTCTGGATTGATTTCCATTTGCTCTAACAGATCGGCTGAAACATTTTTCCGTGTTTCTCGCTGTTGTGGTGTGTGAGTTCTGGGGACCATTTTTGCACTTTCTCATGCCAAGATCTTCAGCTATTATTAGACGTACTGTTTCTCGATTGATGTTCAGTTCTTCTGCAATCATTTTCACGGATAATCTTCGATCAGATCATATGAATTCATTTACCCTGACCTTTTTTCGCTTTGTGATATATGACGCTGTAATTGTCATAAACAAATGGCTCACAATTTTAGACGAACAGTTGGTAACAGGAAGGTTTTTTAAATTGAAAAGCATAACGTAGGTACGTTTGATCAATTTCTTTCGGTTATTCCAATGTGAAACATGTACCTTTGTGAACTTATCATTTCTGAGAACGCATGCTGTTGCAGCGTGATTACCTGTAAATACCAAATTAATGCAATAAACGCTCAAAATGATGTCCGTCAACCTCAATGCATTTGGCAATACGTGTAACGACATTCCTCTCAACAGCGAGTAGTTCGCCTTCCGTAATGTTCACACATGCATTGACAATGCGCTTACGCATGTCGTCAGGCGTTGTCGGTGGATCACAATAGCAGACATTCTTCAACTTTCCCCACAGAAAAAAATCCGGGGACGTCGGAACCGGTTGACATGTGGTCCATCGTATGGTGCTTCGACGAACAATCCACCTGTCATTAAATATGCTATTCAATCCCGCTTCAACCGCACGCGAGCTATGTGCTAGACATCCATCATGTTGGAGGTACATCGCCATTCTGTCTTGCAGTGAAACATCTTGTAGTAACATCGGTAGAACTTCACGTACGAAATGAGCATACATTGCACCATTTAGCTTTCTATCGATAAAATGGAGCCAATTATCCTTCCTGCCATAATGCCGCACCATACATTAACCCGCCTAGGTCGCTGATGTTCCACTTGTCGCAGCGATTGTGGATTTTCAGTTGCCCATTAGTGCATATTATGCCCGTTTACGTTACCGCTGTTGGTGAATGACGCTTCGTCACTAAATAGAACGCGTGAAAAGAATCTGTCATTGTGCCGTAATATCTCTTGTGCCCAGTGGCAGAACTGTACGCGACGTTCAAAGTCGTCGCCATGCCATTCCTGGTGCATTGAAATATGGTACGGGTGCAATCGATGTTGATGTAGCATTCTCAACACCGACGTTTTTGAGATTACCGATTCTCGCGCTATTTGTCTGCTACTGATGTGCGGATTAGCCTTAACAGCAGCTAAAACACCTACCTGGGCCTCATCATTTTTTGCAGCTCGTGGCTAACGTTTACATGTGGCTGAACACTTCCTGTTTCCTTCAATAACGTAACTATCTGGTGAACGGTCCGGACACTTGGATGATGTCGTCCAGGATACCAAGCAGCATGAATAGCATATGCCCATGGGGAATTTTCATCACAATAGCCACACATCAACACGATATCGATCTTTTCCGCAATTGGTGAACGGTCCATTTTAACACGGGTAACGTATCACGAAGCAAACACCGTCCGCACTGGCGAAATGTTACGTGATACCACGTACTTATACGTTTGTGACTATTACAGCGCCATCTATAACAATACGAAAAAATTTGTCCAATTGAAACATTCATATTTCCTTACGTACTACACGAATATGTAATAAAAAAATGGGGGTTCTTATTTTAAAAAACCCAGTTGATATCCGTTTGACCTATGGCAGCGCCATCTATCGGGCCAACCATAGCGCCATCTGGTTTTCCCCTTCAAGCTAGACGAGTTTCGTTCTTCGTAGTTTTTTCGTTTCAAGCTTGTTTCGTGAGATATTTGGCGCGGTCACTATCAATGGACCACCCTGTATAAGTATGGACATATAGGCACAGGACTAGTGTGGTATTCGTTTTTGCTAGGTGCGTGCAGCAAATGTGAAAACGCGAACTTTCGCGACGTTATTACCAAATGCGTCCAGACAGAATCATCACGCTGTTGTTCTTTTCCTGTCTCTCTGCATCTCCTCCACGTCCTCCGAACCGATCGCTTTGGTTCACTTCGAGACGCATGGACACTTCCCTAGTTGAGAGCCCTTCCTGGCACAAAGTAACAATGCGGATTTGATTTACACCCGGAATTGACCGTATAGGCATGGCCCAGACAAAACGAGCCGTGTACCTCCTACCTGGTTGAAAGACTGGAAACGATCGGCTGTCAGATTCTCAGACCCCCTCCGACTAATAGACGCTGCTCATGCATGGTTGTTTACAACTTTCGGTGCGTTTAGTGACATCTCTGAACAGTGAAAGAGACTGTGTCTGTGATACAGTATCCACAGTCATCGTCTATCTTAAGGAGTTCTGGGAACCGGGGTGATGCAAAACTTTTTTTGATGTGTGTGCTTGAAGCAGTAGTACTCACAATTGACACTTTTCTCGGTTTCTTATCATGAGAAAGTGTGTCACGGTGGACAGTGGTTTAAAATCAGGCTTTTATGAGAGAAACAGATTATCTCTGATGAACATATTTCCCTAGAGTAAAATTGCAGCTCCCAACTTCATACGATAATTTCAACGCAGGGCAATTACCCGTAGGATTTACATATCACGTGCACACTGGATAAGAAACTGGCAGTATAGAAAGGTTGTTCGTAAAATTTTCAGTCCCTAAAAATGGGAGACTAAAAGAGTGTAGCAGATTAATGCCACTTAAAATAACTAACTACAGATTCACCTGCGCTCCAACTGTAGTTCCTCCATCGATCAACAACGTAGAAGCTATTCCGTCATAGCTGCAAACACATTATCACTAAATGCAACATTTCATCGGAAGTATCTGTGAGCGTCATCATCACCAAGGTGTTCTGCTTATTGGCATGTTCTTGACACCATTCCTGTTCCCATCTGATGCCGTTGCACGTCAGAATTTAATGAACTCCCGTAACCTCTGTGTTCATTTTCATTCTGTTGTCCTGCAATCGCTCATTAGGGGTGAAAAATTTCCTTTGAGGAGATATTATCCTACCACTAAGCAGTTCCAGGTCATCATCATATTCGATGCTATAAATCTTCCTTCCGAACTTCTAGCTTCTCCATCGTCAAATCTTCGATGTAAATGGTAAGCAATGTTGGTCAAAGACAACAATCCTGCCTTATTCCTCTTCCCATTTCAAACCAGTATCATGCTATTTCTTGGCTTCATAGTAGCTTTGCGCATTGTGTATAGCTCCTTAATTGGTCTCCTATTCTCCTACCGATGGACATCCTTTCTCTATTCTCGCCTGACTACTAAACTGGTAGCCGTTACGTCTCGCTATGGCTGGGAACACAAAACTACAATTCGCATTCGTAAATCTACTTAATGGAGCGTACTAGAAAATCTAATAGAAATGACCATGGTGACTATAAAAGTGAAAAATCCTGTCTCCAGGAAAAGACGGCATAATTACGTTTACGAGACGGCAGAAGTTATAAAGTTACTGTTAGAATATGGACTGGTGGTCGAAAGTATTTTGCGTATTCATGCGAGTTCGTTACCAATAACCTTGTTTCTAAATCCCTTGTAGGGTGCTAAGAAGAATAATTAATGTCATGTCTAAGGACACTACTGGCCATTAAAATTGCTACACCACGAAGATGACGTGCTACAGATGCGAAATTTAACCGACAGGAAGAAGATGCTGTCATATGCAAATGATTAGCTTTTCAGAGCATTCACACAATGTTGGCGCCGGTGGCGACACCTACAACGTGATGACATGAGGAAACTTTTCCAACCGATTTCTCATACACAAACAGCAGCTGACCGGCGTTGCATGGTGAAACGTTTTTGTGATGCCTCGTGTAAGGAGGAGAAATGCGTACCATCACGTTTCCCACTTTGATAAAGGTCGGATTGTAGCGTATCGTGATTGCCATTTACAGTATCGCGACATTGCTGCTCGCGTTGGTCGAGATCCAATGACTGTTACCAGAATATTGAATCAATGGGTTCAGGAGGGTAATACGGAACACCGTGCTCGATCACTAGTAGTCAAGATGACAGGCATCTTATCGGCATAGCTGTAACTTATCGTGCAGCCATGTCTCGAACCCTGAGTCAACAAGTGGGGACGTTTGCAAGACAACAACCATCTGCATGAAGAGTTCTACTGCGTTTGCAGCAGCATGGACTATCAGCTCGGAGAACATGGTTGACGCTGCATCACAGGTAGGAGCGCCTGCGTTGGTGTACTCAGCGACAAAACTGGGTGCACAAATGTCAAAACGTCATTTTTTCGGATGAATCCAGGTTCTGTTTACAGCATCAAGATGGTCACATCCGTGTTTGGGGACAATGCGGTGAATGCACATTCGAAGCGTGTATTCGTAATCGCCATACTGGCGAATCACTCGGCGTGATGGTAAGGGGTGCCATTAGCTACACGTCTCGGTGACCTCTTGTTTGCACAGACGGCTCTTTGAACAGTGGACGTTGTATTAGAGATGTGCTACGACCCGTGGTTCCACCCTTCATTTAATCTCTGTGAAACCCTACATTTCAGCAGGACTGCATGTTGCAGGTCATTTACGGGCTTTTCTGGGTAGAAAAATTGTTCAACTGCTGCCCTGGCCAGCATGTTCTCCTGATCTCTCACCAGCTGAAAACGTCTGGTTAATGGTGGCCGAGCAACTGGCTCGTCACAATACCCCAGTCACCACTCTTGATGAACCGTGGTTTTGTGTTGAAGCTGCGTGGGCAGCTGTACCTGTATACGCTATCCAAGCTCTGTTTGACTCAATGCCCAGGCGTATCAAGGTCGTTATTACGGCCAGAGGTGGTTCTTCTGTGTACTGATTTCTCAGGATCTACGCTCCCAAATTGCGTGAAAATATAATCACATGGCAGTTCTATTATATTTGTCGAATGAATACCCTTTTATCATCTGCATTTCTTCTTGGCGTAGCAATTTTAATGGCCAGTAGTGTATCTTCTTTCCTTACTTTTTCTTACTGTTTTCCGTCTCTAATGAACTCATTACTCCAATCTTCCCGTATCCTTTTCTCCTTGTACTTCCTGCTGGATTGACTGTTAATCCCGGTTCCGATTCAAAGAGTAGCCCGTGACGCTGTTGGTATGCATTTCAGAGAATATGTTTAGTAGATTTTCCTATTTTGTTCAACACTACTACAGACACACACACACACACACACACACACACACACACACACACACACACACAAGCGTGCGCGCGCGTACACACAGACACGCACAATAATACATCACCAACTTAAATTTTCACTTGCTAGAGTAGGTGTCCTATGTGCGTTTCTTTAGTGTTACCGTCTGGACATATCTCTTTCATCGCTGTAACTAATCAGCAATATGAAATAAGATACCGCGAAATTGGCCGTATTCTTTGTCAACTTCTAGGTGTGCAGTTCCTAAAAGAGGCCACAGATAATCGATCCTTAAGTCTGTGCTCTCCTCAAGAAACAATTTAGTCGGGGAAAGTAATTAAGTCTTTAAATAATTTTGAAAGATTGCCAGTAATAAGTCTCGTTTTTGTGTGGGCTAACTGGGATAATTTGGGTATTTTATTTCAGTGATTACTTTCATTTAACTTTCACTTAATTTGATCGAAGTAATAATTAGGAATTTTACGCTGTTCGTGGCGTATACTTCTGGCCGTTTGTAACATCCGCAATTTCACATCTTGATAAACGTACTGAAGGCGAGTTCTGTCTTAAGTGGTTTTTCACTTGCTGCAATGCTCCACGTTCCTTTGTCTCATACTTTGCGTGCTGTAAACAAGTGTCTGTACGGAATGAAGAAAAAGTCATCGTCAGAACAACTATGATCATAACTAATACACATTCATAATAGAAAACTTTTTGCAGTACTTGAATTGTGGGAGGTAGCATTTTAACATAGTTCCGACTGCAGACTTTTGTGTTTTAAGCATGAAGCTGATTCCAGAGAATGAATGCTGCCGCTTATAAGAAGATGGAGAATGTTTAACGCAACATTTAGTACAAATGGGCTTATTATTTTGATACAATGAGCGTAAAATCAGTCTGAAAAACCATTCAACGGCTGCCGTTCACAACGGGTTCGAATGAATGCTCATGAAAGAGTAGTCACACAATGCACCTATCACCGACGACTGATCGAGCGTGAATTGAAGGTGCAGAAGCCCTTAGAATCTGCACTACAATGCACAACAAACAGACAGAAGGACAACAGACATTGTGAACCGTATAACAATGAGCCATCACACGGGAAATAATTTAGGCGTTAACGTAATTAAACTAATGTAAATAAAACGTATACACACTACTGTGTAATAAGTAGTTGCTCTTGAACGAAGTTGTGCCTTTTCGCATCGAAATATCATAGCCATAAGTTCTAAATCAGTTACTACTAAATAAATAGTAATAAAGCACAGCTCATTTGTTGATGGACTCATAACAAGTTGAACTAGGACGTCTCTGAATGAAAAAGACGCCCATTGTTTTAACGAGTCAAGTCATATTATTTATCATGACATTTCTGCAGTGCTCTCTTTTATTTACGTGTAGTAAACCGTTACATACTTGAGCGGGAAAAATGTACAAGGGCCCAGTCATAGTAATTCTGATGATCACAAAATGGATATCAAAGGAAGATCTGTAAAACAGCTGTATTAGATAATAAAGCTTTCTTTTGAAAAGGATGTAGATTCTGTCCTAAAAGTACTTAACTATTACATAGAAAAAAAATTATCCTGCAATGATCCTTTCATAGATAAATCCTAACACAAATTTCATCACAAAAACGAACTTCCTAATATAATTTTAGAACATACACAGATAGAATTACTGCTCTGAAATTGCGCTGAAGTTGGATTCTATGATGACGTGATAAATAAAATAAACGTCAACTGATTCTGCTAAGAAATACGTAAATGATGTATAAGTGGTTCCCCAATAGTATGTACATTCGGCTATTCACAATTTTACTGCTAGCTAAATTCTCAATGGCAGCTGGCAAGTTCTTGAAACAATATGGTCCTGAATGAGTAGCATTTTTATTTAGGCAGATTGTATTTAATTGTAATAAAGTTTCGATTAACTGAGCTGTGAGTTTAAAACTGAGGTAGGTATTTATGAGAAAATTTATCAAGAAATTAATGTAATACATACCCGAAATCGATGTTCTCAGTTTCCTGCAGAAACTTTTGGAGGTCGTTCTTGAATAAATCTAATTACACATTTCTGCAGGCAGGCAACTGTGTATTGGCTTCTTGAGTTAAGCCAAAATATGACTCCATGGACGTTATGGAGTTAAAGTAAACAATGTATGCCAGCTGTCTTAATTTAATAGCATCAACGTTAGATTTGATTTAAGAATCAGGACTGAATTTTTTGTATATGGGAGAGATTTGATGAACGCTAGCGACAGATTGTATTGCGGTAAGACAGACATGTCAGATCCATATTTTAAACTACGAAATATTTCCAGGGGTAAATGCGGATTCACATCATAGCTTATTGGTTACGAAATGCAGATTGAAACAGAAGAACTTGCAGAAAGGTTGTGATATAAAGAAAATGAGATGTAGATAAACTTAATGAATAAGAGATTCTTGAGAGTTTGAAAGAGAACACTAGGCAAAATATGGAACAGGGTACGGGAAATGTGTAGCAAATGAAGCAGCTAAAAGGCAATACAGAGATTTAAAATTGAGACTGACAGATATATGAAATATCTTATTAGGAATGCACAGAGAGTAAATGATAATATGTGGAAACATGCATGAGCAAAGGAAATTGAAATCCTGCCTACAGTAAAACTGAGGAGAGTTTGGAGAAAAATGAAGCGACTGTATGAATACCTAGAGATTAAATCAGGCTGTGCTACGTAAAGAACGGAAAACTGAAACTGAAGGAAACTTATTGTAGAACTATACGAGGAATAAAAACTTGAAGAATGTTACGGAAAGAAAATAGGACGTAAATGAAGGTTTGATGGAAGATAAAACACTATAAACAGAACTTTCCGGAGCACTGAAAAACTTAAGCTGTAAAAAGCTCATAGAGTAAACGAAATGCACGCGAAATCATTAGTTTCGGGAGAGGCGACCACAACATATCAATTCCACCTGGTGTACAAGATGTAAGTCACGTGAAACACCCTGAGACTCTAAAAATAATGTAATAATTCCAATTAAAAGAAGGTATGTGCCTATCAAAATGAATGTCAGAAATTTGTGAGTTTTATAATTCTAGGTTGCAGAATACTGAGTCGACTTATTTAGAAAATAAAAAAACTCACTGAAGCCTACCTTGGCGGAGATCGGGTTGTGGTCCGGAGAAATTTAGGAAGACATGAGGCGTCACTGACCCTAATACTTATCACAGAAGATAAGCTGAAGGAAGGCAAATCCACGTTTACAGTATTTGTAGATTTAGGGAAACCCCTTCGCAGTGTTGACTGGACCACTGCCTTTGAAAATCCTAGGAAGACCGGAATAAAATACAGGAAAGAGACAGTATTTAAATCTAAGGACATGTAAGTGAAGCAGTAGCTGAGGGAATAGTGAGACAGCGTTGTAGCCTTTCCGCTTTTTTATTAAAAAAAGCTGCGCCTGAACCAACGACACATTTCGGAAAGACAATGAAGTTTATGGCAAAAAAGTCAAGCTTTTGAGATGGCAGATAACACTGTAATACTGTCCGAGATCACAAAGGGTTTTAGAAAAACAGTTGAGAAGAATGGATCGTTGACGTAAGAGTTTCTGGGTATAGTACTGCATCATAACGTAGAAACACTAAACTATAAAAAACAACATATTTTAAGATGACTTCTGTAGTCATAGTTTGTGCTACTAGTTATTAAAAAAATACGCATATTTTAAAAATAACACTACTGCATGGTACTTCTTGTAAATATTTTTCAAAATTTAATAGCTTCCCGTCACATATTTTAGATGTCTATTCTCGCCAATACATTCATGTAATGCGAATGTAGTATCTGATAACTGCACACAGCTTTTTGGGTAACACTGTAATACAACTTTTATCAACTTGGGTGTTCCTTTATGTTAATATTTATTTTACTTTTTCAATTGCAGCTTCGTTGTAAATATTGTTTCTCAGCTGCACAAAAAGTGTACATCATTCTATCATCCGGATTTCGGAAACGACGTATTATTAATTGAGTTTGTAGAAAATGGCTTTGCCTTCTAAACAATAATTTTACATCTTCAGTTTTGAAGCCCTGTCTTCCTTTGTTGGGTCTAATATTAAGGTATATTGATAATTTTTACTTTTGGACAGTCCAACTACTCGTACAACTAAATGAAACACAATTTCCCTCCCCTACCCTCTCCCTCCCTCCGTCCCTCACTCCCTGCCTCGCTCCCTCTCTCCCTCCCCCTTAACCTTTTGGTCACACATAGAAACACACACAAACACACACACACACACACACACACACACACATACACACACACACACACACACACACACACACAAACAGAGATTAATAATAGTAGTAAAAATTGCTCACCAAAACAAATACTTTATCACACAAAAACACAAACACATGCATACACAAACAGATGACAGATATGTCAGAAATTACACTCGAATTGGCAATAATATTGGATCTTTGGCAATAATATCCGACAGTCGGCAACACAAACCAAAACATTGTACCAAAAAAGGAGGTCAGTTCCTAGTGTTGTGAAATGTGGAAAACAAAAACCCCAAGTAGCTATTCTAAGAAGAGGGACAGCACCAAAAATGGTACAGAAACATAACACGTAGAAAATCGTCCATGCAACCTGTCAGTAGGATTCAAAATATTACTACGCCATAGAAAAAAAACAACCACCAGAACTGTTTATAATCTATATGAACATTGCTTCAAAATGTAAACAAAATATTAAAAATATATAGATATTCCAGGCCACTGAAGATGCCTTATAGAGAATAAAGGCGAAACGAGTGTAGCACGAAAATTGTGTTTCATTCAGTTGTAGTCAGACGGTCCAAGAGCAAAAATTATCAATGTACCGTAACAATAAGTTTACAGTTACTTTACCATAACCACTTAAAGAACAATTAAACATTTATGTATATGTAAAAGTCATCTGCAAATAATATCAGTGAAGGCATGACTCATAGACTTCCACATCGCTCCCAGCTAGATGTGGCTACATAGTTTGGCTGATAACGGAGGACATCGACTCATATGCATTACCTTGACAAGTAGCTGGTGTACCATTAACCATCTTCGCCATACTTGCGTTGATATGAGAACCTATAAAGGTCACCGTATACTGAAATGGTCAAGTCTCACTGGAGACAGTCTACTGTTTAACAACAATTTGTACTGTACGTCTTTTATGTATATCGATAACACACTTAATACTTTTTTGTATGATTTTCTCTGCGACTCTAACATATATTAAGATACGTTTACAAACAGCTCTCGCAACCTCCGTAACCGGTCTCCACGATTGGGTGCTGGAGACGCCATGCAGGAGGCAGTGGGCGGAGCTTTGCTGCAAATCCATGAGCGCCGGAGCCCCTCTCATTAGTGTTCCAGTTCAGCGTGATCCATGCCACTTGCCCCGGCTTTCGCCAATGGAATATCAGTCATTTGTTTGACGTTATTTTACTTCTATGATTCTATTCATTCCTCGACCCATAACTATATGTAATACTCCTGTTAGTCGAGGAAAACAATGGTCTTATGAACCACCGAAATCGATCAACAAACGAAATACACAACATAAATACGATCGAAACTGTTTTATTAAAATAATTTAGACAACGATATTCATATGGGTTTCTCTGATCCTTACCGTAAGACGTGACCTGTAATGCTAATTCTGGCCTCTCAGAGCAGGTGAATATAAATATTACGCAATTGATTTCATGACTGCATGTAAGGACTTATTCTACATCTACATCCGTACTCCGCAAGCCACCTGACGGTGTGTGGCGGAGGGTACCCTGAGTACCTCTATCGGTTCTCCCTTCTATTCCAGTCTCGTATTGTACGTGGAAAGAAGGACTGTCGGTATGCTTCTGTGTGGGCTCTAATCTCTCTGATTTTATCCTCATGGTCTCTTCGCGAGATATACGTAGGAGGGAGCAATATACTGCTTGACTCTTCGGTGAAGGTATGTTCTCGAAACTTCAACAAAAGCCCGTACCGAGCTACTGAGCGTCTCTCCTGCAGAGTCTTCCACTGGAGTTTATCTATCATCTCCGTAACGCTTTCGCAATTACTAAATGATCCTGTAACGAAGCGCGCTGCTCTCCGTTGGATCTTCTCTATCTCTTCTATCAACCCTACCTGGTGCGGATCCCACACTGCTGAGCAGTATTCAAGCATTGGGCGAACAAGCGTACTGTAACCTACTTCCTTTGTTGTCGGATTGCATTTCCTTAGGATTCTTCCAATGAATCTCAGTCTGGCATCTGCTTTACCGACGATCAACTTTATATGATCATTCCATTTTAAATCACTCCTAATGCGTACTCCCAGATAATTTATGGAATTAACTGCTTCCAGTTGCTGACCTGCTATTTTGTAGCTAAACGATAAGGGACCTATCTTTCTATGTATTCGCATCACATTACACTTCGCTACATTGAGATTCAATTGCCATTCCGTGCACCATGCGTCAATTCGCTGCAGATCCTCCTGCATTTCAGTACAATTTTCCATTGTTGCAACCTCTCGATACACCACAGCATCATCTGCAAAAAGCCTCAGTGAACTTCCGATGTCATCCACCAGGTCATTTATGTATATTGTGAATAGCAACGGTCCTATGACACTCCCCTGCGGCACACCTGAAATCACTCTTACTTCGGAAGACTTCTCTCCATTGAGAATGACGTGCTGCGTTCTGTTATCTAGGAACTCCTCAATCCAATCACACAATTGATCTGATAGTCCGTATGCTCTTACTTTGTTCATTAAACGACTATGGGGAACTGTGTCAAACGCCTTGCGGAAGTCAAGAAACACGGCATCTACCTGTGAACCCGTGTCTAAGGCCCTCTGAGTCTCGTGGACGAATAGCGCGAGCTGGGTTTCACACGATCGTCTTTTTCGAAACCCATGCTGATTCCTACAGAGTAGATTTCTAGTCTCCAGAAAAGACATTATACTCGAACATAATACGTGTTCCAAAATTTTACAACTGATCGACGTTAGAGATATAGGTCTATAGTTCTGCACATCTGTTCGACGTCCCTTCTTGAGAACGGGGATGACCTGTGCCCTTTTCCAATCCTTTGGAACGCTTCGCTCTTCTAGAGACCTGCGGTACACCGCTGCAAGAAGGGGGGCAAGTTCCTTCGCGTACTCTGTGTAAAATCGAACTGGTATCCCATCAGGACCAGCGGCCTTTCCTCTTTTGAGCGATTTTAATTGTTTCTCTATCCCTCTGTCGTCTACTTCGATATCTACCATTTTGTCAACTGTGCGACAATCTAGAGAAGGAAGCACAGTGCAGTCTTCCTCTGTGAAACAGCTTTGGAAGAAGACATTTAGTAATTCGGCCTTTAGTCTGTCATCCTCTGTTTCAGTACCATTTTGGTCACAGAGTGTCTGGACATTTTGTTTTGATCCACCTACCGCTTTGACATAGGACCAAAATTTCTTAGGATTTTCTGCCAAGTCAGTACATAGAACGTTACTTTCGAATTCATTGAAAGCCTCTCGCATAGCCCTCCTCACACTACATTTCGCTTCGCGTAATTTTTGTTTGTCTGCAAGGCTTTGGCTATGTTTATGTTTGCTGTGAAGTTCCCTTTGCTTCCGCAGCAGTTTTCTAACTCGGTTGTTGTACCACGGTGGCTCTTTTCCATCTCTTACGATCTTGCTTGGCACATACTCATCTAACGCATATTGTACCATGGTTTTGAACTTTGTCCACTGATCCTCAACACTATCTGCACTTGAGACAAAACTTTTGTGTTGAGCCGTCAGGTACTCTGTAATCTGCTTTTTGTCACTTTTGCTAAACAGAAAAATCTTCCTACCTTTTTTAATATTTCTATTTAAGGCTGAAATCATCGACGCAGTAACCGCTTTATGATCGCTGATTCCCTGTTCTGCATTAACTGATTCAAATAGTTCGGGTCTGTTTGTCACCAGAAGGTCTAATATATTATCGCCACGAGTCGGTTTTCTGTTTAACTGCTCAAGGTAGTTTTCAGATAAAGCACTTAAAAATATTTCACTGGATTCTTTGTCCCTGCCACCCGTTATGAACGTTTGAGTCTCCCAGTCTATATCCGGCAAATTAAAAAAATCTCCACCCAGAACTATAACATGGTGGGGAAATCTACTCGAAATATTTTCCAAATTATTCTTCAGGTGCTGAGCCACAACAGCTGCTGAGCCCGGGGGCCTATAGAGACATCCAATTACCATGTCTGAGCCTGCTTTAACCGTGACCTTCACCCAAATCATTTCACAATTCGAATCTCCGTCATGTTGGCATGAGTGAAAAAGAAGAAATTTGTGTGGTGATCAGAAAATTTGGGCTACTCCCACTTGTATCTATTCAGCACTTACGAAGTATTTGAACAAATATTTTTTTAATAGGTACTGGAGCTAAGCCAAGCAGATTAGGGTCCATAATGAATCGCCAATGCCACTGATATGGGAATCTGAACACCTACTGACTCTGTAGAAAGTTTCTTAGACTTCGTTAAAATGAGGAGTAAGTTAATCTTCTGTAGGCCTACCTGATAAATAGTCAAGCTCCCACTTGAAAATGAGTGGACACAGTGGGCGAAAGTGGAGGAACAACTGAGAAAATTTAATGGTGGCAATAGAAAAAAAATAGGTCATTGGGAAAATGATCACCTTAATGGGCGCTGTTAGACGCAACACCACAGCAAAATTTTGGCCGCAGTGGCGAGAACTAGCAACGAAAACATTTGGGAAATTGGAACTATTCCAACTGGAAACTGAGAGGGGACCACTAATTATGATTTGAATAGGCCCAAGAGGAGGAACCTTAATGGGTCCAATCTCAGAGTATTTCATATGTATAATAGTGAAGCTCAGAACGGAATAAGTTTACATAAAATGGATGCCACTATAGGAAACAGTGATTTATGGCTCGGTATGGTTTCAAAATAATAAGGAAAGAAACGTAAATAAGTAATGAGATTTCAGGCATTTGAGACTCAGTGTGAGAAATTTAAGGGGACCACACCTTGCCTATCTAACCCATGTTAATTTTACCATGTGTTTGACCCGTTTGGCCCATTTGGCCTCTGGCTTCTTTTTTTCCCTTCCATGATGTTTGTCTTATTTTCGTGGCCATATTAGATGCAGACTTGTCTGCATCGGCTATCCTCATTTTTCCGCCACGTTGCAGCCCAGTGATCATATTTTCACCAGGATTACCTCCCAGATTTTTCAGTACCCAACACATTCCAATATTATCACATCTGAATGTAATACCGGCATTGTGAGCTCCTAGTTTCATTGTATGCATGCCTAAAAATACAGTTTTAGGAAGTCGGTTCCAAATTATGCTGTTTAAATATACATTTGGGTTCTGTGTCTGCCCATACAGAGCCAAGTCTCTGAAAATACGTTTAATTGCGATAATAACAGCAGCAGGAAGAAAATGCTGGTGAGAATAAGATTCTCCAGTTGCCTGAGCCCTATTGTATTTGTACCCCGAATTTTCTCGTGATGGACAGAATCCATGACACTGCTTACTATCAGTAGAGGGCTTATGTAAGAATATGGTCCAAACATCTCTCTTCATTGCCTCCAGATTTTAGTTATTTCTCCTACTTGCCTGCCTATGGTATACCTGAGAGTTTTCTATTTCAGTTTTAGTTAACCGACCCTGTCTGGTCAACAGTTTTATATCTTATAATTTTTTTACTCTCATATCAACAGTTCGTTTTCTCAGCCTTGTTTCCAAACGTTTTTGAACATGGCCTACACATTCTATTTTGCTAATAATTGCATCTCCATTTGGCTTAGAGATTACAGTGGGTGGGTTGACAGTGGGTGACAGAAAAATTGGCGTGGCACATAAACACATGTGGTAGGAAAAACGCTTTTAAAATGCTTGAAACAAAATTTTTCCAAGAACGTTCTTTTCAGAGTACTTAAACAAAACCTTAATCTATCGACATATGTTGAAAACCGAAAATCTATTTTTTTCGACTTGAACCACTTTGTGGTCCCCTTAATCTAACAGGGCTATTTCATGAGAATAATAAGACTGTAGATGTTGTATCTAATTCTGTAGGATTGTGTTCTGAAAGCTTAGTCTGGGGCTGCTGTGATAAATGTGTGCTTTAATAAGATGAATGTACATGTGCATGGCAGTTAGATACAATGGGATGATATTCATTTGAAAAAGAGTAAACTGTGTGCAGGTATATCAGTTATTGTCACAGTTGTTTGTAGATGTCGATGTGTCAGAATGTGCACAGGGTGTTGCCGCAGTTCAGGTACAGGACATTTATTTGTTGGTGGTGAGAGGCTACTGATTGTGGTCAGCTTCGACCACAACATCTACAACATCATAAGTATTATTACTGGACTCCATTGTGCCACTCATTGTATTCATGACATCAGCAAGTACATACACAATTTGCACCGAACCAACACCACAGACACATCCTCGTACAGGTCAATTTACAAAGCCTCGTGTTGCAGAGCACCTCGTGTCTCGTTCACACAACCAACTTCAGTAATGTGACATGCTCTTTCTTGTACATATCTGCCACCAAACAGGCTGACAAATGCTCCTTCACCCGCTCACAATTTACGTTGCTCACAGAAACTAACTCGGTACCATTAATGACATTTTCATGTTGTTACGGCACACATTTATTACTTCTGGTGCCACAGCAGCCCCAGACTATAAAATTTCATAAGCCTATTCCACACTGTCCATGGTTCACAGTGTTATGTATTTTCCAGGCGCCATCACTGGAACTTTTTCCGCCGTCTGTACTCAACTGAAGACCTGCTGAAACACATAGTCTTCATCCCGCTCCCAATCTAAGTGGTATGCATGATTACAATCAGCGGAACAACAGTAACTACAGCTCTTCCCTCCCAACAGTGGTGTCGAACGGTAGATGACTGTAGTCTGGGTGGCTAATGGTCCATTTTAAACAAAATCAAATCTTTCACGCATATCGTGGTTCAAATATTCGTATCTCTTTTACTATGTGGCGCACAATATTTGAGGGCGTGCTGAAAAGTAAGTCTCCGATTGTTTTATGTGAAAACTCTTAACAGTTTTAGATGCTTGATTTTCGTCCCTACATATTTAGATCTCAACATAGTCATCCCAGCTACGAACATCTGTGTCCCAACGAGCGATCTGTTTGTTGGTACCGTCAGTGTAGAATGTCTGACTTCGTTGACGGAGCCACGACACTTGCACCACTTCATCACTATCAAAGTAAAGTTTCTTAAGGTTTATAAACAGATAAATATCGGGTAGCGAAAAATCGGTGAAGATAAACCCAAGGCATGAGATTGTTGCAGAGGTCGCAGGGTTCGTGTCTGGTCTGTCATTGTCATACTGAAGGAAAGGGTGCTCCATGTGTGGACAGACTCTTCTACAGTTACAAACACGATTCTCGGCCATTGAGTCAGTTACGTTACATCACCATGGTACCCGTTACAATTCCGAGCCATTTAGTGGCAGAGGATAGCAACTTCCGCCAGCGAGGTGGGAGAATAGACATGTTTTATATCGTCGCAATATTAAACATTAAACCAACCACCTGTTAATGATATGGGGGGGAGGTTGATTCCACTTTGACATTACCGGACAGACTGCAACATCAGTCCTCTTGCGAGCTAACCATTAAATTCGTAAGTTCCTACATGGTTCATGGTGTGGGTTCCTGTAGTCATGTCCTAGTTCATGAACCACGGGCAACGTATGAGTGGCCAAGTAAGTGGTCCCGACAGTCGGGATACCAGTTACTTTGGAATAAGGCTGGGCATCTCGGTCACCTTTGTGCTCATACGGCAAAGACTACCAAATCCACAGGTTAGTCTCTCAACCGTTAGGGGTAAAACTCAATGGGACTCGAGGCAAGTAAGCCTAGCAACCTGCTTCCCTGGTACTTTAAATATGATGCTGGCAACAATCATAGCAAAATGCCTCAGACCTTTGGAGGCGACGGGCTCCCACCTCTCATTGAGAAACCAGGGACTCCTAAGATACGACTAGGCAAACAAATGGTAATGAGATGGGGAGCTATTAATATCAATGGGGGCTACTCTGGGAAGAGGGTAGAGCTGTCAGAGGCTGCAAGTAACATGGGGCTGAACGTTTTAGCTGTTAGTGACATTCGGGTAAGGGGTGAGAAAGAAGAGGAAGTGGGAGAATAACAGTTCTTCCTGTCAGGAGTCAAAGCAGGAAAAGCACAATGGAGTGTAGGGCTTTACATCAGGAAAGAAATAGAACCCAGCGTAGTTGCAATAAGGTATGTAAACGAACGACTGATGTGGATAGATTTGACAGTGTCTAGCAAGAAAATTAGGATTGTGTCAGTGTATTCGCATTGTGAAGGGACAGATCAATATAAGATGAGGCACTCAGTGATGTAGTTGTTAGAGTAAAGGACAAGGACAGTGTTCTGCTCATGGGTGATTTTAATGCAAGGATTGGAAATCGAAAAGAAGGGTATGGAAAGGTTATGGGTAAATTTGAAGAGGATATGGAGGCTAACAGGAACGGGAAACAACTCGTGGATTTCTGTGCCAGTATGGACATAGTAATCACAAACTCCTTTATTAAACATAAGAACATTCACTGGTATACTTGGGAAGGCAAGGGAACCAGATCTGTCATTGACTATACGATAAACAGATCAGGAATTCAGGAAGGCTGTGAGGGACACACGTGTATTCAGGGGATTCTTTGATCATTATTTAATTTGCAGTGAAATTGGGATTGTGAGGCCGAAAGTGCAGGAAGTCAGGTCTATATGTAGGAGGATAAGAGTGTAGAAACTTCAGGATAAGGAAATCAGACACAAGTACATAACAGCGATCTCAGAAAGGTACCAGTTAGTTGAATGTAGTCAATTACAGTTGGAAAAGGAATGGACAAGGTACAGGGACACAGTACTAGAAGTGGCTAAAGAATGACTTGGAACAGTAGTGTGTAAAAGTAGGATGAAGCAAACAGCTTGGTCGAATGACACAGTCAAGGCAGCCTGTAAAAGGAATAAGAAGGCGTGTCAAAAATGGCTACATACTAGAACTCAGGTAGAGAGAGAAAGTTATGTTGAAAAAAGAAACAAAGCCAAACAGATAATAGCAGCATCCAAGAAGAAATCTTGGGAAGACTTTGGAAACAGGTTGGAGACTATGGGTCAAGCTGCTGGGAAACCATTCTGGAGTGTAATTAGCAGTCTTCGAAAGGGAGGTAAGAAGGAAATGACAAGTATTTTGGACAGGTCAGGAAAACTGCTGGTGAATCCGGTGGATGCCTTGGGCAGATGGAGGGAATATTTTGAAGAGTTCCTCAATGTAGGTGAAAATACGATCAGTAATGTTTCAGATTTCGAAGTAGAATTGGATAAGAATGATGATGGAAATAGGATCACATTTGAGGAAGTGGAGAAAATGGTCAATAGATTGCAGTGTACTAAAGCACCTGGGGTGGATGAAGTTAAGTCGGAACTCATCAAATACTGTGCAATGTCAGGTCTTAAATTTCTACACAGGATAATTGAAATGGCCTTGGAGTCGGGACAGGTTCCATCAGACTGGACAAAAGCAGTCATCACACCAATCTTTAAACAGAAAAGATTGTAACAACTATAGAGGTGTCTCTTTAATACGCGTTGTGGGTAAAATCATCTCAGGTATTGTTGAAAGGAAAGTGCGAGTATTAGTTGAGGGCCAACTGGATGGGTTTAGGCCTCTTAGAGGTTGTCTGGACCAGATCCTTAGGTTGCGGCAAATAATGAAGAAGTGTTATGAGTGGAACAGGGAATTGTATCTATGCTTTATAGATCTAGAAAAGGCATATAACCGGCTTCCTAGGAGGAGATTATTGTCTGTTCTACGAGATTATGGAATAGGAGGCAAACTTTTGCAAGAACTTAAAGGTCTTTACATGGATAGTCAGACAGCAGTTAGAGTTGACGGTAAATTGAGTTCATGGTTCAGAGTAGTTTCAGGGGTAAGACATGGCTGCAACCAGTCTCCACTGTTGTTCATATTATTTATGGATCATATTGCGAAAACAATAGACTGGCTGGGTGAGAGTAAGATATGTGAAACAAAACAAGCAGTCTTGCATATGCGGATGACTTAGTTGTGATGGCAGATTCGATTGAAAGTTTGCAAAGTAACACTTCAGAGCTAGATCAGAAATGTAAGGGCTATGGTATGAAGATTAGCATCTCCAAAACGAAAGTAATGTCAGTGGGAAAGAAATATAAACGGATTGAGTGTCAAATAGGAGGAACAAAGTTGGAACAGGTGGACGGTTTCCAGTACTTAGGATGCATATTCTCACAGGATGGCAACATAGTGAAAGAACTGGAAGCGAGGTGTAGCAAAGCTAATGCAGTGAGCGCTCAGCTACAATCTACTCTTTTCTGCATGAAGGAAGTCAGTACCAAGACTAAGCTATCTGGGCACCGTTCAATCTTTCGACCAATTTTGTTGTATGGGAGCGAAAGCTGCGTGGATTCAGGTTACTTTATCAACAAAGTTGAGGTTACGGATATCAAAGTAGCTAGGATAATTGCAGGTACTAGTAGATGGGAACAATGGCAGGAGGGTGTCCACAATGAGGAAATCAACGAAAAAAGGGGAATGACCTCTATAGATGTAGCAGTCAGGGCGAACAGGCTTAGATGGTGGGGTCATGTTACACGCATGGGAGAAGCAAGGTTACCCAAGAGACTCATAGGTTCAGCAGTAGAGGGTAGGAGGAGTCTGGGCAGACCAAGGAGAAGGTACCTGGAATCGGTTAAGAATGATTTTGAAGTTATAGGTATAACATCAGAAGAGGCACCAATGTTAGCACTGAATACGGGATCATGCAGGAATTTTATAAGGGGGCTATGCTCCAGACAGAACGCTGAAAGGCCTAATCATTCTTAAATTATGATGATGATGATGCCATATGTATGCACATGGTGAAGCACATATTTACACCTCGCAGCCCAAATAGCGCACAACGATGTGGACAAAACTCCGCAACAAGTGCATAGCCTCCATTCTACAACAGCGGAGGCTGTTTATTAACAATATAACTGCTGTATAAAGGGAAAGGACACCTCAAGGATCCCGGCATATACAGAGGCATTGCACTAGAAAACTTATTTTTGAAAATACAAAAATAAAAAAGGAAAGAATATAGGAAACAATCGACGAACATCTCCATTAAATCCAAATGAGATTCAGGAAAGTAATATGAACACAGACTGCAATGAAACTCCAGCTAAAGAACTGATGGGAAGCCTTTGAAGACTGACAAAAGTTTTATCTATTAGTTACAGACTTTACAAAAACTTTTGACTTTATAGACAGAAGGATGACGGCGAAAAATTTCGAATAAACCCTAAGCGAAATCTACATATGGAAACTATTCATAAGCGGAGTACTGCGAAGGAACGAAATAAGGCC
Source organism: Schistocerca gregaria (assembly GCF_023897955.1). Classification (NCBI taxonomy): domain Eukaryota; kingdom Metazoa; phylum Arthropoda; class Insecta; order Orthoptera; family Acrididae; genus Schistocerca; species Schistocerca gregaria. The sequence continues at coordinate 336,890,219 of NC_064927.1, forward strand.
CTCTGACAATCTCTTCCTAACATAGACACACTGCAGTCAAACGGAGTACTTCATGAAGTTCCACTAATTACTGCCGGCCGAGGTGGTCTCGCGGTTAAGGCGCTCAATCCGGAACCGCGCGACTGCTACGGTCGCAGGTTCGAATCCTTTCTCGGGCATGGATGTGTGTGATGTCCATAGGTTAGTTAGGTTTAAGTAGTTCTAAGTTCTAGGGGACTGATGACCACAGAAGTTAAGTCCCATAGTGCTCAGAGCCATTTTTTGAACCCACTAATTACTCTATTATTTACCCTTGCGGGAGAAGATGTCTTAAGAATATCCCAAAGTGAGGATGTAGTCTGAAGAGCGTATGCAGACGACATTGTAATAGCCCAAAAGGACATTACAAAGATACAAGAAACACAATGAGGAAAATTGTTGCTTCAAACATAAACTTGAAATAACTGTGGCAAAATCGGGAATGATGGTGTTCTGAAATTATCGGCTGAGGGAAAACTGAAAATCGTATCAGACATCATATACCTAGCCGTCACCACACAAATAACTGCTAAATATTTCACAAAACATGAGACTGAGATTTCAGTGCAAGCAATAATATATACACATGTAATAGAACACATTAGATACCCCTGTCCACATACAGAAGTAGCACTATTCAAAGCCAAAATCATGCTAATATCGACTTACGGCATAGAAATCATGGATCACATCTTGCAGTGAAAAATCTAGTGGCACAAGAAAGATTGTTGGCGACCTACAAAAAGGAATCGATCGGAATATTCAAAACAAAATTATTCAGATTCGTACTCCTACTAGCGAGGGAATCCTTTTTCATTGAAGACTTTCGGGCAAATCTCACGCTACCCAATATTTGCACTTCGGATATTGTACTAAAGGACTGAACGAAACAAAGGGAAGACATACCTCCAGAGTTTTACAGCACAGAGGCTCTGACTGACCTGACATGGAGAAAGGAAAACTTCGAGACGAGAATCGCGATCGCCGGAGTTGCAGTCCATGGTTTCCACCAGCTTATATGCAACAATATACCATATCATGAACCAAACGAAGGGTGTGAGTATAAACGGTGTCATAGAACATGCGAACGTTTCCACATAGCACTGTACTAAATGGACACTTTCAATAACTGAGTATGCAAATCACAATATGTGAAATTTCTAATTTGGTATATTGTTATAACTTTACTTTGACTTTTACAGCTATTTGGGTGCAATAATTGTTTTATTTATGTCTAAGTTAAACTAACTTTAGAATTCAGGTTAATAAATTATTTTGATTGAATGTTAATTAAACAATATTGTAGTAGTTATTAGGGACCAAACGAAGGGTGTTTATGTGTAGGTTATTAATGCAATAAACTTAGTTTTGACGAACACTCTTAAGCTCACTGTGCGCTGATTCCAAATTCTCTGGATGATCGAAGCTGTATATTGGACGAGACTGCATTGTTTCTGATAGCACTGTTTCTTATGACACAGTTTTCGTTGGTCCCCTCTATACTACTGCAAACTTTTCTAAAAGTGAATAAAAAGTTCTCGATATATAATTAATTCGGTCTTATAATCTACTGGCGGGGGCAGCTTTGATGGGTTATGTCCCGAAGGCTGTAAGTTGAATTTGATTCTTCAAACATTTTCCATTAATATTTTTGAACAATTTTCGTGAAATGTTCACTGTTACTCAACTTCGTCGCAGTAATAGTGAAAATGAGTGATTAATTGAGAAATATGTTATTTTATGCTGCCAGTAGATCAGACATGACTCAGCCACGCTGGCCTGAAATGAACAGAAGAGTTTAGTGCCCGTATCCATCTCTCGTTCACGAAACCCCCCAAAATGGGAGAATCTGCATATAACAAATTTATTGTCTTCTTGATTTGCTTAGAAGTTTTCCCCTTCGGCGCTAGTACTACCAGCCCGGCACCAAAACTACTGGGGAAGCAAGCTTCTGTATTTTCTTGTGACTACTACCAGAGAATATTCGACATCGGGACACTAATGTCTTGATGAAAATACGTCGATCCTTGTGGCTTTATGTTAGGGGGCGTATTGAATATTAATCGAATTTCTTGGGAAGTAAGAAGTTCAAATACATCATCGTCGTGGCATTCGTTTAACCCACTAAACTCGGAAGATAAAATTTGGTTCTCCTATTCAGAACAGGTATGGTTAAATGATCTATTACGCGTTGACTTATCGTCAGTTGTGTATCGTGGGCGGTCGCCTTAATTACTTCGGCTATCCGTGCAGGATCGTAAGTCACTGCTGGGTAGAACATTTGTACCTAATACAGCTGATGTCAATGAATTCGCAAACAGCAAATTAATTTCAAATATTAGACAAATAATTAGTTTCTTCAAGTTTAAAAAGGTTTCAAGTCCTCATCTGGATACACTTTGCGGTTCAAAATTTGATATCTAATTCTTTGTCAAAAGTGAGTGTAAGCATTTTTTTTTTCAGTATGTCTCAGCTGTTTTCTTGTTTTGCGACATATAATGTATATCTCACTTACGCAGTGAAGTTAAGTTTGTTCATTTCTTGCATCAAATGTGTGTAGCATGTAAATGAGTCACAACATATATATTCTTTTCTGGGGTGGTAATAAATGTTTCCTGCCGATCATCAGTCTTGTGATTGATTTCTTAGGGCTCATTGAGATTTTCTCTCTGCATTCATCTCTTCACCTTGGAACAAGAAGTACGGAAGACCTATTCAGTTATTTGCTTCAGATATTTCAATTTCACTTACAATTTTTCCTTCCTTATCTGTCTATAGCACTAAGGACGATGTTCTCTGGTACCCTTTCCCTTCTTGCAGTTAGCTGTGTTACACGCATTCACTTCATCGCCAATTCTGCGGAGAACTTCCATACTTCGTACCCCATCAGGTACACAACAGTGACACACTTTCTGAAGAGAGTATATGTTCTGGGTCTCCTATAGACACGTTTCTGCTGTGGTATGGATAACAGGTGCATCGCAGGATGGGAGTGAAGTGGTACGGCAACTGAAAACTTGCTCCAAAGCAGGCAGTACAGTAGACTCTGAAAGCTGGTAGTCAACGGAAGGCAGGATTCGGTTACGATTGTGGGCGGGGCCGGAATCGGTCACTATTGGTTGCCTTTTACAGTTACACACAATTTATTTTGAACTAGTGATTCCAGACTTAAAAATAAATAAAAATACCATACGTTATTAATGAAGGAATAAACAACTGTGTAAATAATAGCGTCTTCAATGAGCTACAATTTAGCAAATCAGCATTAAATAGAGATACAGCTGATAATGTTTTAAAAGCAAGCCACTGTGATCTGGGCAGAAGACATTACACGCCAGGAGTGGCAATAAATTAAGAATTGTTTAAAACTCGCTGCAACTTAACAAATTACAGGTACTGAAATATTAAAAGCAAGTCCCCAAAACCACAGCAGAAGGCGTCATGCGCCAGGAATGGCAGTAAATAAGGTTTTAAGCCATATTGCTAAAATACAAATACCAAATTGGAATTTTAAGGTAATCATGCCAACAAAACGATACCGTATGGCCTCCAACAGAGGGCGGAAACCTACAAACAGCACCAACGCGAGCTGCAAACAACGATCTGATTCTTAATGACAAAACGTCTAAATTGCACAGAGATTCACTTACAAAATATGTAGATGTGTTGACAAAACGCAATGCCGCATCCACTCATGATGAATTGGGCTTAAGATTTGACTGAGACTGCGAAGATCGGGGATGAATGTCGTCGATATCGACCACAGACGGCTATGTGAAGGGAGGCCAAGAGCAGTGTCACAACAGTTCCAGATTTTCCAGCGATGAGATTGTTCCAACAGTGGTTCTCGAACGGTTTCGCGAGACAAGAACGAAATTCTGTCGTCCAGGAACTGAACGATCGTTGATGAATTGAACATTGATTAGAGATACAAGTTGACTATGTTGGAGAATAGCTTCATGTACCCTTCTAACTGAGACGTATTTTCCAGTATGCCCCTTCGTCATCTACCTCTTAACACATACTCCACAAGTGACACTACGGCGTTTGGTGTTGAATACATCTGGTATCACAGTGACTTTCACTCTTCATTGCTACGTAGTATGAGCAACCGTCCGTAAACCATCACGTGAGCTTCAAGTTCCCCGATTTTCTCATTTCGCGAGAGACGTGTGAGGGACGAATGTATTTCCAAACTCTTTTGTAAACAATGCGCGCAGGATTTCAACAGTAAACTTCTCGGAGTTGTAAGACGACTCGACTGTAAAATCTGCCGCAGCAATGAGTTTAGCACTTCCTCAATGTTCCCGCTCGTAATAAAGAAGTTCGGGATGAAACCTACTGCACTTCATTGAATCTTCTCTATCTGTTCCACCAATCCGACATGGTTACGTTCCCAGACTGGTGAATTACGTTCCACAATAAGTGATACACATGTCTTGTAATCCACTTCTTTCGTGAATGAATTAAATTTTCTTTTCTTCCAGTTAATTTCAGCATGTCATATGGTAATATTAATGATGATTAGATCACTAATAGCGTATGAAATACCTGACATAATGGGAGAAGCACTAGCAATGCCCTTAGAGAGCCCTCCTTGTGCACCAGTGCTGTCTCTGACGTACTGCCTGCATTTGTTAGTGATTCATATTCTGCTGCGTCGGAACCACTGGGAGTGACAACTTCTGACGATAACTATAATCGTGCAGTTCAGTAGAAGAAGACATCCGATTCGCTTGAACCAGCGATTCTGTAAGTCTGAATCGTAAAAATACTAGTTTCCAGCGTCCTATGACCATATAGGATCGTAACATTCAGACCGAGAATGTTCACTATATCACTATCCACCGAGGAATGACGAGTAGTCCGAGTTGGATGATGAGTGTTCGCGTTCCGCGTCTGTTTTGTTGTTTGATTATTTCTTTTGCCGAGTTAACAACATTTTGTGCTCTCAGTTACTATTTTGCTGTTGGAATTGCTATAGGTGTAATGACTTTGTCGAATTTGTCGATCAAAGTTTCTTGCGACTGCGTTCGAGAAGGTGTCGGTTTGTCGCGGATCTCCACTTGCATTGATTCCTCATATGTCATAGTAGGATGTTGGGCTACTCTGCATGAAAGCCACAGTAAAGATGTTGAGAGTAGTGAAATCTGTATTGGGTAGGAAAGAGCGGTGTTGATTGTGGTTTTGTGGGAATGATGCTCATACCCGAGGGCGCTTTGCCCCTTAGCTCTCAGGCAGAGGAAAAAATATAGTGTAGTCTGATGTTTAAAAGACGGTACTACGCAGGTTTCTTAATAGGGTCGGAACTGGTACTTTTTTATTCATACTTACAAGTCCCGATTCGTCTTCCACAACACAGAAAATACTCCAGGCCTGCCCCCCCCTTCAACAGTGTATTGTATGGGCGCCCTTGTTGTGTGGAGCGTGGTTTTGATAACCAGCTGGAGGCGTCTTTCCGCCGACATCTGACGAGGAGCGCTTTCTTTAAAACCTTTTGGTGAATGTGTAAATATAGCAGCGTCCTACATCGATATTTAAATATGTCTACAGTTCTAAATTGTCACTGAATTACTGCACACCCGGCTATAGTATGACACGAGCATGAATGTGAACTAAATTGAAACACACAACCGTTTTCATACGTTCTCTGTAAAGTATTGTATCTGTTTAAAATTATTGTTATGTTCCTTGAATACTTTCAAACTTAGTTCAGTCTTGAATATAATTTTACTTTTATAACGCTGAGACAGACAACACTAGAATCGGCGAATTTTAACGAAAAGTTTTCGGAGCTTTGGCTGAGAACGTTTTATGCTGCGACACCAGAAAAGAATGGAAGAAGTTAAAATAGTTTCTTGTAGCATAGATTTAGATATCAAGCAACCTTTACGTAGGCTCTTTTTACAGTGGAAAATATATTTGTCTGAATTATTCGGCAATTTAAATTCGCCGCGTAAAGCTTTCATGAAATGGCGGCACATAAATGAACATCGGTGTATCACAGAATCGTTCTGTTCGTATTACATGAAAATAACTGACTGAATTCGATTTAAAACAAAGACATTAATCAGCATAATATAATTGTTTACAGCAGTTTCAATCTGAAATAAAACTTAACTCTTGCCAATAAAATCATATAAATATATTACCGCTAGTGGCAACGTTGCAACTCGTCCGCAGCGAAGCAAAGATGTAATGGAAAGGATCAAGATTAGTAATATTCATATACAGAATATGAGATAAACTTGAGTAACATTATTCTCTATTTTTCTCCAATAATTTACAATAGGTAGTTAACATGAAAGTATAATACCAGACCTTATCATCGGCTGCAGATTAAAGTGCGTCTTGCTAGTATTGTGGCTACTCGAACAAGAAGAAAGAATGCAACAGAAAGTCAGTAATAATAATAACTGTTCTTATAATTAAAGGACACCATAATTTTCAGTATTTTTTCTGTGGCTTGTGAAGATACTGTTACGTCTCAGCACTAGCTAAACCAAAATGTTTCTCTGACAACAGACTTGTCTCTCAAGATAACACATATTTTAAAAAAATAATAAAAAGTTTTTATCTACTACAAAATAGGAGCGTTGATGCTATAGAGGTTACGGCGCTGCTACCTATATCTGTTTTGAGGATACAGTATGTACTTGCCTCGGAGATCATATTGTCTTATGAGAGAATTTAACTTTCATCCTGGCACGCGGTTTTCGTAGCATATCACACGATATTTTTCACGTGTGGAGGACATTGTGTTGAGCAGCTGTGAAAATTCGAAAATGGAATTCAACTTCGGGTCTTGTACTGGTAGGGGATGTCTCTCTCGGCATGCCAGATAGGTGTGGTGCTGTGCAGCTAATAGCAACCAGAAAGCAAAAAATAATTAGTCACAATTGTTTAAAGCGTCTTTCATACAATGGTCCCCATAATCTACACCGAAGTGAAAATTACTTCGCAAACGTTCTCACTAGAATTAATACACCTTACCCAGTGTATCTGTCACTTGATGGATCGTCTCATTCTTAAATTTGGAGAACATATTGCTAATTTTGGTTGAGCGTCGTTCTAAGAGCACGTATCTGATCACTGTTTTGCTCACATCGGACACAGATGAGATGAAATAGGCCTCGCCGTTGAACTGTAGGCCAAAGCCTTATTACGTGGTAAATCTTTGGAACAACCTTGTGTCAATAACGTAACTTTTCGGACGCTTGTACACGTAGGAAAAAAAATCGTTTCGTTCTCTCTCGCATATACGCCTCCATGGTGATGGTCCAGGCGGCTAGGTGCCTACAGTCTACTGGATCTGTTTGTTGGCGTACTGAAGGCAGCTATTAAGGGCAAGGTTCTTCATTGCCACGTCATAGGGTCACAATTCACCATGAATGGACTAAGGGTTACCGGGTGTATGGCTTTAGTCGAACATGTACTGCTTTTAACAGTCGCGTCCGGCAACATGTTGTAAGTCTGCCTGTCCAGATTTTCTAAGGATTCTTAGCGATGAAGTAAAGAGCTCACTACGAAGGTCTATTCCAAGCTAACGACGTATGCGCGAGGATTAAGTGCAAGCAGGAAACAGTTCCGATCGATCCCGAAATGGGAATCACTGTGAGACTCCGACTAAGCTTTCCACATATGTGTCTGGCAGCACGGTTAGAACGTAAAGATGCCTAGAAAATACTGTCTCCCGCCAAGTATGACGGCTCCTGAGCCTGATCACATGCAGCCCACATAACATAACTGTGTTACAGTTCCTTCTTCGTGACATTTCATGGGCAATGACAATTATCCTGCAGCGTTTTGGATGGGAAGTGTTTATTCATCTCCCGCTGAATTTCGTCTCTGCTAACATGAAATGTTTACTATTGAGGTAACGTTTTGGCACAGAAAACTAGCTGAAGATCAGGGCAGAGAGATGGTGGACAGCACAGGCGGCTGTCGTTTATGGCGATGGTATTGGGAAGTCGATACTACGCTACTACAGATCTCTAATTGGAGCAGTGACTGTGTAGAGAAGTAGCTGCAAGCTGTAGCTAACTGTTTAAAATATTTTGTTTTTGTTTTGTTTATATAGTGGTTTCCGAATAACTCTTGTAGATCTACCAGACAGTGCTCGACTGATGTCTGTGGCCTATGTTCCTCTTCGTGGGACGAATGAGGCTGACATACCAAGTCACAACGACTGTACGTGAAGTGCACGTGGGGCAAAACAGAATGTTCCGATAAGGTGACGACAACCCACCTGCCCCGCCACGTTCGTGGATCGCTCCCACGCGTGTTCAGACACGCAAGTGTGAATTAGAGTCATTTTAGGCTGCGCCTTCGCCAGCAGAGAATGCCGCGGTACCTTTCAGTGAGAGTCAGACATTTTCTTTGAGATTTAACTATTTCGAAGAAACAATGCAATTTTTCTGACAGTTGATAAACTCAATACAAGATGTTCAAACCTGGGATCAAATAACTAGAATTAATACTTAACTACAGAGTATCATTATTTCTTTATATTAACATGTCCAAAGTTAGTCAGTATTTTTTCGTTTGCCATCCCGGAAGAATAAATAACATTTTACTTTCTTTAATGGGGAAAATTTAGCTCATTGTGACGTAAGATTATCTTAGTAAGATTCCTCAGCTATTAAAAAGAGTAATCAATTAATGACTATCATAACTGTGTAATTATCTGGCTGATACTAATTTATTTTAATTTCCAGCATTTTTAAGGTTGAAATCACATAAAACATATTGCAGCCCATTATTAATAATCCTTTGTGGTGGTCAGGCTTTCAGGATAAAAATTCCAGCGAAATATAAATCCAACTCCGGTTTTTCTATTTTTGGATCAGGGAAACCTAAAGAGGATCGTCGGTTGCTCCTCATGAAGATAATGGGTTTCATTATCGAAGGCTCAGGGTTTTGTTCTGAACTGACGTGGCAATATGTCCGAGAATGTTTAATACATCAGTGTCGTCGTGAAAGACTTCATTCACATACTACACAGCACACCTCTCCATTCAACCACTGGTCTCATATGCTCATTAAGACCACAATTGGAAGATAGTGGTACTTCGGATCTTTGAAGACAGACATTCCTCTGCTTCAAATATATGCAGGGTGTTAGGGGTATAACTACAGATATTGTGGCAGCATTTAGAACACATGAACCCTTATTCAGCAAATGCACCCGATAGCAACTGAAGATGGCATTTGAAGGCCGAAACCGGTTATTATTGTGTCCTGTGGGTTGTATCATATAAAATTGTTTGAGGAAAAAATTAAAAAGTAATAGCTTATATTGTGATCATTGGTACCTTAGTTTTAGTTGTTGTTTCTCTGCATCTTACAATCTTCCAAGAAACATATCATATAATTTACTTCTGATGTTTCACCATGGTCATAAATGCACCACTGTGTCAACTACACCAGCCAGTATAGACAGACAGTTCCTAGAATAAGCCTTAATGGCCTGTTCTTGGCACATTTACTTGAAGGTACTAGCCAGCCTAAGAACATGCTACTCCTAACAGCTATAATACTAGCGTGCAAATGAAGTAAATGCTGATTTACACAATTTTATATATATATATATATATAAGGTGAATATGGGATATAAATCAAAGCACATAAGACAGAAAAGTAAACTTTTCGAAAATGAGAAAAAACTCTCCCATCCTCTCCAGCTCTTATTGAGACAAAAATTGTAATTCATTTGTTCATAGTTGTACGAAGGTTTACTGTGAAGGTTTGGTACATGCACAATGCAGTGTAATTATATAAAATTATTAAATATTTGTAAATCCTTTTCACTTACGCCTTTTCATAAATAAAGGCGCATATTTGAGGGAAAAGTATTGAATAATATTAGATACCCATTAATTTCCATCGTTATGCAGTCTTTCAGTTGACATTATACATGAGACATTCGTATGAAAATCGTGCATTATTATAAAAGTGTGTTTCATGAAACCCCTATGTGCCTGTAGTGGGTCAGTTGTACTGACACTGCGTGAAACTAACAGTGGTGAAATTTTGTTTTTGGGACCGTGAAACTGCAGTCGATTTAGATTCTTCTGGTAACACGTCCGTTTTTACAGTTTCGGTTCCCATGTTTTGAACTTCCAGTATATCCTCCAACGGAACTACTTGACCATTAAATTTGCCACGAATTGCAGCAGAGCATATGATCTCACAAATTAATATGGTTCATTGTGTCTACCAGTTTTTTTTCTGAGTATTCGCTTTACAGAAACAAACTTATGGTCACACGGTGGTAAGAGTTAGTTACCTTGGACTGGAATGCGATAAACAATTTTGTTAGGTTCTCTATTGTCTACGAGGGCTAGCAAGAATCTTATCATGTGGGGGTGATTTTTTACCCATCACATTAATCACTAGAAAGATGAAGCTCTCTGATAATTGAGCAAGAATGTTCAGAGATATGAATAGGAATTAACAAGTTTCATTTGTGGGTATCTTCCTTTGGCCTCCATGGTACAAAAAGAAATCAGCTCCTCTAGTGCTGTGGTTATGTACAGCAAGTGTGAAATCAGTGGCTGTCGCTAACAATACTTCCCTTGAAAGGGATAGCGTGGCATGGACAATTTCTGCTAGACAAACGTGAGACTCATAATGCTGTCAATGCATTTAGACAACCGTTCAGTCTTTCATATACTACCATATAATTTTTACCTTTTGTCTCATGCAGTGCTAACTCAGCAGCTGCCACGTGTTCTAAAGTGTGTTTCATAGCAGGTCTCTTTCATTTAACTTTGAGCTGTTCAGAACCACTGAATCAGCCTGTGGTTTACCAAAACATAAATCAAAGCCATATTTTAGTACCTTTAAATAGAATGAATACTTCAATTGTGGATCCGGAAACTTTTCCCGGAAAAGACGACACATCTTTGTAATATCTAAAGCTAATGACGATATTTCAGTGAGTGATGCTTGTGGGGAAGCAACGTATGTGCTCTCTAATTTTCTCTACAACTTCCCTTTGGACTGTTCTCCTGTTTCATTCTCGGCCCCATCTGTCCGTTGACGGTTTATCCACCAACAATATAGTTTCTGGTCTGAAACTTCCTGACGGAATAAAACTGTGTGCCGGACCGAGACACGATCTCGAGACCTTTGCCTTTCACGTGCAAGTGATCGGTTCGGCACAGAGTTTTAATCTTGTAGGAAGTTTCATATCAGCGCACACTCCGCTGCAGAGTGAAAATCTCATTCTGGAAACATCCCCCATGCTGTGGCTAAGCCATGTCTCCTTTCTTTAAGGAGTGCTAGTTCTGCACGTTTCGCAGGAGAGCTTCTGTAAAGTTTGGAAGGTAAGAGACGAGGTACTGACAGAAGTAAAACTGTGGGGAAGGGCTGTGAGTCGTGATTGGATCCGGCACGGTAGCTCAGCGTGTTCGGTCAGAGGGTTAGGTGCCCTCTGTAATAAAAAAAAACTGAGTTAATCGATCAACAACGAACTTATACAGATGTGTTGCGACGTCCGCCCCGAGCAGATGCAACGAACAAATGAGAACAAAATGAGATTTGAAAAAAGTATAAAAAAGTGTGGTAGAGCACTGGCCCGCGAAAGGCAAAGAACCCGAGTTCGAGTCTCGGTCCGACATTGAGTTTTAATCTGCCAGGAAGTTTCATATCAGCGCACGCTCGACTGCAGAGTGAAAACCTCATTCTAGTTTGTAGTCTCCCCAGCCTTTTTTCAGCTCCATTGTGCACTAGAAGAAACTCATTTTAGCACACTCTGAACCAATGGCTTCCATTCATAAAGTGCTACTTCAAAAAAGAAATTTTTCGTTTGTTTATGAAGAGGCATAAGTCGGGTGACTTAAGATGTTACAAAAATAAACGGAAAAAAGGACTAGGCTCTTTCGTGCCAATCTAAGAGTCGGACTTGGGTTCTTTCATTGTCAAACGATGCTTCTAAATCAAATAAACGGCTTTCACCAATAACTCATTTTCATCAGAAACTGAAGCACCTCCTTTGGTTCAAATGGCTCTGAGCACTATGCGACTTAGCTTCTGAGGTCATCACTCGCCTAGAACTTAGAACTAATTAAACCTAACTAACTTAAGGACATCACACACATCCATGCCCGAGGCAGGATTCGAACCTGTGACCGTAGCGGTCGCTCGGTTCCAGACTGTAGCGCCTAGAACCGCACGGCCACACCGGCCGGCGATGTACGTCCTTTCACTGATAATAAGAGAGATAAGGAGAGAAGGAGAGAGATTGGTGCCAGCAGCGAGTTTACGTAGTTGTTTGCAGTATATTACAGCAGTAACTGCGAGTCCTAGGCACTAATTTCTGTTGGCCTTTGTGGCGCTCTTCGCTGGACCAATTACAGCACAGCAGGATCTACGACCAACTCCATTTGAATCGCCACCCGCAGCAAGTAGGGACAGCTTCCCTGGGTCGCCACGCGCACTTGATTAATACCGCAACGCGAACCGTCCGTCCGGAACGCCACAAGACAGAGCCGAGCGACGAGTTGCGCCCCGTTTGATTGTGCGAGAGGCCTCCCGGCTTAATAACATTACAGACACTCTCGCCCCATATTAGCTGCTGTGAGTAATGAGAATACGCAATAACGGGGCCTTTTAACAAAAACCGCAGGGCATTAAAGCTAGGTAGCCGCCGCAGGGCCGGCCCGAGTTAAGCGCGCTCGCCAGACGGGAAATATTAGCGCCGCTAATCTAAATTTAAGCCGGCGTTGGGCCGCCGGGGTAGTTGGCAAAACCCGGCCGTAGCCAGAGTAAATGAATTCCGAAGAGCTCGCGTGCTGAGTAGCGGAGGTCAGGCGAGCAGCCGGTAGGGTGGGAGGACAGAACTGAATGGTCGGAGCGAGAAGGTGTCGCGCGGCCTATTTGCACAGGACGTAATCCGCCGCGGCCGGTAGCCGTGTTTTGCCAGCCGCCACGCGGTTTCGCCGTCAGCATCGGGCGCGGCGAACAGGTGGAGAGAGACGCCAACCGTCGCTACCCTACAAAGTATTCCCCGCATCTGCTGTTAATCGTCACTGACATGACCCTTGAAATTCTAACGTCATATTTTCAAAGCGCGGCAAATACTCATCTGGTATTGCAGTGCAAGGCTAAATTAGTGACCCTACTGGCTTCCGTACATTGACCTGCTGTTTATTCCATAATTATTTATAACAACCTTAACTAAACACACATTTAATTCTTATGATCTCGAAGCAAATACCCCGATACATAGCAGAAAGGCATCATTCCAGACTTTACGTGTTTCTTGTCTTCCGCAAGGCGTTCGATACAGTTCCCCACAGTCGTTTAATGAACAAAGTAAGAGCATATGGACTATCAGACCAATTGTGTGATTGGATTGAAGAGTTCCTAGATAACAGAGCGCAGCATTTCATTCTCAATGAAGAGAAGTCTTCCGAAGTAAGAGTGATTTCAGGTGTGCCGCAGGGAGTGTCATAGGATCGTTGCTATTCACAATATACCTAAATGACCTTGTGGATGACATCGGAAGTTCACTGAGGCTTTTACGGATGATGCTGTGGTATATAGAGAGGTTGTAACAATCGAAAATTGTACTAAAATGCAGGAGGATCTGCAGCGAATTGACGCATGGTGCACGGAATGGCAACTGAATCTCAACGAAGACAAGTGTAATATGCTGCGAATACATAGAAAGAAAGATCCCTTATCATTTAGCTACAATATAGCAGGTCAGCAACTGGAAGCAGTTAATTCCATAAATTATCTGGGAGTACGCATTAGGAATGATCATATGAAGTTGATCGTCGGTAAAGCAGTGCCAGACTGAGATTCATTGGAAGAATCCTAAGGAAATGCAATCCAGAAACAAAGGAAGTAGGTTACAGTACACTTGTTCACCCACTGCTTGAATACTGCTCACCGGTGTGGGATCCGTACCAGACAGGGTTGATAGAAGAGACAGAGAAGATCCAACGGAGGGCAGCGAACTTCGTTACAGGATCATTTAGTAATCGCGAAAGCGTTACGGAGATGATAGATAAACTCCAGTGGAAGACTACAGGATAGACGCTCAGTAGCTCGGTACGGGCTTTTGTTGAAGTTTCGAGAAGATACCTTCACCGAGGAGTCAAGCAGTATATTGCTCCCTCCTACGTATATCTCGCTAAGAGACCATGAGAATAAAATCAGAGGGATTAGAGCCCACACAGAGGCATATAGACAGTCTTTCTTTCCACGAACAATACGAGACTGGAATAGAAGGGAGAACCGATAGAGGTGCTCAAGGTACCCTCCGCCACACACCGTCAGGTGGCTTGCGGAGTATGGATGTAGATGTATTTGTTAAGCATTCGCGTCCGCACAACAACTATGGGAGAAATGTGCAAAGTGCATCTGCTACATGAACAAAGTATACGACATCTCTACTAGAAGAAACTTAATCAAGGACTAGAGAAGTAAGAAGTAGCGAAGGAAATAGAAAACGGATAGAAAAGAAGGACAAGATGAGAAGCAAGGAACGAATAAAAATTTGGGCACTAGATCTAACAGACTGGAGTTATCTCAATGAACATCTTAGCAGAATCGTCAAATTCACTAACAAAAGAAAATCGCAAAAAAATCGGGCATTGAAACGATTTCGTCAAAAATCTTAATCTACATCTACATGTTCGTGCTTACTCTGCTATTCACAATAACATGCCTGGCAGAGGGTTCAATAAATCACCTATAAACAGTCTCCTTGTCGTTCCACTTTTTTAACGGCACGAGGGGAAGAACGAGCACTTAAATTTTTCTGTGTGAGCACTGATTTCTCTGATTTAATCGTGATGATCATCTCTCCCTATGTAGGTAGGTGGTATTAGAATGTTTTCGCAATCGGAGGAAAAAAACTGGTTATTGAAATTTCATGAGAAGATCCCGGAACGAAAAACGACTTTGTTTTAATGATTATCACTCCAATCCACGTATCATATCTGTGGCACTATCTCCCCTATTTCCTATACTCCAAAACGAGCTACTCTTCTTTGAAGCTTTTCGGTGTCATCCGTCAGTCCCACCTGATGCAGATCCCATATTGCATAGCAGTACTCCAGAATAGGGTGGGCAAGTGTGGTTTAAACAGTCTCTTTAGTAGGTCTCTTTCATCCTTCTAGTGTTTTGCCAATGAATGGCAGTCTTTGCTTTGCTCTACCCATAACGTTGTCTATACTCCTGGAAATGGAAAAAAGAACACATTGACACCGGTGTGTCAGACCCACCATAATTGCTCCGGACACTGCGAGAGGGCTGTACAAGCAATGATCACACGCACGGCACAGCGGACACACCAGGAATCGCGGTGTTGGCCGTCGGATGGCGCTAGCTGCGCAGCATTTGTGCACCGCCGCCGTCAGTGTCAGCCAGTTTGCCGTGGCATACGGAGCTCCATCGCAGTCTTTAACACTGCCGCGACAGCGTGGACGTGAACCGTATGTGCAGTTGACGGACTTTGAGCGAGGGCGTATAGTGGGCATGCGGGAGGCCGGGTGGACGTACCGCCGAATTGCTCAACACGTGGGTCGTGAGATCTCCACAGTACATCGATGTTGTCGCCAGTGGTCGGCGGAAGGTGCACTTGCCCGTCGACCTGGGACCGGACCGCAGCGACGCACGGATGCACGCCAAGACCGTAGGATCCTACGCAGAGCAGTAGGGGACCGCACCGCCACTTCCCAGCAAATTAGGGACACTGTTGCTCCTGGGGTATCGGCGAGGACCATTCGCAACCGTCTCCATGAAGCTGGGCTACGGTCCCGCACACCGTTAAGCCGTCTTCCGCTCACGCCCCAACATCGTGCAGCCCGCCTCCAGTGGTGTCGCGACAGGCATGAATGGAGAGACGAATGGAGACGTGTCGTCTTCAGCGATGAGAGTCGCTTCGGCCTTGGTGCCAATGATGGTCGTATGCGTGTTTGGCGCCGTGCAGGTGAGCGCCACAATCAGGACTGCATACGACTAAGGCACACAGGGCCAACACCCGGCATCATGGTGTAGGGAGCGATCTCCTACACTGGCCGTACACCTCTGGTGATCCTCGAGGGGACACTGAATAGTGCACGGTACATCCAAACCATCATCGAACCCATCGTTCTACCATTCCTAGACCGGCAAGGGAACTTGCTGTTCCAACAGGACAATGCACGTCCGCATGTATCCCGTGCCACCCAACGTGCTCTAGAAGGTGTAAGTCAACTACCCTGGCCAGCAAGATCTCCGGATCTGTCCCCCATTGAGCATGTTTGGGACTGGATGAAGCGTCGTCTCACGCGGTCTGCACGTCCAGCACGAACGCTGGTCCTACTGAGTCGCCAGGTGGAAATGGCATGGAAAGCCGTTCAACAGGACTACATCCAGCATCTCTACGATCGTCTCCATGGGAGAATAGCAGCCTGCATTGCTGCGAAAGGTGGATATACACTGTACTAGTGGCGACATTTTGCATGCTCTGTTGCCTGTGTCTATGTGCCTGTGGTTCTGTCAGTGTGATCATGTGATGTATCTGACCCCAGGCATGTGTCAATAAAGGTTCCCCTTCCTGGGACAATGAATTCACGGTGTTCTTATTTCAATTTCCAGGAGTGTATGTATGTGAGCGTTCGGATTTGCTATTGTAATACGTAGGGAATTATTTCAAATTACAGCCTTTACGTTTCTGTGACTTATCGGGTAATCGAAATTTAACGTATTTCTCTTAGTACTCTTGTGAATAACTTCAAACTTTTCTTTATTCATGGTCAAATGCCACTTTACGCACTTCACAGATATCTTACCTAACGCATCTTGTAATTTGTTCCAAGACGGTAAATGGTGGCATCATTTGCAATCAATCGAAGAGGACTATTCAGATTGTCTCCTATGTCGTTAATGTAGATCAGAAACAATAGAGGACCTATAACACTTCCTGGGGGATCGCTGGATCTTAGTTTTCTTTTACTTGATGACTTTCCATCCATTACTACGAACTGTGACCTTTCTGACAGGAAATCACTAATCCATTTGTAAGGTGGCTGAATAAATGGTCAGATTGGAACCATGCATGACACCTTTATACATCACAAAGAGGAGGTGAATATACCTAATGTAATTCGGCGTTTATGAAAACATTTTCCTATCACTACGAAATGCAAAAAGGGATGACAGCCAATCGACAGTAATTAATACACAATTATTATTTAATGCATATCTTTGAGTGGAAGGTGGAACAAGCAACGCGAGTCACCTTTAGTTTTGAAAAGCCAGCCATACAATGGCATAGTGAAGGCGTGCTATAGGGGTTACGACAGAAACCACTTAAAGGAGTGGCAGGAGGAACTTCAGTGACCTCAGGCCAGGTATTTCGGGCCAGAGGACCGTGTGTAGTGGCACATTTGCACAAGGGACAGAGAAAAAGGTTTAGCAAGCTGCATCTCAGAATTCCAAAGGGATACGAACAAGACCAAGTGACTCATTTCGTCCAGTGAGTGCGACACACGGAAAGGTCAATGTACTTTATGTGTCTAGAATGGGCATGAAACGTCCGATTGATGGAAACGCACTAGGAAGGAGAAAAAAGTTTTTACTCAATTTGATAGAAGGGACATTGCGATTGGTAGAGAGAGTTTCTCCTATAGGTCGGAAAAGGGGTGTGAGGTGAAAAACAAATGAAGCCAAGTGGCAGGAGGCATTTCTGCCACCGAGCGAGGTGGCGCAGTGGTTAGCACACTGGACTCGCATTCGGGAGGACGACGGTTCAATCCCGTCTCCGGCCATCCTGATTTAGGTTTTCCGTGATTTCCCTAAATCGCTTCAGGCAACTGCCGGGATGGTTCCTTTGAAAGGGCACGACCGATTTCCTTCCCCATCCTTCCCTCACCCGAGCTTGCGCTCCGTCTCTAATGACCTCGATGTCGACGGGAAGTTAAACACTGATCTCCTCCTAGTGCTCAGAGCCAGTTCTGCCAAGAGTAGTACAAGAGAGAAATTTTCGACGACTCTTCTCTAAACTGGAGTCAAGTTCAGAATGGAGCACTTAACGCTCTGTACGATGCAGAAAAGAAACTTGTGTGGAGACTGCGTTCACAGTGGCTCCACATTATCTAAATATTAGCTGTAGCAACATTTAGTTCCAATTGTGGAGAAACGAACCAGCCAGATTAATTAATCGTTCTTGCGAGAACTGAGAGTACACTATAATATGCACGCTGCTCCAACCATGCACATGTATATCGCCACCTAATAAGAGTAGGGCAGAGTACAAGTTTTCTGGCATATCAAGAAACATGGGGAAAGTTTCTGCTGGAATATTCAGCAAAGGCCAGATTAGTTTTATAGGAATTTCACTGGGAGAGAGCGGCCTTGCAGTGGGCATCTCGTCGCAGCTGAAGGTAAATACCACATGCAGAGGCGTAAACTTTGTTGGTACACCAGCTTGCGTCCACTGTAAACTCGAGCGACCTTGGGTAATCTTGCGCTCAAATTTGTCACTGAACTTACCATCCACCGTAGCCTTGATTGTCATCCTAAATAGTACCGAACTTCGAACCAGAATAGGACAATTTTGTTAGTACTGACCAACGTCATAACGTATGTGTAGGAACAATTTTGTAAAGAAACTTCCTATTGAACTTTCATAATATTGTGTTCATTATTAATGTTCTTTCAGAGAGTAAATATTTAACATTGTTGTTAATAAAATTATTTCACTTTTTGATGTTGGCAAGATACGTTATCGATTGCGCTGTTTTGATGTTGTCGTGTTGAAAATCATGTAAAAGCGTGTAATTTTGTGAGCAAAATTGTGACATTAAGCTTGCCATTTCACCTTACACAGTTGTTCTCAATTCTACAATAAGCAAAACTGCACCTAAGAAAGCCACATATCTGGGGCGATACTCCATAGGCATGCAGGTTAGTTGGAAGGCGCTTGTGAGGAATGGTGTCGAAAGCCTTCTGGTAGTTGAAAATATGGAATCAATTTGAGATCCCCTGTCGATAACACTCATTGCTTCACGAGTATAAAGAGCTAGTTGTGTTTCACAAGAACGATATTTTCTGAATCCGTGATATGTGTCAATAAATAGTTTTCTTCAACATACTTCATAATGTTCGTACACAGTATATGTTCCAAAACCCTACTGCAAATCGAAGTTAGTGATGTGCGACTGTAGTTCAGCGGATTACTCATACTTCGCTTTTTGGGTGTTGGTGCGCTCTGGGCAATTTTCCAGTCTTTAGGTACGGATCGTACTGTGAGCAAGCGGTTGTATATAATTGCTAAATATGGGGGCTATTGTATCGGCATACTGTGAAGGGAACCTGACTGGCTTATAATCTGGAACGGAGGCCTTGCCTTTATTAAGTCATTTAAGCTACTTTAATATACCAACGATATCTATATCTATGTTTCTAATCCTGGCAGTTGTTCTTAATTAGAATTAAAGAATATCTACTTCGTCTTCCTTGGTGAATGAGTTTCGGAAAGCCGTGTTTAATAACTCTGGTTTGGTGGCACTGTCTTCAGTGACTTCACCGTTGTTGTCGTGCAGTGAAGGTATTGATTGCGCCTTGCCACTGGTGTGCTTTATCTTTGGGTTTCCCGCCAGATCCCGAGACAGAGTTTTGTTGAGGAAATTATTATAAATATCTCACATTGATATGCACGCTATCTTTCTGCAAAACTTTGTCAACCTTGGGGATTTTGAGTTCTTTTAAACGTTGCCTTTTTTCCGATGTTTCTACAAAAGCGACGTGACCCGTTTTGTGTACCAAGGGGATCAGTATCATCACTTATTAATTTATGTGGTATATATCTCTCAACTGAGGTCGATACAACCTCTCTGAAATCATTCCACATCTTTCTACGCCTACATGATTAGAAAGGATGGAGTGGAGACCGTCGCTTAAAAGGCGTTAAGAGGATTTTTATCAGCTTTTTTAAATAGATTTACTTTGTATTTCTTTTTTATGGTTGTGGGTGTTACGGTATTCAGCCTAGCAGCAACTGCCTTGTGGTCGCTAATCCCTTTATCGCTCGTGATACTACGTGTTTGCCAGGATTATTTGTTGCTAAGAGGTC
The DNA here is from genome assembly GCF_023897955.1 of Schistocerca gregaria. NCBI lineage: Eukaryota > Metazoa > Arthropoda > Insecta > Orthoptera > Acrididae > Schistocerca > Schistocerca gregaria. The sequence continues at coordinate 336,910,314 of NC_064927.1, forward strand.
AAGTATGCTTTCGCAACCATTTAGGCTTCGATTGGGTTCATGAAGTAATTGTTCAAAATAATTTTCTGAGAAAACATTCAGTACAATTTGGGATGACGTTTTATGCCTTCCGCCGGCTTCAAATGTGTAATTTTTGCAATATATCGAGGACCGATTTAAGTCACCACCGACTATAATTGCATAATTTGGGTACCTATTTGAAATGAGACTCAAATTTTCTGTTCAGCAACTATGTCTTCTGGGTCGGGGGGAGGGGGGGGGGGGTGAGTAAAACGGTCCAATTAATAGTTTAGTCCGATTGTGAAGTGTGACCTCTACCCGTATTATTTCGCAGGAACTACCTACTGCAGTTCTACTACAGAGTAAACTACTTCTGACACAATAAATACTCTACCATCAACTGTATTTAATCTATCCTTTCTGAGCACTGTTAGGTCGTTTGAAAACAATTAGGCTGAACTTATTTCCGGCTTTAGCCAGCTTTCCGACCTATAACTATTTGAGCTTCAGTGCTTTCTGTCACGGCTTGGACCTTTCATTCTTTCCCACACAGCAACGAAAATTTACAACTACAACAGCGATCGTTTCTACAAGTACCTTACAGTGTTTTTCCTGCGCTGTTTTAAACGGACGCCCTTTCTGTGGTTCGCTGAGACCCTCTAACCTAAAAAACCGTCGAGTCCCTTCCAGATAGTCTCCGCTACCCGTGTAGCCGCCTCCTATGTGTAGTGGACTCGTGACCTATTAAGCAGAACCCCGAAACCAACCACCAGATGGCGCAAGTCAAGTGACCTGCAGCCTACACGGTCACAGAACCCCGTGAGACTCTGATTCAGACCCGCCACTCGGCTCTGCAGCAAAGGACCACAGCGGGTTCTATCGACGATGCTGTACATGGTAAACTCGGCCTTTATCTCGCAAGCAAGACTGGCAGTCTTTATCATTTATGCTACCCACACAAATCCAGAAATAATCTCCTCCGATCCAAGGCGACGGACGTCATGGGCCGCCACCCGCAGTAGGCTGCACGTTGTACTCTTCATGGCATCCGGAATCAGCCTTTCCACATCCGGAAAGACTCCCCCATGTATGCACACGGAGTGCTCTCTGGCTTCCTTTCCCTCCTTATCAGCCATCTTCCTAAGGGGTCCCATTACGCGACTATCGTTGGAGCTCCCAACTATCAGCAAACACACCCTCAGTGAATTCCCAGACCTTGCGAGCCGAGAAGCTTCCTCTGATAAAGTGTGGACCACTGCATCCGGCTTAGAGACTTCGTCAGCCACAGATAACGCCCGACGCCTGTTCGTCAAACGAACCGGGGAGGCCATACGATCGGCCCCTCGGAAAGCATTTCGCTGCCTTCCAGACTTTCGAATGATCTCCCACTCGATCACGGGTGAGGGGTTCAACCTCAGTGCATGCGGTACCCTGGGAGGCCACAAGGCCACAGCAGTGGAACGATCGTGTCGGGGTGGGGGTGGGGGGGGGGGAGGGTGCCAGACGTGGGATGTGCTCGACGTCCCTCGTATTCCCGCGTCCGACCTCCCAACAGTGATGCCCCTTGGCCGCAGCCTCAAGCTGTGTGACGGAAGCCAACACCCCCTCGAGCTGTGAGCGAAGGGTCACCAACTCAGCTCGCATCTTCGGTACGTTTACAAGCGTAAAAGCAGTTGATAGTCACTGAAGGCAAATGATGGTTTATAAAACAATGAAAATGCTAAATCAAACAGAAAAATTAGTTGCTCAAATAAGTAACATCCAACAAGCAAAATGAATAGAACATTATTAGAACTCCACGGAGAATAAACAGAATGAAATTGATATATGATATGTAAACAATTTGAGAAGTATGAGTTACGAGATAGCTACTGGTACAAATGGTATAAACGCTGAACAGTAAAATATGGAAGTACCCTACTAGAATAGATAATACTACGGTTATTTAATATGTGCTGGAGAAGAGAGTTATTTCAGAAGCATTGTTCAAGGCAAAGGTAACAGCAGTAACTGCAGTAACTGCGAGAATTATAGAGGGATCAACTTACCTGAAACAACACACAAGGTTTAGGCAAGTATAGTCATCAGAGGTTATTAAGGTTACAGCAGAGATTTTATTATGTGAAGGACAAACGAGATGTTGGAGTGGCAGATCGGCAACAAATGCAGTACTTATAATAAAAAAAAATTATGGGAAAACTGAGAGAGTGTAATAGCGAAACCCATTTAGCCTTCATTGATTTTGCTGAGGTGCCAGATAATGTTGATACACAGAAATTGTGGAGAATTATGAGCAAAGGTGACATCTGAAACACCCAATGAATGTTTTTACAAAGTCAGCACATACACACGATTGTAATTTCAGATATAAACGGCACTCTAGCACAGCCTTTAGACACAAACAAAGGAGAAAGACAAGGGGGCAGCATTTCACCCACTATTTTGAACATTTATTTAGATTATGAAATTCGAAAATGGAAGGTGGTTTACAACTAGGGAGTCCAAATTAACAACAATGTCAGTTTGGACGCTCTTTTTTGTGCAGACGACTCTAAACTGCTGGGGGATAATGAAGATAACGTACAAAGTGGAATACATTTATTAGGTAAGTCAAATTCCATTTGACTGTTTAAGAAAAGAAGAAAAATCAATGTCTTTCAAATTAAAATATCCTGTACGGACTAAATGTGATCCACAAGAGAGGAAGAGAGCAACAGAACAGGCACAAGGTTTTAACTCCCTTGGCCCTGACGTCAAATACGTAACACGAAGACATGAAGAAGCAATTACGAAAGTTTTGCAGTCCACAAGGAAAAATTAACAGGTTTCTAGGAAATAAAAGAGGAATTAAACAAGACAATTGCTGTTCCATTGCTTGTTTATTAAAATCACCCGTGGGTTACAAGTAAACATTAACAAAGTCGAATACAGGCAACTGAGATGAGGATTCTAGAAGCATTAAAGTTTTTTAAAAGAGCCGAATGATTTATAAAACCGAAAACTAGGGAATAACTGAATATACATAAGATCCTTGTTGAAGTACAAGGAAATGGGAGACACTGGAATGAACGTCTCGAAAGAATAACCGAAGGAAGACCATCTCTCAAGACAACAAGATTTCAGCCAATTGGATTAAGATGTCAAGGACGATAGAGGAAGCGATGGGTACCGTAACAGGTGGAAAAATAAAAGATATAATGCTGCAAGTGAAGATGCTGATGACAACAACTTTTCTGGTTAGGGCTTTCTTTCTAATTTCGTGTTCTCATGTTCGTCACACTGTGCCGCAGAAATAGCTTAATCTTTGAAACTCCATTTCAACGTTGTCTGATTCTATAAATTAAAGATGATATCCCAGCTATAGTAATTCAGCTTTTTGTTAGATTATTTGCGAATTTATAACAAATTTTGATTTTGTTGGTTGCCATCTTCGAGGTTCCTACAATCTAGTACTGTATGCACTGCTGTCTATATGTCTTTTTATCATTAAAAGTGCAGTAACTGAACCGGAAGATACATTCTATAGACACTGGAAACTGAGATTGAGAGAAAGTGCAAAAAGGCTAGGCAGGGATCTCTGAACGACAAATCCGAGACTGTAGAAGTATACAAATCTAGAGGGAAGATAGATGCCTTCAACAAAAGAAATTAAAGAAAACTGGAAAAAAGAGAAGCAGTTTCACGAACATCAAGAGCTAAAATGACATGTAAGTAATAACCAAATAAGAGAAACTGAATACTTGAAGGAATATTTACAACTGCTACACTAGGAAAACAGGAATACCTATATGAGCAAGCTGTTTTTTATTTTTTATTTTATTTTTTTTTATTTTGTTCTGAAGAAGGCGTTGTTATCCACGTTAAAACCTGGGTAAACACCGGGAATTTTCGCAATCGAGGCGGATTATTCATAATTTATTTAGATAATTACGATTGCTGACGCGCTGCTATGCTGAAAGTTCTTATATATGAGATAGACGATATTACCTCAGACTTCAACATTAGTGTAAGAATTTCAGTTACATAGAACGCTCTTGCTGACAAGTGAGTTAGTAATGCTTAAAAATGCTGATGAAGTATTTCCATGAAAGTGCAGAAGATGTATACGTCGACCTCGATAAGATGCGTTAGAGTTTCGGTGAATGCAGAAACACACGACGCAATACTGAATCTACGTAGCTTAAAGAAAGGAAAACCTACGTTATATTTGTAGGTAATAGACTAGGATTATAATTCATGATGGAAAGATATCAGCGATAACATTCGCTAATGACACTGCCTTTTAGGGGAGCAAAATAACTGATGATGGTCGAAGTAGAGAGAATATAAAATGTAGACTGGTAATGGCAAGGAAAGCATTTCTGAAGAAGAGAAATTTGTTAACATCGAGTATAGATCTAAGTGTCAGGAAGTCATTTCTGAAAGTATTTGTATGGAGTGTAGCCATGTATGGAAGTGAAACGTGGACGATAAAACGTTTGGACAAGAAGAGAATAGAAGCTTTCGAAATGTGGTTCTACAGAAGAATGCTGAAAATTAGATGGATAGATCACATAACTAATGAGGAAGTGTTGAATGGGTTGGGGAGAAGAGAAGTTAGTGGCACAACTTGAACAGAAGAAGGGATCGGTTGGTAGGACATGTTCTGAGGCAAGGGATCACCAATTTAGTATTGGAGGGCAGTGTGGAGGGTAAAAATCGTAGAGGGAGACCAAGAGATGAATACACTAAGCAGATTCAGAAGGATGTAGGTTGCAGTAGGTACTGGGAGATGAAGAAGCTTGCACAGGATAGAGTAGCAAGGAGAGCTGCATCAAACCAGTCTCTGGACTGAAGACCACAACAACAACAACAACAACAACAACAATGACACTGCTGTCGTTAGGGAAAATGAAAATTTACACTATGTTTTCAATAAAATGAAGAGTTTAATGAGCACAGAATATATACTGAGAGAAACTTAACGATGGTCACGAAGTAGATGAGGATAAGAGATTCTACTACCTAGGCAACAAGAAAACTCATGACGGACGGAGGAATGAGGACATAAAAAGTAGACGAGCGCTGGGTGAAAATTAGTTTCTGGCCAAGAGACGTCTGATAGTTTCAAACATTGGCCTTCATTTGAAGAATAAGTTTCTGGGAATGTACGTCTGGAGTACAGCATTTTGTGTTATTGAGACTCGGACTATGGGAAAACAGGAACAGAAGAGAACCGAAGAGACTGAGATGTGGTGCCACAGTAGGATGTTAAAAATTAGGTGGAGTGATGAGTAGTTTCTTCCCAGAATTAGCGAGGAAAGGAACATATGGAAGACACTGAATAAGGGATAGTATCAGAGGACATCGGGAAGAAACTTCCATGGTACTAGACGGAGCTGTAGAAGGTAGAAAGTATATTGAATGACAGAGACTGGAATAGAGGCAGCAAATAATTGAGGAAGTACGTTGCAACTGATACGCCGAGATGACAAGGTTGGCGCAGTAAAGAAATTCGTGGTGGGCCGCAACAGACGAGTGAGGGAAAAAAAGAGGCAAAACGATGTTGATGAGAAGATACTCTTTGACATTCTGAAGAGTAGACACGAAACAAATTACGTAAAACGTTTGTGGAAACCAGACTCTAGTTATGAGGATTGAAGGACTTGAATGGAAAGCAGAGGGTGAGAAGAGAGTGAGACAGGGTTATTTCTATACACCGGGCAAGCTATGAAGTTACCATAGAGAAGGGTAAAGATGGAATTAAAGTTCTCGAAGAAGGCTTAAAAACTTGTTGGTTTGACGATTGTAATGTAATTTTGTCAGAGACAGCAAAGAACTTCGATAAACAGTTGACAGGAATTGATAGTGTCTTGAAGAAAGAGAATAAAATCAGCATCAACAAAAGTGAAATGTTGGATTGTAATCGAATTAAAGCACACGATGTTGATATAGTTAGATTGGGGACTAATAACCGTAGTAGAGTTTTGCTATTTGAGTAAGAATATAACTGATGTTGGACGAAGTGGAGAGAGTATAAAATAAACACTGGGTGTAGAACGAGAAACATTTCTTAAAAAGACGAATTTGTCATCTAATATAAATTAGTAGTTAGGAAGTCAAGTCTGATCCGAAGGTATAAGTGGAGAATGTACCATTATACATGAGCGAAACGCATAGGATAAGCATTCACACAGCAAGACAACAGAAACTTTTGAAATATGTGCTACTGAGGTGAGCTGAAAGTTATATGTGTAGACAAAATGACTAATGAGGAGTTACTGAATCATGTTGCAGAATTACCACATTTATACCACAACTAAAAGAAAAAAAATTAATTGAAAAGGTATGTCCTGAAAAAGAAGTAATCGTCATTTTGGTAATCCAAGGAAGTGTCTGGGTAAAAACTGTAGAGGGAGAGAAGGGGATGAATATGGCGAGCAGATTCAGATGGATACAAGTTGCTGTGGCTACACCGAGATGGAGAGGCTTGTACAAGATAGAGCAGCGTGGGGATCTGCATTCTTTCTTCTGAAGACCAGAGCAGATGTACTTATTATAATATCGTCTGGAGAAAACAGCAAAGATTTAAAATGTAGATTGTTAACAAAGGTATGGTCCTTTATTTTGAGCCAATTACATATTACCGCATCAAAGCAAACAATAAAAAATTTTCTTATCTCACTTCTTGTTTTTGTTATCTGAGAGTGATTCACATTACAAAGAATGAAACTGTCCTTTCTTATTTACGTACAGAGCTTGAACAGCTGAAATTCAGAATTCTGGAATTACTTTATTTCCTAGTACTTCTCAAAAAAATTTTCTTTTCCCATGGAACGTATCATTTGAGACTAAGACGTCTTTGTTTTATCTGAAACTCACTGATGGCAATTACAAGAATAATATAACACCATTTTATGGAGAAAACTCCCAAAGAGTGTATGTTGTTAACAACGAAGCCATTAGAAGTTTGAGGGATAGCACATATGGATGAGGAAATGTGATGATATCGGCTTCGAATTTATTGACAGCACTAGCAAATCTTCCGCATCAGCCGTTATACGGAAATAATGCGAAACCTATGTCATTGAACCGGGATAAATTCGTCTAAAGCGACTGATGAGAACGGCGAAAAACCTGTGACGGGGTGATTTGTTATTTCAGTAAATGTTGCGATTTACTATAAGTAATCCTGAAGAAATTCTGAGTCTGTAACAACACAGTTATGACAGGGCAGTAGCTTAAACCTGAAAGTCACTCGCATATGAAACGCAGAAGCCCAGCACAGTTTCCATTTCTGCGTTTATTAATTTCAATTCATAATGCGATATGGAATATTTTCAAGTATGCACCAGTGTTCTGACACGGTAACCAGTAACGCTATCTGTTAGTAGCTAAAGGAAGTGTTTGTGTAAATATTGTCATTTCTGTCTGACCACTTTAGAGTCAGCATAGAATGTTATTTTTGTAATAAAGTCTTTCAAAAATTAAACTATACTGAAAAGTGGAATGTATGTTGAAAAGAAACACAGTATAAGACATTTATCAACCTTGTACGAGATCTGCACTATTGAGGCAGAGATTTTGGTTATCGTAACAACTTTGGTAACAGTAGCCTGTGGCAGTCGATTCGTCATGATATTGGCTTGTGCTCTATGTTTACCTGCAAGCATTCCGCGATGATCGATCAAACACACATGGAGTAATGTTATAACGTGGAGACATTACAAGAAGATGTGAGCCGCCTTGTGGTAATTACCGTAAAATGGCAGTAAAATGAACGAGGAAGGGGAAGGCAATTATTTATCTGTCACTGAACTTCGGTATCACTACAAGACTCCAGATAAGTGATACTTATTTGTGAAGTGGAGTTTTTGGCTAAATTTTGCATTCACATTCAGAAACCCAAGAATTAAATAAGTGTAGACAAATGATTCCTTTTTATTAACTATTTCTACAGCCCTTCATTACAAATTAAGCAGGCACAGATGCTCTTTCCTCCACCGCAGTAAATTATTCAGTTTAGAAACGGCAATACGTTATCTGTTTAAATAGTTATATTTATTAGCCCATGAATAATTTTTAATGTGAATTAATGATGGTGTGAATGATTATTGTAGTAATTACTTTACTGCTCTAAATTATTACTTAATTCAGATATGCAACATAACTGCTCGTTATCTGCTCCATGCCTACCGTCTATTTGTCGTAGCTGTTTTTTTTAATTGTCAGTACCTGTACTCAAAATGAGAATATTAATAACACGCGTACAGAAATTGCGTTCTAACATAGTGTTGGGTGGTCCGATATGTTCACGGCCATGTTTTCGAGTATTAACATCATCTACAGTGTGTTACTACGGCCGCCTCACAAGCCCTAGCATTCCCGATATCGAGAGGCTCGTAATATGTTAACTGAACACAGTGTGGAGCTGAATAGAATGTAGTCGTTAAGTCTAAGAACACGTCATCGACATGGGTGCTTTTGTCTAGGGCGCTACAGCTCTCACAGACGAACAGAGTGAGATTACTTTCGATATATTTCAATGGAACATATATTCTTTCTCCATCGTTGTTCCAGCGTCTTACCATAAATGACTGCTAGAAGGGAAGCAAGTTTCTTGGATAATCTGTGTGGAACATCAGATATGTCTCACACAGTCCAACTATGTTTCCACTGGTATGCAGTCTTCGCTGACATTCTCTTCAGCGATAGCATATCTCAGTATCTACCGCAATCGAGCGGCGAAAGACTGAATTTATCATCGTGGTTTTTAGCAGTAAACTTATGCCTCAGTGCCAGCATCCTCAATGAATGGATGATATAGATCCGCTTACTGACTTTCCGTAACACCAAAACTTCTAATTATTTGTAGTCAAAACGTTTGGCAAAATTCTACTTTCGAATTCATTAGGTGCTCCTCGCATTTATCATTTTAGGCTGATCTTACCTTCGTTCAGAATTTATTCGTAAACTGTACTTCGACTTCCTTTTAATCGGAGATGAAACTCTGTGGTTCCCCAGCAACTTTCGGAGTCGTGCATTGAACCACGGTAGGTGCATAGCATGATCTTGAAATTCATTTAGAATATTATCTTCCTCTGAAGCGCTCTGTCACTACGCCTTCCACGGCAGGTGACGGCCAATAAAATAATGATTAACTCACCTAAAGTGGAACTATGTCACATATTGTCAAGTCGGAGACAGAACAGTTAGTCAGTGTACAAGATTCCGTAACAGTTGAACTAAATAACTATCTTGTGACCGATGGATTCAAATGTTACAAATACTTTTAACAATAGATTTCTAAACGTAGCAGCGCCGGTAGGATTAAATGGTTCCGTTGAAGATGCAGGGGAATATATTAAAAATTTCATTCCACAAAACTTTAAGCAACTAGAAGCAGCATCAGCATTCCTTCTCTGAAATTAATGCAATGATAGAAGTTATTTAAGAAAGCTCATGTGGGGTTGATGGAATCTCAAACAGAACTAAAATGTTTTCCCAACTTAAAAGTAGTACCATTTGGAAAAATATATTGCATCATTGGCAAGAATAATTTTTCCTTACAGGTTAAAATATGCAGTTGTTAAATCACTTTATAAGAAAGGTAACAACACAGACTCAAAAAATAGTCGTCCAGTTTTAATAGTGATGTCATTTTCCAACATATTCTAAAAAGTTATTTACTCAGTTGTAGGCACTTACTTCAGTGGACACAATTTACTTTACATACCACAGTTTAGATTCCAGAAGAGTTGCTCGACTGAGAATACGATTTATACATTCACTCATAAAATAGTACAAGCATTAAATAATAGTACATTGCAGCTTGGTATTTTTGTTTTCTTTCCAAGGCTTCTGTTTGGGTAGACCCTGTTAAGATCATAGGAAAACTTAAGTTTTATTGAATTGATGGCCTTACACATAACTATTATGAATCACATTTAACAAACAGAATGCAAAAGATTGCACTGAATATTTCATAACATGTCAGAACCGCAGAAAATTTTAGTGACTTTGGAAAAAAAAGTATCACTAAGATAGACCCACAGGTTTCAATTCTCAGTACACTCCTATTCCTTATGTGTGCGATAACCTTCCACTTACTGTTCAAAAGGCAAAATTGGTACATTTTATACACGATATTTGTGTTATAAGCCCCACTAGAGAGAAAGTGACGAAGAGTATATTTTCCAATGAATTATGAAGTGGTTCTCTACCTAATTTGGAAAAGCCTGACTACGTTAATTTCCTTACAAAACGTAGAGTCACACCAGCAATTTATGTAGCTCATGAGCAGAAGGCAGTAAATAGGAGATAATGCTCCAAATTTGTGAATGTTTGTTTTAATGAAAACTTGAACTGGAAGGGGCATATTACTGAGCTTTTCAAACAAATTCAGCTGCTTTTGCTCTTCGTATGATCGCTAATCTTGGAAACCAACATATCAGACACCTGAAATATTTTACACATTTCCACACAGTAACGTGTTACAGTATAATTTTCTGGCCTAACTTATCACTTAGAAAGAAAGTATTGATTGAAGAAAATCCATCACAATTTGGAAAAAAATAACAGTTCTGACCATACCTACAAAACCCATTGTTAAGGCTGTGGGGAGCTCAGAAAGGAGGTCAATATACAACAATAAAAATTCTCGATAATTTTTTATGCAACATAAAACTCTCTGACCGGTAGTGAAGCAATTTTTAAATCTAATTTAAAACCGTTTCTCTTGGAAGGCTCCCTCTATTTCACTGACGAATATTTACTTAAAAACTAGTAGCCAGGAAAGCACAAAGAAAAAAAGAAATTTAAGTGTAATTGCATTAGTAGAACAAGAAACAATTACATGTTCATTAACTTTAACACTGGTCATTTATAAACATCCTGTGAAGTGACTAGTTCTACATCATTTCGATAAAAAAAATGTTGATATTGTCTATCCGACAGGTAACGAAATAACTAGCTAACTATATTTTGTAATCCTTAACATTACGCAGATTATTTTGCACTCGGATTGTTTTATAATATGCCACATGTACTGGTGTCTGACCTCTACTTGTGACACCTATTCCAATGTCCTCACTTCTGGAGTAAGCCTATTTTCCGTAACTGATACGTTAAAGGCATTTTTACATTTTACAAGCGTTAGTAACGCTATTAGCTCCATACGTTTACTGCTAACACATTGATATAATCTCTTTCAGATCTGGAAGGACTCTCGTTCTTCAGTGCTTGATGTGTGGCATTTGAGCATTGACGATAAGTCTGCTATCTTCTAACTATTTTCTAAAAAAAGAACACGCACACTCATCGTACTCTGTTATAGGGGTTTCCGCTTTCATTGTGTAGCGTACGTCAGTTCTATTGAGAGGGTCACTACAGTCTCTACGTGGCACAGAAAGTCGGACAATTCGCATCGTAGACTGTCACAGAATCCACTGAGTCTCTGGTTCAGAACTCTCTCTCGCAACCAACCAGGGGGCTGTGATTTGTTTAGGATGATTTAGAGCTGCTTTAATATGTGTCATAATTAATTTTTTTTGCACTTCTTGTCGTCACTGGACACGAGAAAATATTTTCAGCTTAATCCTGAAAAAAAATTATAGATTTAATGTGGGATCCGAGCAACAACATGTTTCCTGGATATCACGTTAATAATAGTAACCACAAGTAGAATAAAGTCACAGTCTAATTTATCCGGTCGTCGGTTTCCATTTGAGATGGCAGCTCAGTAACAAATTTTTGGATGCAAAAATTTTAGGGTCTTAAGCATCAAAAATCTACGTAAACAACAGGTAGTCGTCGTCTTCTAGATGCTGCATAATGCGATGGAGCGAGTTGACTGGTTGGCAGAAGGGCAGATTTTCGTGGATGAGCTGCAGAAATACGGCGGTTTCAATATTAAGTGCTGCCTCAGTTGTTGGCATTATGGATCAATGTACTCATTCTGTGGTGATCTAACTGTATCCTCAAGATGAAAGTGAGCAGGTTTAATGAACCCTGAGTTGAGTCTACAGTAAAATTTAGCTGCGTGTAAATACCATTTCACCCCCATACCCACAGTATTTTACCGAAACACGAGACCAGCAGAAGGAAATAGTACCCTAGCGAGCGACCACGGCACATCTCATAAACCATTTCAGCGATGTAACTTTTCAAAGGGCCTTCTCGCTATTTTGTGGAAATACACTCCTGGAAATTGAAATAAGAACACCGTGAATTCATTGTCCCAGGAAGGGGAAACTTTATTGACACTTTCCTGGGGTGAGATACATCACATGATCACACTGACAGAACCACAGGCACATAGACACAGGCAACAGAGCATGCACAATGTCGCCACTAGTACAGTGTATATCCACCTTTCGCAGCAATGCAGGCTGCTATTCTCCCATGGAGACGATCGTAGAGATGCTGGATGTAGTCCTGTGGAACGGCTTGCCATGCCATTTCCACCTGGCGACTCAGTAGGACCAGCGTTCGTGCTGGACGTGCAGACCGCGTGAGACGACGCTTCATCCAGTCCCAAACATGCTCAATGGGGGACAGATCCGGAGATCTTGCTGGCCAGGGTAGTTGACTTACACCTTCTAGAGCACGTTGGGTGGCACGGGATACATGCGGACGTGCATTGTCCTGTTGGAACAGCAAGTTCCCTTGCCGGTCTAGGAATGGGTTCGATGACGGTTTGGATGTACCGTGCACTATTCAGTGTCCCCTCGACGATCACCAGAGGTGTACGGCCAGTGTAGGAGATCGCTCCCCACACCACGATGCCGGGTGTTGGCCCTGTGTGCCTCGGTCGTATGCAGTCCTGATTGTGGCGCTCACCTGCACGGCGCCAAACACGCATACGACCATCATTGGCACCACGGCAGAAGCGACTCTCATCGCTGAAGACGACACGTCTCCATTCGTCCCTCCATTCACGCCTGTCGCGACACCACTGGTGGCAGGCTGCACGATGTTGGGGCGTGAGCGGAAGACGGCCTAACGGTGTGCGGGACCGTATCCCAGCTTCATGGAGACGGTTGCGAATGGTCCTCGCCGGTACCCCAGGAGCAACAGTGTCCCTAATTTGCTGGGAAGTGGCGGTGCGGTCCTCTACGGCACTGCGTAGGATCCTACGGTCTTGACGTGCATCCGTGCGTCGTTGCGGTCTGGTCCCAGGTCGACGGGCATGTGCACCTTCCGCCGACCACTGGCGACAACATCGATGTACTGTGGAGACCTCATGCCCCACGTGTTGAGCAATTCGGCGGTACGTCCACCCGGCCTCCCGCATGCCCACTATACGCCCTCGCTCAAAGTCTGTCAACTGAACATACGGTTCACGTCCACGCTGTCGCGGCATGCTACCAGTGTTAAAGACTGCGATGGAGCTCCGTATGCCACGGCAAACTGGCTGACACTGGTCTCCCTCTGCATTTTTTTCAGCCTACCTTCTATTCCAAAACTGACTTCTCGGTGACTCAGATTGTGCTTTGTAAACCGATACCTCCTCTTAGTGAGGTTGTATCAAAAATTTGTTCCTTCTTCCCCCAATCAAATTCAGTGCTTCCTCTTCAGTTAATCATTGTACCCATTTAACATTCATCATTTCTCTGTAGCACCACACTTCAAAAGTTTCCGTTCTTTATTTATGTTAACCGTTTATTATAGAAGTATCAGTTAAAGGCTAATGCCTTCAGATAAGTCTCCATAACACATTAAAATATAACTGACTAGCGACTCTTCCTGGCTTCGCCGTGTAGCTTTACGAATCTACTTGCCTGGCGTAGCGGCGATCTGTACAACTATGAGATGACCTAACGCGCTTAGCGTTGTTAGCAAAAAGCTTGAAAAGTTTATAAGCGATTTGCTTCACTTTTTTACTTGATACAACAAGCAGCATTCAGTGTAATGTAGACAACATATTCTTTAAAGCAGAAGTGTACAAATTGTCTCTTGAAACAGACTGAGAGAATCAAATTTCTGAGCTGTGCTGTGAAAATGTTCAACTTATTTCTCTTTCTCGCACAACAGCAGAGGATTGCAGCCTTCACTGAAATAGTTACTCCCACCTATATTCTTGCTGCTTGTATACAATGCTAACAGATTTTTATACGCAACAATAGGCGGTTTGGTTTGTTATTATCAACTAATTTTAACAGGAAAGTTGCGTTTATGGCTTCACGGCAAATAATCTGAATATTGGTACGGAATCTGAATAGTCCGAAACTTAGCAATGCACCCATTCGCTGACTAAAACTGCACCAAATACTGTCATCAAAAAAGTTTTGCATTACCTTGAAGCCCAGAACTCCTGGAGATAGACGTTGACTGTGGATATTCTATCACAGACACAGTCCCTTTGGCAGTTCAGATATTACACTAAATCCGCCAAAGATGTAAACACGCATGAGCAGCGCATATTAGACGGAGGGAGTCCAACAGCCGATCAGTTCCAGTCACTCCCCCAGAAAGGAGGTACATGGCTCGTGTTGTCTGTAATTCAACCATGAATTGAAGGTCAATACCGCGGTTCGATCGCGCAGGCATAGTTACTTTGTTCCAGGAAGGGCTCTCAACAAGGGAAGTGTCCAGGCGTCTCGGAGTGAAGCGAGGTAATGTTGTTCGGATGTGGAGGAGATAAAGAAAGACAGGAATTGTCGATGATACGCCTCGCTCGGCCCACCCAAGGGCTACTACTGCGTGGATGACCGCTACTTACGGATTATGGCTGGTAAGGTACCTGACAGCAATGCCGCCATGTTGAATAATGCTTTTCGTGCAGCCTCAGGTCCTCGTGCTACGACTCAGACTGGGGGCAAATAAGCTGCATGATGCGGAACTTCACTCCCGGCGTCTATGTCGAGATCCCTCTCTGCGACCATGACACCATGCAGCCCGGTAAGGATGGGCCCAACAACATGCCGAATTTACAGCTCAGGATTGGCATCACACCGATGAGTGTCGCTTATGCCTTCAACCAGACAATGATCGGATACGTGATTAAAGTGCAACCCGGTAAGGTTGAATGCCTTAGACACACTGTCCAGAGAGTGCAGCAAGGTGTAGATTCGCTTCTTTTTTGGGGTGACATTACGTGGGGACGACGTACGCCGCTGCTTGTCATGGATGGAGCCGTAATGGCAATACGATATGTGAATGTCATCCTTCGAGCGATAGTGCAACCATATCGGCATCTTATTGGCGAGGTATTCGTCTTCATGGACGACAATTCGCGCCCCCATCGTGCACATCTTGTCAATGACTTCCTCCAGGGTAACGACATCGCTCGACTACAATGGCCAGCATGGTCTCCAGACATGAACCCTGTCGAATATTGCTTGGATGGGTTTAAAAGGGCTGTTTATGGACGACGCAATCCACCAACCACTCTGAATGATCGACACCGAATCGCCGTTGAAGAGTCGGACAATCTAGACCAACAGTGCCTTGATGAACTCGTGGATAGTAAGCCACGAAGAATAGACGCATGCATCAATGCACGAGGACGTGCTACTGGGTATTAGAGATACCGGTGTGGTAAGAGGAGATGGACACAGAGGAGAGGAGGAGGAAGACGAAATGAATTCAGAGAAGGGGAAGGATGAGACGGATAGAAAAAGAGGGAGATGGATAAAGGAAGAGACTGGGAGGACTGGAAAAAGAGAGCAGGATATGAAAGACGGAGCACGGTTGGGGGAGGGGGGAGGGGGCAGGAGTAAGAGGAGCAGGAGATGGACATAGTGAGAGGCTAGGTGGAAACTGACAAAGAGACAGCAGGAGATTAGGACGTATATCCAATTTACCTTACACACACAGCATTTCGGAAGCATTGTCGGTTTTCTGGTAAAGTATATACGCTTTCTCGTGAAAACCATATAAAAATCCGTACAGAAGATAATGACATTAGCCTTTGCAAGCAGACGGAAAATCGCGACGTTGAATTTATAATAGGAAATAGAAGTTAACAAAATACTTTTCTTTCGGAAATATTTTTGTTGTCATTTGCCAGTACGTTTGGTTATTACATGCTCTAAACTTTTGGCTATAGTATGTTATTTTGCTGCCCAAATTGTAAAACTCATGTGCAGTGTTTTAGTATATCACCAGAATAAAGATATCCACTCGCCGATTAAAACCAACATTTCACTCGTTCTTTTGACGCCTCCTCGATAGAGGTCGAAACCTCGAGACATAGGGTTGAAACGCTGTTTTCTTTTAGGTGCCTGATAAAACATTTCAACCATACCACCTCTCAGAAATGACACATAAAGCCCTTATGGTGTGATACAAAGGAAGACAATGAAACTGTTCCTTTCCTTGCTTTAACGATCCCCACACTTTTCACGCTCGAGGAAAACATTTCGCAGCGTGACGAGCAGCTGGAGCACTTTGTTGACAACCTATGACATTGATGACACCCGATGGACGATTCAATCCTTCTCTAAGGATGTTGTGAGCCAGCAACCGAATTGCTCGTGCAGGGCGAGAGCAATTTTTGTCCTGGTTTACAGGATGCTAGCAGCAAGGACATACCCATGCGACGAAATCTGAACGTGTTCCAAATCAGTAAATGGTCTTTACCCATTTACAGCCCTTCTTTTAACGGACAGGTGTAACATTGGCTCATTCGTGAATAAGACTTGGATGGTTCCCTTTAAGCCCCCAATTTGGCTACATTGTCAGTTTCAACCCTCCACTTTTGTTGAGCAGTTTAAATACGTACCAGTACACCGGCAACCTATGATGGAGCCCCCGAGCGTTTGCATAGAGGAAACCCCTTGACACCCCTCTAATTCTGCACTCCTGCTAGCAGGTGCTGGAGTAGTGCATAGTCTACCTGCAGGCGCCTACGACTCTGTTGTGGATTGTCCCTGTGCATATTAATTAAAGTACTCAACAAACGCGAATGGATGGCACTGTGACTGTTGCTGAACAGGGTAGACATAGAAGAATCTTTTACCGTTATATTTTCACATTTATCAACGTCACAACTTTCTCCGGCCAAGTGGTTCTAGGCGCTACGGTCGCAGGTTCGCAGGTTCGAATCCAGCCTCGGGTATGGATGTGTGTGATGTCCTTAGGTTAATTAGGTTTGAGTAGTTCTAAGTTCTAGGGGACTGATGACCGCAGCAGTTGAGTCCCATAGTGCTCAGAGCAATTCGAACCATTTTTGAATAACACACTCCGCCCCTCCCAAACGAACATTTCACAAGAGGGCACAAATTGGAGGGTTGAAAAGACATAAGCAGCCTTACCTGTTTTGGAACACATTCAAATTTCGTTGAACGGATATTTGCCTTCCAGCGTTATTGTTCCCTCTTGCTATCCGTACATATACTAAATATCGGCTATCTCTTATGTAGCTTCCTCCAGTTTTCTCAGAATTTAGAACATCTTTCGCCATTTCACATTGTCGAACGCTTTTTCTAGTCCTTTTTTCTCAACATTTTGAACATGTATCAGCATTTCAGTGTGACGAACGCTTTTTCTAAGCTGCGAAGTTCTATGATCGTACTTTTATCTAACAAAACTTCAGTTTTCTTCTCCATTCTGCTGTATCTTATTGATTTACATCTACTTCTACTGATGATTATTCTGCAATTCGCTATTAAGTGCCTGGAACAGGGTTCATCGAAGCACGTGCAAGCTATTTCTCTACAGTAGCACTCTCGAAGAGCGCGCGGGACAAACGAACACCTACACTTTTCAGTGTGACCTCTGATTTTACTTATTTTATTAAGATGATAATTCATCCCCGTGTAGGTGGGCAAAAACAAATTATTTTTACACTCCGAGGAGAAAATTGGTCATTTAAATTTCATGAGACTATTCTGCTTCAAGGTAAACCACCACTGTTTTAAAGACTGCCACGCCAATTCACTTATCATATTGATGGCTTTCTCTCCCCTATTTCACAATAGAAGGAAACAAGGTGTCCTTGTTTGAACTTTTTCGATGTCCTCCGTCCATCCTATCATATGGTTGACTTTCCGTCAATCACTATGATCTGTAACCGTTTTGATACGAAACCACGAACATAGCTGGACAACTGAGACGCAGACCATAGGCATGCAATTTGATTAGATGTCGCTTGTGAGGTACGATGTCAACAGCCTTCCGTATATATGAAGATGGTATCTGTTCTTTTGGACATGTCTGAAAGAACAGATACCGTCGGTGACCATGCAGCTTGTTAGAATGAAATTACCATGAAATGAACACCCTTAGCTGCATACAGGCGTTGATATAAGTCAACGAGGACAGTTGAAAATGTGTGCCCCAAACCCGTGATCTCCTGATTCATTGTCAGACTCTCTATGTTTCCGAGCCACCGAGGACACAGAGGACAGTGCGACTGCAGGACATTTCTGGCACGCCTCCCGTGAGACCCACATTCCCAACTTATTGTCCCGCGCTGTATTCATATTGCCCCTGCCCATTATACTCATTACTCGCGGCTTTTTGCCGATTCCCGTAAGAGTTCGGGCAATGTTTGTGCGTCCGCACAGAAGAAGATGGTAAAATAGCTGGTGAGCCTTAACTTTAGAGAAATATGAAGATGGTATGTGCTCTTTCGGACATGACCGATTAATGAGTAGAGCGGACTGGGGCACTATGAATTTAGTGCGGACCGATAAGTTGGGAAATTGTGTATCAAGAGAGGGCTGCCAGAGAGAAGTCCATGCAGGCGCATTTTCCTCTGTGTCTTCGGTGGCTCAGAATGATTGAGCGTCTGCTCTGTAAGCAGGAGATTCCGGGTACGACTCCCGGTCGGGGCACAATTTTCAAATGTCCCCGTTGACTTACATCAACGCCTTCTGAACATCTAGAAGTATGGAATCAATTTGACGTCCACTCGTTAGTATTTTGGATGCATGAGATGTTAAGCTGATAGAGCGATAGTTTTTGCATGTATATGCCGTAGCTGTGTGGATGATACTTTTCCAAAATTCTGATGGTATTTTGCCAGTTTACTGAGCCGTCGCTGGCTCATGTTATGAGTTGGATTAAACCCTGGTTCTATGTTTAGTGGCGGTGTGTATGGACATTCGCACCTTGGACTATCTTTGGCCTGAGGCTTATAGTTTCTGGCTGGGCTGTGTGCGTGCAGTTGGGCGGTTACCGTGGAACAGTGAAGAAATCTCCGCGACGTGTAGGCCTATATGCGCTGTCGGAGTATGTGGTGCTCTTCCCTTGCTCCGAGGTTCGTGGCTTACCGATTGTGGATATGAAAATTGAGTTATGACTTAATGTACCTGCAAGTCACGACCATTCACATTGTGTCGTTTGGAGTTCGTTATCGGCTGCTGGGATATTCCAGTGAGCACCAACGTGTGTTTTCAAGCTGGCGAATTTTAGCCACTCTCCAGTGGAGCTTAGCTGTACTTGGTTATTTGAACTGAAGTGCACCAGCAGAATCTTCTGCCTTGTTTCTTTTAACGTTCCGGTTACCTGCCCTGCCCGTTGACGTAAATTCAGGCAGTGTTTTTTCCTTATCGTGTTGTTGCTGTCCAGCACGGTGTGTAGTTTGACAGCTCAATGTATAATTGGTTGTGGGCGCCGATACCTTCTGCGTTGTTGCAGTCAACTCCTTGTTGTGTGCTGGTTGGGTGAAGTGGAGGTTATCTTGTCGGTGGAACCGTTGACTGTCTGTCGGTTGAGTTGTATCAGGTCGGTAACGGTTGGGCAGACTGCCTGTCTCACCTAAGCGAACGTTAGGGTTTGAATTCCAGGCCGACCCTCGGGACGTCTGAGTGCCCTTGGCTGTACTGCCTTTTCTCGTTTGTTCTTGTCGTTTGTACTTGTATGGATTCTGACCGATTTTTACATGAAGATTGTTTTGCCCTTAAGGCACAGATGGATTGGACCTTCAGCCTAATTGAACAACTCTTTGGCTTTTTCAAAATTAATGTTATTGATTCTTAAATCAAATGTTGGGCCTTCAGCCGATTTAGAATTAAGTTGATTTGCTCTTAAAGTGTCAGATTCTTTGAGCCTGTAGATGGTTTGAATTAAGCTGTCAACTGGTTTGGGCCTTCAGAACGTACTCAGATATTTCTCTCTTTTCTTATTCTGATCATCACTAAACTGACACTTAATATGTTTAGCGCAACGCAATCTTTCTATAACCCCTACAAAAGAACCGCCCTGACCAACAATACCCTATACCTTTCATGAATCACTTACCTCACAAAAATCTTCGTTACTCGATCCACTGCAATACAGTGAGCGTCATTACTGCCAGCTAAATAAAGGATACTACCTACTGAGGCACTAAATATTGATAGGCATAGTTAGCAAATGAAAGATTTTGATAGGAAACAAACAATGTATTTACCTTAATAATGATCAAAAGTCATCATTGATGACCTACATCTTCACAAATTTCCCCTCTCCACGTCCACCACTGCTGGTGGCTAACCTTCAACAGCCAACGCTACGCGCTGTTCACATCCAAGTGCCCAACACTACAATAGCGAATATTCCAACAATGAGTCCAACCAGCCACAGACTACACACAGCAGAGCCAGTGATTTTCATACAGAGCGCTACGTGGTGTTACCAACATAGAAACCAAAACAGCCTACTTACAAGCCTTCGGCATTTTTAACAGAAACAATATTAAGTCTTCAGACGATTTTGGTTTTAAGTAGTTTTGCTCTTTAAGTTTCGGATTCTTTGGGCCTTCAGTCTAATTAAGGAACTGTTCTGATTTTAGTTCAGCTTTAAGTTATTGGATTTCAGTCGTTTTTAAATTAAGGTGGTCTTGCCCCTAAGGCATGATATCGTACTGCGCATTCAGCCTCTAATAAAGTTCCAAAACTAAAGCTGTGTTTCTTTTTTTTTTTTAATTTTCCTTGGTTCTTGTAATGTTTGATCAAATGAAAGGTTGTATGTTCGAGTGTAACTGACAGTCGATTGTTTTGGCCCCTTTCCACAACTTAAACTACCTGTCCTGACCTGCGGGTTTAGTAGGGCGTCTCAGTTACCATTTTCCGAATGGCTTTAAGAAAATCCTACGGAATAATATCTATGCCTTCTGCTTTACTTCATCTCAAGCGTTCCAGAGTTACTTTGAACTCGGTCTCTAAAACCCGACGCCGATATCTTTCTTGGCGACTGCAGCTTCTTCTTCTGGAAACTCATCAGGCGAGTCCTCATCCTCATAGAGATTTCGGTTTACTCTTTCGACCTATTCACTTTCTCGTCTGTCTTTAACAGCGGAACTTCCATTGCTCTCTTAATGTTCCAAAATTCGCTTCAATTTAAGGAAGGTTGTTCTGACTGTTGTGTATGCTTAATCAGTTCTTTCGACGGTCATTTCTTTACATTCTTCCTGCTGCCATGTCCCTTGGCTGCCCATAGCTTCCTATTTATTTTATTCCAGCGTTATTTATATTGCTTTACTTCTGTCTTTCCGTGAACATACTTGTACTGCTCCGCCTCTTCGATGAGCAGAAGTATTTCCTATATTACCCAAAGTTTCTTTGGTGTCCCCTTCTTCATACCTCTGTCTGACTGTCCAATGTCTGCATGTGGCCTTTTTGGAGACGTCCACTTTCTCTGACGTTCAGACTTCTGAAATTCCATGTACCGACTCTAGAATGATATTCCAATGTTAGCATATGGCCTTTTTGGAGACGTCCACTTTCTCTGACGTTCAGACTTCTGAAATTCCATGTCCCGACTCTAGAATGATATTCTGTTAATGGTTTATTCCCTCTTTTTCTCATGATCACATCCCTCATGGCAGTCCCCTTCAGGAGATCCAAATGGGGGACCAATCTGGAATCTATTTCCGATCGACAGATCCTCATGACATTTTGGCAGTTACAGGGCACATATCCTTTGTATACATATTATGTGTCTCTCATGCAGTGGTTTCTATTGCCTTCAGTGTCCTCATGTCGTTAATCATTGCTGATTCTTTGACTTTGGGACAGTTTCCTTGCAAGAGTGTGATCTTGATCTCTATCCGCACCTGTACTTTCTTTGACAAGGACGATGGAACAGCCTGTGTGAATTCTTGTGCCAAATGACTTTGGCCACCTTAATGATGAATTTTATTCACAATTTAAGCAGTGACTGGGTTCTATCCCGGTACTCAGGACGGTTTGATTGCCAGTCAAAGACGCTTCCCCTAGACCACGGGTTCACGATATCCATGAACAAGTGTTGAATTCTCCGAGGTGTGTCAGCTGTGCCAAAGGTTGTCAGGAACGTCTTCCTGTTGCTCATCCGACTGCGATTGTTTTCGAGTGCGAAATGTTTGAGTACCAAAGCTCCAAACAAGGGTTGGTTTCATTTCCGCCTTTCCTGCCACCCACGAGGACTTTTCGTGACACTTGTAAGCATAGGTGTGTCTTAAGTAATTTCCTCGGCCAACTGTGAGAAAATTGAGTGATTTAAACGCTGGGCCTCACGATTCTTACGTCCAGTGTGAAGACACCAAAAAACAAACCGTGAAATGTGGATAAAAAGATATGGGACGACATTCCAGTCGTGCGACATGTTCACCGTGAAATTGGACAAATTTTTGGTGAAATTTAGTGCCAATGATATTTCATTAACCCACTTTTTTTGGGGGGGGGGGGGGGGTTCTAAAAAGTGGTACTTGAACTCTATTGTGCAAGTAATTTTATCAGCACTACTGATTTAATTCAACTACATTGCAATACGGTTGTGTTAGTTTTATTGATGTTCGTTTTATAACTTAGTTTCCATTTTTGAACCATACCTTTCAACTCCTGTTGCAAATCTTTTGCTGTCTCTGACAGAATTACTGTGTCATCGGCAAACGTCAAAAATCTTATTTCTTCACTTTGATCTACAATCGCCTTGGAAATTCCTTGGGGATTGCTATTATTACGCGATCTGTATACAGATCCAACATCGACGGACGGAAGTTAAAACCCTGTCTCAGTAGGGGTTGCAAAGGACAAAATTCAGAATATTTGAGATGTTTCACGTTGGTATCGGTAGTTATTTATTTATTTTTTTTTTTTTTTTGAGGTAGCGCGTGTGTTAAACAACGTATGTAGAGAGAAAAATTCACACCAAAAAAGAAAATATATATAATCCGCTGAAATAAAATACGAAAAATTTGCTGAATTACAGACCCATGTTACCAACGTTACTTCCAGTAGGGTATTGCAGTATATACTGCACTCGAACATTACGAATAACCTCGAAGAAAACGAGTTGACAGTTAGCCAATACGGAATCAGAAAATATCGTTCTTGTTAAAGACGGCTACCTCTTTATTCTGACGAAGTAAAGAGTGCTACAGACATGGGACATCATATTGCTTCAGTACTTTTACATTTCCAGAAAGCTTTCGATTCCGTTCCTCAGATGCGAATTCTAATTAAACTGCATGCCTATGGAGTATCGTCTCTGCTGTGTGAATGTATTCGTAGTTTCGTGTTAGAGAGGTCATGGATCTTAATAACCGATGGAAAGTCTTCGAGTAAAACAGAAGTAATATCTGCTCTTCGCCAAGTAAGTGTAACATCCTCTCCTTTGTTCCTGATCTACGTAAACGATTTACGAGGCAGTCGTCCTATTTTGTTTTCAGATAATGCTATCATTTACGGTTATGATCAAAACAAATCACAAAATTATTTAGAGAAGATGTCTGTATGGTGCAAAAAATGCCAGTTGACTCTAAATCGTGAAAAGTGTGAAGTCAATCACATCAGCACTAAAATGAATACTGTAAATTTCAGTTACACTATAGATCACACAAATCCAAAGGCTGTAAACTCAAGTAAATACTTAGGCCTTACAGTTACGAATAACTTAAATTGAAACTGTCACATAATTTTGTGGAGAAAGCAAATAAAGGCTACGATTTATTGATGGATCACTCAGAAAATGCAACAGGTCTACTAAAGAGACTGCTTACACTAGTCACGTCCACCCTCCTCTGGAGTAGTGCTGAGCGGTGTGGGATCACATGAGACAGGATTAACGGATGACATCGGAAAAGTTCAAAGAAGGGGAACTCGTTTTCTGTTACGCGAAATAGGGGAGACAGTGCCACGGATATGAGAGACGAATTGGCGTGGTAGTCGTTACGACAAAGGCGGATTTCTCTGCGGCAGGGTCATATCATGAAATTTCATCACCAGCATTCTCCTCAGAACGTGAAAAAGTTATTTTGTTGTCCGGATACATAGGGAGAAACAATCATCATAATAAGAGAAGTCAGTGCTCGGGCTGAAAGATTAAATTGTACGTTCAAGAACGGAAGAGAAGTAGCTTAAAGATGGTTCGATGAACCCACTGCGGGTCAAAGTAATAGATGTAAACGTAGATGTACTGTTATTGGCAAATAGGGAATGCCTTTCAGTCCAACCTTATCATCTCCTTATGAGATGATACGCATTTTCCTCCATATGAAACGACTCAAATATCAGCTGTTGATTTCTATGAAGACGCAGCATATAATACTGCCTCCGTCTTACCGTTCTGCCTACAAACAAAATTTGACCATGAAGAAAACGTGAAGCGTAAGGTATTTGGAAGAAACGGCGAGACAAAACCGTAAACCTGTATACGATGCCAATGTTATTAGCTGAGAAGCTAATAATTCAGAGCCTTGTCAAGGGTTGTGCTGCGCCTGACGGCAGCGAGATGAAGCCGGGCTTACGTGCCCAGGGAGTATTTTTGCCTCCTGCGCGTTCCTCGTTTTACGCGATGCCGAGGGCCGCTCCGGAGATTACGGAGTGAGGAAACTTCAGGGCCCTGCGGGACTTAAGAGTCGGCAGTCAAGTGCCCGCTTTCTGGGGCTTCTGGGCCACTTCCCCGCCCCGAGATCATCAGCGCGCTCACCCAATTTTCCCCCGTGTACCACTACCAATTCTGGCTCACTAAACGTCTTAAAGCGGCGCAATTTCTTACAGTAACTGTGAGGGATGGATTTAACTAATGCTCATTTTCAAAATACACCCACTGAGTGACAGAATGGATATAAAATTGAAAAAGTTACGAGGATGGCTTAGATTCTACTCCAACACACATATTTATTCATATTGTAAGTAGCTGATCACTCATTTACTTATTTGCCCAACTTTTATTAGTCACCTTTTCCTACTCCTATCCCGCCGTCCGATACCCCTATAGTGATTAAAGCCATCAGATCGGTCACCAATCGCCAGTTTTTACTCCAGGTCCAGTATTCTGTCTAGTTTATTGCAGTCCCCCTTCCCCAACCTGTTCACTTCATAGTATTTTTTAGGTATATGCCTCTATTTTTTATGTTATATATCTCTCCTACATTTCTCTCTTCTACCAGTTAATAGATAAGCTTATGCTTCAGGCACGTTCTCTCACCACGTCCCCTCCTCTAATTAGTGTTTTGCATACTTTTCTTATCCTATCATGCGTATACAGGGAACCGCCCCCCCCCCCCCATTCTCTAGAACTATATCTTACGGTGCGGAGTGGCCGCGTGGTTCGAGGTGTCATTACACGCATTGCGCAGCCCATCTCTCCGGACACTCTTGTCATCCCTTGGGCATGGGTGTGCTCGTTGTTCTTAGTATAAGCTAGTTTAAGTTAGTTAAAGTAGTGTGTAAGGCTAGGGACCGATGACCGCAGCTGTTTGATCTCTTAGTAATTGACACACACACACACACAACTATACCTCCTCCTTCTACTTCTTAACCTTTTTCCTTTCTTCTTGAACTAAAGCCTGTTTCATTCACCCACTCCATCTTTTCCTTGGACGGCTTATTATGTTTCACATACCAGTTGGCGATTTACTACTTAGAATTTTCATGTACATCCGTTCATTCATCCTATGTGTCCGTCCTTTCCATTCATGCTTTTTCTTGTGTACATATAATGTGTGTGTCAGAGTCTTCCCTAAAATTCTAGGCCTAATTTTCATTTCTTTGGTTTCCAAAAGTCTCCTAATTTTTGATGTTTCAGGTCTTTACTCAGCTGTGTATGTCATATTGGTCTCTGTATTTTTTTGTATCTCCTTGCATTTACATGTTTGTTCTTCCTCATTGTGTCACTTAAACACCCTCACACTTTGTTTCCTTTCGCTACTTTGTTCTCTAACCTCCTTCTTCCCATTTTCACTATTGCAGAATTCAGTACCAAGCTATTTAAATGACAATGGCTGCTGAATATTTTTTTTTGTTTTCTTCCAGTTTTCATCTAATTGGTTCCACTTGATCCCTGAGCGGATGTTTAGGCTTTTGGCTACTACGTTAAAAATATGTTAAACCTGCATCGTCATCATAACAATTTCTTTTTATCTCCTCATCCGTCATTCAATAAGAACAACCTGCAGATGCCTCCTTTATAATCTCGCAATATATCTCTACACCGCTCAATCCATCTCTCTTCACACCACACTTTCAAAAATCTCAAGTACATTGATTTACAGTGTCATACAGAATTATATCTTCATATTATTCTTTGTATATAAAAAGAATTTTAAATCAGATGTTAATAAACGAGGACATATACAGCATCAGAACGAAATCAAAATAGCAATCACATTTATGACCGCTGCAAAACAAGGTCAGAAATGCATTTGTGCAAAGAAATATACATATAAATAGTCGTTCTAAAATAATTCTTTCAATGAATCAATAAAATAAAGCAGAATCGAGGAAAAAGGAAGCACAGGAAAGAAGGAACAAGATCAATATCGTCCTCTAGTTGTATCTTAACAACGTCAATCATTGTTTTCTCTCTGTGTAGTTAGCATAATTGTTAAAAATATGTGCTGGACCGTGAAAAGCACGTCCCACCCTCATTTACCAGTATTTCATGTCCTACGCTTCTAACTTCACAGTTCTTCTACAACTCTGCGGGGCTAGGAGTCATAGGAAGAAAGGATATTTTGGAGAGATTGCTTAGACACAACGTGGGGACTGTTTCCTGACTGAATTTCTACTCTGCGCAGGTGTGTGCACTGATATGAAACTTCCTATGTGTCAGACTGGCAGTTTGGGATTCATACCTAGGTTCGTTGTCTTTTGGGCCAAGTACTCTGCTGACAGCCATGTACGTCCATCCCTAATAACTCTTTAGCTGCTAGCAACTCATCTCCGATCATCGAAAATTTATAGATGTTCTCCTGCAATCTTGGGAGACTTGCACTCATGTAAAAGAGAATGTTGTATAAACGGGCATTTAGAGAAGCGGAGCGTGTGACGTGGCCATTTCCTGCGGCAGTCGGCAACTGCACAGCTTCTGCGCCTGAACGAGGCCGTTCGGTGGCCAGTGGCGGAACTTGGAGGGAACAGGAGAAGGTTTCTTGGTCTTGACGTTCGACCACAAAAGGGAGACGGTGTCTTCATTGGGGTACACAGCGGTGGTGCTGCAGCGGAATCTCCACTGTGCTGTTGGTCAGGATTTGCAAACTATTGGCAGAAGTAAAGGAGAGACTGTGTGTTCTAGCGATGTGTCGAATAGAAATTGCGGAGTTTGTGGTATTTCTGCATTTACATGTAGTTCAATAAACGCAAGGCTAACTGTATATCATATATTGCTATCTTGTGCGATTAAACTTGAGGCAAGGGGCTAGTTTTGGTGCATGGTATTCATGCATGTTTACTTTTTGTCATCTTCTTTTAAATGGTTTAATTTAGTTTAGGAAGTTGTATCTTTCTTTGTTAAATTTTGAGCACACAGAGCGCTGAGCGGCAGCTAGGAAGTGTTTTTAGTTGTGTGGCTTGACGCAGAATTCTTGACAAACATTCATTGGATGTTGCCTGTTAAAAACTATGCATGGCTTATAGCCCTTTCAGAATTTTCATGTCAGTCGATATATATCTCGTTATTTGTCCTTCGTTTGTGGGTGACATTCCGTTGCTCTCTTGACTATGCTAAGTGCGATCTGAATTACTCTGGTGTCACTAGTCGTGTCCGTTATCTGAATTCTTGTAACTTGTGTCAGCAAGGGGAAGGACTTAGTGTGTTTGCTGGACGACAAGATCCACGAGTTGTTACTTTAACAAAATGTGCAAGAAATGTTTTCTGTTCTCAGTGTTTCTGCTGTAGTGTCAGCTATTTAAGTTTTTAGGGAATCTGAATGAATTTAAACTTTCTGTGGAACATATAACTAAGTAAGTTTGAAACGTCTGATAAACTCGCTAGGCAGAACAGCTAATTAGGATTGTGGGAAGTGCCAAATAAAGTTGCGGTCAGTTTTACCTTCTACTTGTAATTTATTGTAATTTAATAACACATTTAAAACCCAAGCGGCACTTAGCCGAACCTTTACCAAATGCAGCTGTTCCACAGGTGGAGGCCTCCAAACCACAAACTTTAAAAAAATAAACAAGTTAACAATCCAATTAAAATAGCAATAAAATGATTAAAAAACATCTATCTCATCTAGGTGGAGAGCCTCAAAGCAAAGTAGACAGAACAGACATGTGCAAGGTGCAATACAAATGGCTGAAGACCACATTTAAGTTTCAAAATTTTAGAATATGTTACCATAGACCTTTAAAAACAGAAGGCCACATTTTTTAAAAACAAGAAATCTTAAATTCAACAAGCTAAAAATGCTATTAAAAAGCAAATAATAGAAATAAAAAACATATCACGACTATGAGGAAAAACTCACGGCAAAGCAGATAGAACAAACATATGCAAGGTGCAATACCAATGGCTGAAGGCCACAATTAACTCTCAAAATTTGAAAATATATTACCATAATCTTTTAAAGGCAGAAGGCGGCAAGGTTTAAGCTTGAAAGACAAACTTAAAATTAAGGTTCCAAGAGTGAAAGCGCACAATTAATTTTGCAAAATTTTTAGGAAAAAAAGATAAAAAACATAAAGGTTAAATTTTAAGTAGCTGAAAACAGATAATCAACACTGGTAGGAAAGACAATAAAGACAACGACACTCAGTAGCCTCCAGGGAGGTCTGTCAGCCCTCGTTCACTTAGGCGAGACAGGTGGTGAGCCTAACTACACTTGATCCGTCATAACCCAACCAGGGGACAGCCATGAACCGACCGACGCAAAGACTTGCTTCCCATCAACCAGTACATGAGAACTCAAACAGAAAAGGTTACATATATGATTACCCACAATGTATTAGCTGTCAAAACTACGCACCATGTTGCACAGCGACAACAGGTGAGGAAAGGACGCTGTCTGAAATTATGTTACTGGCCAGGGCTGGTAACAGGAACACTAACGACTACTAGGTAGAAAATTCCGAAGGTACACTTGAATTTGAAACACGGTAATATAGTTAACTTCACCCAAAAGAACATTGCCTGAATTTATGTCAGCGCCCAGGGCGGGCAACCAGACACTAACAGCCACAAGGCAGAAAATTCCGCTGGTGCACTTAACTATGGATAAATTAATTTAACCAATTCCACCTGACGGCGGCTATCTCGAATCTTTCACTCGTTGGTGCTCACAGGAAAAGCTCCACAAGATCAACGCCGGAACCGACAACGTAATGGTCAAAATCACTTAACCTTCACGTCCTGGGTCGGCGAATGCGACACTGCGCAGAGACCGACAGCGGTCCAGTCCACCACGCCGCACGGAGATGTCCTCGGACCAACCGACCGACCAACAATCCACCATAGGTCAGGACCGTCTTAAGTGATGGCGGGCGATGTCCACGCAGGGCTCACTGCTGCTGCAAGCCGGCGACTGGCTGGCCCCGGGCTGCGCTCCAGACGCGTTTCAACTCCCTGGCAGGGCCCAACTCACGACCCGAACTGCCGCTGTGAACTCTCCTCCTCGCAACTTCCGACTAACTCCACGCAGAATGAAGACAACATCTAAAATAGTCGTCAGTGGAAATAACGGCAACTACACACTCAACCTGACAAACGCTTGCACGAAGACCTGAACCATACCAAACAGTAACTAAGCACACACGAAGACAAATCGGGAGCGATGCACACACACACACACACACACACACACACACACACACACACACACAGCCGACTCGTGAACGATTGGGAAGCCAGAACGCGTCGTTCAATAGGAGGACCGACCAACCATCCACCAATACCGTGGCCTGGCTCAAGTGATACGTGGGGGCAATGGCCGGGCGAGCCATTCGACGCAGACCTCAATGCTCCAACCCGATTTCCCTAGTCCGGCATTGCAACTATCGACTGACAGGTCCGAACTGCTAGCCAGACGCGTTCCAACTCACTGGCAGACCCGAACTGACGACCGGAACTAACTAAAGACAGACAACGACAGGGAGGTAATAGCAGTCGAGCAAAGGTACTACGCGAGGTGATACATCGATACGCGCGACTAGCACCGGTAACGGGCAGGCAAAGCAGCAACTCAGTGACAGTAATAATTCAAATTAACCTAGTCAGGTGTAAGAACATTAAAAACAGGGTGTAAAATACATAATGGTGGGAACACGAGCCACGCACGGCTCAAAGTTTGCTAGAGAAAGCCACAAACGTAGCAGACCTCTTATTGGAACTTTATGTATATTTGCGTAAAGGTCTAGATAAGTGAAATGGGATATATGGTAGTTGTTGAAGCATGACGTAAGTTATGATCATTTGTATTTCGCTTGCTCCAGTATTTTCACTGTGCTAGAGCAGCTTGATAATTTCTGACTGAAAACCACCTCAGTGAGCAAGTAAAATGTTCAAACGTTCTTGAGATGTGCTAATTGTCGGGTTGTAGTAAACGTTTTTGGTGATGTCTTAATTTGGTTCATTTCCTTTCAACCCAGCACCACCCACACTCGTGGGAATTCTATGTGTGCTACTTACACTCTGCTGCAGATTAGAAATCCATTCTGGATACAGGTCACCAGGCTGTGACTAAGCAACGTCTCTGCAGTATCCATTTATTACTGGAAAGCTAATCTCGCAAATCTGTAGGAAGGTAGGAGATGAGGTAGTAGATCTTGGATAGAAGGAAAATAATTTCATTTTTGACTCTTTCGAATCAAAAATGAATCTAAATTAATCCAATCTAATCTAAGAAGAGAGAAAATAAATCAGGGTTTTACCTCCTATCAAGAACGAGGTCATTAGAGAATGAATACAAGCTGGGATTGTTTCAAGAATGTGTAAGGAAATCGGCCGCACTCTTTCAGTGAAACCATCCTGGCATTTGTCTGGAGTGTTTTACGGATATCACAGAAAACCTAATTCAGTATGATCGGACACGGATTTTAACCGCTTTCCTGCCGGATCCGAGCCGATTGTGCGCCACATCAGTCGGTCGTGTTTGGATAGTTCGATCGGCAAAGCACTTGTCTGGAAACGCGAAAGTCCCACATCTGAGTCCTAGTGTAGCATGTGGCTTTAATCTTATACAGAGTTTTAATTAGCATCCACTCAGCTAAAGACTGAAACTTGAGCCCTTAATATACACTGTATCAAAGTAACTAATAAACAATGCTTCAAATGGCTCTGAGCACTATGGGTTTTCACTTCTAAGGTCATCAGTCCTCTAGAACTTACAACTACTTATACCTAACCAAACTAAGGACATCACACTCATCCATGCCCCTAAGCAGGGTTCGAACCTGTGACAGTAGCGGTCGCGCGGTTCCAGACTGTAGCACCTAGAACCGCTCGGCCACCCAGGCCAGCTTTCAAACTAACATCTGGACATCCTGACCAATGAGAAAATTCACTCTAATGAGAAGTGGGTGTCTGATATTTTTCAAGGTTTCTTACAGACGCATGGCTTTTCGTTTCTACGGGATCTTATTGTACATAATGTGACTGGCATTTGTACTGTAACACCCTCTAACGTCCATTGGGGGTCCCCTTTTTAGGGTCCACCTTCCTTTCCTCCAACATTTAATCATGCTATGGACACTTACCTCACTGTTGTTACTGTCCTACAAATAGTTTGTGCATTAAATGAAATCCAGTTTGCTTTGACGTTGTATCTTACTCTTAATTTCATACACCCTTACGTTATAAGTGGCAGTTCTACCAATGTAGCCTTATCTTCGAAAGTCTTTGTATAACGAAAGTTTTTATGTAACGATGGCGACGTTTGTGGAGACGACCATCAACCTAGTGCAGTAAAAATATGATTCACCCGAACGCCCAACACGTCTCGATTGATCAACGATCGAATCCCGATGGTCTTGTGCTCACTGTAATCATAATTAACGACTTCGTTGCGTTAACAAGCGAACACGTAGGTGTGGTCTGCTGCAGAGCTACATGTCCAACAATATAACAATATACAATGAATGATGTGCTCCGAAACACTAGTACATGCACCTGTGTTGTGCTCTTTCAGAGGAGATGCCGCATATCACCAAGTATCTACTTTACAGAGCACACAAGCCTCCAAACCCCACGTTGTATGAACCGTCATGGAGTCCAATCATTTAGAGCCTAGTGGTAGTTCTACTGTTCATCGACCTCTTTCCGTAGGTCACCAAAGAAGTAACACGTGAACATTCGACCACCTTCAAGCAGTAACTGCGTACATTAAGAAGTTATTTAATGATCAAACTCATCCCATCCGCAAAAATAAAATATAAAAATTAAATCAATAAAAATTTACTAACAAAATGAACTCTAGATCATGAAATTTAATATAATTATTTTTACTTTTCTCCTTCCTTTCTATTTTAGCATGTTATTACCATCTTCAAACAATTGAAACTCTCAGTTGTTATTTTATTAAACCAGTCTGGCAAAATAATTTTAAATCGAGATTTAAATTCCACAGTTCTAGAGGACAAGCTTCGTTTTGACTATTCTTTGTATAGGTATTCTGTAACTGAACATGACAGAATACAGAAGAGTGATTTAGCTGTTAATTTTTTCTATTTGTTTGAAACACAACAAAAATAAAATAAGGCATATCAAATTCGGTGGAGTTATAATAATTAGTAATACCTAGGCCAAAATTTCTTTTTCTAACTATTCCAGCTATTTGAACTGTTTGTAGCTCAGAAAAGAAACAGTAATTTTTAGATCTTTCAGTCTTTCTCCTTCTAGCTGTAGTGTATATTTTGGTGCATATTTTACGATTGGAACACGAATTTTCATACTTTCTGCTACAGTTTCACCATCTTGGAGAGGTATCTTTTATTTCAACTCCAGAATCGTTTTTATCAACTCATCTAAGAATAGTACCTCCAGCACTTGAACTCCAAGTAAAAATTACAGTTAAAAACTCTCAAAAATACACACAAGAAATCTAGTAGATAAAGTGTTTCATTTTTCGTATTTTTTATCTTACCATTTTACTGATATGACCTCCCATTTGAAACTCACAAGCTATAGGGGAAGTCAATAATGTAATGACCAACAAAGAAAGGAATGGGTGTTCCGGGTGAGACTATATACTGTTTCCCTTCTGTATAATTATCAATATTTTGTTATATTTTCTGTCATATGATGGAAAATCAGTACATCACTTCCCATAATACCAAAGGGTCAATACTTCTAACATACAGGGACTGGTTTTTGTAATTAGGCCTCTGGCTCATTTCTTTTTGAACGCCTTTTGTATTTCGTGTAATTTACGTCCTCCAGAAGGACCCTCGAAAACTTGAAAGTAAGGGAACTCAATTTTAGAGATAAAAATATTGGTCTTAGAGGATACAGTAAATTAAAGACTTCAGAGCCAATTAATGCTATTGGGTTACAGGAACATCAATTCCATTCACAATTATTTGAAAAGTCTGGATCAAGACAAAAATATGTAGATAATATAAATTATTTTTACCAATTTGATGATAACGTTAGTGAAAAAATTCGACCACAGAGAGACTACATAAAATTTAACCATTCTGTAGTAAACCATTTGAGCAAGAAAAAGGGACTGAGCCAACCATAAAGCACTTAAATGAGATTAAAAAAATAATATCGAGATCTAATGAAAAATTTCAAGCTTGTTCTGTTGACTGCACAATTGTCTTTAATGGTGCTAATATTGCTAAACTCGATAACATTAGTGAGAAAATAGATTACAACTTCTATGGGTGAAGTACCAAAAAAGAGAACTAATTTTAGAAAAGGAGTTAATTTTAATATAATATCCAAAAATATTTGATCCAGTTTATACAGGATGTAAAGCATCAGATAACACTTGAGGAGCTGTTCAATTTTTATGCAACAATATCAGAGATGTATTAACATCTGATGAGAGTGCTGACAAGCTAAGACTCTGATTTAATGTCAAATGATAGCGATTTTTAGAGACAGTAAATGTAAAACAAAAATAATAAGTTTAGCTGATGATAAAAAGACTAAAAGGTGTATCACAACAGTTAATAATAATCATAATCTGTGCTGTCCTAGAACAAGAATAGTGGCATTAACATAGCATACATATGATATTTTGGGTAGAGATATAACTACAGATGAGATTAAGAGATTTACAGCGGACATATACAAATTATATATTATGTAATCAGTTGCCTGAATAAAATGAGGAAGCTTTTACTCTACATAATTTTAAATATGGTGAAGAACTGCTGGATGTTCAGTTAAATGTTGTATATGCAGTGAATTTCAATTCAGTTATCTTTAGTGGTCCTGAGGAGGAAATAAAGATATATCTGTCTACAGATCATAAACATTTTGATGTAATTAACAGCAAAATAAATCTTTCTTAGAATCAATATACTTCTGTAATAAATGTAAGAAGCCATATAATAACAAATACTAACATAATTGCAAAGACAGAATAATTTATGTACTATGCAGTAGTTCAGAACATGAAACTGCAGAAATAAAGATATACTATTAAAACTGCAATACATTATGTTATAATGAAGAACGGTTAAAAATCAGCAAGAAGTTTGTGGTGCAGCTAATAAATGTAAAGAATGTAAACAGATTTGTTTGAGATATAAAGAACGTAGATGTATCCTTGAACTTTACAAAAATTCTAATCAAGCAGTAAGAATGTAAATGTTACATGCAGCACAGAATGCAAATGATGGTATTTGTGAAAAAAGTGGTGAAGATTTCGTAGTCCAAGGTTGTTCCAATTGTAATACAGATGGTTCTTATATTAAAGGAAAATTCACAGATAGTTCTGTTTACCAATGCTTCACATGCTGTAAATTAGTTTCTCATATACAGTTTGAGTATTGTGAAGATGGATTCTGTAAGACAGTGAATTGTATCTATACTGAAAAGTACATGTAGCTTGTTTATGAAGGTCAACAAGAAACTGTTATACATATACCGAACCACATAATAGTTCCCAATTTTAAAGGAGATACTTTTTTATAAATTTAAGAAAAATGATGAATTCTGCAGTTGGGTGATATCAGAAGAAGAACAAGTATTATATTCATTAGGAAGTACTGTGTTGAAAATTCAATAAAACCATGTACTACATACACAAAAACTAAGCTGAAGTTTTAGAGGTAAAACAATTAAGTCCAAAAATTATCGATAACAATAATAGTGTGCAAGTTCCACTTAGTAGTTACCTAACATCATCTGATTTGAAAGAATTGAAGAAAGGTTATTTTCCCCTTTTTTTCAATTCACAAGAAAATTTAAATTAGTTACAACCAATTCCTGACACTCGATATTGTTGTGTAGATGCTATGAAACCAAAGTATAGACAAGCGTTTCTCAAATGGCATAGTTCCAAAGTTAAAGTAAATTATGTGTTTAATATAAAGAAAAACGTTAATGAGTACTATAAGTCTGATGTAGGTATTTGAAAAGAGATAGTGTGGAGTTAAGAAATCTATTGCTACAGATAGCTAACCTTGTTACATCCTGGGTATTTAACAATTGTAGGTATCTATAAGGCTATTTATAGACCTAAATATTTATCTGAAAATACAATTGCTATATTGGATACAGAACAAAAAGAAAATTGTAATAATGAATCTGTAGGTTGTTTGAATAGTTTAAAGAATGATTATTTCTTGCATGCTCTTTATGGTGAGAAGTAAAAATAGCTAGGGAGAAAGTGAGACAAATAACAATAAAAATAAATAAGCAATTGATTACCTTCATCAAAAGATTTAAGCAAAAGGTAAGAAATATGATATGAATGAGGTAAAACTCACTGGAAATGTGGGACTGTGATTGGCTTAACTGTTCAGAATCACAGATGCTTGAAAAATTAAAACAGTTACCAGAAGTTATCGAACCATTCCAAGCAAGAGATGCTTTTTATGGTGGATGAACAAATGCAATTAAATTAAGAGCCAAACACATGGTGTTAGGACGAAAATAAGATATGATGATGTATGCTGCACAATGCACAATGTTACCATTTTTATCCTGAGCGACATCACAGAAAAATATATAGACCAAGATATTGTTCTAAATAGTGGTATGGTTTAATAAAATGTACAGTAGTGGCACCTGCAGGGTAGAATCATCCTGTTTTACTAGAATGAATAAACGAAAAACGGTTGTTTCCTTAATGTATCAAAAGTGTAGAAGAAAACAAAATAATTAAACGCCATCACAATGATGAAGAAAGACGTTTCATTGGAAATTGAGTAACTGATGAAGTGAAGTTGGCTGTAGAAATGGGATGTAAAGTTTTAGATGTTTGTGAAGTATGGGATGTTAGAAATGAAAGCAACATGTCACTTAAAAGTTATGAAAATGAAATTAGAAAGCAGTCCACATGATTCTGTAGCTGATAGAGAGTATATGCAATTGAAGAGAGATATTGACTTAGAACCTGATACAAGTAGAAAAACGGAAAACCCCGGAATATGAGCTGTTGCTAAGATAAGGCTTATTCATTATGTGGGAAATTTAGACAAATACAGAATATGATTTAAACAGAATATGTTACAGATTTACTGCGATTTTAGTAGATACTATTGGATGATCTATTAGACAGTATAGATAACGATTTTATTAATTACAGTGGCATTCTGATGAAATTCAATTTCTAGGATTATTTGATGGAAAATAATACAGCTCCAAATATTTATATAACTACATAAAAATTTATGTAACTGCATAACAATACTATGCTTATATTGCATGAAGGCTAGGTAAATTAGGAAAAAATATTTTTAATTTTGATACCAATTCTGAAGCATATATTTACGATGAAGTTAATTTAGAAAAAGTAGGGATGTTGCGTGAAAGGACAAAATTTGGGCTTTGACTGAAACTAAAAGTTATTATTATGGGAAAAATGATAAAAGCACAGTGATGAAGGCAAAGGGCTTCACTTGAAATTATAATAATATTCAAAAGCTGAGTAGTGAATCTATGATCAGATTACATGATAGTGAAGTGAAAGAAAAAATACAATTAGAATACAATCAGACAACAAGATATGTCAGTACTAAAAATCTAGTCAACAATCAGGATAAGAAAGAATTCTCATTTCAGTATGATCAAAGAGTAGCTCTAGAAAATTATGATACAGTTGCCTTATGAATATTGTAAATTGTTTATTATTTAATAAATTTCAATAAGTTAAAATTATTTTTCTATACCTTCTAATACAAGAATAAAATGCCTACCCATTTGTGTTACAGTTATTTAAATTTTTATAGTGGATATTTATTGTATTCTCTATCCTCCAAATCTCTAATCACTGAGTCTGAAACTATTAAAAATAATGAATAGGCTTTATTATAATTATGTACTGGTTGTGGTAAATTATAATTATGTTACAGTGATAAAAAACAGAGAATCTGAATCTTCTATTTCCTCGTGTATTTTAGTATCAATTTCATCATAACTATCCAAACCCATTTAGTATCCTTCTTCATAAATTTGCTTTAATATATTAACCCTGTCAGTATGATGTTGACTTCTCAAATGTTCTATAATTAAAGGTGGTTTAAAATATTTCTTCTTAATATTACTTTGAACTTGCTTCTCTCTTGGTTTATAATTTCTGCCATCAGGCAGCGTCTGACACCACTCTGGGGAGTCGTCATAATGTTTCGGCTTCTCAGTGTACGAGGTTTCTCCAAAAAGGTCCAGAATTTTATCCACAAAATTTTTCTCTACTTACCTTTTATTTATGACGTATGGATTTCTTCGAAATACTTTCTTCTACAATCGATACACGTCTCTGAACGCCGTTTCCACTTTCTGAAGCAGCCTTGTTACACCATTTATTGGATTGTGCTAAGCGCCGTCTGCGAATTTTCTTTTATCTCGTCTGCGCAAATCATCGGTCTTTCAAAGGAGTTTTCAACTTCGTAAATAAAAAAAGTTCACAGGGATCAGGTCTGAAGCGTGCGAGGGTTGAGGCAGCACAGTGATTTCGTTTTTTGTGCAATAGTCACGCACTAACAAAGATGAATGTGCTGAAGCGTTATCGTGATGCAAGATCCAAGAATTATCTCGTCACGTTTCAGGCCGGTTCCCTCCGACACTTTCTCGCAGTCGTCACAACACGTCCCGATAGTCAATCTTCAACTGGCATGCACTTTTTCGTTGACGTTCCTGACATAGGTATCGTCAAAGAAAATACTCTACATTATCAAAAGCTATCTCTAAGTCAACAAATACTATATACATATATTTGACTTTTCTTAACATATGTTCCAAGATAAGTCTTAGTGTCAACACAGTTCCACATGTAGCCTCGTTGGTTACGAATCCAAAGTGATCTTACTTGAGGTCAGCTTCTACCAGCCTTTTCATTCTTCGATAAAGAACTCGTGTTCGTATTTTGCAAACCATGACTTACGAAACTGATGGTTCGGTAATATTCATTCCTGTCATTACTAGATTTCTTCAGAATTGGAACGACTGTATATTTCGCCTATCTCATATATCTTGCACACCAAATGGAAGAGTTCTGACAGCTGCTTACCCAAGGGTATTAGTAGGCCTGACAGGTTTTCGTCTACGCCTGGGGCCTTGTTTCGACTTCAGTCTTTCAGTGCTCTGTTAAATTCTTCTCCCAGTATCTTCTCTCCGGTCTGATTTATGTCCTCTTCCATTTCTATAATACTGCAAGTTCATCTCCCTTGTATAGACCCTGTAAACGAGGGGCGATACGGAAGTCTTAAGATTCGATTCGCTAATGCTTACAGGTTTGGTGGGCAGGGACACGGAGGTTGGGGAGTGAGTCATTGCCTTCTCCTTGAACGCTAACAAGGAACTGAGTTTCCTGTATTCAGTTCACTGTTGCAGCTGGCTGAGTGCGGATCTGTTAGGGCTTGTTTGCCAGATTCTGTCTGTGTGAGTAAAAATAGAGCAATGAGTTTGTGTGAAATTTGGTTTTAAAACAGGGAAATCAGCTTCTGAGACATACGAAGTATTGAAAACAGCTTCTGTACATAACTGTATGAGTCAGTCAAATGTTTTTGTCTGGTTCAAGAGATTTAAAAGTGGCCACCTAAGTCCGGCCGTCCTTCCACCTCAAAAAGGAATGAAAATCTATTGAAAGCTCGCGACTTAGTGCGCTCTGATCGTAGACTTACAATTGGGGAGAGGGCTGTGTTGTGCAGTTCAGTCAATTTTAACTCAAGATCTGAGTTGGGTGATACACCATGACATCGCTGCGGCTCATCGTGCCTTCTCCATCATTAAATTTTTGTCCAAATTCAAAATCCCTGTGCCTCTACAACCGCCATATTCCCCTGAATTGGGCCCTGCGCACTTCTACCTGTTTTCTAAAAGGAAATTTTCTCTGAAAGGGAAGCTATTTGACTCGATTGAAGACATCCAGGCAAATTTGGACAGTGTCCTTAACATATTTCTGGAAGAAAATTTCCAGGAATGTTTAAAAAAGTGGAAACGCCGTTGGGGTCGGTGTGTTCAGTCAGAAGGGGAGTGTTTTGAAGGAGATGCATCAAAGTAGCTTGTAAGTACAGTCATTGTGCCATTACAAGCCCATTCTTAAAACATTCGTAACACTCCTCGTATACTCCTTCCAGCTCTCACCTTTACCTTCTTTGCTTAGGACTAGTTTTTCATCTAAACTCGCACCACTGCTTCTCTTTTCTCCAAAGACCTTTTTAATTTTCCTGGGCAGTGTCTGTCTTTCCTCTAGTGATATATGCGTCTAACTCCTTACATTTTTCGCCGGCCGAAGTGGCCGAGAAGTTCTCGGCGCAGCAGTCTCTAACCGCGAGACCGCTACGGTCGCAGGTTCGAATCCTGCCTCGGGAATGGATGTGTGTGATGTCCTTAGGTTAGTTAGGTTTAACTAGTCCTAAGTTCTAGGGGACTAATGACCTCAGAAGTTGAGTCCCCTAGTGCTCAGAGCCATTTGAACCATTTGAAACTTACATATATCCTCGAAACATTTCTGCTTAGTCTATTTCCACTTTCTGTCAAACTCAGTTTTTAAACGTTTGTATTTCCTTTCGCCTACTTCATTTGCTGCTTTTCTATATTTTTTCCTTTCAGCAGTGAATTTCAGTACATGTTGTGTCATCCAAGGAATTATACTAGGCCTTGAGTTTTTATCTATTTTATCATCAGCTGTCTTCCGTGTTTCATATCTCAAAGCTATTCTTTCCTTTTCAACTGTATTCCTTTTCCCTGTTCTCGTCAGTCGTTCGGTAAAGGTCCCTCTGAAACTCCATACAACCTCTGGTTATTCAACTTATTCTGGCCCCATCTCCTTAATTTCTTACCTTTCTGTCATTCCTTTAGTTTTACTCTACAGTAATAACCAATAAATTGTGATCAGGAGCCACATCTGTAACTGGAAATGTCTTACAATCCAATATCTGGTTCAGAAATCTCTCTCTTACCATTAACAAGTCGGAAACCTTTTGGTATCCCTAGACATCCTCGTCGTGTACAGCCTTCTTTCGCGATTCCTAAACCTAGTGTTAGCAATGATAAAATTATGCTTTGTGCATAGTTCCACCTTTCGACTTTCTCTATCGTTCCATTCCCCAGTCCCTATTCACCTACTACTTTTCCTTCTCTTCCTTTTCTTACTATCGAATTTTAGTCCCTCACCACAATTAAATTTTCGTCCGTCCTAACTAGTGATTCATTTCTTATATCTCATCATACACTTCATCAGTCATTTCTTCATCGGCAGCATCAATAGGTACATGAAACTATATATAATACTTTAATGAACGACAGACAATATTCAAGTTTCACGAAAGAATGCCTGTGCCAGTGTGGCTCTACGACAGTGAACCTTGAACTGAAGAAAAGAAAAACGAAATCAGGATATAGTCTTCTGAAATACGTTTCGTGACATCTACGAAAGGTTGCTCAAGAACGTTTCTTAGAAGACAGAAGTTAAATTTAATTTAAACGAGAGTACGTGGGGAAATGAAAGTTACATCTTAAACACACGTATAAAGGCAAAACTCCAGTGAGTGTAAACACTTACAAGCACTCCACCCCTGCCACTGACAAAGCAAAACCTATGTAGGGAGATGAGGAAACAAGTGTTCTTCAAAATGTGAAGTAGGAACAGGCATATTACATGAGCCTTGAAACGAAGAAGATAGCAATGAATAAGTAGTCGACATCACGGGTGCCATGATTGCAGAGGTCCACGACCAGCGGGTGTAGCTTTCTACTTCAGTGCTAGTTTGGAGCAACGTAAGTGAAACTGGAATTAATGTTTGCGTCCTGTTGTCTCCTTCGATGAGAATTAGGTTATCACTACACCCGGAAACAAAGTGTCGGTCCTCTAGAGGGGTTTTATCCGATGAGATTGCATGAAGAAAAGACCTCCATACCTCAAAAAAACTTGGATTCGAAGGTCGTTATAGTTATTGGCTTCTCGGGAAAAGGAAATAAAGGTCACTGCACTATAGTGCACTTTTCGACAAGAAATTCAAGGATATAACGGTCCATTTGGCAAAGGGGAATATGCTGTTTCATTGCACCAAAACAGCAGTACATTTATCTCTAGTTGTCACAATAAAATTGTATCAAATGCAGTGTGAATTACTGTCAGTTCTCGCATTCATGCGACCTGACTCTCTGTGGAATCTCCCCAAAGATGAAGGAATGGCTTACAGCAATTAACAATGATAAAATAAAATCATCTTCGAGAAGGAGTAATCTGTCAGAGTAAAAGGGTCGTATAGTCCCCTCTCATTATCACTTCATTTGCTTTCCAGTGCACTTTGCGTCCTACAGAAGAATTTGGGTATTTTCGTTGCTAAGACTAAGCTATAATTCAATCTGGTTGTAGCCTATTTCTTATTACGATTTGCAAGCATCATAAGGCTGTTATGTTGGTACTTTTCAGATCTGCTAATACGTCAATAACACCATTACGAGATTTCCATGTTTATATATGTAACCCAACTCACCACTACGATCCAATAAAATGTTTATCCATTGTTCTCCTATTACAAAACGCTCTGGAATGGGTGAGCGAGTGAATATGGGTGTGTTTCATTTAGCTTTACGGCGGTTTATTCTGCAGCAGAGAATCAGAGGTAGCATTCCAGAATGGGAAGCTCTTGTAGTTTTCAGGTAGACAAAGAGGATTTCCCCTTTGTGTGAAAGTTATTGGTTTTAGGTTGGTGGTGGAAGCCTCATCTCTGGCTTTTACTGGCCACGGGGTTGTGTGGGAGAAATTTCAGTGTGAGATGGTAAGTCTGCTTCCTGTTCATCGACGGTCTGTAGCCGAGATCCCTCCGAAGAACGGCGAGTTGATTTAACCGCGTGGCGATTTGTCTTGTAGCGAGAGAGGAGCTTCTTCTGAACGTGCGCCTTGTGCAGCTTTTGGCCTTGCGTCTTTTTTTATAAACTTTGTTTTGCTGGGTCGCAGCAAGGAAGCCAAGTCTTTTGCAGACCTCCAGTTCGATTCGTAATACAGACTTTGGTCCATAAGAAGAACGTAGCAGAAAGGTGTTGCATATGTTGCAGCGATCTCACGTAGGACGTGTGCCCTCGGTTGAGTGTCAATGT
This sequence comes from Schistocerca gregaria, assembly GCF_023897955.1. NCBI lineage: Eukaryota > Metazoa > Arthropoda > Insecta > Orthoptera > Acrididae > Schistocerca > Schistocerca gregaria. Next base: position 336,953,085 of record NC_064927.1, read on the forward strand.
TTTATTGCCTGCGACTGAGTGTGTATACATTCTAATCTTTCCCGAGTCTTCATTATTTTTGCCTTTTTTTAAATTTTCTTTCTTCAGTACTATATGTCCTTTGGAAACCATCCACGTTGGTTAATAGAAGAATTTGTTTGCCCTCTGCCATTACCCTTTGTGTATTCAAATGTGTTCTCTGTAAAATGTCAATTGTTCGCGGTTGCGTAGTTTAATGTTGCTAAAATTTGGTCACGGTACGTAGAAATTTTGTCTCTGCGAACCACGTGGCCACACGAGTTAACTGTGAGGCTAACTTTCGTGTGGTCCCCTGCCCCTGTCCTAGAGTTTACTTATTGTTCTGCTTTTGGAATATTAAATATGTCCTGTTCGGATTATTCAGTTATATCTGTGATTTCATATTAAGCGCGTAAGCGTGTATGTGTGGCCCTCTTTGAACCTTTTTCTCCAAACCGAGGTTCAACTTTAAATGCTTACGTGATATTCAGATTTACTGTTTCATTTAATCATTTCTCAACGCCGGGGAACAAACCTCGTAGCTTCGTTGCATGTTGGTATTTGGGCCATCCTTGCTGCTCATTGAGTGAATGTTGGCCTGAATGTAAGTGTTCAACCTTTCCCGTCCCCCTCTAACTACAAACACGATTCTAAATTAACAAATTCTGTTGTGAATTGTATAGCGATTCACTAACAACCGTACGTAGTTACCAGGTAACAGCAGTTATACAGATATCTCTCTATCAATGTCTTCAGAAATAAATAGTTTTGTTTCACGTCTTATCCATTGTACCGATGTTACGTGTCGTTTACCTACGCCATTCATCTTTCACTTTATTTATTGCCCGTTCATAGCGTTTCCATGTACACAGGTCCAATAATTAGAGTTCCCTTTTTATTTAAAATAAATTCTTTAGAATAGATTTTGTTTTCAGGAATGTTACGGCCAGCTGCTCTTATTCACAGTGTTCACACGCTTTTGAGCTTATTTTAATATTTGATTCATGTGAACAATCCTTGGGTCACACGAGGCGTGTTTTTTAAGTATCGTTTCGAAATATAAAAAAAGACGTGCTAAGATATCTCAATAATTTTATTTTTACATAAAAGCCTGTACCTTAATCTAAGCACTGACGCCATTACAGTCTCATTCTTCCTTGCTTACGTTGTGTACTGAGTGTTTAAGAAGCCTCCGATAATCGTGAGTCCCGCTGACTGTGAAGTACGGGCTGTTATAAGATTTCTTAGTGCTAAAAGCCTAACAGCGATATTCATCGTAAGATCTGTGCAGTTTACGGAGAAGACATTATGAGTAATGGAACGGTAAGAAAGTGCGTGAGAGCATTTAAAGATGGCCGCACAAATGTGCTTGGTGAACAACGGAGTGGGCGTCCTTCTGTCGTTAATGAAAGTTTGGCGCAGGAAGTGGTCAATAAGGTGAGAGAAAACAGACGCTTCACGATTTCCTCCTAGCGCGATGACTTTCCTAATGTTTCTCGTAGTGTTTTGTATGGCGTTGTGACCAAGCACTTGGATTACCGAAAATTGTGTGCACGTTGGATACCGAAAATGTTGACGGATGTGCACGCAACGAAACGTTTAGACAGTGCATTGACTTCCCTTGAGCGGTACTACAACGAAAGTGATGATTTCTTGAACCCAACTGTTACGGGCGATGAAACATGGATGGCCTACGTCACACCAGAATCCAAGCAACAGTCCATGGAAGTTGAGAAAGAGCATCGTTTTGCTGCAAGACAGTGCCTGTGCGAGTGTGGCGAATCAGACCAAAGATCTCATCACATCTTTTCGATGGGAAACCCTAGATCATCCTCCGTACAGCCACGATCTAGCGCCCAGTGACTACCATCTTTTTCTGCACTTGAATAAATACCTGGGCGGTCAGCGTCTTCAGGACGATGACGAAGTCAAAACAGTGGTTCAAAATGGTTCCAAAAGGTGGAAATGGCTCTGAGCACTGTGGGACTTAACTGCTGTGGTAATCAGTCCCCTAGAACTTAGAACTATTTAAACGTAACTAACCTAAGGACATCACACACATCCATGTTCGCGGCAGGATTCGAACCTGTGACCGCAGAGGTCGCGCGGTTCCAGACTGGTTAACAGTGGTGATGCAGTGGTTAGCAAATTAGGATGCAGACTTCTTTGAGGAGGGTATTCAAAAACTGGTACAACGTTATGACAAGTGCTTCAATATTGACCGAAATTATGTAGAAAAGTAGATTAAGGTACAGGCTTTCGCGTAAAAATAAATTTATTGAGGTATCCAATCACATCTTTTTTTAATATAAATAACTGTACTTACTTAAAACACACGCCTCGTGTTAGTAATTGGATCCCATTTGTTATGAGAGACATGAAAGTGAATGTCCTTTTATGAGTTTTCCTCATGACTAAATTAGTTAACTTTCCAAATCAGTCTACCCTCTTGTTTGTTGTGTGGCTAGAGGTGGTGCCGACTCAATCTTTTACTTTGATTTTATTGTCAGATAGCATTTCCAATTGCGTGTGGCTCTTTTAACCATCAAGATATATCTCAGGGCTCCACTCATTTCATAAACATCACTTAAGTACACGTCACTTACAAGACAGCGTACGGTTCCTGCTTCTAGGAGATTTACGAAATGTCCAGAACGATAGGAAAAGTGTATATCACTAAAAAGGGCAAAGTTGAAAATAATAATATCGAAAGAAAGGGTGTCTATTACTAAAACTAATATCAATTGATCAGTCGAGGTAACACGTTGCTCACAACGCCACTAGAAACTCATAGTCGCACCAATCTGTTGACTATACTTACTTCTGACAAGTGCTAACTGTATCCGCCTCTATAATCCGCAACGCACCTTATGACTCTTGTCGCAGGGTACTCTCTGTGCCACTGTCGCATTAGTATTTTCCTGTTACAGTATTGAATGGTTGACAGAAAGAGCGGGGGCCGGTGTGGCCGTGCGGTTCTAGGTGCTTCAGTCTGGAACCGCGTGACCGCTATGGTCGCAGTTTCGAATCCTGCCTCGGGCATGGATGTGTGTGATGCCCTTAGGTTTGTAGGTTTAAGAGGACACAGTCGCTAACACGATCAGAAAAATCGAATTTTTATTTTTAGTCTTAATCTATGCTCCAATTATTTGGCTACAAAATGCCGTTTGTTTCATACAAATCTGATAATTAGATTCGGAGTTATTAATTTCGTGAAGCATGATAACTAGCGTGACGTCCGTTTTTGCTGTGTCTTGCGCAGTAGTCAGCATTGACTATAGTACAACAATCATTTATGTTCCACTGATATAAATATTCTTTATTTTGGTTGCAGGAGTGAATTGTTATTCTGATGTTTTCCAGCCTGACTGCATTGTCGACTATCGTTTGTCAGTCTCTTCATCCTACTTATTTATGTTTCGGTGATACAAATGTAATGATTTTGTGAAACGTTATAACTCAATGGGTAGAATAAGGAAGTTTGGATATAAGCCTAAGTTTCGTGGAAATAAATATGTAAAAATAAACCACGAAACTGCTAGTTTTGAACAGAGGGCAGAAAATAATATTGAAAGTGAAGTCAGTGCTTCAAGCAAGAAGCTTCTAGGTGCTGCCGGTTTTCCAAGTGCCTCTCACATGCGTGACAATGCAATATGTGGTGTGAACAGTATTTCTGTTGTTACTGACACAAACATTCTGATCTCCATGAGGTTATTAAGTACACTTATCGAAAAACACACAAATTGTAAACACTGTGGTGGAAACGTTACTTTGCAGGAAGATGCGGCGAAAACCAAGGGAATTGTTTGTAATTTAGTTTTGACATGTTTGGAATTTAGCTGTACTGCCAATACAATGTCATCCCACGTAACAAGAAGCAGATTGTATGAAATCAATATAAGATTAGTGTATGCACTTCGATCTATTGGAAAAGGGCGAAGTGCAGGTGCTGTTCTTTGTGCAGCGATGAACATTCCTCCACCTTCAAGAAAGTTTTGTGTTTACAGCAAGACTATTGGTGCAGTTGTAGCTGAGGTAAGTGAATCTACAATGTTGAAAGCAGCCAAAGAAGCCGTTCAGTTGAATGATACGAAATCTGACCCAAGGCACATTTCTGCTGGTTTTCATGGCAGAAACGTGGGCACACATCCCTAAATGGCGTTGTGTCAGCAACTGCTTTTGATACTGGGATTGAAATTATTACTGAGTTCTTTGACATCAGTAGCAAAAATCCCACTATACAACATGTGTTCAAAAAGGACTATGATGGTTCTAGTGGAGGCATGGAAGTGGCTGGTGTTGCTAATATTTTCAAAAGGTCTGTTCAGTCAAGAGGTATCCTCTATAGAGACTATCTTGGGGATGGGGACAGTAAGGCTTATCGGAAAGGTAGAAGATAAACCTTATGGACCTATAGTCAAAATAAATAAACTGGAATGTATAGGACATGTACGGAAAAGAATGGGATCACGACTTCTAAAGATATGTAAGGAAAAAAACTTAGGTGGTAAAGGGGGCCTGACAAAGGCTGAAATAGACAGGATTCAGACTTATTATGGTATGGCCATTAGAAATAACTGCAACAAACTAGAAGCAATTAGGAGAGCACTCTGGACTATACTCTTTCATAAAATTTCAACGGATGAGGAACCACAACATAACCTTTGCCCACGGGGTCCTGACAGTTGGTGCAAATTCAACAACCCAGCTACATCTTCCAGCTATAAGCACAAATATTCTATTCCAGAAAAAATCCAGCTAGCTGTGAAACCCATTTTCAGATACCTTAGCCAACAAGAGCTTTTGAAAAAGTGTCTCCATGGAAAAACTCAAAACCCAAATGAAAGTTTGAATTCTGTCATTTGGACAAGGCTACCAAAAACTGTTTTGGTTAGAAAGGAAACACTAAAATTTGGTGTTCATGATGCAGTGATGTGCTACAATGCTGGTGTGTCAAAGGAGACTGATGTATTAAGACTCTTGGGAACAAAGAATGGTATCATTACTGAAAGGGGACTGAAAAAGATTGACATGGACCGTATCCGTTATGCTGATATTTCTGCAGGAAATGCCACCAAGGAGGCCAGGATAGCCAGAAGATCAAAGAAAAGAAGATAAAGATCAAGAAGCTGAGAAACAGTATAGCCCTGGAATGTTCTGAAAGTGTGTCTGTATGACATTGTACATTACTTTCTTGCATGTAAAACTTTAATACCATTTTTCTCAAAACTACATTTTTTGACCTTCTGGTACACTTTTCTCAAAAACTATGACTGCTACAGACATCAGACTTACAGTATCTCTTGTATTATACAACGATGATTAATAAGATAACAAATAGACCAGTAGTGATAAAAAGAACAGATTTACAAGCTCCAAATGCGTTTAGAAAAGTTTTAATGTTTTGTCTTATAGAAAAAAAATGATTACTCGTGAAATATATAAAATACATTAACCATTTTTATGTGATTTGAGAATGATGTTTCAGCTGTACACTGTAAAAGTTTCAGGTCTTTATCTCCATTAGTTACTTCAGAAAATGTACCTGACGTTTGCTCTTCTTAGCATTGATTCCTTATGGGAGTTCCCTCGCGACTGTGTCCCCTTAAGTAGTTCTAATTTCTAGGGGACTGATGACCACAGATGTTGAGTCCCATAGTGCTCCGAGTCATTTGAACCATTTTGGTCAGAAAGAGCTACAGTTCGCAAGCCTCCATGTGTGCTACAGTCTCTTTACTGTCCTTTCGCGAGGCATACGAACTGCCAGTAGTCGTGATGGCTCTGACGCTGTCTGTGTACGTGCGTAAAAATTTTAATATAACATTTCTTTCCGTCAGTTTCTCACCGATATCTCTTCCTTTTCAACTACTGATTGTGCTACAGTTCAATCTGAGGTAGAACCATGGCAATGAATAGGAGTGTGGTAAAATGAGGCATCTGATACAAAAAATACCTCTCCAGATGAGGACAAAACTCAGTTACGACAATCTTAAAGGTTCAGTGAATATGAAATCTTAAGCCTTGAACGTTAAGACCTAACAGTCAAATAAGTGAAATTCCGAGTTATTAATGAATATTCACTCTATATCCCGCAAACCATAAAGGGCTCACGACGAAGATAAACAAAAACGGCGTGTATTTGCAGGAATACGGAAGTAATGAAAATGAAATGTGGGTACATCGCGTGCGGTACGTGTTCACATGCGGGAAGAACGCGGGGAGCAGAAAATAAACTCCGTCAATAGTGTTCTGCTTGGTGGGTGTGGCCAAATGGGCCAAAACCTCAGAAATTATTTCATCAGTTAAGGTGCACGAACAACTAAGAAGCACGGCAAACGCACAACAGAGCGAAGGAACGGTAATTTAGAGTTTAGCCGAGGAGAACGGCACTCTTTTGGCACGCAAGTGCGCACGATAACTTTCGGGGCGAAAGCAGAAACGCACGGCAGTAAACCAGTAACACGGACAGCTTAATAATCTCCTACTGTTATGCAATTAGTCTCCCCTTTGAGCTACTGTGAAGCGGAAGCCATGGATAAAAAGAATAAGAGAAAAGTTTAAGATGAAGGCTATTGCTGAGAAACTCCCCACTGTCGTGAGTGGTTGGCTACCTCTTAGAGCAATATCATATTTAAGACATGAGTCATCCCCCCCCCCTCCAAAAAAAAGAAAGTAATGTACTCTAGCTCTCTGTTGACTCTCACCACCTGCACAACGTCCAAAACAGACTTCCTCCTTAATGGGCATCATCATGTCCAGTAAAAGCCTTTTCTGTTTTCAGTGCTGGAGTTTTCTTTTTAACAGTACAATTTCTCTCAGTAGCTCAAACAACAAAAATATAATTAGGAACACATGTTTTTGAAAAATTCTTTACAATTAATTCCGTTTGCTACTTCTCAACCTTAAAAGTTTATGGTGTCCCCAATTCTCTTTAGGAGATTCCGAGCGTTCTAAGCTTCTGTGACATCAGTCATCCATCTTCCTTTCCTTGTCCACTTTGGTATACGCCTCCACCCTTTCTTTGATCAAATATTATTTCATGTTAAATTAACAGACCACATTGACTTCTTCCTTACGATAACTTCAATTATCATCTCTTTCACGATTATAAATGTGATGATTTCGTTATTTCTGACGCGTTCGAATCTTGAGACGGCAGAGTAATCTGTTGCCATAGATAGCAGTTGATCTTTTTATCACTTTCCCACTTGCCCCGTTATCTGATATAGTCAATGAAAGTATGAGGCGAGCTTCTATTTGAGAGTGTATTGTTCTTTTAGAACACTTTACTGCGAAGATCGCAAGTTTTGTTTCGTAGCTAACAAGAACTGTCTGAAACTGGTTATTTACGTAACAGAAATTGCAATCTAGGCGATAAATAGCTCTAAAAGGATACTTCACAGAGGGAGAGATAGAGAGAGAGAGAGATTTCACGTTGTAACCCATCTTGTCGTATCTTGTCTTGAAAGTGAGAAGATGGACGATCGACTCTGATTAAAGTATTTCAAAACTTATAACAGTTACGATAAATGTACAGTTGAAACTGTTCTTATACAAAGGAAAATACCTTTCGAATGCTAATTTTTGTAAACTACTGGTGTCGTATTAATCTTTGTTCTAATAATGTACAATCGAGTCATCTGTGAAAAATCAACCTGAATATGTTTGGGGCACGATAAAGATGAAAGTTGCGTTACCTATAATTGCAGTAGTAAATGGACAGTATATATCAAATATGTGTTTTACTTTATAACATGAACATCCTTTCAGATCTCCTGTTTTAATTAAAGGAACTGAATGATTTTTGGATCATTTAATTTACAAAGAGGTGACAAAAGTCATGGGATACCTCTTAATACCGTCTCGGTCTTCCTTTTGCCTGATGTGGCGCAGAAACCGGACGTGGCATGGACTCAGTAAAGCGTTGGAAACCAGTGCAGAAATATTAAGCCGTGCATCCTCTGTTGCTGTCCATTACTGATAATGTTCTGCCGATTCAGGATCTTATGCATGAATTGACCTATCGATTATGTACGATCAATGTTCGATGAGATTGAATTCGGCCGATCTGGTTGGCCAAATCACTGGCTCGAATTGTCCAGAATGTTAATCAATCCATTCGCGTGCGATTGTGGCCCGGTGACATGGCCCATTGTCATCCATAAAAATTCCATCATTATTTGGGACCATGATGCCCGTGATGTCACGAGGCCAGGAGAAGGGCTGTAGGAGATGTCGGGCTGTTAGTAACGAAACTTGCGTTGCTCGTCTGTTGCCATGGCCCATTAACGCCCAATTTCGCGACACTGTCGTAACGAATATGTTAATCGTACGTCCAACATTGATTTCTGCTGTTATTTCACGCAGTATTGCTTGTCTGTGAGTACTGACAACGCTACGCAATCGTCGTTGCTCTCGGTGGTTAAGTGAAGGTCTTCAAGCACTGCATTGTCATTGGTGAGAGGTAATCGCAGAACCTTTCTACTGCTGACACACTCTTGATACTGTGCATCTTGAAATATTGGATTCCCTAAGGAATTCCGAAACTAAATGTCTCATGTGTCCAGCTCCAACTACCATTCCGCGTTTAAAGTCCGTTAATTCCCATTGACAGCTCCGCCAACGCGCTGCCCTTTTGTACCTTGTGTACGCGATAATAACACCACCTACACCTGTTCGTTTTTACTTCTGTCACCTCCTGTAAGTTGGAAGAGACTTGCTTGGTAAAACTCAGTGATCAAATGCTATAAGCAATCTGTCGGTTAGTTCTTTACCTTTTGATAGTCGAGCCTGTGTTCTGCACGAAATCTGACTAACTTGATGCAAAGTAATTTTGGCCCATATTTAATTTCTATTTTAGGCGATAATATCAGTACATCTGATATCTACCAAGTAAAAATTTTTCATTGTTTTTATATCAGAAAAATTGGCAATAATTGTGGCAAACCATTTCTTACTGACTTTGTAGTGGGTTCCCCTTCTTCAAAATTTTATTACAGATAGCAACAAAAAATCTACTCAATTTATATTTATATTTAGCGGGAACTACTCTACAGTACCACTTTGTTGCACTTGTGTGCGTTTCAAGAAACTCTGGAAATTTAGAGTTTATACTGTACAGCTAGTTACAGACCAATTACCTATTGAAGATTACTGTGGAAGGCAATATCCTTTATATTAGATATTATAAGGAAAATAATTAATTTAAAAATATCTACCAAATATTATTATAGCCAGGATACAAAACTTCACGTCACACATTTTGTAGTAACTGCTTCAAATTAAATAAAATTGTTCTACCATCTGCTACAAATGTAGATATTGATTATCCAAAAGAAAGTCGATTGGAACAGGAATAGTGAATGACATCAATTACGTTTATTCATTTTATGAGCACAAAGTTCTTAGGACATTTGACTGAGCGTCGACACAGTTCGGTAACTAGGTAGGTAGGGAGGGGTGATTAATGATGTTGATTGTTTGATGGAATCGGCAGTACATGATAATGTAATGGCATGATCTCGGCGTGACGTGTGACGTGTTGATGTGGAGGCAGGTTGATGACGGTGGTATGGCTGTTGATTGACAGCTATCTGCCGGTGTCTCATCATTCCTGGGCAGCCTTGTTTTATGGACGTCGCTCAGAGCTGCTGAATCTGCACTCTGCTAGCTCTTCAAGTCTGGTGATCTGTATGGCTACTCGAAACTCCTATGTGAGCGCTTATGGTTGCTTGATTCGCTGAATCGTTGCGACTGTTCGGTCTCTCTGGATGCTCACACAGCATGTTATGACTGCAGTAATTAAACTGTGGTGGCATCATCAAACTTATGGTATATTCACATGAACCACATCACAACAACATACAGGGTGAGTCACCTAACGTTACCGCTAGATATATTTCGTAAACCACATCAAATACTGACAAACCGATTCCACAGACCGAATTTGAGGAGAGGGGCTAGCGTAATTGGTTAATACAAACCATATAAAAATGCAGGGAAGTATATTTTTTAACACAAACCTACGTTTTTTTTAAATGGAACCCCGTTCGTTTTGTTAGCACATCTGAACATATAAACAAATACGTAATCAGTGCCTTTTGTTTCATTGTAAAATGTTAATTACATCCGGAGATTTTGTAACCTAAAGATGACGCTTGAAACCTCCGACGTTCAGTTGCGTGTTGTACCAAACACGGGCCACGGTCGGCGAGCAGCATCTGCAGGGACATGTTTACGATGACGACCGTGTTTACGAGTGTGGCTGTAGTGCACTGTTGTGGTTTGGTCTAGCTGTCGCAGTGTCCGCATGTAGCGCTTGCTGCTATTGTTATTCTGCATTCGTCTCCGCACGCAGACCAACTGTAGTACATCGTGTTATCAGACGTCTGTGATAGTTTAGTGTTGTAGGAACTGTGACCATGGTGTATTCGAACTCTGTAAAGGCGGAGATGATACTCATCTATAGCGAGTGTCCACGAAATGCGGCTGAAACCTGCAGGGTGTATGCAGAACGGTACCTGGACAGAGAGTATCCAACGTGCCGCACATTGCAAAACATCTACCGCCAACTGTATGCAACAGGTATGGTCGTAGCATGCAAACGGGTCCTTAACAGGCCCGTCACAGGAGAAGCGGGTGCAGTTGATGTGGTAGTTGGTGTTGCCATGAACCCACACATAAGTACACGGGACATTGCGAGAGCCCGTGGACTGAGTCAAAGTAGTGTCATGCGCATATTGCATCGTCACCGCTTTCACACTTTTCATGTGTCGCTACATCAGCAATCACATGGTGATGACTTTAATCATCGAGTGCAATTCTGTCAATGGGCATTAATAGAGAATTCGTTGCAGTTGTACCTGTTTACCGATGAAGCGAGTTTCACAAACCACGGGACAGTGAATCTACGGAACATGCATTACTGGTCCGTGTACAATCCTCGCTGGCTCAGACAGGTAGAGCGATAGCGACCGTGGACTGTAAGTGTGTGGTTCGGAATCATTGGCGACTACCTCGTTGGTCCTCACTTGATTGCAGGGGCCCAAACAGCTGCAAGATACATCGCGTTTCTACAGAATGATCTGCCAACGTTGCTCGAAAATGTCCCACTGGAAATGCGTCGACGTATGTGGTATCAGCATTATGGTACACCTGCACATTCAGCAATTAACACTAGGCTGACCCTTGACAGGATGTTCGACGGGCGTTTCATAGGACGTGGAGGACACATAAATTGGCTAGCCCGTTCTCCTGATATTACACCTCTGGACTTCTTTCTGAGGGGTACGTTAAAGGAGAATGTGTACCGTGATGTGCCTACAACCCCAGAGGATATGAAACAACGTATTGTGGCAGCCTGCGACGACAATACACCCGCCGTACTGCGGCGTGTACGACATTCATTACGCCAGAGATTGCAATTGTGTGCAGCAAATGATGGCCACCACCTTGAACATCTATTGGCCTGACATGTCGGGACACACTCTATACCACTCCCCAATTGAAAACGGAAACCACGCGTGTACGTGTACCTCACCCCTCATGGTAATGTACATCTGCGTCACTGAAAAAGACCAATAGAAAGGTGTTAGCTTGTGGACGTAATGTGCTGTTCCAGTCTCTTCTGTACCTAAGGTCCAACACCGTTCGCTTTGGACCCCTACGTAATTCGGTGCTCTCCGATACACACGATCGAACAGCGGAGGAGTGGTACTCAAACGTCAAATTTAGGTTACAATATCTCCGGATGTAATTAACATTTTACAATGCAACAAACGGCACTGATTACGGTTTTTGTTTATAAGTTCAGATGTGCTAACAACACTAACGGGTTTCCATTTAAAAAAACGTAGGTTTGTGTTAAAAACATACTTCCGTAGGTTTTTTTTATGGTTTTTATTAACCAATTACACTAGCCCCTCTCCTCACGTTCGGCCTGTGGAATCGATTCGTCAGTATTTGATGTGGTTTACGAAATATATCCAGCGGTAATGTTAAGTGACTCACCCTGTATATATATAATGATCTGTGTTACGAATCAATGTTAACACTGATTATGTCTATTACTAAGTTGTAAAAGCTTGAAGTCTTTGTTTTATGAAAATCGTTCACTTACACTGGCCACCGAATTTGAAGAGCTGTTTTTAATTGTGTTGTGTAAGTGTAAGTGTGTTGTCATTTTAAGAAAGATTTTAATGATGCGTGGAGTCCTATGTCGCCATCACAAATCAAGAAAGTTTTCTTGTCTGAAGATGGCAAGATTGTTACGAAGGACTAGTGTTCAGTCCGAATGAAACAGACTTCATATCCGATCTTTACCTCATGGGTTTTCTATTCCACTTTAATAAAAGATCAAAGATACTCATGGTTCCAAACATCGGACCGAAACGCAGTGGAAACGAGGGACGTCACAATATGACAACAGACATCAGGGTGACTACATTCCTACAGTCATCTCCAATAGAATATAGGAATCAGATTTAGAGTCTGTATGCCTACTTGACAACAGAGCGACATGCCCCCTGAACACAAAGTCGGAATGAGGCTATGAACGGCGGTTTCATTGTCAGACACGACAGAAACCGAAAACAGCATGAGAATGAGAATCAACTCTAGAATCCGGCTCAAATTTAGAATGACCCTAAAACTGCTCTGGCTCATAAGATTTTATCTCCCTCACTGTTTTCCTTCGGGGCGCTGTATTTTCTAACTCACTGTTACCGATGAACTCAAATTATAAAGCCTGCTAGCGATCAATAGACGCTGGGGTCTCCCGCCCTGCCAGCCTTCTTTGCAAAGCACCTATCGTTTCGATCTTGCTTCAAAACAATCATTCGATTCTCTTTCGCAGGTAGCCCTACTTCTCATCATCAAAGACTGGCATGGTGTACTCCGCCATTCCACAGGGTGGGTCTCAAGTTATCTGGAGCCGTACCGCCACTCTTAAGTTTATGGTTTCTAAAGGAGTCAGTGATAGCGCCCAGGCATCAGAACTTTGCATTCTTGAGTTGCCAACTGGTGCAACTTAACAGCAAGTCGGCTAAACGAAAATGTGTGTGTGAATTTCTAGGGGACCAAACTGCTTAGGTCATCGGTTCCTAGACTTACACACAACTCAAACTAACTTATGTTAAGAACAACACACACATCCATGCCCGAGGGAGGACCCGAACCTCCGGGACGAAGGACAGCGCAGTCAGTGACATGGCGCTTCTAACCACGCGACTACTCCGCGCGGCGTCCGTTAAGCATCCCAGGAAACGTGGCGGCACCCCTCTGCAGTTTGTCACTCTGTAAATGATTCTGTCTCTTCAGGCCGAAGCACGATGCTTGTAAACAGCATAGTCAGTGAACTGCAGTGTCAATAGGGGAACTCTTACGTTTACAAAGCACGACTTTAGGGACGTGTTTCTCCGGAGAGTCACGCTCTTAACTGTGAAAATACCAGAAGTATGTTTTGTAAAGAAAGACCTTGGCGAGTTTCAATTCTTGTGAAGCTTATGGGGTAGGAATGCTGCTTTGGACGGAAACTTAAATACATCAAACGTGCACTTGTACAACTTGTAAAATGCTTTGATTTGAAGAACAAATAAGTTGAGTCTGATGATGACCAGTAATCAAAGCTGGTTCCTTGGAAAGATAGGTCAATTCAGTCGAGAGCTTCTCCGTGCGTTACTATATGCTTGTACCTGTGTTAACAACGACTTGTCCGTAACTAACATACAGCTAGAAGATCATCCAGGTAGATATGAAATAGGCGTTTCTTACATAATGAAGAGCACACTGTGCAACAGGTCATGTATGAGAGAACGCTCTGATTTCCGAAAAGATAGAGACGCTGTTAGATGGAAACGTTGTAGAAAGACACGTCTCGTTCAGTGTTACTGGTCAGAGGTTACCGTTGGCAACAGAAACTCAAAGTAACAAAATTTGTGAAGTGAGCATTGAAGTTGACAGAAAACGCTGTGCATGCTATGCCAACCATTGGGACATAGATCCAGGCTGAACTCTCTTAGATACTCAGTGATGTGAGGAGAATTCACTTTGTGGACTGATATTTGTCTGAGCAATGTTCACATTATTGACTTGTGCAACGAAGAGTGTCTAGATATTCTGTTTTCTGTGCTATGGAAGACTCTGTTGGAGCTTTCTCTTATGGGCATTAGACTCTACACGTCCAGTACCTTCCTTACTCGCTACCTGGAAACCAGGCCACCCTTTGCGTAGTATAATCACGAGTACACAGTCCCAAAGGTTTGTTTCAAGGCCGAATAGAATAATTCATTTATTACAAATCGAATCTATAAAGTTAACGAAATATTATCTACATTCAAGCAATAATTTATTTAAAGACAGTTTGATTTTTTGAATGTTATTGTGTACTTGGCACTTGTAAACTGAGTTTCAGAATAGAACAAAATAAAAATTTTGCCTTGGCTCGTTGGCTGTTTGCTAGTGTTTCATTCTCAGTGTAGAAACATCATCGCATTGCAGATGCCTTGCGATTCGACTGACCGAGTCGTGAAAGTCCATTGTGAATTCGTTGAACCGAATCAGAAACCAGAGTGAGTCTTGCCTTGGGCCAGACTCTCGCTTTCGTTAGCTGTGGATCTCATCACTATTTCAGTTCATTCTCATATAATATTTTACTTTCTTCAAACATCTGTTCATCTACTCTCAATTTCTCTTTATTCTTTCTTCAGATCATTTTCCACATCTTACACTTTCAGCCTCGAAATTATTTTTTTCCTTTCAACATTTTCCTTCTGAAAAAAAAATTCTTCTGCTGATTCTTCTGCGTCTATGTCGTATATTTCTGAATCGTGTATAACTTCTTAGAATCCTTATTGTCATATATCGTGCGTAAATGCTCAGAAAATATTTGTTACTTTTTCTGTGGCTTGATACATTTTAAGGCTTCATTGCTGCTTATTCGACCGAAAATTTTCCTTAATTTTCATCTATCTAGTTTAGAATTTACTGCTACCTATTCATTTATGTAGAGCAATTTTGATATCGGTGCCGTGGTGTAATATGTTACCTTTGCGTTTCTTGAGATGTACGAGTTGTATTTTTTTGTTTTGGTTATTCCATATATGCTTCACATTTTGTGAATCCTTTCATTTATTAGCTGATTTTTCTAATGCACTACTCTGAACCATCTTTTCTAGATTCTTCTCATTTTTGTCATTGCCGAATGCGATTGTATGCGTTAACCATATCTCTCAATACTGCTACAGATTATTCATTTATACTGAATTGAATCTAGATATATTTTTTTTCGTCATTTACATTCCCCCTGTATAAAGAAAGGGCTGACAGCGATGGGCTGTCAGCGACCAAGTGGCTTTTGCGTAGAAATAAGGAACTTAATGCAAATTTTAATGGGATTAAATAGTCATGAAATCAGGACTAGATGCTGATGAAGTGAGTTATTCCTGTTCTATGGAGATGAGATGGGTGGTGGGGTCGGCTCATCGTACTAAAGGTAGGAGGGTTTAGCATGATTATTTTCTAGGAGATAATATTACAGATACGGTTCTTATATGAGAAATACGTAATATAGTTACTGGAGGCGAGGAAGCGTATTGAATTGCTCCTAGGTGGGCAACGACGTCCTCTTACCTTCATTTGGGGTGAATGAGCAGAGTGGAATAGAGCTGGTTTGGTAAGCGGAGGCGATTAAAAATATTATGGGAAACGATATGGAGCGTTAGGAGAAATAGGGTAAGTGGGTCATAATGATAGACAGCCCGCAGCATTCTAAGATTCACGAAGAGTGGAGATACAGCAGGATGTTGTTGCAGACTGTACGTTATAAATTATGTGATTCATTTAGTGTAGTGCAATTTCGGAGAGCAAAAAGTGGTCTCAGGAAGAAAATAATGGGTTGTCGATACCATACTTAATTATTCTGTTCCAAGACCCTTAGGAGACAGCATTTTAGTGTTATAGTTCTGTTACTGAGTGCACTATCTTATGGTCTCCCGTGTTTGTAAGCAAGAACCCTTAATGCCCAACTCAGGTCCCTCCATTACCGAGTCAAGTATTCGCTGATGTCTCCGTAAGGGTCGATCAATCTATGTGTTCCTCAAATCATGCTATGCCATGAATTATTCTCCGATTGCTTGCCTCTTCATTAGTTATCCAAACAATCTATGCATTCATGAGTATTAAGAATTTTTTTAATACTGTGAAGAGATCAAAATGCTTTGATGTAGACAGGTCTGACCCATTTTGTTTATAGTTCAAGTTTACCCACTTCATGCCCACATGGACGTCAGACGAAACGTTTTCTTTATCTTCATCCGCTCATCGGTGTTTGGCTCAGGATCTGAACTCGCTTACACAAAGAAAAAAAAACACTCGTTACACGTTTATATTACTGAACAAAATAATACTGCAGACCAAGGAGCATATTTTCAGTTTACTGAAATCTAAATTTGCTCATAATTACATTATGTGTACATAAAAATGAATAGTTACACCAAATAACAAAATCATAAAAGTTTAGTTAATGTGAAGACTTTCAACATTTTTCGTTTTGTGAATTTAAAATTTGTCTATGAACTAGCATAGCCTGCTTCAGTGGTACGTTATACGAATTTTATGACTCACCTCCTGTTTGAAACTATGCAATTCATTACCTCCATTGCCCAGTATAGTTAGGGTTAAACTTATGACACTGTTGTACTTTTTCAAAATGGATGTTTCTGTATTTCATCACTTACTTGTGCAATATTATCTGGTTTTGACACATAGCCGATATTATGTGCTCGCAGATCCACATCTCTATCCACAGTACCATTATAATACACTTCCCCTTATTTCCAGTTATCTTCTACTTTGAGAATCTGGCAGTGGTTGCCACTTATATAACAGATTCCATTAACATTCCATGGAATATGAAAGAAACATGAAGTTACTTTAGACGGGTAAGGGAGAGCAAAGCGAAACATCATTACATGTCTTGGTGTTGCTTGTAGTTGCTATAGCTAAGTGAAACGAGAAAATGAAGCTTAGAGGTTTAGAAAAACAGTTAATGTGAGCCATGTTTCAGCTGAATGAGATAACAGGAATCTTCTTTTTTTGTAGTTATTTCGCATTAAAGATCCGTGGTTCGTTATTTCGGAGCGACAACTGCCGCATTCCACGACTCAGTTTTAATGTATGTCGTCACAATGTCAGTACTTGTGTTATTAAGTGTCCTAAGTCCCCACAAGTTTTCCATCGAGATTGGGGGAAGCAGTGTTATCCGTAATTACTGACCACCTGATCAATATAGCGCAGCATATTCAGTCTGGAAACAACACAACGAAATTCACTTGTAGAAGCTTATTAAAAATGTCATAACTTCATCTATAATAATTAACTAAAGTGGAAAATGTTTCTTCTTATCGAAGGAGGAAGTCTTATTTTTTTAAATTTTTAATTGTGGACATTGTTACATAGCATGGCAGCAAATGATCAACAAAACGTCCGGATAACGTACATATATATATTTTTGGATCTCCAACAGCGTCAATGATTACCTTGTAAAAGATAATTACTTAGCTACATACTGGCATTGGTTAGGCACTGCAAGATATGTACTTGTGTGTGATGCTGTGAGCATTTCAGTCAGAATGCAGAATCGAAAATATCCGTCGTATGAGTCTGACTTACATTTCTAGTAAAGACCACGAAGATAAGATTAAGAGAAGTTTTGAGTCGCATGGAGACATATAGACGGCCGTCTTTCCCACGCTGTGTTTGCAAGTGGAACACGGAATAAAATGGCTAGTAATGGTACAAGGTACCCTGCACTACACAAAATTCTGTGGCTTGCGGAGTATACGTATAGATGCTGATGTAGATGAACTATGGTCAGGGATGTGAGTTTCCTACAGCTTAGCTGATTTTAACAAGACTGAGCGCTTGGGATCGGGCCGGCAGCTCCGAAACAATTAGCGAACAAAGGCACACTGTTCCAAAGAATTAAGGGAGCATACTCGACTAAAGAATAATTGAAGACTGGGTATGTTACCAGATTATACTTCTCTCTTTGACAAATTAAATACACAGCGAAATATCGTTACTTGCTTGTTCATTTAATTATCAGCGGAAGTTTCAGGCTGTTATAGACAGCACAGTAGAAACCGTGTTTTGAGCGCCTCAATAAGCGTTTATCATAGCCTTACACGTACGTGACAGTTTCCGTATAAATCTAGTTAGATCGGCCTGTGGTATCCTGTCCCATTCTTGGATGAGAATCCTCGAGTGTTCTCAGAGTTTGAGATGGAACAGGAAGGCGACGAACACACCTGTCAAGCATTTTTAGGTCAGGACTCACCGCCGGCCATCCTGTTATTTCAGTGTCTAGGCTTCGCAGGACAGCACTGGTGATTCCTGCCATAAGGGCCCTAGCAATATCGTGCACGAGAAGGAGTTTAGAGCAGCCACCATATGCAGCTGCTTTCATACGATCCACCAAGACCTCTTCGATGTACTGACTGACTGTGTGGCAACCATTGACAACGACAAGATCTGTACGGCTAGCAACACTGATACCTCCCTACACTATCACAGGAACTGCACCGAACCAGTTGATCTTCTGGACAATATCCAACATGAACCGCGCACCACGGCTATCACTTTGCGTCAGATGAAACCTGGACTCCTCAGTGAATAACATGTATCGTCAGTGACGAAGTTTCCAGGTGACTGAACAGGCAGAACTGAAGGCGTGCTGTGAGATGTTGTCGTGTCGAAGGGAGTACTAGAATATGACGTCTTGGTGTTACATTCCTTTCTTATGGCCTGTTCCTTATAGTCTGATCGGATATAGCGGCTTCAGTGGCCCATCTGAGAAAGTTATATATTGGAAAATTTAGGAAATTTGTGGGAAGTTCCTATGGGACCAAAGTGCTGAGGACATCGGCCCCAAGGCTTACATGCTTAATCTAATTTAAACTAACTTACGCTATGGACAACACGCACACCCATGCCGGAGGGAGGACTCGAACCTCCGACTGGGGGAATCGCGAAAACCGTGTTAGGGAGCTTTAGACGGCGCGGCTACTCAGCTCGGCTCTTGCATTGCTCTGGCGGTAGCCGTAGGACGCGGCAACGCAGACATGGCGAGCTATTGGTCTTCGGGTGGGATTGTAATGCATCGGCGACCTCGTGCAACTCTCCTTGTGTACTGAAATACCTATCTGTAGCTTCCACAACCTACGTATCACATATGGAGAGATATCGGTTTTTGCAGCAACATCATGGAATTCCATGCAAGCCCTTGCAACTTGCCCTGCGTTAATGTGGTAGCATGGCTTGAGACTGATTGAATACAACGTCCAGAATGACAACTGCCGGCTCTGAATGTCACTGGAGAACATCGGATCACCGGTACTCACTTCTTTCTGATACTGTAGTGCATAACACAGCGGATAGTTGGTGAATGATTTCAGTTGTTGCGTACACTGAAAGCGAATATCTCAGGCTGTATACCAATATCACTTTAACAGACAGTATCAAAGCAGATTTAACATACCGGTCCCAGATAATCGTGTTCCCCTAACTGTTTTAGCAGTGTACTCACAATTAAATGTATGTCGCTGTGGAATTGTTCTTTACAGGGGAAAATAAATATCTTGTCTCTGGTCGGGATATCTCATATCGCTCTTATTGCTCACGTTTTTAGTTACTTGTTGATGTTTAGTTGCATCCTTGTTGGGCATGTGGCAGCGGATGTCAATGATGCTGGTTTATTCGCTTCGAACAATAGTCTGGCCGGTCGCTGTAAACAATGTCACTTGTTCTCATTTCATGAGACAGTGATATTGGTCTCAATGTGGAGCCACTTTTTCTGGCTTTTAGCATCATATTAAATCATCATTCTACCCTGTTGTTGTTGTGGTGGTCTACACATCGAAGTCTCATTTAATGCACCTCTTCACTCTAGCGTATCCTGCGCAGGCCTCTTCATCTCTGCGTAACTACTGGAACCTACACCCATTTGAAACTGCTTGTTGTATTCATGCTTAGGTCTTCTCCTACAAGTCCCACACTTCCTCCTCTCCAGCACAACCTTGTTGATGCCTCAGGTTGCGTCCTGCCAACCAGCCCTTTCTCTAGTCGAATTGTGGCACAGATTTCTCTCGTCTGCACTCCCCAACTTGGATTCAGTACCTCCTCATTAGTTACTCCATCAAAATAAACTTTAGCATTATTCTGTACTGCCACATATCGAAAACATCTATTCTCTTCTTATCTGAAATGCTAATCAACCACGTTCTCTTTTCGTAGGCGGCGACAAGCGACACTCAGCAACTGACCGTCTAACACTTACATTTCTATTAGATTTTAACAAATACCTCTTTTTCATATGTGCTTATCGTGCAGTTACCCGTCAGCATTTCCTTCACTCTCTTCTGTTCAATCCTCAGTTATTTTGCTGCCCAAATAGCAAACCTAGTCAACTACTTTTGTCACCTTCTTCCCTGATCTCATTATCTCAGCATCACCTGGCTTAATTCGTCAACATTACATAATCCACGTTTTACTTTGAATGGTGTTTATTCTTACCTTTTGAATATACCATCCATTTCATTACACTGCTCTTGAACGTCCACTGGCATGTTGGACAGATGCACAATATCATCGCCAATCCTCGAATTCTTTGGTTATTATTGCTAAACTTTAAATTTAAGGTAGCAGTGTCGTCAGTGAAAGATGTCATTGACGACCTTTCATCTTAATATAAATACCTCTCTTGAACGTATCTTTTAATTTCGTCGTTGTTTCTTCGATGTATATATATATTGAACACTAGGGACGAAAGGCTGCATATCTGCCTTATATAATTTTTAATCCCAGCTCTGCATTCTTGTCTACCCCACCACCGGGCCCTTGTACAGATTGAATATTACACTATATTTTACTCCTAGTTTTCTCACAATTTCAACCATATTGCTCCATTTTGCATTGTCGAACGCTTTTTCTGGACCGTGTCTCGATTTTTCTCTTTTCTTGCTTCCACTGATAACCGCAACGTCAGAACTCACATTTTGGTGCCTTTTTTCTAACGCTAAACTGATCGCCGTAACAGAATCTCAGTTTTCTTTTCCAGTCTTGTGTATATTACTGTTGTCAGTAGCTGGGACGCATAAGCTGTGAAGCAGATTGTGCGATAGCTGTCACACCTCCAATATCCCTTGCTGTATCTGAGGTTGATATATGTTTCTTACCTCCGGTAGTAAGAATAGTTTTTACGGTCCTGTGACACACAAAGGCCACACACAAATATACAGGGTGGTCCACTGATCTTGACCTGGCCAAATATCTCACGAAATAAGCGTCAAACGAAAAAATTGCAAAGAACGAAACTTGTCTAGTCTGAAGGGAGAAACCAGATGGTGACATGATTGGATCCCTAGATGGCGTTGCCATAGGTCAAACTGATATCAACTGCGTTTCTGTTTTTAAATAGAAACCTCCATTTTTGTTACATATTCGTGTAGTGCGTAAAGAAATATGAGTGTTTTACTTGGACCACTTTTTTCTCTTTGTGATATAAGTCGCTGTAATAGTCACTAACATATGGCTCACAATTTTAGACAACTAGTTGGAAACAGGTAGGTTTTTTCTAAAAATTTAAATACAGAACGTAGGTACGTTTGAACATTTTATTTCGGTTGTTCCAATGTGATTTATGTACCTTTATGAACTTATCATCTCTGAGAACGCGTGATTACCTGTAAATACCACATTATGCAAGAAATGCTCAAAATGACGTCCGACAACCTCAATGCGTTTGGCAATACGTGTAACGACTTTCCTTTCAACAATGAGTAGCCCGCCTTCCGTAATATTCGCACGTGCATTGACAATGCTCTGACGCATGTTGTCAGGCGTTGTAGGTGGTTCGCGATAGCAAATATCCTTCAACTTTTTCCACAGAAAGAAATCCAGGGACGTCAGATCCTGTGAACCTGCGGGCCATGGTGTGGTGCTTCGACAGCCAAACCACCTGTTATGAAATATGCTATTCAATACCCCTTCAACCGCACGCGATTTATGTGCCAGACATACGTCATGTTGGAAGTACATCGCCATTCTGTCATACAATGAAACATCTTGTAGGAACATCAGTAGAACATTACGTAGAAAATCAGCATACATAGCACCATTTGGATGGCCATCGATAATATGGGGCACAACTAGCCTTCCTCCCATAATGCCGCACCATTCATTAACCCGCCAAGGTCGCAACCATCGTGGATTTTCCGTTGCCCAATAGTGCATATTATGCCGGTTTACGTCACCGCTGCTAATGAATGACGTTTCGTCGCTAATTAGAACGCGTCAAAGAATCTGTCATCGTCCCGTAATTTCTCTTGCGCCCCGTGGCAGAACTGTACACGACGTTCACAGTCGTCGCCATGCTATTCCTGTTACATAAAAATATGGTACGGGTGCAATCGATGTTGATGTAGCATTCTCAACACCGACGTTTTTGAGATTCCCGATTCTCGTGCAATTTTGTCTGCTACTGATGTGCCGATTAGGCGCGACAGCAGCTAAAACGCCTATTTGGGGATCATCACTTGTTGCAGGTCGTGGCTGACGTTTAACATGTGGCTGAATACTACCTTAAATAATGTAACTATCTTGCGAACGGTCCGGACTCTTGGATGTGTCCCCTCACGTTTCCACTTCACTATCATATCGGACATAGGGGAACTAGGGATGCTTAGGAGTGTGAAAATCTCGCGTACAGACGTATGACAAAAGTGACACCCCATCACCTGACCATGTTCGAAGTACCTGAGTTCCGCGGAGAGCCCCATTCTGCTCTTTCACGATGTCTAATGACTACTTACGTCGCTGACATGGAGTACGTTGCAGTAGGTGGCAGCACAATGCGTCTGATGTGAAAAAGTATTTTTCTGGATGTGTCCGGATACTGTTGATCAGATAGTAAAGAGAGAGAGAGAGAGAGAGAGAGAGAGAGAGAGAGAGAGAGAGAGAGATTAGTGATACTACTGATTTCTCATTTTTATACCGTCCTTTTGCTGGTATGTTTGTTAGCTTGTCCACGTCGTGATTCTAGTTTCTACACTGAAGCCCAGATGGAAACCCAGTTCTAAACAAAGAAAGGAAACCAGAAAGGTGGAAGGAGTATATAGGGGGTCTATCCAAGGGCGATGTTCTTCGGGACAATATTATGGAAATGGAAGAGGATGTAGTTGTTGATGAAATGGGAGATATGACACTGCGTGATGAGTTTGACAGAGCACTGAAAGACCTAAGTCGAAACAAGGCACCGGGATTAGACAACATTCCATTAGAACTACTGATAGCCTGGGGAGAGCCAGTCCTCACGAAACTCTACCATTTCGTGAGCAAGAAGGATGAGACAGGCGAAATACCATCAGACTGCCAGAAGAATATAATAATTCCAATCCCAAAGAAAGCAGGTGTTGACAGACGTTAAAATTACCGAATTATCAGTTTAATAAGCTCTGGTTGCAAAATACTAGCATGAATTCTTTACAGACGAAACTGGTAGAATCCGACCTCGGGGAAGATCAGTTTGGATTCCGTAGAAATGTTGGAACGCTTGAGGCAATACTGACCCTACGACTTATCTAAGGAAATAGATTAAGGAAAGACAAATGTGCGTTTCTAACATTTGTAGACTTAGAGAAAGCTTCTGACAGTGTTGACTGGAATACTCTCTTTCAAATTCTGAAGGTGGCACGTGTAAAACACAGCGAACGGAAAAAAAATTGAGTAGGAATTAAAATCCATGGAGAAGAAATAAAAACTAAAAATTTGATCTTCGCCGATGACATTGTAATTCTGTTAGAGACAGCAAAGGACCTGGAAGAGCAGCTGAGCGGAAAGGATAGTATCTTGAAAGGAGGATATAAGATGAACATGAAGAAAAGCAAAACGAGAGTAATGGAATGCAGTCGAATTAAATCGGGTGATGCTGAGGGAATTAGATTAGAAAATGAGACACTTAAAATAATAAAGGAGCTTAGCTATTTGGGGAGCTAAATAACTGATGATGGTCGAAATAGAGAGACTGACAATGCAAGGAAAGCGTTCCTGAAGAAGAGAAATTTGTAAACATCGAGTATAGGTTTAAGTCTCAGGAAGTCGTTTCTGAAAGTATTTGTATTGAGTGCAGCTTTGCATAGAAGCGAAACAGGGCTGATAAATAGTTTAGACCGGAAGAGAAGCTTTCGAAATGTGGTGCTAAAGAAGAATGCTGAAGACTATATGGTTCGATCACATAACTAATGAGGAGGTATTGAATAGAACTATGCAGAAGACACATTTGTGGTACAACTTGACTATAAGAAGGGATCGCTTGGTAGGACGTATTCTGAGACATCAAGGGATCACCTATTTAGTATTGGAGGTCAGCGTGGAGGATAAAAAGCTTAGAGGGAGACCAAGAGATGAATACACTAAACAGATTCTGAAGGATGTCGGTTGCAGTAGGTACTGGGAGGTGAAGAAGCTTGCACAGGATAAAGTAGCATGGAGAGCTGCATTCAACCAGTCTCTGGACTGAAGACCACTCAAACAGCACAGTGAAGCCTGAAGATGATACACTGGACCACCGAAACTGGTCGCAATATCTGCAGGTGTTTTAATTTTCTCTGCATAGTGAACAGCCGAAGTTACTTACATCATCCGCTGCTGCAATTGCAATCCTCGGAATTGTATTGATATTATTTTTCCGAAAATCTGATGAAACGTTACCAATCTCGTAGATTGTATGTAGCAACTTGAACAATTTCTGGTTACCACTTCGGACAACGGTTTTTTTAAATTCAATTGGAATGTTATCTGTCTTTTCTGTCTGTTTTGATTTTAAGCCTCCTAGAGCTCTGTTTTCCCTGAGAATAGTGGTGCACCACCCGTGTCTTCTTAATCAATTCAAATTTCATCTTGTATCACGTCACCAAATAAGTCTTCCCCCTCACAGAGGCCTCCACTTCTCACTCTGTAACATTTATGTAAAATGGTAGTTACTTATGGTTTCATGATATTCTGTAGTATGTTTTCAACGGATTTTGTGTGTGTGTATGTGTGTGTGTGTGTGTGTGTGTGTGTGTGTGTGTGTGAGAGAGAGAGAGAGAGAGAGAGAGAGAGAGAGAGAGGGAGAGAGAGGGAAGATGGCTTGGATAATATTCAACTTACAGTGTGGCACCTTGGTGAGAGACTTAGACGTGAGCCACGTAAGAGAACGCCATGGGCAGAGTAGGTAGCAATACATATAGACAATTTTTCTGCCGCTCTGACTGGACGAATGACGGAGCAGCCGCTCTTCACCCTGTGCTGCAGAGAGCTGGAAGGGTAGTGACGGGGAAGAGGTCATCGGCAACGGACGTTTGCCGGTTGCAGGCCCTACTCATTACTTCTATTACTGAATTCACTTAACTAACGGTCGATTTTTATCAATGGCCTAAGTTGTCAGTATTTCAGAAGTGTTTTTGGATAAATGTTCTCAAGTTTTTTGCTCATATTACATACCCGCAGTCCGTGAATGTGAGGTCGCATATGTGCTTAATATAAATGTTTTCAGGATAATATGCCTACAATTACATACTGGATATAACAATAGCGCGGAGTGGCCTCGCGGTTTGAGGCGCCATGTCACGGACTGCGCGGCCCCTCCCACCGGACTTTCGAGTCCGCCCCGGCATAGGTGTGTGTGTGTGTGTGTGTGTTGTTCTTAACGTAAGTTAGTTTAAGTAGTGTGTGAGTATAGGGACCGATGACCTCAGCAGTATGGTCCCTTAGGTATTCACACATATTTGAACATTTTTTGTTGTTGATATAATTAAATGTAAAGTGCACCGTATGGTGGATGTGAGGGCATTACCAGATGCTTAGTTAAACGCAGGAAATCACTTTTAAAACATTTTACACTGTTTAACGACACAAGGAAAGAGTAATCGAAGAATCTGTTCACAGTGCACCATTGCGTCTATACTCCCGCGTCCAAATCCAGCGAGTCCACGACCCGTGCTTCCACTGCAGCGAAAGAGATACCATCTGAAAGAAGCAGGTTAGTGGTATTCAGATCAATAAACGAGATGTATGATGGACTTGTATATCTCCAAAGACGACCTCCCCTCGTACAGTTGCTGTAGTATATACAGAGATTGATACTGGTCATGCAAACGCATGGGGTATGTTGTTGCTCTTAATTTTACCACCCGTCCTTTTCATTTCATCAAGGGTTGTTTTGAATTTTCTATGTGTTGATTCCTCCCAATTACCATTTCTTTTTCAATTTCTTCACACCTTTACTGCAGTCATTTCGTCCTGGCTATCCTAGACTTTCTAATTATTTCATCACTTAAGGATTTATATGGCTATATTTCTGCCTGTCCGTGAACATTTGTGTACTTCCTTCTTCCGTTGATCAACCGAAGTATATCTTCCTTTACTTGGGACTTCTTCGCAGTTACATTACTTGTACCTAGTTTGTCGGTCCATCATCTCTGATTACACTTTTCAGAGAGGTTTCCTTCTCTTCTACAGAAATGTTTGCTCTAGTATCCCTTATCCTTCGGAACCTTCAAACGTGCCTCATCATTCCTCAGAAATTAACTGTTCCACTTCGTTCCACGCTGTTTGTTGCGGACGATTCTTTTAAGCTTCTACATGCTTTTCATTATTACTACATTGTTATCTGCGTGTATATCACACACGGGTGCGGTCCAACGTCTAATTTTGGAATCTTTGTCTGATCATGCTGTAACAGAGCTGGAATCTTCCTATGTCTACATCTAGATCTACACATATACTCCCCAAGCCACTGTGCGGTGAGTGGTGGATGGTATCCGGTACCACTACTTGACATTTCCTTTCCTGTTCCACTCACAAATGGAACGAGGGAAAAACGACTTTCTGTGTCCCTCCACATCAGTCATAATTTCTCTCATACTATCTTCGTGATCCTTACGCGCAATGTATGTTGGCAGCAGTAGAATCGTTCGGCAGTCAGCTTCAAATGCCGGTTTCTCCAAAACAACGACGCCTTCTATCCAAGGATTCCAATTTGATTCCCCGAAGCATCTTCGTAACACTTACGTGTTGTTCGAACCTACAGGTGACCAATATAGCATCCCGCCTCTGAAATTCGTCTCTGGGTCTTCTTCAAGTATGTCTCCCCCTCTTGTGTTTCTGAAGAGGATATTCATTATCACCATCTTAAATTTATTCAACAATTCAGTTAATCTATCTCCTCTCTCTTTCATATTTCCGAGACCATATTCCCGAGTATTCCTTTCTTCACGTCTTTCCCCTACAGTTACGTTTATACTTTCATCTTATGTAGTGAATCACCCACTCAGTGTCCTCATGTATTTCACCACTACTTCTGTTTATACTTGCGATGTTGGCGTGTATATCTGAATTGTCGTTGTCGGCATGTTGAATATGAAGAGAACATTGCTGTCACTATATTGTTCACAATAGCTCACTCTCTGCCGTACCTTCCTATTCATAACGAATCCTACTTCCATTATACAATTTTCTCTTGGCTACTTATATTACCCTGTATTCGCCTGACCACAAATGATTATGATCTTCCGTTTCACTTCACTTACCTCCACTGTGTCTAGATTCAACCTTAGCAATTCCCTTTTCATAGACTTTTTAGCTTACCTACCACGTTCAAACTTCTGTTACTCTATACTACGACTCGTAGAACGTTATCCTATCGTTGGCTACTCAATTATCTTTTCATGGTCACCTCCCATCGGTCAGTCCCAACCCCCCCCCCCCCCCCCCCTCAGAGATCCGAATGGAGGAATGGGGGAGTAATCTGGAATTACACTTTTACAATTACAGATCATAGCTGATTCTTCCGCCATTTAGGGGCAGTTTACCACCCCAAGGCAAGAGATTTAAACGTAGCTTTATCTGTTTCTGCGCACGACTAGGGTGACTTCTTATGCCGGAAATGCCGATGATACTTATTCTTAAGTTACTCAGTAGCTGGGTTACTGCTGAAGTTACTTAGTCTGTCTCATAATCTTGAATTGGTGGCTGAATAGTTTTGTCACGACTGGCTCTTCGAAAAACCTCAATAATTCTTAAAATATGTCCTCTGTTCCTGGGATCTTATTTGGATTTACGTCTTTGTACTCTGATTTTCCTCGTGGTAACATATGTTCCATCGTCCCCTAATCTCTTCCTGTATTTTAGCCTTCCAATTTATATCCGTTGTAAAGCCCTTCTATGTATTCCTCCCTCTTTTCAGATGCCTCTTGTTTCACAGCACTGGGTTGCCTACTTAACTGTTGGTAGTCACAGGACGCCTTCTATTTTCTCTCTCCACCTCTTTGTAATTCTTTTTAATGTCCGTTATTCATGTTACTTCTACAGCCTTGCATTTGTGTTCTATCTTTTCCTACTCACCCATCTCCCAATACCCGTCAGTCTCATTTTTAGACCTCTGTAATTAGATTTTTTCATGTTTTCTCCAATCGTGAGTTAAACGCTCTCGTATTGACAAAATGTAGATATCGAAAGCACTGCATCGATTGAAGATCGCCGGCCGCGGTGGTCTCGCGGTTCTAGGCGCGCAGTCCGGAACCGTGCGACTGCTACGGACGCAGGTTCGAATCCTGCCTCGGGCATGGATGGGTGTGATGTCCTTAGGTTAGTTAGGTTTAAGTAGTTCTATGTTCTAGGGGACTGATGACCACAGCAGTTGAGTCCCATAGTGCCCAGAGCCATTTTTTATTGAAGATCAAACGTGTTATCTGTGACTATCTTGCTACTGCAATAGTATAATGCAAGCAAGTGGAAAACTATCATTCTATGGACAAGAATGGGGACTGAAATCAGCGGTGTCGTCTTCATTAAACCATAACGGCATTTGCCGTAAGAGCTGTAGGTGAGACATGCAAAGAATAGTGAACTTTCTGGTCAGATGAGGATTCGAAACTCGTTCCTCCCACCACCGAGTCCAATATCGAACGACAACTATCTCCATCACTAGTGGTGTGCTGACAAGTTGTAGGGACCTTTAACTGTTAGACCAACACTTAGTTAATACGGTGAACAATCTGTGCTACGTGTCGAGAAACTCATAGTTAGTACTTAGTTACTAGGACTATGTTGTGAATTAACAGAAGTGGTAATGGATTTTTACTCTACCACCTTCCCAAACAAAATTATACTAATTACGTATATTGTGTACAAAAGTTTTACTTCCATGTATCAGTCAGTATGAAATAGAAGTTTTAAAAGCGGCAACTGATGTACGTTTCCTCGGCGGTAGTTAATGTTATACCGCCAACATTGGCCGACAGGATTTCGATGTTGTCACTGCATTTCAATACCAGTCACGCACAGTGTTCAGCTGTCTTCGTGACTCGTGTCTTATAGCAAGTGTCAGCGCTGCGGCTTTTGTGGAAACACTCTTATGCAGTGTTACGACTAATGAGTCCAACCAACTGTCCACTCAACACCAGTGACCTCCTGACATACGTTGAATTGACTCATGAGGTATGCAGTAGCGAAGTTCATCTAGCGTCAGTGTAACTCTCCCCTGGAAAGGTAAAGCCGTCACCAAGCCGATGTTTGGTTTGAATACCTTAGGTGTGATGCCATTACCATCCTCTGATAGTCGAACAAAGGTGAAATAAATGAAAATTAACCGATAAAAGTCACTTCTAAGAACATTTCTTGTGACCAAACTCAGCAGTGTAGGTAAAATAATTTGAAAATGTGTTGAAACAGATTTGAGCACTACAAATAAACATTTAATTGGCGTTAAGATTGTATTTAATCAGTTTTATACACATAAAAGTCCTAGACTGGCTGGGATTGAAAAGTTTATCATTTTACCATTAGGCCACCGTTTTACCGGTTTCGACAAGTTGTTCCCATCTTCAAACGTTCTTCATCCTCAAAAATCATCGTGTAGACAAACAAACATAGTCAGTCACTTTGAACATGATAAAGAATTTTGACATTTCAATGATTGCACCTGTGGTCACACGGTAGAAGATGATGCAAGCGATCACTGACGTTATAAATTGTTATACAAATGTCAAAATCCTGATAAATTATAATCGTTATTCTTTTTCGACTCACAGCTCTCTCCTTTATAGCTCTTAAAATAAAATAATTTTCTTTCCCATTATGATAGTAACACCATTCACAGCGGAAAATTTGCAGAAGGAAGGAATAATTGAATTTACCGTCCTGTTAAAGGGTCAGTTTCATCTCTTAAATTTTTGTTTGGATCTGATTGCAAGTGATCAGATATTTGAAGAATCGAAACTGTAAATGAAAGCTAACTTTTTTATTGCAAGTATAAAACTCAGTTACCAGTTTTTGTGTTTTTATGTTGCTAACATAAAATTCTTTTTCGGTTAGGTGAGCTTCGTGTATGAACTAAAGATGAAATCCTAACAACTAAAAATTTGTGGAGTAAAGTTACTTCGCACTTTTTGCACTATTGTTAATCTTTCCATTTGTTCTCTATTCTATATGACTACGTATATGTATCGTTTATATTTTGTTGCCATTTTAGTATTTGTTAGTGTTTTCCAAATCTTTTTCCTTAGTTGGTCCGGGAAACCTTAGCGTATTATTTAAGTGCAGACTGTGTTACACTGGTTTCTACACAGTCTATACCATGCCGCATCAGATCATCGTTACTCCCTATAAGGCAGACGAAGTTACGCGTCAGCCGGTGTGACCGGTGAGTCATCTGCCCGGAACACAATGTTTTTAGCCTCAGCCATTTTTTTCTCGTGGCCTTTGATATGCAACATCGAATTTAGTATGATTTCATTGCCCTTCTTTTCTACTTGACGTCTTTTGATATTTGAGACAGGACTTCGGATATCTCTTCTCGCTTCATTGTTGCTTGTCTTCTCTTTTTAGAAGATGTACTGCTGTCGTCTCTGTTTTGAAAATTTACTGATGTCGGTTTGCACTTTCCCTATGAGTATTCTGAAGACAGTTGAAGCGTAGAAGAAATTTACACTCCTGGAAATGGAAAAAAGAACACATTGACACCGGTGTGTCAGACCCACCATTCTTGCTCCGGACACTGCAAGAGGGCTGTACAAGCAATGATCACACGCACGGCACAGCGGACACACCAGGAACCGCGGTGTTGGCCGTCGAATGGCGCTAGCTGTGCAGCATTTGTGCACCGCCGCCGTCAGTGTCAGCCAGTTTGCCGTGGCATACGGAGCTCCATCGCAGTCTTTAACGCTGGTAGCATGTCGCGACAGCGTGGACGTGAACCGTATGTGCAGTTGACGGACTTTGAGCGAGGGCGTATAGTGGGCATGCGGGAGGCTGGGTGTACGTACCGCCGATTTGCTCAACACCTGGGGCGTGAGGTCTCCACAGTACACCGATGTTGTCGCCAGTGGTCGGCGGAAGGTGCACGTGCCCATCGACCTGTGACCGGACCGCACCGACGCACGGATGCACGCCAACACCGTAGGATCCTACGCAGTGCCGTAGAGGACCACACCGCCACTTCCCAGCAAAATAGGGACACTGTTGCTCCTGGGGTATCGGCGAGGACCATTCGCAACCGTCTCCATGAAGCTGGGCAACGGTCCCGCACACCGTTAGGCCGTCTTCCGCTCACGCTCCAACATCGCGCAGCCCGCCTCCAGTGGTGTCGCGACAGGCGTGAATGGAGGGACGAATGGAGACGTGTCGTCTTCAGCGATGAGAGTCGCTTCTGCCTTGGTGCCAATGATGGTCGTATGCGTGTTTGGCGCCGTGCAGGTGAGCGCCACAATCAGGACTGCATACGACCGAGGCACACAGGGCCAACACCCGGCATCATGGTGTGGGGAGCGATCTCCTACACTGGCCGTACACCTCTGGTGATCGTCGAGGGGACACTGAATAGTGCGCGGTACATCCAAACCGTCATCGAACCCATCGTTCTTCCATTCCTAGACCGGCAAGGGAACTTGCTGTTCCAACAGGACAATGCACGTCCGCATGTATCCCGTGCCACCCAACGTGCTCTAGAAGGTGTAAGTCAACTACCCTGGCCAGCAAGATCAACGGATCTGTCCCCCATTGAGCATGTTTGGGACTGGATGAAGCGTCGTCTCACGCGGTCTGCACGTCCAGCACGAACGCTTGTCCAACTGAGGCGCCAGGTGGAAATGGCATGGCAAGCCGTTCCACAGGACTACATCCAGCATCTCTACGAGCGTCTCCATGGGAGAATAGCAGCCTGCATTGCTGCGAAAGGTGGATATACACTGTACTAGTGCCGACATTGTGCATGCTCAGTTGCCTGTGTCTATGTGCCTGTGGTTCTGTCAGTGTGATCATGTGATGTATCTGACCCCAAGAAAGTGTCAATAAAGTTTCCCCTTCCTGGGACAATGAATTCACGGTGTTCTTATTTCAATTTCCAGGAGTGTAGTTACTGCTTCAATGTACCACTAGTTTTTCAGCATGGGGCCTTTCCGGTCATATACTCGTTGTCGTGTGTGGTCTCGTAGTTTTCTAAATATATGTTTTGCCTTTTTCAACAGTTCTATTTTTTTACTAACGCTTGCTGGCGCATTCTGATGTTCCTCGTCCTGTGAGTTTTCAGTGATGCCGAGATCATCGTCGTTGACTGAATCATGTTAACTGTCAGCTTCAGCAACTTCCATTCCGTTTTCTTATTCTCCGGTGATAGTTTCCCTAATTTCTTCGTCCACATTTTTCCCACTTCGAGCCCGATGCTACAACTGAGGGGTCACTTTACCTTAACACAACACTTCCATGCGTCATTACTTTCGGTTTATTGTTTCCAATAAAGAATTGTCCAGGGTCAGAAATTTCTCACACATGTTCACTGATCAGTTTCATTACCGATGGAGACGTCCTACCTTGCATAGAGTCACATGAGTATGTGCTTTTGTAAATCTACACTTGCTTTTCGATTGCCACTTAATTTGTCATGCCAAAGGGTTTCAGACCACACTGCTTCTCTGACACCGTAAACTATCCCATATGAGCTAAGGACTTCAGTGACGTACTCGAGCGGCATTTAGTACTGTAAATTAGGGACTCTCGTAGATCGTAAGCCGATAACTGCGTATGTAATTAATTTTCTGCTAACAGAGCTGCACCACTTGCATGCGATGCAAATAGACATGGGTATGCCGCGAGTAAGGTGTGCCTTCGTCCAGTGAAACAAGCACGGCATCCCGGGAACTAAGCCCGGCCCCTGACACGTCGCTGACAGCGCCTGTTCACATACTCACAGGGGAACCTCCCCACCGCAACCCCCTCAGATTTAGTTATAAGTTGGCCCATTGGATAGGCCTTGAAAAACTGAACACAGATCAATCGAGAAAACAGGGAGAAGTTTTGTAGAACTATGAAAAAAATAAGAAAAACTATACAAAATGAGTAGTCCATGCGCAAGACAGGTAACATCAAGGAGAGTGTGAGCTCAGGAGCGCCGTGGTCCCGTGGTTAGCGTGAGCATCTGTAGAATGATAGGTCCTTGGTTCAAGTCTTCCCTCGTGTGAAGAGTGTAATTTTTTATTTTTAAAAGATTATTATCTGTCCGTCCGTTTAGTTTTCATCACTTTCTTGGGAGTGGTTATCACATCCACAAGAAAATCTGAATCGGGCAAGGTAGAAGAATCTTTTCACCCATTCGCCAAGTGTACTAACGCACATGCCGTTACCAGTGTCGTATAGAGTGTTTTCCTGTGGAGGAATCGGTTGACCTATGACCTTGTGATCAAATGGTTTCGGTTCCCATTGGGGAGGCACGGCTTTTCGTCTACTAATCGCACGGTTTTGCGGTGCGGCAGCAAAACACAGACACTAAACTTACTACAGTGAACAGAGACGTCAATGAACGAACGGGCAGATCATAACTTTGCGAAAATAAAGAAAGTAAACTTTTCACTCGAGGGAAAACTTGAACCAAGGGCCTCTCGTCCCACAGCTGCTCACGCTAACCACAGGACCACCGTGCTCCAGATATAACACATTCCTTGATGTTGCCCATCTTTCGCATGGACTACTCAGTTTGTATATTTTGCTTAATTTGTTATAGTTCCACACAACTTCTTCCTATTTTCTCGATTGTTCTGTCTTCCGTTTTTCAAGGCCTATCCACTGTGCCAACTTATAACTAAACCTGAGGGGGGTGCCATGGGGAGGTTCCCTTGCCAGTAAATGACTCAGCGGCTAGTAGCTTCTATTTCGCGTCCCTGCCCGTCTGAGCTGATGCTAAACAATAGAGCAGGCGGTTCCATAGCGTGGTGGACTCCGATGATCTAACGGAAGGCGGTAGAGTGACGATGTTTCTTCGGCCACTCGGAGGTAGCCCGTTGCATGGCGCCTTCTGGTTAGATGCACTTCTCTGGCTAAGTTGCCAGTACTTGTACAGTCTTGGCCAGGCGTCTTGACGTCAAGAAGTCCCATTCGTCACGTGGTCCTTCTGTTGAAATGCTATAAGTAATAATGATAACACGACTAGTTGTCGACCAGCACTCTTAACGGTATGAAATCGAGAGATGAAAGGAAGTATATGGAGCACCAAAAGGGTGTATTATAGGGTCGTTAATGCTCACAATATATGAAAATGAGCTAGTAGGAAGTATCGCAACATGAGACTTTTGTAGGCAGGAAAGAACCAATGAGAGGAAATTTTAGCGAAATGTAGGAAGAACTCTAGAGCAACGATGGTTGGTGCAGAGGCTGCAGGTTCACCCAGAAAGTAAATAAATGTAAAAAAAAAAAAAAGTGCGTAAACAAGCGGTGACATCTATTAACGTACCGATGACGCTTTTGATGAAAACTAGTTATAAACAACAACAACCATAAAATATATCGGTGCTGCCTAAAGCGGATGATGCCATAGAATTAATTATCAGAAAAACGGATGCCAGGTTGAGATACAGTAGAAAAATCTTGAAGAAATGCAATTCACGAAAGAAGTTGTAGCCTCATTTACAATATCCATTAATATCTGTGCATCGATGTTTTTTTTTTTTTTTTGCTGAGTGTTGAAAAGGTCAAAAACAAGTTTCAGCGTCTTTGTACAACGAACTAATTGCAGCGTTGAACTGGGGGAATAATAGCGGCATGTGATCTAGTGACGCTAGAGACCTACCTACTGATAATATTCACTCGGCAATAGAGCAGTTTTGGTAGCGCTTGTAAGTTAACAATCTCTTGACGAAATAAAATGCTTCCTGCTGCTTTTGTGACGCTAGTTACAGTATCTATTAATTTTTACTGCCGCGCTTTCATTGTTGTTGTTTATTGATAGAGCTTTTAGTGAATGCATTTAATAAACGAAATCCTGATGCACAGCAGGGTAGCTCTGATATATAAAATCTTACGGCACTGTCAATAAGGGGTCTTATATACCACGCTAATAATTTCATTCTCTCACATTGCAGGATAGTTATCTGTAATTGCCTATTAAAGCGAGACCTTAATCATATTTCAGTGCCATATCCACGTCATTTGCATCGAGGTGCTCATAACCATACTGCAGAATATCCTTACAACGTCATAGCTCGGTTCTGGGTTATAACCATAAAAGAAAAACACTAAGGACATAGTAGTAGCTGTGGCACAATCAACGATTACCTCTTTTATATTCTACTCTTATTTCATATCTTATCCGCCCAACCACATTTGTATTTGATGCTACAACATTACTAAGTAACGACCATTAAGTGGAGAATATCCGTATAATCCGAAACTCTGTTGCAGAGCAGACACCAACAAGCAACGTATTTACATTAATTCGTTAATACTATTTACTTTTTTGTTAAGTAGCGTTTTTACTGGGTTGAGAAGTGTATCGTGAGCCCTAATCACACTGCTTTTGTCAAAAGTCGACAGCGTTTACCCATTAGTTCTCAAAATATGAATAGAAATGAATAGAAAAGGTATTCGTATCTACAGTAGAATTAGTTAATTTCAGAAATCACTTTAACTTCCTAGATATTCTCGTAATCTTCGATTTACCACATGCGGAGAAGATTGTTTGATTGTTATTATTATAGAGATTGACTTCTCCCTCAACAATATCATACGCTTCAGATCTCTATACAAGAGTTATGACCTTGGGATCTGGTTCAGACTAGTTAGCATCTTCATATTAGCTTCATTAATTAACTTGTGAGTGTCACATAGTTGCCTCTTGACTGAGTACCAGAATAGAAGAACAAACGATTAGGACTGATCTTCACATAAAGTTTTCCTGAGCCAATTACTTTAAATCTATGGCTTTCCTCTGTATAATTCTATGTGTTTCCAAAAACTACTTGGAGTTACCTATGGGATTGCACTAACTCAATGAAACTAGAAAAAATGACGAGAAATGGGCAATGTGCCACTGCTCTCGTCAAAGGATTGGATGAAAATTATAAAAAGAATATTCCGTCTCTTATTGTTGACGCCAAATAATAGAAAAGTTATGGGATAGTCACCCGAATCATTTATTACCCAATAATAAGCATCGTTGCCACAATATCCAGATAATGA
Organism: Schistocerca gregaria; assembly: GCF_023897955.1. Classification (NCBI taxonomy): domain Eukaryota; kingdom Metazoa; phylum Arthropoda; class Insecta; order Orthoptera; family Acrididae; genus Schistocerca; species Schistocerca gregaria. The sequence continues at coordinate 336,989,619 of NC_064927.1, forward strand.
TAATAATTTCGTTTGGCTCAAAGAGCTAGCGCAACTCTCTGAAGAAAAGTGGGAAACCACTGACCCCTACAACGTCTTCATACCAGAACTCTTAAAAGAGCAATGTTATAAGACGTAAGGGCTCCTGTCACGGGGATATCATTTGTTTAGATTATAATGAATAGGGTAAAATTGTTTCATACGCTCCATCCATCGACACGTTCTTTCACAAATTTATGAAATCAACAACCTAGTAACATCTGTGAAGAAAAATGAGTCGGTTTGAGGACAGAACATGAAATACGCGGCCCTCTGCAGTTGTTATTCTGTAGTTTTAGCGGCTCAGCAATCGAGGTACAGTTTGGATAATTTATCACTATTATATTGAGGGACCGTAGCTGAGGAGAGTTCGAGTTCTCATATTCGATCACAGAATCCCAGAAATTGTTAGCGAAACTTGGAATAAGTTCAGAGAGTGAAAAGAGCATGTTATGATTGATTTAATTTGTATCAGAAACGTTAACGAAAAGGAACAGAATGTTAAATTACATTAGCACCAAGCACCTTGCGACATAATTATGCAAGAAATAATTTTTATCACTTGCTCTCACTTCGGTACGATGGTTGAATAATCTGAGAAATTGGAAAACTCATTCAGACTGTGTAAGATGCTACAATGATTGGAAACGAATTGCTGAAGTTCGACGACCTCAAGTAATGGGAGATTTTAAAGTCTGACATTTGCTGAAGCAAAATGTTTTGCAGTACCATTTGCTAATAGCAAAAAGGCTGAAATTTCAGTAACGAAATAAATCATTTCTACAGTCAATGGCGAATATGACGACCTTCAAAGAAAGTTGAACTAGTAAGTTATCTAGAAGAACTGTAGTGTCGAATCCATGCCAAATAACACGCTTTCCCCAACGCAGAAATCCTGAGTCCTCACCTGAACTACCGTTTCAAGTTTCTGGTAGAATTTGATAATAGTAATACGCCACAGTAACTTTCTATTCATCCCTGAGAAGCAAACAGTTTTAGGACAGAGAAATGCAATTACAACCTTACATTTCTACCGTAAACAATACAGTGACTCTGATTAAGTCTTTCGTTTGATGGCTTTTATAATAAACACTTGACGCTGCAGTACATCATAGCCTAAAGCGATATTTTTATTCAAACTCACCTAAAAAAGTGTTGGGCATTGTTAATGTCCAGTTTACTTTTAACATATTGAGAAGCCTTCATCCGTTGTAGCACAGAAAATGAGCGAGCAAATAATTATGTAAAATGAGTAATGGTATGTCCATTTGGCTTCTGACTCAGCTGAAAAAAACTCTCGAATTTACTGCTATGCAGTAAGCATATGTTACAGCTAGTCAAGAGAGTACTAGAGAAGGAAGGAAAACAAGTGTAAAGTATGTAAATTGTTATGGATATAGTTTCCGTGGAAAACAACTTTAGCCGCTTTTTGCATACTGTAAGGTGTACTGTTTCCATCTCTATAGTCTATTTCCTCAGAACATGATATTTGTTCCATCAAAATCTGAATTATCAAAACACATAACTTCATGAACGGTATGTGCACCCTGATTCACACAGTAGTTTCTCGAAGTTTCTGTACTCGAAACAGTATAACATACATTATCTGACAGAAACATCCAGACACCTTTAAAAAACGTCATACACGGTGTTTCCATTCTTCGCCATTACGACTACTAGAACTATGCTGGAGAGATTTTCGGTTTGGTATCTGAATGCCTGTCGAGAGTTTCAAAACCTGAAACCAAAGAAGGTAGTGCTAGAATGAAATTTTTCACTGTACAGCGGAGTGTGCGCTGATGTGAAACTTTTTTTTTTGGTCATCAGTCTACTGACTAGTTTGATGCGGCTCGCCACGAATTCCTTTCCTGTGCTAACCTCCTCATCTCAGAGTAGCACTTGCAACCTACGTCCTCAATTATTTGCTTGTTGTATTCCAATCTCTGTCTTCCTCTACAGTTTTTGCCCTCTACAGCTCCCTCTAGTATCATGGAAGTCATTCCCTCATGTCTTACCAAATGTCCTATCATCCTGTCCCTTCTCCTTATCAGTATTTTCCACTTATTCCTTTCCTCTCCGATTCTGCGTAGAACCTCCCCATTCCTTTCCTTATCAGTCAACCTAATTTTCAACATTCGTCTGTAGCACCACATCTCAAATGCTTCGAATCTCTTCTGTTCCGGTTTTCCCACAGTCCATGTTTCACTACCATACAATGATGTACTCAAGGCGTACATCCTCAAAAATTTCTTCCTCAAATTAAGGCCGGTATTTGATATTAGTAGACTTCTCTTGGACAGAAATGCCTTTTTTGCCATAGCGAGTCTGCTTTTGATGTCCTCCTTGCTCCGTCCGTCATTGGTTACTTTACTGCCTAGGTAGCAGAATTCCTTAACTTCATTGACTTCGTGACCATCAATCCTGATGTTAAGTTTCTCGCTGTTCTCATTTCTACTACTTCTCATTACCTTCATCTCTCTCCGATTTACTCTCAAACCATTCTGTGTACTCATTAGACTGTTCATTGCGTTCAGTAGATCATTTAATTCTTCTTCACTTTCACTCAGGATAGCAATGTCATCAGCGAATCGTATTATTTATATCCTTTCACCTTGTATTTTAATTCCACTCCTGAACCTTTCTTTTATTTCCATCATTGCTTCCTCGATGTACAGATTGAAGAGTAGGGGCGAAACGCTACAGCCTTGTCTTACTCCCTTCTTAATACGAGTACTTCGTTCTTGATCGTCCACTCTTATTATTCCCTCTTGGTTGTTGTACATATTGTATATGACCCGCCTCTCCGTATAGTTTACCCCTACTTTCTTCAGAATCTCGAACAGCTTGCACCATTTTATATTGTCGAACGCTTTTTCCAGGTCGACAAATCCTATGAGCGTGTCTTGATTTTTCTTTAGCCTTGCTTCCATTTTTAGCCGTAACGTCAGAATTGCCTCTCTCGTGCCTTTACTTTTCCTAAAGCCAAACTGATCATCACCTAGCGCATTCTCAATTTTCTTTTCCATTCTTCCGTATATTATTCTTGTAAGCAGCTTCGATGCATGAGCTGTTAAGCTGATTGTGCGATAATTCTCGCACTTGTCAGCTCTTGCCGTCTTCGGAATTGTGTGGATGATGCTTTTCCGAAAGTCAGATGGTATGTCGCCAGACTCATATATTCTACACACCTTCCTGAATAGTCGTTTTGTTGCCACATCCCCTAATGATTTTGGAAATTCTGATGGAATGTTATCTATCCCTTATGCCTTGTTTGACCGTAAGTCCGCCAAAGCTCATAGAGGCTTTCAACGTATTCTTTCCACCTATCTGCTATCTCTCCTCTGCATTTAACAGTGGAATTCCCGTTGCACTCTTAATGTTACCAACGATGCTTTTAATGTCACCAAAGGTTGTTTTGACTTTCCTGTATGCTAAGTCTGTCCTTCCGACAATCATATCTTTTTCGATGTCTTCACATTTTTCCTGCAGCCATTTCGTCTTAGCTTTCCTGCACTTCCTATTTATTTCATTCCTCAGCGACTTGTATTTCGGTATTCCTGATTTTCCCGGAACATGCTTGTACTTCCTCCTTTCATCAATCAACTGAAGTATTTCTTCTGTTACCCATGGTTTCTTAGCAGCTACCTTCATTGTACCTATGTTTTCCTTCCCAACTTCTGTGATGGCCCTTTTTAGAGACGTCCGTTCCTCTTCAACTGTGTTGCCTACTGCGCTATTCCTTATTGCTGTATCTATAGCGTTAGAGAAGTTCAAACGTATCTCGTAATTCCTTAGAACTTCCGTATCCCACTTCTTAGCGTATTGATTCTTCCTGACTAATGTCTTGAACTTCAGCCTACTCTCCATCACTACTATATTGTGATCTGAGGCTATATATGCTCCTGGGTACGCCTCACAATCCAGTATCTTATTTCGGAATCTCTGTCTGACCATGATGTAATATAATTGAAATCTTCCTGTATCTCCCGGCCTTTTCCAAGTATACCTCCTCCTCTTGTGATTCTTGAACAGGGTATTCGCTATTACTAGCTGAAACTTGTTACAGAACTCTATTAGTCTTTCTCCTCTTTCATTCCTTGCCCCAAGCCCATATTCTCCTGTAACCTTTTCTTCTACTCCTTCCCCTACAACTGCATTCCGGTCGCCCATGACTATTAGGTTTTCCTCCCCCTTTACATACTGTATTACCCTTTCAGTATCCTCATACACTTTCTCTATCTGTTCATCTTCAGTTTCCGACGTCGGCATGTATACCTGAACTATCGTTGTCTGTGTTGGTCTGCTGTCGATTCTGATTAGAACAACCCGGTCACTGAACTGTTCACAGTAACACACCCTCTGCCCTACCTTCCTATTCATAACGAATCCTACACCTGTTATACCATTTTCTGCTGCTGTTGATGTTATCCAATACTCATCTGACCAGAAATCCTTGTCTTCCTTCCGATTCACTTCACTGACTCCTACTATATCTAGATTGAGCCTTTGCATTTCCCTTTTCAGATTTTCTAGTTTCCCTACCACGTTCAAGCTTCTGACATTACACGCCCCGACTCGTAGAACGTTATCCTTTCGTTGATTATTCAATCTTTTCCTCATGGTAACCTCCCCCTTGGCAGTCCTCTCCCGGAGATCCGAATGGGGGACTATTACGGAATCTTTTGCCAATGGAGAGATCATCATGACACTTATTCAACTACAGGCCACATGTCCTGTGGATACACGTTACGTGTCTTTAATGCAGTGGTTTCCATTGCCTTCTGCATCCTCATGTCGTTGATCATTGCTGATTCTTCCACCTTTAGGGGCAATTTCCCACCCCTAGGACAAGTTAGTGCCCTGCACCTCTATCCGCTCCTCCGCCCTCTTTGACAAGGCAGTTGGCAGAATGAGGCTGACTTCTTATGCCGAAAGTCTGCGGCTGCCAATGCTGACTATTTATCAAAATTTAGGCAGTGGCGGGTATCTTACCCGGGACCGAAGACGTTTTGATTATGAATCAAAGACGCTACCCCTTTTTTTTTTAATCTCATTTTGTTCGATTTTGTTCGTTGCATCTGCTCGGGGCGGAGGTCGTGAGACATCCATTTATGTTCGTTTTTGATCGATTGACTCAGATTTTTTATTACAGAGGAGTTTTTTTTTCGGTATGCGAACCGCCAGGCGACGGACGCGCATCGCACGTTTAAGGAGACGCGGCCGGCCACACAGGCGACCACGACACTCCCAGGCGTCCGAAGCGGGGCAAACGCCGCGCGCTGCAGTATACGTAGCCGACCCTCAGCCAGACGTGGCCCGGGAACCCCTAGACCACGGGTACATGAAACTTACTGGCAGATTAAAACTATGTGCCAGACCGAGACTCCTTTACCTTTCGTGGGCAAGCGCTCTACCAAGTGAGCTACCCAAGCGCGACTCACGCCCCGTCCTCACAGCTTCAATTCCGCCAGTACTTCGTCTCCTACCTTCCAAACTTCACAGAAGCTCTCTTGCACGTTCTCAGTAAGCAAAAAAGGAAAGAAGAAACCTGAAACCGTAGCTTTCTACAATGAAGCAACATGTCGAGCGGACGTTGTTGATCAAATGACCTGTAAATATACTACAAAGGATGCATGTAGGAGACGCCTAATGCATGCCTTCTGCTACATCTTGGACATAAATGCGTGGGTCACCAACAACGTAGTAACGAAGGAGGAAATGGAAGGGAAGAAGTTCATACTTCAGCCGGCAGGTGAACTCAAGGGATCGAAACAGCAAGAACATCAAGCAAAGGAAGAAAACACGAGACAAAAAATCACCTAAAAGGGGAAGAAGTGTTAAATCAGCCTCTGCAAAAGGTAATAAGACCAGCGAAAACTGGGTAGTGTGCCACAAAGATGTGTGCGGAAAATGTGCGCCTTGAACAGAAATTACCCGTGCTAGGTGTGTGTAGCTGATTCCAATAACTTGCCTGAAAAGGTATAGGAAGCGGCGTGTAAAACACATGCGAGAATCAGACGGACCATACACACTAAACATATCTAGAAGGCTGCACATACAGTTAATGAAAATATACAGTTTACAGAAATTTTCAGTATTAGCAACAATAAATTTGTAAGATACTTGGTTGTAGAAATAAATAAGTAATAATTACTTATCGTGTTAAATAATTATTGTTATTACTAGAAAAAAAATTTATGGGTTAACGAACACTAAACGGAGTACTTGTTCAAGTCAGATATGAAAATGTTTTATGTTGGATCAGCTCCTTTCCACCATTTTAGGAATGTCAGAAACTCCGCCGTCCTGGCTCAAAACATACGGCAGTTAGAGTACGTAATTTGGTCTGGCGTACAGGATAGTAATTTAAATGATGCTCCAAACCGACTGCGTATAAAGGAATGATGATATTTGATAACACATAATGTTAGAAGCTAGACGACACACTTGTTAATAATGTACCGGACTTTTCAAGCTTCCAGTCGGTACAAAATTACAAGTAGTCTGAACAACGCTATTCATATACGAAGATACAGTTTGCTCACAGGTCAACAGCATCGTTATGACTGGCAAATATACACTGCTTACAGATCCGGATGTTCACCGCACTACTTTACGTCTTACATCGGTTCTTATTAACGATCGTGACAGCTCTCCAGAATGTACGCAAACTCTTGGCGTCGGACACAGCTTACCTGGGACAATGTCATAGAAATAAATGCAGGCAGTATCGCTGCAAAATATTTTGCGAAATATCTGTATTAAAATCAGCGTCACAGAACCATTTATTGTTTATCAGCTTACAGGTTTCATTATTAGAGTATCAGCATAATCAAGATGATATTGGAGACCTTAGCCGATAGTACATTTCTTAAGGAATTACTACATTCTATTTGCATTATACGCTGTTGGAAGAAACTAGTACACACCTTTAGACGTTTCGAATCCACTTAAGACGTATGGTTGCAACAGTGTATATGGAGCACATGAAATTATTACATTGACAGAGAATAATACATGCGGCTCTGAGGTTCCAGGTATTGACCTACTCTGAAACATTCATATTTGTGCGTGGTGATGCCTCCACGGGGGCAGTGCAACTACTCATTCGCATCCACTTCATTACACAGATGACTTGAGAGTTGACAATACGTTCTTAGGATGTAAAGGTTGGCTACAGCGCGCATACACAAGCTCTGGAATCAAAGATATTGTTGTCGCGCTTCGCAGCGCACGGATTAACTAGTGGCAGTCTTGAAGCCAGTGTAGGAGCCCGCCGGCTGTGGTGCGCACGTGTGTTGGGCGAGGGGTCGTCGCCGAGCTGCCGTGCTGCTGTGTCCGCCAGCTGTCACACAGGATTTGGTAGTGAGTTGATATTTTTTGTAATTTGCATCTCGCTTATTAATTGAAAGAAAAGGGTTTGTGTATGTGCGTAGCAGCAGACGGTAATTTTGATAATGATAGGAGTTGAATTCTTAAGGGAAACCATTGTTAGATTAAGTATTGATTCCTTTTGTAATTGTCAGGGCATTGTGTCCCTATATATTTAATTGAGAAATGTTTCAGTCTGTCTCAAGAGTTTGATTAATTTTGCAATATTGCTTTGATGCCACTGTAGGCAGATTTACATACGAAGCGATTGTTCTAAGAGCTTCTAGCGTTTTGTTAATTGAATGAAATAGAACCGCTTTATGAGTTTTTTTTAAAAAAAAGAATTAGGTCTGTTGGTTATCATTTATCGAGTTTAGATTTCACCAAAACCTTTCTCTTGAATTATATGTAGTTGTAGTAAGCAGCAGCAGTCGTAGTAACAGCAGGAGCTTCCATACAGAACATGCATTGCACTCTGCATAAATAGCAGGTTTTTTTATGTTTTGTTAAATAATGGAACGCAGCAGATCGAGCAGTGGCAGAAGAAAGACCAAGTAAGTTATTTGTTGCGCACAGGACCAAATATACACACACATATACTCCTGGAAATGGAAATAAGAACACATTGACACCGGTGTGTCAGACCCACAATACTTGCTCCGGACACTGCGAGAGGGCTGTACAAGCAATGACCACACGCACGGCACAGCGGACACACCAGGAACCGCGGTGTTGGCCGTCGAATGGCGCTAGCTGCGCAGCATTTGTGCACCGCCGCCGTCAGTGTCAGCCAGTTTGCCGTGGCATACGGAGCTCCATCGCAGTCTTTAACGCTGGTAGCATGCCGCGACAGCGTGGACGTGAACCGTATGTGCAGTTGACGGACTTTGAGCGAGGGCGTATAGTGGGTATGCGGCAGGCCGGGTGGACGTACCGCCGAATTGCTCAACACGTGGGGCGTGAGGTCTCCACAGTACATCGATGTTGTCGCCAGTGGTCGGCGGAAGGTGCACGTGCCCGTCGACCTTGGACCGGACCGCACCGACGCACGGAAGCACGCCAAGACCGTAGGATCCTACGCAGTGCCGTAGGGGACCGCACCGCCACTTCCCAGCAAAATAGGGACACTGTTGCTCCTGGGGTATCGGCGACGACCATTCGCAACCGTCTCCATGAAGCTGGGCTACGGTCCCGCACACCGTTAGGCCGTCTTCCGCTCACGACCCGTCATCGTGCAGCCCGCCTCCAGTGGAGTCGCGACAGGCGTGAGTGGAGGGACGAATGGAGACGTGTCGTCTTCAGCGATGAGAGGCGCTTCTGCCTTGGTGCCAATGATGGTCGTATGCGTGTTTGGCGCCGTGCAGGTGAGCGCCACAATCAGGACTGCATACGACCGAGGCACACAGGGCCAACACCCGGCATCATGGTGTGGGGAGCGATCTCCTACACTGGCCGTACACCTCTGGTGACCGTCGAGGGGACACTAAATAGAGCACGGTACATCCAAACCGTCATCGAACCAATCGTTCTACCATTCCTAGACCGGCAAGGGAACTTGCTGTTCCAACAGGACAATGCACGTCCGCATGTATCCCGTGCCACCCAACGTGCTCTAGAAGGTGTAAGTCAACTACCCTGGCCAGCAAGATCTCCGGATCTGTCCCCCATTGAGCATGTTTGGGACTGGATGAAGCGTCGTCTCACGCGGTCTGCACGTCCAGCACGAACGCTGGTCCAACTGAGGCGCCAGGTGGAAATGGCATGGCAAGCCGTTCCACAGGACTACATCCAGCATCTCTACGATCGTCTCCATGGGAGAATAGCAGCCTGCATTGTTGCGAAAGGTGGATATACACTGTACTAGTGGCGACATTGTGCATGCTCTGTTGCCTGTGTCTATGTGCCTGTAGTTCTGTCAGTCTGATCATGTGATGTATCTGACCCCAGGAATGTGTCAATAAAGTTTCCCCTTCCTGGGACAATGAATTCACGGTGTTCTTATTTCATTTTCCAGGAGTATATATATATATATATATATATATATATATATATATATATATATATATATATATATATATTAGGCGGTCTCTGTAATAGTAAAGTTAACAATAGTACAAGCACGAGATTTTCAGTAGGAAACACGAGATAAGAAGTAAGAGCTTACGACATTCAGTCTAATACCGTCATGTGATACGTTATTCCACGTCTGCTCGACCTGCTCACGTAGTTCTGTAAGACGTATTGGTTGACGAGTCGTACGAGTTTCTTCTCGTCCGGTCATATCCCACATATGCTCGATCGGAGAACACTTCGGAGATAGCGCCGGCCAGGGCTATTCCTGCACTTCTTACAGACCACATTGAGTTCACGGGCAGTGTGTGGGCGGGCACCATCCTGCTGGAAGAACATATCACCGACCGATTGCAAGAACAGCGACACAACGGTCTGATAACATTCTGCACGTGCTGAGCGCTGGTTGGCCTCCTCTCCAGAAACACCAAAGGTAAAGCTGAGTTGTAGCTGATCGCATCCGCAGAGCACAAGACCTGGGGTGAGGTTAACGTGCCCTGGACGAATTCGCTCTACGAGATGGAATGGTCTAATAACATTCTGCACGTTCCGAGTGCTGGTTAGCGACCCCTCCACAAACAACAGAGGTAAACGAGAATTGTAGCTGATCGCATCGCCGGGCCACCAGACGTAGGGTGAGGTTGCCGTGCCCTGGACGAATTCACTCTACGAGATTATAGATGGGTCGAACTCGTTCATTCGCGTCATCTACTTCATTCATTTCACTCTTTGCCGTGGAGCGTTCAAATGAAGTAGTTCATTCATGAAGTACGGAAGCCTGGCGAAGTTGCCCAGTTCGCCGCTCAGCCGCGGCTACGCTCGCTTCGGCTCGCTCGTACAATAAAGCTTTGTAATATTTCATAATTTTACCAACAGATGGCCGAACTATGCAGTAACGTGCACGCAACGTTTTACGCTCTTACAGCGTCTGCGTTAACTTAATAGAGCATGGTCGAAGGGGACAAAGGAAAGATAAAACAGCGAAGCATGTCACATATAAAGAAGGTATTACTTTTAATCTTGCTCCACATTTTCTCATGAAGCGCCAAAAAAAAGTCTTCATCTGCCAAGTGAAACCTTATTTGTTTCATTCATGGACTGAAAACTAGGGCTACCAACGAAATGGAGTACAATTTTACGTTCGTTTTAAAATTTAGTCCAAAATGGAATGAGTATGTTTACCACTGTCACAAAGTCTATATACCTACGTTACGTAATTATTCAGAAATTTTCCTGTATATTTTATTTTTGTTGAGTACAATAACCCTCTAAATTCAAATCGTAAACTGTCACCTGTAGTCATTGGTAAGATTTCAGGTAAAATCCCTCATTATTTTATTCTGAAAGCAGTTTTTGTTTCTGTTCACGCTTATACAATGGCTAGCAAACTCACGATCGCCTAAAAGTAGTGAAATTTGGGGTTTCTTCTCCGGTTTAGGTGATGGGAAAGCAAAGTGCAACTGTTGCTGTAAGTGTATTTCACCGCGCGATTCGTCGACTGGCAGTAGAGGGGGGACTGAAGTGAAGGGAGAATGAGTAATGTAGCGCCGATGTAATGGGAAAGGGAGAGTGGAGGAGAGTGAGTGAACTAGACAAAAGCGTGGAGTGTGCTATCTGTGAAGAGTTTGAAGTGACAGTTCATTGAAATTGAGTGGTTAGTTCACACTTCACTGGAGTGAAGCGTTCATTTGAACGACTCATTCACGAGCTCCCCACCACTATACGAGACAGCGCTCGCCGTACGCACAGACGATCACTACTTGCTTGCAAGCAGAATCAACTTCTATCGCTGGAGAGCACGGCAACAGCCGAGCTGTACACGTGAATACTCTATAGTGAGTGGAAGACGGCCTTGGGGTGTGCGTGCCCTTAGTCCTTCTGCTAATAACTGGTTCACAACAGTTCGTATTGACATGCCTGGAATCACAAGCCCTGTCATCTGTTCTGTGGTAGCTGTAAGATCTGCCACTGCTACCCTTACAAAAGACGATCCTGGCGGGAGTCTGTGCTGCGTGGACCTCCGGAATCTAGTCTACGAATGTTATCATTGATACGAGCATCGTTGCACAATTGACGCAGCACGTCCAACTTGAGTGGCAATTCTCCGAAAGGACCATCGATCTAATCGGAAGGCTACAACTTGATCCTTTCAAACAGTTGGCTGTAGGATGCACGAATGCTTCGTCGTGGTATGGTATTGTTTGCTTCACACTTCTTACCACAGTGAGCCTTCCCTATTGAAGAGTAGACACGGATGGTGCTCTGGTAGCTATGTCACTGCGCTATCTGGGATTGCCGGTCTTGTTACGAACTTTAAACCAATATTTTGATATGTGACCCACCTCATTTTATGACATAAAAAATATAAACTTTGTGTTTCTATTCACCCCACAGAAAGAGGTCAATAGAAACACCAGCGTTTACCTTACTATTTTCTTTATTAGGCCTAATTTTCTTTTGGGGTGGATTGAGACACTCGAAGATGTGTTTTGGATATAGCAGACTAAGAAACTAAATTTATCTGGCAAGAATGTAGATGAATACAATACAAAAACTAAAAATCCTGTATGCGTTGTGGTTTTTATTGTATTTTACGAATAAAATTGTTATATCTGTAATTACTTTATTGTAACTGAACTTCGTTTACTTATTAATACATTAAGCCACAGACATATTGAAAAATGACGTCTCTGGACCATCAGAAGTAACGAATCTCTTTCGAGGAACATCTCCTTGACAAAAAAATGACTCCTCATATGTTAAAAAGATGTCTTTAATCATAATTTTTTTGATCAGGACAATTTTTATGCTTCTAGATAACAAATTTCACGTGCATACATTTAAATGACTGCATAATTTTTCGATATTATTTAATCACAGTATAATCTCCTGGCTTGGGAACAGTAGCAGGTGGTTGATTCCCGTCAAATTCTCGTTCTTCTTCTTCGGAAACACTGACGATTACTGCCTCTATTCACCACACAAATTCTGAAGGCGCAACTGAAGGCTTCAATTAGCCGAAACAAAAGTCAAATTGAGGTAGACCTTAAAATTGAACTTTTCTTTAATGAAACAGAATTTTAAAGTTGCTTACCACGTACTTAAATTAAGACAACATAGGTTAGATCCGAACCCACAAATAAAGTTTCCAGTAAGCAAATTCAGAAGCACATCCGATGTCTGTCATAGAGTGAACGAAACATCAACTTATAAGTAGCAAACATTGATATTCATAGCTTTCCTGTTCGATTTGTTCACGAGAAGTAGACAAACAAATATTCTGCATGATATTCCCATTCGTCTTCTGACATGGTAGTACAGAACATTATTGGATGTTTCATTGATTCACAGCACTGTTTCTATTCAGAGCCACTGACTGTACGATACACGTGAAACTTTGATCAAATGCTAACAAGCAGATAACTCCTACCAACTTTTATCCTGCTATACCAAATGTTGGCAAACAAGTGACTCAGGTGCGGTCCATATAATGATCTTCCTGACTGCGATATCTACACATACGTATCTGGTGCTCAAAATATTTACCTTGAGCACTGATACATGCCTCAAAGCGATTCTCGGCACACAGAACTGCAACCTGAATCTCATCTGAGGACTTTGCAGCACTGTGCTGTATTACACAATATTTCACGCTGTGACCTTATTCCCCACGTCTACCCATGTTCTATTTGAATTCATCATATTGTTTACAAAGGCTTACGGTGCTACGCGCCAGCTAGCAGTTAGGATTGGTGCCTGTCATCATCTGATCATACAACAGACGTTCACGGAACGTGCGAACGGAGACGCGAACGGGAACCTTGCGTAATGAAGCGTATAGAGATTACGGTGAATCACACTGCGAGTAGTGGCGACAAACACATAATTTTTTTAGGCATATTAACTGTTTAAATGTTCGTATAAGACTCCCAATAAACTGTCGCCATTAGTTACACAGACAGATTTCTAAATTTTATTCCAGTAAATCTAAATTTAAGCTCATATTTAAATTGCAGTTTTATTTAATGTTACCTATCATTGACCAATTAAATCGGTCAGTCAAAACGTGCTTATGCTGGCGCGAGAGACTGAAGCTATCTCGCTACACAGTTGCGGATTACTTTTCGAAGTGATACCACACACCAACAGTGACCCGAGTACGTTTTCGTGTAACAGTAATTATTTGAGTTAAAATTGCCTTGAAGAACGTTTATGTACGTATTCGCGAGTGTGCGACTTCGAACTGTTATTAATTCGTTTGGAGATGGTGCTCGGTACGTGAAGGTTCAAATGTGTGAAATTATGTTCAACTATTACCACCAGACTCGCTCGACAGACTGTTTTTTCTCGACTTTTCAGATGGAATGAAGAAGGTATCCCATTAATTCAAGGATTTCAGCAAGGTAGCGTTGAGCTCTTCCCACTGGCCATCCCATTATTCACAATAAATTGAAAGCTTTTGTGGAGCCACTTCTAGTTGGTCAACATTGCCCTCTACACACTATGATTCGCAAGGGATAGTTTGCGGTGTCAGCGTGACCGATACAGTACTGTATCACATATGAAATAATCCATACATCACTACAATTAAGTAATTAATTAGGAATGGCTAAGGGGTCCCTACGATGTCTTCCTGAGTCACATCGAATTCTTCTCTGTTTTACATTACAGTGTCATTTCTTGAGATCGTTGTATTAATGACCAATCAAACTAAGACTAAATAGTTTGATAGTAAAGTCTGTAAAATGTTCGTATCACGTCGATAGTCCTATATTCAGAGGAATGTCGTTCAATAATTGTGGCATTATATCTCTTCAGAACTGTACGTAATTGTAGGCGCTGCTTTAGAGACCCATCAATGCAAAACAGACCAATTTTGTGGTTTCTGAAAAGTCTGTACCACACCAAGGTGGTGGTTTATTCCTTTCTGTAGGGTAATGTGGATATTCAGGCTACAAGCGGTGTATAGCAGAGTATTTTCAAGAATATTTGTGCTTATTTACCACTGTGTCTTATTCTTTCGCTTTCTTATTTTATTGCATGGAATATTTACTATGGTGACTATGATATTGGCAACGAACTGTATTCCTGTAAATTTCTCAAATGACTGTGTGTAATGTCTGACGCAAAGAGTACACTGTAATTCGGTGTAATGCTATGGCCCAGTTAGATACATGAATAGCATCTGTAGGGTTTCAGTAAAGAGGAAGATAAAACAGGAGATTGTGGGGATCTGTGCTGGCGTGTGAGCGAGGGCGTAAAATCGCGAGCGCTGATTATGGAAACTTTATTCCGATTGTGTGGCAATTTACATTCAAGAGTTAATACAAACCAGGAACTGTTTTGAAATTTGTCGGAAAGGAGAGTTGGGAATAGTTCGCTGTGTTTAACTCGATTGTGACTGACTCTTCTGTTAGTAAAGGAGGCAAACAAGGGTAATTTCGATAGCCAAGGAAAACCGAATTTGATAGGAAGATCAGGTGAAAAAACAGGACTGTGATGTAGCTGCTTTGAACGGTGTGCATCTATGAGCTGAGACGTTGACGTCTGTGGTAAAGGACAACGGAAAACACAAAAAAATTACTGATGGCGATTGCCAGAGCAGCAGACTATGTTACAAACGAAAGTATAAGCCCTGTTCGCAAGTTCTATTTGTGACGAATGGCAGTAGAAACGTGAACTTACAGGAGCGTAAACAGGAAGCGAGGTGTAGACGTTGCGTACAGATGTACAGGGTGAAAATTAATAAAACGGACGAAGTGCAGAGATAGTTTCCGGACAGGAACTGGAGAAAAAAATTGTCATTTACCCATGTGTCCGGAAATGTATATTTGCCATGGTAGATGACGCTGCTTGTCGTTTGTGTGATCATGGGTGCTTTTAGACAGACGAACGTGGAGGGAGGCGGTGGACTCTGCGTGCACCAGATTTGGAGCACCTGGCTCGACAGGATATTGAGACGAATCCTGGTACAACCTCAAGGCAAGTGGCCCACAACATGGTGTAAATGAAAGTATGATTACGCGTATCCTGCATGACAACCCTACTATCCCTATCAACTATGGTTCCATTGAGACCATTTTGAACGTCTGTTGTGGTGTGGGCTCGATGGAGCTCTGAACTGTGGTCCGGCACGATTTGTTGTAGTTGCACGCACACCGTCCATTTCCGGATCATGTTCATACGACCTTTTTTTGCTCAACTTCCGGTCAGGAATCCGGCCCGCGGTTTTTTTATTTTTATTAATGTTTACCCTGTACATGGGTTGACTTGCATTTCGCTCTAAAAAATCCCATCTCGATAATTTCTGTTGCTTCGGAGATTTGAGGCGTGCTCGGAAGAATGAATTCAATGTCCTTACAACGTGGAAGGTAAAATCTGTACCTTATATATTAAAATCATAATACAGCAAGTATAAATTCGCCACTGTGGACGGCCTCCATTTTTCATGGTCCAACAATAGACTAAGAGATTATCGCAGCATCAGAGAATTGATTCGAAACACATACGCAGCATCGGCATGAAGGATTATTACCCCTGCATTCTTACTGTATCTCTGGAGAGGGTAACGACAGCAAACAAAGTTCATGCAGGACATAACGAATCGTGCCAAGATTACTTGAGCTTAAAACTGAGAACAGTTTTTCTAAGATGATAAAAGGGAATTTGATCCAAGCAGGACAAGAGATATTAATGGACAAATAGTAAATTACGGTAGATTATGTAGCAAGCGATTTTGTTTTCAACCTACCAAATTAATTTCTACTTCACCACCTCACCACCTGCAACATTAATATAAATATAGTGTCTCAGGTTAAACATTTTATAACACGTTTCTCAATTAAGTAAATTAACTGATGACTTGGTGACATTAAATCTTTTCAGACACCGTGCAATTAAAAGACAGCAACAGATGGTAGAATTTTATAAAAAGTATAAATCTCGTAAAAACTGCGTTCCTCCTCAACTACATATTGAATTTCTAATGTGTCTGCCTGACAACGAATCAATTCATATGGACACTATTTAAGAAACTGTATTTTATGATGTATTATAATCGTTATTGCCTATTTTTTCCCACTGAGAAAGAGATACAGAGAGAATGGTAAGTGTGTATTTTAATGTGCCACGTTTTACTGCTACGGTACTATCAGTATCTAAAGAGTAATTTAAGGAAAAACTGTGTATTTGATTTGTGAAATAAAATTACATGAGAGGTGACTAGTACCCAAGATAACACAAACGTTAATATTGGAACTACCACGGTTTAACGATATGATGACTAAAGATAGCTTTCTACTTCAGTCTTTCCAGGTCTTAGTGCAGATACAAGAATTAAAGATTTGGTAAGCGTTTATCAGCGCCATACCTCAGTAATAGGAATTCTTATTATTACTGTTACTAATTTTATTAATATTAGCAATTCCTACACAAAAAAGTCAGCTTCTCTTTAAATTCTTGTTGTTGTTTCAGTAGGCCTCCCTTCTTGAAGGCCTGTTCACGCTCCTGCGACCACTTTGGTCTGTAATGTTTTTGCTTTGGTTGCCCCCGACTTATTTTCCCAAGTTTCTGCTTTGCGTCTGAAGACGTCTCTTTTTAAAATGTCGGTTTGTCTCATGTTTGCGTTGTCGAGGTCCTTTCGAATTTCTTTCAGCCAAGGTGTTAATTTCTTAAGTGGTATTACATACAGTATTATCATTTTTGCCCATCGCATTTCTGGTAGCCTGCGGAGATGCTCAAAGAATTTGCTTGCTGTCAGTTTAGTTCATTGATAAACTTTTTAGTTGTTTTGATTGTTTGTAGACTGAACCGTCTTAGTACCTCTTGCTTCTAAAATTTTCCTAATGATCTTTGTCTCTTCTTTTTTCATTTCTTCCAGTTTTCTGTTAAGCGTCAGTATTTAGTCTGCTAAGAGGACTGTTGAGTTTATGACTGTGTTGTAGCACAGAATCTTTGTCTGTCTTGACATCCATTTTTTGTTGTAGACGTTTCAGTATAATCGTATTGCATTTTTTACGTTTTGCTGTGAGATTTCTTCAAGGCCTGTCGGTTCTATGAATTCCTCGTGGTATTTAAGGTACGGGGCACTGCTGATTTTACCGTATTTTGTTTTCAACATGAGAATTCAGTTTCTTGAAATGAGATTTGTAGCCCTTTTTTCTGCAAATTCTTTAAATGTCTCGCGCTGATTGACGGCAGTCTATTCGTCTCTGCATGCAACATCGGGTCACCTGCAAATGCGAGCTATGGTTTGTAGAGGTTGTTTTTGAGAAAGCCCAATAGGATTGGCTTCCAAAATCAATTTTTCTTAAGTTATTTCTCCCATTCTCCCATAACCCGTTCTAGGAGGACATTGAACAGAATAGAGGCCATCTCCTTGTCTCATACATTTTTGAATGTCAACGGATTGATTTCCTCCATAGATTTTATTTTAGATTTCGTGCCAGATAGTGCTTATTTGAAGAGTTTTCGTGTTCTGTGATCCAGTCTTTTCTCTTCTAAAATTTGGACTAGTAAGAGTATGTCTCCTGAGTCATATGACTTTTTGAAGTCTACATATTTGTATAATGGAGGTTTTTTACTAAGGGCTCACATGTTATGTGTACTTTTCAGGTCAAATATCTTTTCTGTGCAGAGCCTGTTCAGTCTGAAACCTGCTTGACATTCTCATAATCTGAGTTGTCATTGTTCTTGTGCTGTATTCAGGAGACAAGCTGATAGGTATGTATGTGACCGGTAAGACGGAGACCCCTCTGCAGTTATTTACAACTCATTTGTTGCCTTTTTATGCAGTGGATGGATTAGAGCAATCTACAGTCATAGGAGATTTTTTTTTCAATTTACCAAATGTTTCACATTGTTTGTATAATTCCTTTGAGTGAGCTTGGGCCTAAATTTTTCAAAAGCTAGGCTACAGTTCCACCCCTCCCTATGCTTATGCATTGCTTTTTTTATTAGTTTTCTTGATATGTGAATAAACCTTTTCTTGTGATGGTGGTGATGAACATTCTGTTGTGATTTCTATATGTATTTTTGGGTCTTTCTTTTTGTGTTCCTGACAATTTAAAAGCTAATAAAAATCTGGCTAATTCTTGTCAGTTTTCTTTATTTGTCAAGGCTAATTTACCGTTTTGTTTTCGAAAGCACGGGTTCTGTGGTAAGTACCCTTTGATTTGTTTCGCGAAGTGTTGTAATTTTTTAAGTTTTCTTCAGATGACTCTAGTTTATCATTTAATTATTTTCGTTTATTTTGTTTTAAAATCTTGGTTGTTTGTTCGTGAACTTTGAGGAATTTCTTCTGTTTTTCTTCTGATATGTAGAAATCGTAATTTTGAAATACCTTCTCTTTTTCTTCTAGCGCTTTTTCACATTCTTAATTACACCAAGAGTGTTTTGATTTTTTGTAAAGGAGGACCAGTTCTTTCGCTGCTTTGATGATTTAGGTTTGAGATTTTCTAAAATTATGGCATCACCACTATTTTCCTCTCCAATTTTCTTTCAGGTGTAAATTTAATTGTGATTTTGGTCAAGTAGTGATCCGAATCTATTTTTGCACCTATTTGTACTTTCACATCGTGAATTTCCTTTTGTAATCGTACGATGTTGCCTCATAATTAGTCTGAAATTGTCCTAGTAGTGGCTGGGGATCACCATGTATTTTGAGCTTCTCTTGAAGTAAAGCTTACACAGTTTTTATATTATATTTGCCAAGACTCAACGAGTCTTGCACCATTCTCATTGTTGATCTTTTGATGAGGACGATCTCCTACTGTCCTCTCGTATACCCTTACAGTCTGTGAGTTAAATTCACCGAGTTGAATTTTCACTTTTGGAATTTTGACAATCTCCGTCTCATGCTCCTCCCAGAAACTTTCTGTTTTTTCGTGCTCTTTTTTTATTGTCTCTATTCGTTTGTACATGCACGTCAGTAAAGATGTAGTTTTTGTTTGTGTCATTATTCGGTTGTTGAATTACTGGTTTCAAAACATTTTTTCCTAAAATTTGCTGCTCTTTGGCAATTTTCTTCTTTGTTCCGCTTTTGAAGATTCTGTAATTGTTGTAGCCTATCGGTTCTGGGTGAAGAGTGTTTTTTATAGGGCGAGAATTGGGATTTTCTGCTTCGTGACTTCTGTTGTGAGATTGTGTAGTTTTCCTACTTGAATGAGTGTCTGAATGTTGAAAATGCCAATAGAAATGTGTGTTTTTCGTGGAAGTTCAGCTCAATACTCCGACTTCCTATCTCATATAAGTACAAGTTCCCCAGAGTCCGAATACTTGGCTGTCACTTATGGGTGGGTGAATCATGCGCCTGGGGTAGTTCTGTCTTTGTGTGGTCATGTTTGGTCGCCATAAATTTTCTAGCTTTTGTTAGCGGTGTAGAATCAGGGATTGTGAGTTCTGGATTACATTTACTGCCTCCCGTCCTGGTGAATTGCCGCATGCTCCAAGATAATTATCGACAACGTATAAAGTGAATACTTTACTCCCAAGTTGGTGATAAATTCTACGTTTTAAGTGCAGTGTGCGACAAATTATCTTGCATAGAAACT
Source organism: Schistocerca gregaria (assembly GCF_023897955.1). Taxonomy (NCBI): domain Eukaryota; kingdom Metazoa; phylum Arthropoda; class Insecta; order Orthoptera; family Acrididae; genus Schistocerca; species Schistocerca gregaria. The sequence goes on from NC_064927.1 coordinate 337,009,628, forward strand.
CGTCATCATGTTGCAGTTTTCGTGGATACCATTCTGAGAGCTGTAACTCATAACGAAAGGTATCGCAACTTCGTCGTTGAGGGAGAGTAATTTGGAATGAATGAGATGGGTCGGAATGAAGTATTCACAGGACACTTCTTTGTCTGACGGCATGCGCGTATTATATCTGGCTAACAGTGGCATGTGTTACTCTTGCTAAAAAGTTAGTTGCATACTTCTTATCGTTTGCTGTTCTTTTTCGCTGACGCATTTTAGTCTTCTCATCTTGTTTCTTGATATTTTTATAGTGTTCGTAAAGACAGAGCGTGATGATTTGGCGCAGTCGGAAGGTCTTTAAACATGCAGCCGGACCGGTGCCCTGGCGATTTGGTGTAATTCACCTCAGACAAAGTCCATATCAACTTCTTCGACTTTCAGGTGCAGTGTGAGAGTCTGAATAACATCACGAGCAATTTAATCACTGCAAAAGTAGAGCGCGCACCGATGAGCTAGAAGTGTAGAGACAGAAACACGAATCCTACCTGAGACACGACTGGAATACGTGTAGTACTTCCTTAGAATGCTCCCAGATCACGAGAGTGTTCTATACACTTTTAATAATGCCCTGGTTGACACAGTAACGGCGTTTACATGTCTGGGAGTGAAGTTGCAAAGCAGTTTGAAATGGAACGAGCATATGAGAATTGTGATGCGGAAAACCAATGGTCTACTTCAATATACTGGAGAATTTTTGAAAACTGGTTCATCTTTTAAGGAAACCGCCAAAAGGACGCTAGTGCTACGTATTCTTGGGTAGAGCTGGAAACTCTGGGATTCGCAGCAGGTCGGACTAAAGGAAGACTTCGAAGAAATTCAGAGACGATTTGTTGTATTTGTTGCGGTGATGCTTCGAGAACTTCGAGAACTCAAATGAGCACCCCTAGAGTGTAAGTGACGTTCTTTTCAGAAACACTACTGAGAAAATTTAGAGAACCGCCATCTGCAGCTGGCTGCATAACAATTATATTCCGATAAACATACATTTAGCGCAAGGATAATGAAGATAAGAAAAATTAGGGCTCATACGGGGGCATGTAAACCTTCGTTTTTCCCTCGCTCTGCGAGTTGAACAGGATGAGAAACAACTAGCAGTGGTACATAGAACCCTCCGCCACGCACCGTACGGTGGCTTACGAAGTGTGTATATAGATGAAGTACTTGTTTGTTTATGAAATATATGAATTTTTCGTTTTTTCTTGTGATTTATTTTCTACAAATAATAATACGAATAATGAGTGAGTTACCAAAACTAAATTGTGGATGTGCATTACCAGTGCGTTTCCTGCAGGAATCAGCAACCATTTGCGTCCTTATCCGTGTGCCTGTAGTCAGCTGCGCCCATTCAGATCGGATGTTCCCGTATTAGGTTTACATGAAATTCATTGATGTCGCTGTCGTGATCACACTGACAATTATGCTACGGACTTGATCGCTGCTAGGATTCGCGTTGGGCGAGTTGTATGTTTACAACGAACCTTGAGTGTCCTACTGCTTTAGATTTACTCCGGGTTGTCATGGACCTTATCAGTAATTATCGCACTTCATGCACATCACTTTGTGGGCAGCATTCAGCCTGTAATTGCAGCCTAGGTTGATAACAAGTAGAAAATGAAGCACTCGCTTCCCCCTCTGAGCTTCCTCGCACGAATGTTGTAGTCGTGGTCTTCAGTCCTGAGACTGGTTTGATGCAGCTCTCTATGCTACTCTATTCTGTAGAAGTTTCTTCATCTCCCAGTACCTACTGCAGTCTACTTCCTTCTGAATCTGTTTTGTGTATTCATCTCTTGGTCGCCCCCTACGATTTTTATCCCCAAACGCTGCCCTCCAATACAAAATTGGTGACCCCTTGATGCCTCAAAACATGTCCTACCAACCGATCCCTTCTTCTAGTCAAGTTGTGCCACAAGCTCCTCTTCTCCCCAATCCTATTCAATACCTCCTCACTAGCTATGTGATCTACCCACGTAATCTTCAGCATTCTTCTGTAGCAGCACATTTCGAAAGCTTCTATTCTCTTCATGTCTAAACCATTTATCGTCCACGTTTCACTTCCATACATGGATACACTCCATACAAATACTTTAAGAAACGACTTCCTGACATTTAAATCTATAATCGATGTTAACAAATTTTTCTTCTTCAGAAACACATCCCTTCCCATTACCAGTCTACATTTTATATCTTCTCCACTTCGACCATCATCAGTTATTTTGCTTCCCAGATAGCAAAACTCGTTTAATACTTTAAGTGTCTCATTTCCTAATCTAATTCCCTCAGCACCACCCTACTTAATTCGACTACATTCCATTATACTTGTTTTGATTTTGTTGATGTTCATCTTATACCCTCCTTTCAAGACACTTTCCATTCCGTTCAACTGCTCTTCCGAGTCCTTTGCTGTCCCTGACAGAATTACAATGTCATCGACGAACCTCAAAGTTTTTATTTCCTCTCCATGGATTTTAATACCCACTCCTAACTTTTCTTTTGTTTCGTTTATTGCTTGCTCAATATACAGATTGAATAAAATCGGGGAGAGGCTACAACCTTGTCTCACTCCCTTCCCAACCACTGTTTCCCTTTCATGTCCCTCGACTTTTATGACTGCCATCTGGTTTCTGTAGAAATTATAAATAGCGTTTCGGTCTCTGTATTTTACCCCTGCCACCTTGAGAATTTGAAAGAGAGTATTACAATCAACATTGTCAAATGCTTTCTCTAAGTCTACAAATGCTAGAAACGTAGGTTTACCTTTCCTTAAATATTCTTCTAAGATAAATCGTAGGGTCAGTATTGCCTCAAGTGTTCCAGTATTTCTACGAAATCCAAACTGATCTTCCCCGATATTGGCTTCTACCAGGTTTTCCATTCGTCTGTACAGAATTCGAGTTAATATTTTGAAGCTGTGACTTATTAACCTGATGGGTAATTTTCGCATCTGTCAACACCAGCTCTCTTTGGGATTGGAATTATTATATTCTTCTTGACGTCTGAGGGTATTTCGCCTGTTTCATACATCTTGCTCACCAGACTGCGTACGTTCAGACTGCCAGTCGCTAACATAGTTGACTTAAAAGCAACAGAAATTAGACCGAACTCGGGTTCAAATATACTAGGACGAATCCACAGACTCAGAGGAGTAACGTATGCGATATGGGCCCACCTAAATAAATAAAAATCCTGACCTCGTAACTTAAAATGTACAACCTATCATTAACTAACGTAATTTTCATTACAGCAAGCAGAAATATAGATTTAATGGAGTGTGTTGAAAAATCCCATGAACCATAAACAATATCATTCGTTTACTATACTGGAAGTGTTAATACCTATAAGTGTTATCAAAAATTAAAAACATTATAGCGCTTGACAGGAAATATCAATAAGCACGGGCCCCTAGTTATGTCTGTTGTTTCATTAATTTGTAGTTATAAAACATCATTGTACTCACCTTCACCTCTAATGGAACTCAACCATGCGGCTTACTTTCTGCGATCGTAGGTTTTGATTATTTCACTGGAATCGATAGATTCCTTTGGATACTGTGGAGGCTTAGTTCACTAGTTCTGTCTAAGGTTATAGAATTCCACAGACTGTTCTGTATACGTACGCAGTTAAAAAATAAGCGTTAAACCGAAGAAACATCAACAGGAATAGTTAAATCCAGTAAAACGTTTTGCAGTAATGTGGAACGCTACAGCTACGATTGATTTCTCTGTTGCTAATGGTTAATGAGGCTACGTCCTTTTTCGAAGCTTTTTTCGCCTGGAAATTTACTGGTTAAGTCCTCCTTCATCCTTCATGGTGTAGCCTGCCTGGCGGTTTCTAGACACTTCTTGCTGATGTACTGCAGGAACTGATAGAAGACATATCTTCGTGTTCCTTGTTATTTGGCTGATCATTCATCTTACTGTTGTCAATGTTAATAACATCCCCCTTTAATGATGACGACAAACATATGACAAATTTATCCATAGCAACTAGAAAACTCCTCGAATTCGAAAGTATGTATAGATGCAATATTCTACATCATATTTCAGCTTTGCACACGTACCCAGTAAGCGCGCCACCTTTCAAAACTGCGAAACTTTTTGCCCGGCGAAGAGATTGGTGCACGTATCTCGTTAGTAGGCCCTCTTCTTTGTACTCGCTATTAATTCGGTAACACCAGTCTACAATATATGCTCCTGCGACCTTCAGAGCCATTGTCTCAATAAAGAAAACGATAATAATCCAGATTTCATGTAAATAATTTCAGTGAAATCTCAGACCACACTGCTCCTATGTTTAAAGAAGTAGCTATTGAGGCAGTCTATAACAGTATCCCACCTTGTATCTCGAATTACTCCTTATTATTGGTCAATATAGGCAAGCAGATATTTTAAAACAATTTTTGACGAATAGATTGGGGGTATTGTATTGTGTCACTGGTAAGGAAAGATGAAACCAAGCCGAAAAGACTGGATTCCTTTCACAGTATAGTGCGAATGTTATTCTGGGCAGTGCCTTTGACTTGGACAGAGAAGGCAAGGAAGGGTGGAGTGTGTTGCTTGCCTACCTTTGCTCAAAGACATCTGAAACAAACAGATATGTCTTGTAGGTTAGAAATTTTAATATCCATCTCAGTTTTTAATCTCTATTTTTAATAAACCCGACTGAGAAATATTTATTTTATTTGGTTTTCAACAAAATAAGAACTTTGTGGATGCGGCGCACCCTCCAGATGATACGGACTGATTTTTTTCCAACGTGTAAAAACTCTAGGGATTGATCGATGAGAGGATACGGAAAAAGGTATAATGCATGGTTTCCATAGGAGAGACCATTTATTCAATCATACATTGTTACGGAGACTGTGCTTTACCATGCAGTCACAGTTACAGTATGTGTTGAAAATCGTTTCCATATGGCTCAGCACCTGCTTGTACGTGCCGTAGCATGTGCTGCCTCACACGTTCACATCAGCCAGGCTGCATCCGAAATGTGTCAGGGGCAGCATGGATTCGCTGCTCCAGTGTCTTCACATCTGGAATGGGCTCCCCATACACCATAGTTCTGAGATGGCCCCACAACCAGAAATCGTACGGGTTGAGATCCGGTGAACGAGCAGGCCCTGCAACTGGACCCCCCTCGTCCGGCCCATCGACAAGTAAAGACACGACTGAGATGTGTGTGGGGGGTTAACGGTGAAGTGAGCTGAAGCACCATCATGTAGTAGCCACCTAACCTTTCGAATCATCAATGGCACTTCTTACATCCGGGGAGGCAAAGTCAACACAAGAAACGCCGGTAGTTCCGGGCTGTTAGGTGACGTGGAAGGAAGTCAGGTCCCAAAATATGGTCGACAGTTATTGAGGCCCACGCATTTCGGCTGTACCGATGCTGATGATTTGCTGTCGCTATCCGACAGATAACTGTTATGAAAGTTGAAGATTTCGCTACGCTTAAAGGTGACCTCATCTGTGAATATGATGGACGACACAAATCCTGGAATCGTGGGTGCCAGTGACAAAAATGCTCCCGATGTGGATAGTCTGTCGCTAGTAAGCCGTGCACAAGCTGTAAGTGATAAGGGTAGTAACAATTGTCATGGAGAAGGTTAAGCACGGTCGTCAAGCTTAATCTGTATTGTCTGGTACAGACACGACGGTCTCTTTCCTCAGGGTTTATAATAATTTCATTTATATCTGGTGTCCGAACATTTCTGGTACGTTCTTCATGATTTCCTGCTTACTGAAAATACCCTGTCTGAGATAAACAGCGAAGCACTGTTGCAAACATTGGATGCTGTCGGCGGAGACATGTCTCCTGATAACAACCTTGGTGTCCGCCGCCAGTTGCAATTTACTTTTCAGTAAGTAAACACCATTTCGTCTAGATCTCGATTCCAATACGGAACCATTGTGTACAACGCTGTGTTACAACCACTACAAGGTGAGTCAGCAAGAGAGGTGACTCGGACACAACGTCTCAAATTACATGTCAGGAGAGGGCGCTAGCCGGCCTCTGCGACCGAGCTGTTCTAGGAGCTTTAGTCTGGAACCGCGCGACCGCTACGGGCGCAGGTTCGAATCCTGCCTCGGGCATGGATATGTGTGATGTCCTTAGGTTGGTTAGGTTTAAGTAGCTCTAAGTTATAGGGGACTGATGACCTCAGATGTTTGAACCTTTTTATTATTTTAGAGGGCGCTAGGGCATCACGTGTGAGGAACAGTACCACCCTCTAGGAGGAAACCATGCATACTGTAACTGTGGATACATGGTATAGGCTGTGTTAGACCGCAGTGTCTGTTAAAAAATGTGTTTGAATAATTGGTCTCTAGCATGGAAAATATATATATATATTGTTTCGTACCCTCTCATCGATCAGTGCCTAGGCTTTCTAAACGGTGGAAAAAATCATACCGGCGATCCCAGGTAGTCGGCGCGCATGCAATTAGTACAACACATTTCCGAGATCTTGAAGAAACTACAAAAAGGTGCTAATTTAAGGAGATGGGACCTGGATAAACTGAAAGAACCAGAGGTTCTAGAGAGTTTCAGGGAGAGCATAAGGGAACAATTGACAGGAATGGAGGAAAGAAATATAGTAGAAGAAGAATGGGTAGCTCTGAGGGATGAAATAGTGAAAGCAGCAGAAGATAAACTAGGTAAAAAGACGAGGGCTAATAGAAATCCGTGGGTAACAGAAGAAATATTGAATTTAAGTGATGAAAGGAGAAAATATAAAAATGCAGTAAATGAAGCAGGCAAAAAGGAATACAAACGTCTCAAAAATGAGATTGACAGGAAGTGAAAAATGGCTAAGCAGGGATGGCTAGAGGACAAATGTAAGGATGTAGAGGCTTATCTCACTAGGGGTAAGATAGATACTGCCTACAGGAAAATTAAAGAGACCCTTGGAGAAAAGAGAGCCACTAGTATGAATATCAAGAGCTCAGATGGAAACCCAGTTATAAGCAATGAAGGGAAGGCGGAAAGGTGGAAGGAGTATATAGAAGGTTTATACAAGGGCGATGTACTGGAAATGGAAGAGGATGCAGATGAAGATGAAATGGGAAGAGTTTGACAGAGCACTGAAAGACCTGAGTCGAAACAAGGCCCCGGGAGTAGACAACATTCCATTAGAACTACTGACGGCCTTGGGAGAGCCAGTCATGACAAAACTCTACCATCTGGTAAGCAAGATTTATGAGACAGGCGAAATACCCTCAGACTTCAAGAAGATTATAATAATTCCAATCCCAAAGAAAGCAGGAGTTAACAGATGTGAAAATTACCGAACGATCTGTTCAATAAGTCACAGCTGCAAAATACTGACACGAATTCTTTACAGACGAATGGAAAAACTGGTAGAAGCGGACCTTGCGGAAGATCAGTTTGGATTCCGCAGAAATGTTGGAACACGTGAGGCAATACTAACCTTACGACTTATCTTAGAAGAAAGATAAAGAAAAGGCAAACCTACGTTTCCAGCATTTGTAGACTTAGAGAAAGCTTTTGACAATGTTGACTGGAATACTCTCTTTCAAATTCTAAAGGTGGCAAGGGTAAAATACAGGTAGCGGAAGGCTATTTACAATTTGTACAGGAACCAGATGGCAGTTATAAGAGTCGAGGGACATGAAAGGGAAGCAGTGGTTGGGAAGGGAGTGAGACAGGTTTGTAGCGTCTCCCCGATGTTAATCAGTCTGTATATTGAGCAAGCAGTAAAGGAAACAAAAGAAAAATTTGGAGTAGGTATTAAAATTCATGGAGAAGAAATAAAAACTTTGAGGTTCGCCGATGACATTGTAATTCTGTCAGAGACAGCAAAGGACTTGGAAGAGCAGTTGAACAGAATGGACAGTGTCTTAAAAGGAGCATATAAGATGAACATCAACAAAAGCAAAACGAGGATAATGGAATGTAGTCAAATTAAATCGGGTGATGAAACTTCCTGGCAGATTAAAACTGTGTGCCCGACCGAGACTCGAACTCGGGACCTTTGCCTTTCGCGGGGAAGTGCTCTACCAACTGAGCTACCGAAGCACGACTTACGCCCGGTACTCACAACTTTACTTCTGCCAGTACCTCGTCTCTTACCTTCCAAACTTTACAGAAGCTCTCCTGCGAGACATGCAGAACTAGCACTCCTGAAAGAAAGGATATTGCGGAGACATGGCTTAGCCACAGCCTGGGGGATGTTTCCAGAATGAGATTTTCACTCTGCTTCGGTAGCTCAGTTGGTAGACCACTTGCCTGCGAAAGGCAAAGGTCCCGAGTTCGAGTCTCGGTCGGGCACACAGTTTTAATCTGCCAGGAAGTTTCCTATCAGCGCACACTCCGCTGCAGAGTGAAAATCTCATTCTGGAAACATCCCCCAGGCTGTGGCTAAGCCATGTCTCCGCAATATCCTTTCTTTCAGGAGTGCTAGTTCTGCATGTCTCGCAGGAGAGCTTCTGTAAAGTTTGGAAGGTAGGAGACGAGGTACTGGCAGAAGTAAAGTTGTGAGTACCGGGCGTGAGTCGTGCTTCGGTAGCTCAGTTGGTAGAGCACTTGCCCGCGAAAGGCAAAGGTCCCGAGTCCGAGTCTCGGTCGGGCACACAGTTTTAATCTGCCAGGAAGTTTCATATCAGCGCACACTCCGCTGCAGAGTGAAAATCTCATTCTAAATCGGGTGATGCTGAGGGAATTAGATTAGGAAATGAGACACTTAAAGTAGTAAAGGAGTTTTGCTATTTAGGGAGTAAAACAACTGATGATGGTCGAAGTAGAGAGGATATAAAATGTAGTCGCCGGCCGCGGTGGTCTAGCGGTTCACGCGCTCAGACCGGAACCGCGCGACTTCTACGGTCGCAGGTTCGAATCCTGCCTCGGGCATGGATGTGTGTGATGTCCTTAGGTTAGTTATGTTTACCCAGTCTGCCGCCGGCAGTGCTGCGAGGCGGTCACGCGCCAGAGCGCAGCGGGCGAGGCGCGCACGGTGTGTTTGTGTTTACTTCGGCCGCTGTAAGTGCCGTTTTCCCTTCTAGACCACCATGGCGCACAACTATCGGAAGAAGACATTACGTTTCAACTTTTGTTCCGACTTCGCCCGACCCAAGGCCCTGGAGGTAGAACGATTTATTCGCGATGAAGTTAAGATACCACCAACGGATCTAATTGGTATCCACTTGTCGATAGTTAGCAGTACCGTGTACGTCAAAATGATCAACGATGCGGCGTGCGACAAGGTGCTTCAAGAGGCAAAACGTGGACTGCGCTTCTGCCATTCCGACGGCAACGTCGGACCCGTTACCGTCGATCACGCAGGTCTCGGCACACGGACGACAAGGATCTTCGAACTGCCGTTCGAACTACCTGCAGACGTCGTCATCGAGGCGCTCCGTCCCTATGGCAACGTTCTGGAACATGTTGCCGAACGATGGGTACAATTTCAGACCTATCCCGTTTTAAACGGTGTTAGACAGGTCCGCATCGAGTTGCAGAAACACGTGCCTTCTTATCTACGTATCGGAGGCTGCCGTGCCATTATAATGTACGACGGCCAACCTCGAACCTGTTCCGGTTGCGGGAAAGAAGGTCACCTACGGTCTGAATGCATTCAACGACGTGTCGCGCAGCTCCCGTTGTCGGAAGCGTCCGTCACACCCACTATGACCGCCCTACCGGTCACTTACGCAGCGGCTCTTGCCACGTCTACAGTTTCTTCCAGTCCGTCGCCCGTTCCTTCCGATCGGCACGTCCCACCGTCCCAGTCACCTATGGACGGTGCGGACGTCCCAACTGACAACCTTGCCGCCGAACAGGCTCCCGCACCGGACGCTGAGGAGAACAGTACTTCTTCACAACACCTGTTTGACAATTTCATTGTACCCACCGACGCATTCGAACCAGGTCGACGCTCTTCCTTGCCGTCGTCCGACACTGAGGAACACGTGCGCAAACAACGCTCGCCACGTAGGCGCAAACGCCGTCGCCGTTCACCCACGGGCTCTCAAAGCGTCGCCACCCGCGACGACGAAGACGACACCCAACCAACCGACATTTCCATGCAGAGGTCGGCGGACAACTTTCACGATGATCAAGACATTTCGCAGGACGGGACCTCTATGGAGGTCGCCACGCACAATGTAACGATCGGTGCGCCGGTTGAGACGCCTGTCTCCCCGCCGACAACTCCAGATCTCTCTCACCACGACGCAATTCCCATGGACATTGGACGGACCCATGGCATAGGAGCATGGGCCGACGAGATTGAGGACGATACGCCCCCTCCTCCGGATGAGTTGCCTCCGCCGGACAAGGCTGCCTGTTAACATCAAAAGCGAGGCCCAGCACCTGATGGGACGGGACTTCCTGTCGGTGCCCTCCTCTTACTTGCCTTGGTGATGGTAGATGCGCGTCCACCACCACTGAAACAAACGTATCGGTTTGCCACGCTGAACATCAACATGATCGGCACTGTACCCAAGCTGCAACTCCTATGTCACATGCTTCGGGCCTCTGACGTCGACGTCGCCCTTCTTCAGGAAGTACGCGTTGCCACACTACCACCAGTCTACGGCTACGACTCAAACACGTCCACATGTGATCAATCAGGGCGTGGAGTGGCTTTCTACATACGCGAAGGAATCCCACTCAAGGACACGACAATCCTTCCCTGTGGTAGAGGCATGGCTGTTACCATCTTCGACACGCGCGTTATCAATATCTACGCTCCGTCTGGCTCCACGAACCGTCGGCAGCGGTCCACTTTCTTCGGACATGACGTGGCGCCCCTGTTTCCTGGAAGCTATGATCGCCTTATCATGGGAGGCGATTTCAACTGTGTCCTCCATCCGCAGGACCAAATGCCTGGTTATTCGCCATGCCCGGCGCTTCTCACCTTAATCGAAGATTTTCACCTAGTGGACGTTTGGGAGAAAATTCATGGCAATACCCCCGGTTTCATCCATTATACAGCACATTCTGCGAGCAGACTGGACCGGTTATATGTCTCTGCCCACCTTGGCAATGACGTCGCCCAAGCTGAACGGTGGCCCCTTGCATTCTCGGACCACTGCGCCGTCATTTGCTCCCTGGCCCTGCCACCTCAGTCAGTGTGGCGCAGCAGAGGTTACTGGAAGCTTAATACCTCCCTCCTTAATGATCCACACTGCCGACAATGTATTGCCACTACGTGGGCGTCTTGCGAAAGACGCCTTCCGCAGTACACATCCACGTTCCATTGGTGGCTCAAATGTGCCAAACCTGCGATCAGAAAGGCCTTCATACAATGTGGCAAGGAAGCAGCAGCATGGCATCGAGACACCACAAATTTTTACTACGCCGTCCTCCGTGAGCTCGATGCACTCCCTCCATCACCTGACACCGATAGGAAACGACAACGTACCAAAGCTCGTCTCCTCTCTCTTCAACGTGCACGACTGCATGGTGTCGTGGTGCGTTCCCGACGACAAGACCTCCTCCACGACGAAACCCCATCCACAATCCATGCCGCATCCGACCACAGTCGTCGACGTCGACTCTTCGTCTCCCACATCACGACCTCCGATGGTGTTCACCACACAACACAGGCGGCGGTGGTGTCTGCCTTTGCTGAACATTATCGCCAATTTTATGATGATGAACAGATGGCGACCCCCATTCCTGATGATCTCCGTCCTTCCCCTGACCGGACACTCACCGTAGCGGAGTCAACGTCCATGATGTCTGCAATCACCGCAGAAGAGGTAGTAGATGCGATCAACAGAGGGGCCAAGAACAAATCACCAGGACCAGATGGTCTCCCAGTGGAGTTTTACCGGGCGTTCACCACGTTGATGCTTCCTCGCTGGACGGAAATGATTCAGGAACTCTTTACTCCATCCTTCCCAATTCCACCTGAATTCGTCACTGGCATTCTTCTACCTGTGCCTAAACCGAAGGGAGGGTCTCATGTCTCTGCATATCGCCCCCTTACACTCCTGAATGCAGACTATAAAATCTATGCACGCCTCTTAGCAGCGCGCATGCGCACCGTCTTACCTACGGTCCTTTCACCTGAGCAGACTGCACGTGGTTGTGGGGCCACCTTACAAACAGCCCTAGGAGAATGCCGTGACCTCATTGCACTGGCGTCGGTTTGTCGCCTTCGTGCAGCACTGGTATCCGTCGATTTCACGAGTGCCTTTGATCGCGTTCGACACTCATTCCTCCTCATGGTGGCGACACGTATGGGGTTCCCATTACTTTTTGTCGATGCCATTCGCCGGTTACTACTTCCCGCCGTCTCGATGGTACAAGTCAATGGGAGGCTTGTAGGACCGATTCCTATACGCCGCTCTGTACGTCAAGGATGCCCTATGTCTACTTTACTATATGCCATTGCACTTGAGCCCCTCATCACTGGACTTACCTCTAGACTGCAGGGCCTCACTTTGCGTGACTACACTTTTCACTGTAGGGCTTATGCGGACGATCTTCTCTTTCTCACCTGCTCCTCCACGGAACTCAATAACGCCATCCAATGGATCCACCAGTATGGACATCTTTCTGGTAGCATTCTTAATGTCCGTAAATCGACTATGATGCACATTGGACGCGGCCTCCCGGCTATGGTGCCGAACCCACTCCCAGTCAGTACCACCCTTCGTTACTTGGGTATCGCATTTACGAGCTCCACACACCGCACAGTGGCCCTGGCATACCGGCGGCTTTTGCAGTCGATTCGGCACCATGTCCGCGGTCAAGTGCACCGTAACTTAAACCTACTCCAACGTGTGTCCTATGTCAACATGTATGTAGCTCCTAAACTGGTACACGTCGCCCAGATCCTCCCAATGCCGTTACTCCTTGGCCGCCGCATCCAATCAGCCTTTGGATATTTCGTGTCAGCAGGGGCACTTTTCAAAGTCCGCTACAGCACTTTAACATTGCCTCCTGCAAAAGGTGGCCTCGGACTCGTCAACGTGCGGGCACGATCTTGCGCACTATTTGTCCACACTCTGTTGCGGCACTGGCAGGGGACGGTTCCGTCCTTAACACGTAGTCTCTTAGATATCCTCCGACCAGCTTCTCTCGATCCACCGATCAATGTGGCACCTATTTCTCCATTATTGTACCACGTCGCCAATTGTTTCATAGAACTCAGCTACGTTCGGACCGATCTTCCAGTCAACCGTCCTCCCCGTACAAAAGATTATTATCGTTTGTTTATGCTGTCTAACCCTTGCGACCCCATGGTGCTACGGCATCCTGACATTAACTGGCGCACAGTTTGGGGGTGTGTGCATGCACCCTTTTTACCGTCGTCTGTGTCTGCACTCTGGTATGTTTTAGTTTATGGAAAGTTCCCGACTAACAGTCGACTTTATCGCATAGGACTGGCCACCTCCCCACTCTGCCCTGACTGTCAGCTCGAAGACACCGACGAGCACCGTCTCACGTGCCCCCTGAAACAAAACGTATGGCTCCTCATCCAACGAATCGTGGGCTTTTACCTCCGCGCCCCGCCACCGACGGTAACCCCGGATTTCCTGTTGTTGCCCCAGACATTTCACTATCCTCTTGCTAAGCACCATACTCTCATCTGGTTTCGAGGACTGGCTTTAGAATACCTCTTTCAAAATGGTCCGCATACAGTCCTTGACTTCTGGTACAAAGTTGTGACCTCGCATAGCACCCTCACCCGCAAACCATCTTACCGACAAACTTTTGCCGGTTATCTCCGCAGCGTCTTCCTTGACCCCCCTCAAAGCTGGGGTGTACCATGCATACCTGTCACATGATGCAACATCGTTATCCACGATCCCATGCATCGACCAAAAAAAAAAAAAAAAAAAAAAAAAGCGAAAAGACAGAATATGTTATACTTTGTTGTATTTAATGTTTTTTTTCTTTTTAATGTATTTATTTATTTTTTTGCTTAACTAACAGTTATTTGTATATGTTTAAATGGAATGGTACCTTGAAGAACTCTTGCATAGTGAATATATATGTACTTTTAGTTTCTTCAGTACAAATTATTACAAAAAAAAAAAAAAGAAAAAAAAACGTTGGTAGAGCACTTGCCCGCGAAAGGCAAAGGTCCCGAGTTCGAGTCTCGGTCGGGTACACAGTTTTAATCTGCCAGGAAGTTTCATATCAGCGCACACTCCGCTGCAGAGTGAAAATCTCATTCTAAATCGGGTGATGCTGAGGGAATTAGATTAGGAAATGAGACACTTAAAGTAGTAAAGGAGTTTTGCTATTTAGGGAGTAAAACAACTGATGATGGTCGAAGTAGAGAGGATATAAAATGTAGACTGGCAATGGCAAGGAAAGCATTTCTGAAGGAGAGAAATTTGTTAACATCGAGTATAGATTTAATTGTCAGGAAGTCGTTTCTGAAAGTATTCGTATGGAGTGTAGCCTTGTATGGAAGTGAAACATGGACAATAACTAGTTTGGACAAGAAGAGAATAGAAGCTTTCGAAATGTGGTGCTACAAAAGAATGCTGAAGATCTACCCATCTAGGGTAGATCACATAACTAATGAGGAGGTATTGAATAGAATTGGGGAGAAGAGGAGCTTGTGGCACAACTTGACTAGAAGAAGGGACCGGTTGGTAGGACATGTTTTGAGGCATCAAGGGATCACAAATTTAGCATTGGAGGGCAGCGTGGAGGGTAAAAATCGTAGAGGGAGACCAAGAGATGAATACACTAAGCAGATTCAGAAGGATGTAGGTTGTAGCAAGTACTGGGAGATGAAGAAGCTTGCACAGGATAGAGTAGCATTGAGAGCTGCATCAAACCAGTCTCAGGACTGAAGACCACAACAACAACAACTGAAAGCTGGTGGAAACTGTTAACAAACACTTCTTGTGGCATCCCTTCAAGCACCGTGGTCATGTGAAGCGCAAGCCTTTCACAGCTCACTGAAGCCAGGAAAACAAAAAGAAGTCTTGCGGCTTCAAATCTGGAGAATAAGTAAGAGGCTAAAGAACAGTCATCTTCCACAAAGCTAGAAAGCTGAGCACATAGACGTTGCGGAGAGCCAACAAAGCGTGACCTCCGTGCTTCGACCGATTCTACAAGAAGCCTTTGTTGTGTGTCCTACTTAATGACGACTACTTTGAAGGCGAATAAAGGTATTTTGTATGTAACTAATACACATGCAGCTATTATCAGCTGAATTCAAAAACGTCAACTAACGTTAAGATAAATCTCAAGAGCGTAGTATTCCTGCTCAGTAAAAAACAAATATACAGGTACAGTAATATTTTAAGATTGGGCTGTGAGCTAAGTTGGCCACTTACAACAAGGGCAGGAGGGTAATCAGAACGGCCACTGTGGATTGGAAGATGTGATAGGGAAATTTTTTATTGTTTGTCTTCCAGTACGAACAACACTCGAGCAAACGCGACTTCTTCCGGTCAGCTGCTAGGCCTAAATTTTGACACGGTAGTAACATGGATTCATGAGTATACTTTATGGAGACGTTCATCTTAAAATGCTGTACATATATGCCTCTAAGAATACGAAATTAAATTAGTGCTGTTGTATTACAAGACAATGAGTAGAAGAAATTGCCATTCCTAACACTTCGTAAACATTTGTGATCGTGTCTCATAATAAACAAAGCATTTTAATGTAAGTTTCAATTAACGTTTTTAATACGTCTTCCTCTCAGACAGACATCACAACAGACTCTTCATCCAGTTATACCATCACAATATCGCTGTCGCCGAGGTTTGCAGCTATGTGAAACAGAGAATAGTCCATAGGATATCTTCTGAACGTGTCGACTTTTAATGATCAGTACGTGGGAACCAGCGGCCAACTCATCGCGACCTCACTCTAGCTAGCCTGTCTGCAGCTCACAACATACCAGTTAATGTAGGTTGCCAGTCAGTAATAGGATCTGTACACATGAGGCCAAAGGTGCCGCCCCAGAGTGTCAGTATTGGCTCCTGAGCAAGAAAGTATGACAACCTTTGCTCTAGAGCTTTATGTATTAAAATCCGAACATGTTATTTTATCATTGCTGCGTTGTGTTCTCTTGTTCTACTTTTACTGTTATCTTACTATTTAGGCATAATATTACGTGTTCTATCTACCGTAAAGTTGGTAAAATTCAACGTGGTTTACTTAACAAGTGTTACTATCGAGTGTAATTATCTTCACTGTTTATCTGGGTGTACTTTTTACACGTCTGCAGCACAGTGGAGGTCCCGCCCGGCTTTATAGGAGGCACCAAATCAGCAGGCAGTTTCCTCACTGCAGGCGAGAGTGCGCTGGAAACTTGAAAGGAGGACGCAGG
Organism: Schistocerca gregaria; assembly: GCF_023897955.1. Taxonomy (NCBI): domain Eukaryota; kingdom Metazoa; phylum Arthropoda; class Insecta; order Orthoptera; family Acrididae; genus Schistocerca; species Schistocerca gregaria. Next base: position 337,025,937 of record NC_064927.1, read on the forward strand.
TGGCTCCACCGGTGTCTACTCGGTAGCGATCATGCACAGTCTTGCCGGAAACTGCAGAACGTGTGGGGTCCTTTTTCAGCAGCACAAGGGAGACGTGTGGTATAAAGTGGGTTAGCGGCGGACGGTAGCCACTGAGTTCGATGGAAAACAGAAAGTCTCACTAACTGCACAGACGAGTGCCGATGTTAAGTGTTTCAGTCATTTTTGTTCCTGAAGCCTCCAGAATTGAAGACCACGCACAATGTCTGTCTTCTGTGCTGCATCCCTTGTATTCAAGATTCTGTAAGTGGAACTATCCTGTTTACCTGATACTGAAATCGTTGTAGATGCCATCCAGCAGTACTTGATGTGGAATTGTTGTGTTTTTTTGTTCACCTGGTGTAGTGTTAGTGGGTCAGCATTCCTGCTGAAGTTAGTTACAGAACATATTTCTTCCATTCCTATTTTCCTCTATGTAATTTCACTGTCAGAATTTTAGCCTCTGAGCATATTTTAGTTTTGTTTTGTCATTGGCACTTCTTAACCCTTTCACGCCGGCGCCGTGTTTGTTGCCTGGCGCTCTGTGGACGACCTCGCAATCCGACCCGGTGGTGCCCGCTATACGGGGCATTATCTGCGTTCTCCGCTGCTTTCACACTCGTAGTGTTGTCGCAATAACTGGACTTCATATTTGTTCGGGAAGACATTTATACAATTCACAAATGTCTTTGATTTGATCTTGAATAAAAAAAGTCTTCTTGGATCTTGGTTATTTTTTCGTTTGCCGGCCGCTGCGGCCGAGTGGTTGTAGGCGCTTCAGTTCGGAACCGCGCTCCTGCTTCCGGCCCAGGTTCGAATCCTGGGTTGGACATGGGTGTGTGTGTTGTCCTTAGGTTAGTTAGGTTTAAGTAGTTGTAAGTCTAGGGAACCGATGTCCTCAGATGTTAAGTCCCATAGTGCTTAGAGCCATTTCAACATTTTTCGTACATTCTGTTAGACCCGTGTTTTGGATTCAGCTCTGGTGGGTGGCTGCTTTATTATTTAAAACGTATATTGTATGAATAACTGGATTCTCACGCCAGTATTCAGACAGGATCAATTTATTTACTCTTGTCATGGTATACGTAGGGGCAATAAAGATATAAATTTCATTTAAACTCACGTCAATCCATACTCGTTGGATCCTTTCAGGAACGCGACCATCAGCAATCATTGGAGAAAAGTATGTGTTAGTAGGGGCAATAAAGATATAATTTTCATTTAAACTCACGTCAATCCATACTCGTTGGATCCTTTCAGAAACGCGACAAGCAGCAATCATTTGAGAAAAGTATATGTTAGTTTCCCCATACAAAATGTTTATGGTATCTGTGCTGAAGAACAACTGAAACAAACTGAGTGTGCTGTGATTGTGCAACATACCTTTCAGTCCAGAAGTAGCTGCGTCAAACGCGTGTTTCTTTGGATTCAAGTTGACATTTTCCCAACTCATTTTTTTTGTTGTTCGGCGGTTCTGATGCCTCTTCATCAATCTCACTATCCGTAGCTTCGTCTCCTGTGAACAAATGCATGTCTGGGGCTGTCAGTGGAACAGCTGTAGTAGCACGTGTACCTGATGTAGAAGCAGCCACAACAGGTGTTTTATGTTCATCGTCAGATTCGGACGATGATTCGCTTTCATGTTCAAAGTCACTACCCAGTATGAGAGAAAGAGCTTCTTCCACAGTATATCGCTTATCTGCCATATCACTTTTAGAATAAACTAACCGAGGTTAACAACACCTCACTTCAGATTAGGAGCAATGCGGGAAATGAACAGTGCAACTTAAGGAAACCGCAGGGTGGTGCATAAAACAAACTTCCACCCAAGTCGAGCGTAGTGAAGCGGAGAAATATGACGCTAGGTGGAACTGCTACATCAGTCCACCGGCTGGGTGGTAGGAGGCGCACGTGACTGTAGCAGCAAACAGTCAACCGGCTGACCCGCTCAGCGCCACATTCGCTCCCGGCTTCTACAGAAGTCCACCGTAGCTAAAGGATTAATACGACGCACATTTATTATGTATAAGTCAGGTCCGTTTATAGTTTTTTTTTCTTTTTCAGTAGTGTTACCTGGGGAAATACATCTACTCACCAGAGGGCCCCGGTACTTCCGCTAATCAGCCCACTTTTGCTGCAAAATTGCGTTATCAGATGACAAAAATTAAAGTCACTTAATTCAATAAATAAAAATACACTGGCGGAAAAAATTCCCTTCGCCAAAAGGGAATTGTGCGCGATAAACAAAGTTCGCTAGCGTGTTTCTGCATCTCAGAGATGACGTCTATCAAAACTTCACACCAGTCGCATAACAGTGGTGCTAGTAGCGCCACGAAGAGGAAGCAAAGCAGGTTTATTTAAATACGCGCCGTAGCAGCTTTGAGCGTTACCTTTGAAATTTGGCATTGTGAGTTGATTATAGCCAAGAATGCTTTTAAGACGACGAATTCGTCATCAAAAGCTCACTGAGTTTGGACGAAGTCGTCTAATAGGGCTACGAGAAGCTGGATGTTCCTTTCCCAATACTTGAGAGACTTGACATCAGTGTAGCTGTAAATGAATACTGGCGGTGGTGGTCTTGAGAAGCAGTGTCGCAAAGAGACGAGACACCGGGCGGCCTGGTGGCCCTACCGAGATGGAAGACTGTCGTGTTCGGTGTGTGGCTCTGGCGCATCGCACTGCGTATGCAGCAGTAATTCGAACCGCAGTTGCCACCATAGTGACCCAACGTACTGTTGTGAGCTTGTTACTTCAAGCACAGCTCCGACCCAAAGGCGCTGTATCGTGCCTTCCACTCTCCCAAAACCGCCGCCACCTGCGGCTTCAGTGGTCCCAAGCGAGAGCTCATATGACATTGCAATAGAGGTCTGCTATGTTTTCTAATGAAAGCTGGTTCTACCTCGGTGCCAATGTTGCTTGTGAGCTGGTTAGGCCAGGTCAGCGCCTGCAACCATCCTGCCTGCGGCCTAGACACATGGACTTCACCTGGAGTTATGGTCTAGTGTGCGAATTCGTACGACAACAGGAGCATTCTCGTGGCTATCTACACAGCCTAACTGCAAATTTGTACGTTCGTCTGGTGATTCGACCTCTTATGCTGCCTTTCATGAATAGTATTCCACGGGTGTCTGCCAACAGGAGATCCCATGGCCCACCTACCGCTATTGTAACCCAACATGCTCTAGTGTGTCGCCACATGTTGTCTTTGCCTGCTCGAACGTCAGATCTCTCTGCAGTGGGACATCATTGAGCGACAACTCCAGCGTCATTCAAAACCGGTATTATCCGTAGCTGTATTGACCAAGCAAGTGTAACACACGTAAAACTCTGTCCCACAAACGACAAGCGGGACCTGTACGACAAAATGCATTTGCTTGTGTCCTTGGATTAAAAGTTCTGGCAGTCAACCAACATTAACATGCCATCATTTCATATTTGCAATGGCTTTTCTTTCTCTTATATCAATCTGTGATTAATAACTTTGATCTCTTAAATGTGTTACTCAGAAAAATGTATTCCCGAAATTTCATAGCTCTTCGTTCATAATTTCATGGTGTTGGGATTCTTTTTCCGTCCGTATGTATGAAACATTTTTCTAAGTCAGTCATTTATTTTTACCACAACCCATCTCGGTGGTTCGCTTCATCACTTTCAAGTGGAGAGTTGTTTAATCACGTAGCGGTGTTAATGAAGGGCACAGTCGTCGACCCGCAGCAGCAGACCAAATGCGAGGTGGTTTGTGTCGCTTCTTTTCTTAAAGGAACATAGATTCAAAAAAGGCTGCATACTACTACTTCTAGCACGTGCTCTCCACTGTACATTACGTTTGCACTGTCACGATCACCCTCATACCGTTAAAGAGTAAACAGTGTAGTGTACTGTGGAGAGCACAGGCAACAAGTAGCTGTACCCACCTGTGTTTCGACTCCACGTAGCTTCCAAAGACCCAACATAGCCTACCTCGCATTTGATCTGCTTCTGTGGAAAGGTGTTTTTACCCTTTATTAACATGATGGTACGAAACATCGAAACGTTGTGTGAGAGACATAAATAAGTGACCGCCTCAGAAAACTGTTTTGATTATATCTCTTAAGAGAGACAGCCTCGTGGTGCCGTTCTTTACCGAAGAAATATTGCCTCTACACTGTCACCCCACCGCCAAATTGTATGCCACAGCTGTCCTTCGGTATCTGGGATCTGACCGCGAATTTACATAGTTGCTATAAATGGGCAGTTGGTACAACTGTTGGTTACAAAGTGGTTTCAGTCTGACAGACCAAGGATTGTTTGTCTGTAGGGGGAAAGGCTTGATACTAAGAATGCACAGAACTTAACTAGTGTCGCTGTTTATTTTTGACTTCAATGTGATGTCTTCTTTTCCTTCCAGGTGATACGTTTATTGTCATTTTAGTAGACATCGTAATTTTCGTAAGTTTAGGAACCACTCAGATGTATTTTATTCAGTTAATGTGTTTTATGCACTAGCATTGATACATGGCGCCATTGGCGCCAGTTGCTTCCCTGTATTCATTTAAGATATCTGCGACCGCCTCTGTATCGCATGGACGCGGTTTTCCTCTTTGGTCGCCTTTCGGTTATTCTAGCGCACGACGCTGTGGCGAGAAGGCTGGTTTTGGTCGGTTTGTTGGCGCTCCGGTGTGCAGTCTGGTTGTCGGCGGTCGCTCATTGCTCATGTTCTCCCTCCTTCTGTCACGTGTGCAATGGGGCTGTGGACGGAGACGTACTTGCGGTCGGCGGGTATATACTGCGACTTTATGAGACGGCGATAGTATCGTCTGTGCTGCTAAACCATGTGAACATGTGAAAGCGGCTTTGGAATGTATCAGCCTGCAACCAGCTACGCTACAGAATCAAACGGTGGGAATTATTCAGGCTCTTAGAGTCCTGCTGTATATATGTGTGTGGAATTTTGTGCCTTTTGCTGTTAACGGCTCCCTCCAGTGTTTGGACGCCCATGTTATCTGTTTCGTGTTGACCACTGGTGCACAACCTATTGAACAGTGGCTACCTGTGTGAATAAGGTTGCCTGCTTTGGACGCACTTGAGATACTGCCAAGGAGTGTATATCTAAGTGCGTGTCTGTGCACTCCGAAATAACCACAGGTTCGATTTTCTGGCAGTTATTTCTGTCTTTTGCTATTGAGTGTAATCCACCTCAAGTGGCATTCTTTTGTAAAATTAAGAGCTTTATGACGCTGTTTTGGCCGACCAGTGTGGCCGAGCGGTTCTAGGTGCTACAGCCGGCCATGGTGACCGAGCGGTTCTAGGCGCTACAGTCTTGAACCGCGTGACCGATACGGTCGCAGGTTCGAATCCTGCCTCGGGCAGGGATGTGTGTGGTGTCCTTAGATAGGTTTAAGTAGTTCTAAGTTCTAGGGGACTGATGACCTCAGACGTTATGTCCCGTAGGGCTCAGAGCCATTTGAACCATGACACTGTTTTTCTTCTTGCGTGCAATTATTATTTAGGATAATAAGGCAGGGTATGTGTTCTAGTTTCTACACATTCTGCAGCGCTCTCGCGGTGAATTCTTTATGTATCTTGGTTCCGGTGCAAGAAGGAGTGTGAACTGTTGTTGAGGACAGCGATTAGAAAAGATTTAATTCGGCTGCAAAGAGTAGTTGTATTCCTGTTTTAAAAATTTCCTAGAGATTTAACGATTTTGTTACTCTGGATACTGCCCAGTTTCTGTGTGGTTTTATGTTGCTGTTTCAGTGGTATAATCAGCGGTGTGCGTCGTCCATTGCGGCTGGTACTTTAACAGGGGCACGACGCCTTGGCGGCGGCAAGTTTGAGTTGCAACCGATAGCTCGGTCGCTGTGTTCATCAATAGGCTCCAGTTCTTCGGCGAACTGAAGTTGAGTACTTCATTACTTGTTCCCGGTGACGCTGAGGCGTCCGTCTTTCCTTCTTCACCGTTCCTTTCAGCTTTCATTCAGACTCAATTTGAGTTGTAATTTCCTCGCACCTCTGATATTTCCATTATTTGCCGCTGAAATTTTGTAATACCTGAAAGATGCCTTTCATTGTACTGGGTTTTTAGTATTTTCCTCAGAAAGAGAAATTATCAGTTGTTTCTGTTGTTTTATCGTGAAAGGTGTCCGAAATCTTTGGGAGTTTTCCTCAGTAAACCATTTATTGTTTGTGCGGTTCATAAGATATGGAAATGGTTTTAAAGTTATTCTTGGTTTGGGGTTGGTTTGGACGCCCTTAGACGATTTGTCTGTTTAGTAATGTTTCAAATTCTACGGCAGTTATGTATATTATTCTGGGGTAAAAGCAGTTTCCGGTTGTCATGTAGTTGTTAAATAAAATCTGTTGGAAATTACAAGCCAGAGTTTGTGTTTGATTGGTAGTTGTTGCCTTGTCTTTATTGAATTGAAGTATTGTTGAGCGTGTGTCCCGCGTCTCAAGCATATTATTTATTTTTCCCCCGTGTAAATGAAGTACTTTTCCTGTTTTTCCCATAGAAATCAGAACTCGTAATTCTAAGAGTTGTATAAGAGAGAGAGAGAGAGAGAGAGAGAGAGACAGATTGCTTGTAAGATTAAGGGACTCATATTCATGAGATAATATTTCACCCTAGTTTCAGCTGTTACTACCTTCAGACAGTCACCGCTTGACAATGACCAAGAAGTCCTCCACGCGAAGCTTGTAAATTTCAAACCACTTTAAGAAGTTGGAAGTTCGAGAGAGTTTTATCATTAAATTCATTGTCAAACACTAATACATATTCCTCAACAGTGATCCGCTTAAGCGTGGGTAAACCTGACTAACACAGAACGTTGTTTTCCAGCTCTATGCTTTGACTTGATGGTGGCAGCAATCGAAACGACGTTATTAATAGTGTATTAAGTTATGTAGACGGTTTTATTCACAAAATATCCACAATGAGTGCAAAACAATGGAGTAAGTTCAGTTTCTTTATCAGTATATTATTGCAGGACAGTTTTTCAACGTTCAGCTGTGTCCTTTTACCGTGACAAGTACTTCGAAATATATTCCAGAACAGCCCAAGAACAACAGACTTTTGCACCTTCTGCTTAGTAGGCAGATGCGCTGACCATTACGCCAGCCAAACACAGTGGTCATTGCAACTGCACTTACTATCCTTGTCCATCTCGCTTCACCCCAAGTTCTCAACTTTTATACACGCTGTTGATGTAGCGATCCTTGTCCATTATATACAGGGTGGTCCATTGATAGTGACCGGGCCAAATATCTCACGAAATAAGCATAAAAAATGGTTCAAATGGCTCTGAGCACTATGGGACTTAACATCTATGGTCATCAGTCCCCTAGAACTTAGAACTACTTAAACCTAACTCACCTAAGGACATCACACAACACCCAACCATCACGAGGCAGAGAAAATCCCTGACCCCGCCGGGAATCGAAACCGGGAAAATAAGCATCAAACGAAAAAACTACAAAGAACGAAAACTCGTCTAGCTTGAAGAAGGAAACCAGATGGCACTATGGATGCCCCGCTAGATGGCGCTGCCATAGATTAAACGGATATCAACTGCGTTTTTTAAAAGGGAAACCCCCATTTATGTTACATATCCGTGTAGTACGTAAAGAAATACGAATTTTAGTTGGACCACTTTTTTCACTTTGTGGTAGATAGGGCTTTAATAGTCACAAACGTATAAGTACGTGGTATCACGTAACATATCGCCAGCGCTGACGGTATTTGCTCTCGTGATACATTACCCGTGTTAAAATAGACAGTTTACCAGTCGCGGAAAAGGTCGATATCGTGTTGATGAAATGGCTATTCTGATCAAAGTGCCCAACGGGCGTGTGCTATGTATGCTGCTCGGTATCCTGGTCGACATCATCCAAGTGTCCGGACCGTTCGCCGGATAGTTACGTTATTTAAGGGAACAGGAAGTGTTCAGCCACATGTGAAACGTCAGCCTTGAGCCACAAAAACATGATGAGGCACAGGTAGGTGTTTTAGCTGCTGTTGCGGCTAATCCGCACATCAGTAGCAGACAAATTGCGCGAGAATCGTGAATCTCAAAAACGTCGGTGTTGAGAATCCTACATCAACATCGATGGCACCCGTTCCATATTTCTATGCGCCAGGAATTCTATGCCGATGACTTTGAACGTCGTGTACAGGTCTGTCACTGGGCACAATAGAAATTACGCGACGATGACATTTTTCCACGCGTTCTATTTAGCGACGAAGCGGCATTCAGCGACAGCGGTAACGTAGGCCGGCATAATATGCACTATTGGGCAACGAAAAATCCACGATGACTGCGACAAGTGAAACATCAGCGACCTTGGCGAGTTAATGTATGGTACGGAATTATGGGGGGAAGCATAATTGGCCCCCATTTTATCGATGTCAATCTAAATGGTGCACTGTATGCTGATTTCCTGCGTAATGCTCTACCGGTGTTACTACAAGATGTTTCACTGCATGACAGAATGACGATGTAGTTCCAACATGATGGATGTCCGGTACATAGCTCGCGTGCGGTTGAAGCGGTATTGAATATCATATTTCATTACAGGTGGCATGGTCATCGAAGCACCATACCATTGCCCGCACATTCACCGGATCTGGCGTCCCCGGATTTGTTTCCGTGGGGAAAGTTGAAGGATATTTGCTATCGTCATCCACCGACAACACCTGACAACACGCATAGCGCATTGTCAGTTCATGTGCGAACATTAGGAATGGCGAGCTAGCCGGTGTTGAGAGGACTGTCGTTAAACGTACTGCCAAATTCATTGATGTTGACGGATATCATTTTGAGCATTTATTGCATTAATGTGGTATTTACAGGTATTTACGCTTTAACTGCATGCGTTCTCAGAAATGATAAGTTCACAAAGGATCATGTATCACATGGGGACAACCAAAATACAATGTTCAATCGTACTCACGTTCTGTATTTTAATTTATAAAAAAAACTACCTGTTACCAACTGTTCGCGTAAAATTGAGAGCCATATTTTTGTGACTGTTACAGCATCATCAAAGCGAAAAAAGTGGTCCAACTAAAACATTCATATTTCTTTACGTACTACACGAATATGTAATAAGAAATAGAGATTCTTATTTAAAAAAACGCACTTGGTATCCGTTTGACCAATGGCAGCGCCATCCAGCGGGCCAACCATAGGACCGTCTGGTTTCCCCCTTCAAGCTAGACAAGTTTCGTTCTTTGTAGTTTTTTCGATTGACGCTTATTCTGTGAGATATTAGGTCCTGTCACGACCAGTGGACCACCCTGTATAATTAAGGCGAGGACGGCCAGCGATACATTAAGTGCAAATGTACAGTTCGAACTCTTACGGGGATTGCGAAATTCCGCGAGTAATGAGGACAATGGGCGAGGGGCACTACGTGTCACCTACCGTCACCTTCATGAAGCTCCTGCCTCTTTCCTCTCCACCTTGGCCAGGCTCTACAATGTAGTCCTGTCCACCGGTTACTACCCCGACCTGTGGAAAACCTTCCATATCCTGATGTTCCTTAAACCTGGCAAACCTCCGTCCGCCGTCTCTTCCTACCGTCCCATTAGCCTTACCTCGGTCTTCAGCAAGGTCCTGGAATCTATCCTCACCCGCCGCATCCACCAGCATCTCCGCCAGCACCACCTCCTTCCGGTTACCCAGTGTGGCTCTCGGCCGTCCTTGTCTTCCGACGACCTTCTCCTTCACCTCAATCATCTCCTTTCCGACCAGCTTAATTCCCGTCGCTCCGCTATCTTCCTCTCCCTGGACCTCGAACGAGCTTATGAACGCGTAAGGCATTCCGGTCTCCTCTTCAAGCTCCAAACCTTCGCCCTTCCCATTAATTACGTCCGTCTGATCGGATCCTTTCTCTCCCGCCGTCCTTCCTACGTCACCATCCATGACACAGAGTCCTACACCTTTTTCCCTTCCGCCGGTGTCCCCAAGGCTCCGTTCTCTCCCCCCCTTCTGTACCTTTTGTATACGGTGAACATGCCGCCGCCGTCATCCCCCGTCCACCTTCTCCAGTTTGCTGATGACACCGCCTTCCTTGCCCTTGCCCCCACCCTGCAGCGCTCCCAACACCTTCTCCAATCCCATCTTGACTGTTTCACAGCTTGGTGCAACCAGTGGTTGCTCAAGCTCAGTCCCTCCAAAACGCAGGCGATCATTGTAGGCAAAAACACCCCTTCCTTCCGCCTCCTTGATTTCTACCTCACCGTCTATGGCCGTCCTATCGCCCTCAATCCCACCCTCAAGTACCCTTGCGTCGCCTCTCCTGGACCCCCCCATCGCCGGACAGTCCAAGCCAAGACACACTCCTGACTCCGTCTCCTCAAGCTCCTTTCGGGCCATACATGGGGTATGGACCCCTCTACCATCCTCCAAACCTATAAATCCCTTATCCGTCCTATCCTTTGCTACGCCCATCTGGCCTGGATCTCCGACCCCCCTTCCTTTTATACATCCCTTCAAATCCTTGAACGCCATGCTCTCTGACTCGCCTATCGCATCCGTCTCCCCTCCCCCACGCGGATCCTGTACGATCTCATTCCTTTCCCCCACCTCCTCCTTTTCCTTGAAAGGATACGGATCCTGTACACCTCCCACAAACTCGACCCTCCCCACCCACTTGTCTCGCCCATCCTTTCCCACCCACGCCCGCTGCCGTGCCTGTATTCCCACGTCCCACCGCTGCCGTGCCTGTATTCCCATGTCTCACCTGGTCTCCATCTCTCCACCCTCTTAAGGCTCTCCCAAGGTGGCTTCCGCCAGCTCCCCCTCCCTGATGATGTTCTCCTCCCCTCCATATATCCCTCCTACCAACTTTGATCCTCCTTCCGTCTTCTTGTGTCTGTCCCTTTGGGAACCCTACCTCCCTCCTCCCTTTCTCCCCACTCTTCCCCCGGGCTTCCCCTCCCCTGTCCCTCTCCTCCTCCTCCCATCTCCTCAGCCATTGGTGTCTTTGTTCTCCCCTCTCCCTCCCCGGACTCGCACACGCTACATGGACTTACGCGCGCTGGAGATCATCGCCATCAGTGTCTCGTGTGCGCCGTCGTGTTTAGTGTTCGGTGTTCACTGTCACACTCCATCGTTCACCTGTGCCATCGCCGTCTTCAGTATTTGTGCATCGTGTCAACAGTTTCAACTGTGGATTATCGTCGAGTATTAACGGCTCAATGTTTGTCTTTCTGTGTAGACTGTTTTCTTGACCACCGTTCTGTAACCTATTTGTAATCTTTCAGGTTTTTTTTTCTCATTGTGTATCCTATGGCTGAAGAGCAGCATAGAACGCTGCTGACAGCCTGCATGTTGTACAGGTTTTAAAATTACAATAAAGAAAAAAAAAGAGGGGCACTACATCAGTATTGTTTCAATAAGTTGAGAAGTTGTGTCTCACGTATGGCGTTCCAGCATATTCCATGCAGTAGTGTTTCACGTGTGGCGTGCTAGCATATTCCATACAGTGCGCTGAACCCTGTTTTCACCAGAGGCGAGGTCAGCGCATCTGCCTATTAAGTAGGAGACTTGAATCCGAATGCACATACAGGAAAATTTCCAAGTTTCCCCATTGATTTAAGACCATGTCCACTGGCAGCTAATGTCTTCCATTCCTTCGTGTCTAATAGTTTCTTTAATCCCCTTAACTTCTCCAGTGGTCTCCTACATCTACAACTGGCGTTCTACGTGGGTAAATAATACCAAAGATTCACATACTATAGTAGTGTTTTAGGTAGTTTATTTGCCAAAGGAAACGTACAGAACGTTGAAATCAAAAATAAGAAACATTTAAATAATGATATCTTCAGAGTCATCTGCTGCATCACTTACATATTCAGTTGTATTAACATGAGGATGGAAGAGTTTTTTTTCGCATTTCACTTGATATACATATGACTATATCATAAAATCGTCCACCGTCCACAGTGTCTATTTTCGAAAGTCTTACGTACAGATAAATGTTTGTCGACAGTCTTACGTACAGATAAATGTTTGTAAATTGTATGTATGCTTCACCTCTTTAGATCCAAAAGTAGACCAGAATCGTTTTTCACTTACACTCACAGATTTAGTTTAAGCATTAGCGGGTAAATGTTAATTGCGTCCATGAACTGAATTGTCTTTAGTTCTGCGTCCTCACCGAACACAACGGCTACGGCGGCAATGAAGAAGATGGAACTATATACATGGCGCGCAAACTTCTCACTGTCCCAGCCTAATCACTTCAGTCTGAAAGCGCCACAGCCAACGATGCGTCTACGAGGTTCGGATTCCATTTATGAAACTTGGAAGATCGTTGTAATTAAACTTAACAGAGATGTAATTACGATGCTATAGTGGGAAAGTTTGGAGTAAAACGTAGATTTAATGGCTATTCTTTTTTTCCAGAGATATGAGCGTTCTGTCCTCGTTCTCGATTTTATAGCTATCCCGAAAGTAATTGTGTGAAACTTCTGCGGGAAACTTGACTGATTTTGTTCCTGTTCTGGAGAGATACCAGCAATTCATTTATGCGAATGTTCCTTGCCTTACGACAAACACAGTTAAAGGAATTAACAACATCCGTTGTAGCCAGCATTTCTGGTGTAATTATCGCCTGAAACCTATTTCCAATTATTTCTTTGGAATTCACAACATAGGTCCCAGTACAAGTTCTCCAACGGTGGTAATAATCGTAATATATCATCTACAGTGATTTAGTGAAGTAATTTAAGGAATATAACATGTCTCAATTACCGTAAAATAAATATAAATCTTACCTAATGAAGTCGTCAAAGGAAGATTACGAGAAGCGAAATTCGAAACAGCAATGATTTTTATGACTATTAACCATTTTCAGCATACAAAAACATTCAGAATTGAAAGATGATGACTTGACCAGAGCGCACATGTGCGTCACGAACGGAAGAAAACGAGGTGTCACGGAAAAAAAACTGCTGCAGAGGGTACAAATAGCGCGAAAGTTGTAAGCAATAGAATAGATTTTCACTCATTAATGTAGAAACATTGAAATAAAAATATAGCTGAAAACAGAATACGCATTGACAGTTAGGAAAAATCTGAAGTTATATGTGTAGAAATCAAACAGGGAAGTTGAAAGACCAAAGAATAAGAGGAAGAAGAGAACGGTAGAAGAGAGGGAAGTAAAAAGTGAGCAAAATTTACGAGCAGGTGTAAAATCGATTTAAGTTTTGAAATGCGATCCTTACGGAAAGAAATAATGTACCGTAAAATTAATCAGTGGATTCTTAATAATTCTCTGTGATTCATGATACTGAGAGAATAATTTTTGGATGTACGTATTAAATGATTAGTTCTCTTGTTTTACTCACTCAGTAAGATATGGGATACTTTCTTCTGATTCTCTAATGGAAAGATGTACCTTTTCAGTGACATGTCATGAGTGAAGAAAAGGTGCTTATAGGAAACGGGATGTTCGATGTTTGAGGTTACTCCTTTAATAAAGAGAAGTCGGTGAATATTCTAAATAATGGAGAAACTTTGTTGATGAAAAATGCAGTTTAACCTCTGTTGTTGTGAATTTCGTATGCTTAAGCCCGTCAGTAGTGATCCATTAAGCAGTCCTGCAGTTCAGAATATAGCTTATTGATCGATTTCGTCCATCATCAAATCACGTCTTTGATACTGCTCAATGGTAGCATCTCGTAGTCACAGCAGGGAGTGCCTCCAACTTTGCAAAAAATTTGACACCACTCCTCTACGAATAAATATTAAGCTACACGTTCGAGACATTAGCAAAGGTAACTGCGATAAGTTACAGTTGCAACTGCAATGCCGAAACGTGACTTAAGCTTGAACGTCGTATGGCATCGGAAGCCATAATAAAATACGACGTCGGCTTATAGAATACCTCCGCAGATTCTTTTTAAATACTGCACGTCGGCTCCTCTAGTCCCGGAGGCGGTATTGTGTTACGATACCGGTATCTAAAAAATTTCGTTGCATTCGACTATCGTCACCGAACGATGTAAGGAACAAAAACAGCAAGCTCCGCAGGTATCGGACAGTTTCACGTTTACGGCAGCTGACCTACAGATGCGCCAGCATTCTGCTGTCGGAAAATATCCGCTGAGAGTAGGAAGAGTGTTGACGATAGGACGAAAGTGAGAGCACCTTTGGTCGAAACACCGGCCTATTCCAGTCTCGGTTTCGTCCGCGAGGTGCGGGCAAGGCAGTACGTCTTCGTACTGACGTCACGATGCCGAGCAGGTGTTGGCGTCCTTCGGTGGGTCAATTCGCCGCCTCCGGGCGTCGCAGCCGCCTCACGGCAGAGCAGGAGCGGCGAGGGCGGTCGCCAACGCCCCCAGCAGCAGAGCCTGCCCCACGGCACGCTGGAGGCCGAGCGGGGGCTGCACGCCGCCGGCGGAGTTCTTGTCGCGCTGCATCGCCGCCGGGTGCTCACCTGCGCAGAAGACAAGGCGGAAGTTTGCTCAGTAATTAATTGTTCGGGGAGAGAGGATGGAAGGTGTGTGGGTGCATACGACAAGCTGTTTTGCTGCTTGCGACATTCTGCGCAGGTACAAGATGGGGGTTTGGTCATGTTGATCATAAGCCCATGCACCCACTACGGAAGAACAGTTACACAAAACTGATAATCCAAATTCAAATATCTAGTAGAAATCATTCAGCTATCTGAATTTAATTTAATTGTGAAAATAGCAGAGAGAAACTCATAAAATTTCGAAAAACTTGTGAAATTACATGGAATGGGTACAATAAATAATCAATACCTCATAAGAGGGAAATGTAAAAATTACACCGCAGTATTCAGTTCCAAACTTTATATGCATCCGGTAGAACGCTAACAAAAGATATAGAAAAAGAAAGAAAACACACCCACACACACCCACACACACACACACCCACACACACACACACACACACACACACATATATATATATATATATATATATATATATATATATATATATATATATATATATATATATATATCGGGAAAGGATGTGTTTGATGTGCTTAGGTTAGTTAGGTTTAAGTAGTTCTAAGTTCCACGGGACTGATGACCTCAGTTGTTAAGTCACATAGTGCTCAGAACCATTTGAACAATTTTTTGTGTGCTGTGGCGTATGGACAGCGTCTTTGATTTCTAATCAAAACATCCTCCAACTCGGGTTTAAACGAGGCCACCACTTAAATTTTCAATAAAATTATCATTAACGTTGGCCTAAGACTTCCAGCATAAAAGTTGCCCCCACTCAGGTAGGTTACTTGTCAAAGAGGGTGGAGGAGCGGACAGAGATTCAGGACACTCCCTTACCCTTGGGGTAGGAAACTGCCCATAAAGAAGGAAGAATCAGCAATGATCAACGACACGAGCATGCAGAAGCAAAAGGAAACAACTGCATTAATGAAACATGCTGTGTAGCCACTGGATATATGGTCCATAACTGCAAAAGTGTCATGACAATTTCTCCATTGGCAATAGATTCTGAATCAGTGCCGCATTTGAAACGCTGGGAGGAAATTGCCAAGGGGGAGACGACCATGAGATAATGATGTAATAACTGACGAATGGTAATGTTATACGAGTCAAGGTGTGAAAGTGTGAACGTGGTCGGTTTGCTAGAAAATGTGTAAACGAAAGTTCAAAAGCTGAATTTAGAAATAGCAGGGTCAGTGAAGTTAAATGGAAAGAAGACAAGGAAAAGAAAATGTTATAAACGAGCAAGTTTGGTCGTGAATAGGAAGCTACGGCAGAGAGTGAGTTACCCTGATCCGTTGAGTAATGAATTTATTCTCATCAGCATCGTCAGGAAACCACACATACAACGACAGTTAGGTATAAACGTCGACGTTGCAAGCCGAAAATGAAGAGATAGCGAAATTATATGAGGATATTGAACGGGTAATTCAGGACGTAGAGGGAGATGAAAATCTAATAGTCATTGCGGATTGGAATGCGTTCGTAGGGTAAGGAGTAAAAGAAAGTGTTACGGCAGAATATGGGCTTGGTAGTAGGAATGAGAGAGGCATGAGTGCAGTAAATTTCAGCTAGTATTAGCGAATACTATTCAAGAATGAGAAGAGGAGGTGGTTTACTTTGAAAAGGCCGGGAGATATTGGTAGATTTCAGTTATATTACTTTATGGTTGAGCATAGGTTTCTAAATCAGAGACTGGATCGTACAGTGTACCCAGGAGAAGATACAGACTCAGACAACAGTTTAGTAGCGGTGAAGAGCAGACTGAAGTTCAAGGACGTAGTCACAAAGAATCAGTGCGTAAAGAAGTGGATACGGAAGGACTAAGGAATGAAGAGATATGCTTGTAGTTCTCTGACGCAATAGGTACTGCGATAACAAATAATTCAGTAGTCGATTCAGTTGAAGAGGAATGGGCATATACAAAAAGGGCAATCACAGAGGTTGGAAAGAAAAGCGCAGGAACAAAGAAGATAACTGCGAAGAAACAATGAGTAACAGAAGAAATACTTCAGTTGACTGGTGATAGAAGGAAGTAGCAAAACGTCCAGGGAAATGCAGGAACATAGAAACACATTTCACTTAGAAATGAAATAAACAAGAAGTGCAGGGAATGTGAGGCGGAATTTCTGCATAAAAATGTGAAGAAATCGAAAAGGAAATGATTGTCGGAAGGAATAAAACAACGTATAGCAAAGCCAAAAGAACCTTCGGTGAAATTAAAAGCAAGGGTGGTAACATTAAGAGTGCAACGGGAATTACACTGTTAAATGCAGAGGAGAGAGAGGATAGGTGCTAAGAGTACATTGAAAGCCTCAATGAGGAGGAACACCTATCTGGAAACTTTGTGGAACAGGAAGCAGGAATCGATGTAATAAAGATTGGCGATCGCGTATTACAATCAGAATTTAAAAGCTCTGGAAGACCTAAAATCAAAAAAGGCGGAAGGAACAGATAATATTCAATAGGAATTTCTAAAATCATTGGGGAAGTGGCAACAGACCGACTACTGACGTTGGTGTGTAGAATGTACGAATCTAGCGATACAACAACTGAATTTAGGAAGACTAATCTACACAATTCCGATGATTGCAAGGGGTGACAGGTACGAGAAGTATCGCACAGTCAACTTAACAGCTCATGAATCCAAGCTGCTGACAAAAACAATATACAGACGAATGGAAAAAAATTTGTGGACCTGTTAGATGATCTGTTTGGAAGGCACTAGAGAGGCAGTTCTCACGTTGCTGTTGATAATGTATGGAAGACTAAAGAAAAATCAGGACTCGTTCACTGGGTATGCCGACTTGGTAAAAGCGTTGGACACTGTAAAATGGTGGAATATATTCGAAATTTTGAGGAAAGGCAGGGAAAAACGAATAACATACAAATGTACAAGAGACAAGAAGGAGCAATAACAGCGGAAAACTAAGAAAGAATTTCTCGGATTAAAAATCAGTTAGAGAGTGCTGTAGACTTTGGTCGAAACTCTTCAGAATATTTATCGAAGAAGAAAAGGATATCAATGATAAGATTCGCGGATGACATTGCTATCCTCAACGAAAGTGAAGAAGAATTACAATGTGGTCTGATGAATGGTATGAACAGTCTAATGACTACAGAATAAGACCTGAGAGTAAACTGAAGAAAGACGAAAGCAATGAGAAGTTGCAGAAATGAGATCAGAGCGGAAATTAACGTCAGGATTGGTGAGTACAAAGTAGATGAGGTCTACTAGTATCAAAGATGGGCCTAAATTTCAGAATGTACGTTTGAAGAACAGCATTGTGTGGTAGGAAAACATGGACTCGGGAACACCGGAAAAGAGGACAGTCGAAGTGTATAACATGTGATGTTACAGAAGGGCGTTGAAAATTACGCGGACTAAAGTAAGGAATGAGGAGGTTCTCCAGAGAATCGGCGAGGGAAAGAATACAAGGAAAACACAGAAAAGTCGAATGAACAGGATGGTAAGATCGATTTCTACCAATCTTACATGTGTCACTTATTGAATGCAGAGAATCGCTGTGGAAGTAACAACCACCTACACACAACTGGGGGGTGAGGGTGGGGCGTGGGGAGAGAGAGGGGACGCAGCTCTGTCTAAAATGCGCGCATACTCTGCACATAATGTAAAATCCTTCCAAAACTTTCCTCGGTCACAACCTGAACAAAATGATGAGAGATAAAAAGTTAAACAATTGGTACATTTTCGCTTCGCATGCAGTGAAACTGCAGCGTGAAGCATGACATTTTACTTTATATCTTCTTTACAAATAAACGTATTCAAGACACATTTCACACACAATATTCGTATATACCACTGAAAGAATATATGTGCAAAACATTACTGTTATACAACACATTGTTCAGAAGATAGGACGTTACAAATGCCGAGAAACAAGTAAACGTCTATATCACAAATGACCTTATTTAATTACTGTATTGTATTGAACTGAGGACCTAGAAACGGTGGAGAGGCTTCGTCCACACGGTAGCCCCCAATGGTACAAAACCCCAAAAACCCCACAAAAGTGTACAGCAGTCCACCCCACCGTTGCCCAGGGTTATTGTGCGGTTCTGCAGCCAGTGCTCCCCCCTCCCCCCCACCAACCCGCCGTGGGGAACGTCTAACTCCAGACGTGTGTAACCCCAATGTGTTCGCGTGGTAGATGAATTATGGTGCACACGTACGTGGAGAAAGTGTTTGCGCAGCAATGGCCGACATAGTGTAACTGAGGCTGAATGAGAGATACCATCTCGCAGTCGCCAAGGCAGATGGAAAACCGCCTTAAAAACCATCCACAGACTGGCCGGCACACCGGACCTCGGCACTAAACCGCCGGGCGGATTCGTGCCGGCGACCGGCACGCCTTCCCGTACAGAAAGCAGTGCGTTAGACAGCACGGCTAACTGGGCGGGCTTTTCTTGGTTACTTCGTTATAACTAACTCTATTTGCAACGCATTTGGTAGACAAGAACTGGATGTACCTGCACAATTACATCACTGTACGACATATAGTTCAGGAGATGCGACGTCTTAAACATTGGGCTGCATGAAAATGAAACTGCCTAGAGGAGATCTCTTGAGATACAGGTGAAATAAATGTAGAAATAAGTCTGATTTTTTTTAAAAACTGTGGGTACAAATCTGATCCTAAATCCCTGGAACGATTTCAGAAAAATTTGCTGCACATATTAGACAAGATCTGGACAGGAATACCATGGGGTAAAACCACAAGCATTGTGTTGGGGTAGGGACGATAAACGTGGGGAGAGAAGAGGGGAGGAGATGATGGATAGACGAAAAGGAGGATGGAGGAGATAGGCTCTGATGGGAGAGGACGAGATAGAGGGGGAGAGGTGAAGGTAGACAGAGGGATGAGGAGGAAATGGAGAGAGTGATGAGGACCAGATAGAGAGACAGAGTGTAGGAAGAATTGGGCAGCGAGAAGGTGAGGAGGACACGTACAAAGAGAGGAGGAGAAACGATGGACAGAGAAATGGAAGAGGAGTAGATGGACAGAGTCAAGAGAGAGAAGGGAGATGTATGGACAGAGAAAGGAAAGAGGAGGAGACAGAAGAGAGGAGGGAGTAGAAGCGAGAGGGAAAGAAGGAGATGGACAGGGAGAGGTGGAGGAGAAGGTGAACAGGAGGAGGGAGGAGAGAGAGGTGGGTAGAACTGATAGGAGGAGAGGGTGAGGAGGAACTGGAATCAGAAGAGGAAGAGGAGATGTGTAGAGGAGAGAAAGGCAGGTGGATAGAGGAGAAAAGGAACAGGAAGAAATGGACACAGATGACAGAGAGGAGGTGGACAGATGGATCGAGAAAGGAAAGAGGAGAAGATGGAACAGAGAAGGGAGTGTATTCCACAGCTGATCAGGACCGCCCGCAGCGGCTTGAAATATACGACCGAATCGCCAAATACAACAGGTGTTATGACATGTGTGGCAAGTATGTACATTTATTTGCTGAGCCCAGCCAGTCGGTGGTTAGACAAGAATGAAGAGGAGCTCAATAGCTGGAAACAATTACGGGCCGAACTGAAGCAAATGTTCAGCGACAACCAGTAGCAAGTCCGCTTGGCGGGAGAACGATATATCAACAGGGCTCAACATCATGGGGAAATGATACAATCTGTGACAAGAGTCGCAGAAAAAATGTTCCAAGCGCTTTATTCTATGGATGTGACAACACAGAGGAATTCAGGTGATGACAGTGGGCAGAGGAAATGCAATAGAAAACGTATCAAACGAAAAAGGTATGACCGACTGCCGAATGTGGCCCTTTGGCAGTTTTGAGACGCCATATTGAGTTCCGATCTACTAAGGGGGGAGAAACTGGAGATAGCAGCCAGAAACATCGGGTCGTTTACAGAAGAGAAAGCGTCTTTGAATGTCGACACGATACATCAGGAGGTAATAAGGAATGTTGAAGAACAGGTCAGTCGATCATTGGCACCAGTCTACGACACTAATTAACTCGAGCTCATTCCGCGTTAGTCAAACGACAACAGACAATCTAACCAAAAGTGGATACAGCCAACCTGATTGTCTCAATGAACAATCGCGCGATGCTGAAAAAGCTCTTTACAAGAAAGTAAACAATTAGCTATTCTTCTGGGACTGAAAACTAACATGTATTCAATAACTTCTCTAATTTCAGTAATTTAAAATATAGGATGTAGTCTTAAGAATAATATTGGTACGTGTATCTATATACCCTGCTATTAAAGCTCCTCATTCCCTCCTAAACAGCGTGTCCACTATTGAAGTTTCAGTTTCACAACACTGTAGAAAGAGAACCACTGCTCAGACCGAACGTGAGGAGATGGGCTAGTGTAATTGTATAATACAAACCAAATGAAACCCCGTAAGTTTTGTTAGCACATCTGAACATATAAACAAATACGTAATCAGTGCCGTTTGTTGCATTGTAAAATGTTAATTACATCTGGAGATATTGTCACCTAAAGTTGGCGCTTGAGTACCACTCCTCCGCTGTTCGATGGTGTGTATCGCAGAGCACCGAATTACGTAGGGATCCAAAGGTAACGGTGATGGACCTTAGGTACAGAAGAGACTGGAACAGCACATTACGTCCACATGCTAACAACTTTGTATTTGTCTTTTTCACTGACACACATGTACGTTACCATGAGAGGTGAGGTACACTCACAGAAGTGGTTTCCGTTTTCAATTACGGAATGGAATAGAGTGTGTCCCGACATGTCAGGCCAATAGAAGTTCAATGTGTTGACCATCATTTGCTCCACACAATTGACGTCTGTGGCGTAATGAATGTCGTACACGTCGCAGTACATGTGGTTAAAGTCGCCGCAGGCTGCCACAATACGTTGTTTCATATCCTCTGGGGTTGTAGGCACATCACGGTACACATTCACCTTTAACGTACCCCACAGAAAGAAGTCCAGAGGTGTAAGATCAGGAGAACGGGCTGGCCAATTTATGCGTTCTCCACGTCCTATGAAACGCACGTCGAACATCCTGTGAAGGGTCAGCCTCGTGTTAATTGCGGAATGTGCAGGTGCACCATCATGCTGTTACCCCATACGTCGACGCGTTTCCAGTGGGACATTTTCGAGCAACCTTGGCAGATCATTCTGTAGAAACTCGATGTATGTTGCAGTGCTCTCCGATACACGCGATCGAACAGTGGATAAGTGGTACTCAAGCGTTAACTTTAGTTTACAGTATCTCCGGGTGTAATTAACATTTTACAAAGCAACAAACGGCACTGATTACGTATCTGTTTATTTGTTCAGATGTGCTAACAAAACTAACGTGGTTACATTTAAAAAAACGTAGTTTTGTGTTTAAAAACATACTTCCGTGCAATTACACTAGCCCCTCTCCTCACGTTCGGTCTGTGGAATCAGTTCGTCAGTATTTGATGTGGTTTACTTAACGAAAATTTTGGCGCTGCAATCGAGTTAAATTAAATGGAATTGGCTGCAAATGACAAATGAAACGTAATGCGACAGTAGTTGGACATTACATCATCCGTTCTGTTCAATGCACATGACTGGCATTAAACATTTGTGGCATTGTTAACAATGTAAGCCCATCCAGAGCCAGTTCGTACCAAATCGGATGGGAAAAGTCGGTTTGTAGATATCCTGGGGCTAAAAACTGCATGCAAAGGAAAAGACATAGCTTTTTAATTTTCCTGGGGCCAAAATCGCATAAAAACCAAAATGACATCGGTTTATGTCGTGAAACTGGTGAAAGACATCTTCAGTATACCGTCAACCGTTTTCTGCGACAAGTTGATAGCGAGAAACAACATATTCCACAATAGATCGACATGTCAGGGGAGCAGTGAACACATCTTTCAGACACCCCACAGCCAGAAGTCGTATGGATTAAGATCAGGTCATCTGGATGGCCAGGCTGTAGGGAAATGACGGCCCTTAATTCTACCATTGTCGAAATGCCTCTCCTTCGCTGAATGTGCCCACCCTTGAATAAAAATTATCCTTTCCATAAATCCAGGTTCTTGGTGGATTAGAACGTCGTTGGCGCGTAAAAGATTATCATAAGGTTTACCATTCACGAAAGACCTAATAGGACTTATCTTCTCGAAGAAATACAGCCCTACGATAGAATATGCCGTCAACCTGTACCAGACAGTAAGTGATACTGTTTACGCCCATGCGTATTTTCTGTAGCCAATATTCTTTAATTTTGCATATTGACAGGTCGTTGGAAATGTAAATGGGCTATGTCTGTCCATAGAATATTCCACGGTCATTCATTGTCCACTTCCAGAGGAGCAAGAAATTTCATCAAGAAAGTTTGCTCCCAGACAGATCAGAAGGAAGCAGCTCCAGAACATGACTGACTTAGTATTGACCGCAATACAGGATTTTATGCAGCGTGCTCGCAGGTATGTTCAACTTTCGGGCACTCTCTGATGGCACGTCACTGTCTACCTCTTCTGCGGTACTATGGCCATATTTTCGACAAACGTCTGATCAACCTCTTCCTCATAGCACTTCAGAAGAAGCTGTCTTTTAGAATTTTGTAATCACTTTCTCTATACCTTTAGGAGACATCAAACCAATGCCTTTTTTTCATACGCTTGAGTGTCCGCAACTTCTGTTGGACTACAGGTGCAGTGTCACCGTTCTTGTAAAAGAGCTCTTCCAACAGCCTGGAATCCTTCAAGAAGGCAGTCATGTTGGAGGGAAGCTGAAAAACAGCCGTGTGCATATTCTGAGGCCTATAGTGGCATCCATTGGTCAAACTTCGTTTTGTCTTTTCTTCTTTTTTTGGGTTCCTCCATGACCTTTCCACTGCGTCGATAATGTGTTGTTCAAATCTGATGCGATTATGTGTTCTACAGCGTTTTGAAACTAGATTTTTATTTATGGACTCCCCGTTTAACATTATAAGCTTAACATTTCAGTTGTTAATCCATGATGGCTTCAATTTGCTGTTCACGCGGGTCCTTGTGCCGGCCTCGCCGAGCTCTTGAAGCTCACGACGATAAAGTTTCAAATAATTCAGCGAAGCCGCTCGTTATGTTATAGAAGTCCCCTCCCAGGTATCTCCAGTTGGAATTTCCTTTACCTCACTTCCATCCCTTTTTGGATGTTTGACTCAAAGCAACTGCGACTCTGTAATAGGTCGAATCTCAAACAACTCGCTCTGCTCCTTGGAGAGGAGACTGAAGAGTTCTGAAAGTAAACAGTGCAAGTATCCAAAAATAATCCGCCATCTACAAAAAATGTTATAATCCTTATCGCAGGGAGTACCATAACGCTGAACATATACTTTTAAATATACTGCAAACTATAAAGGTGTCATTTTTCACTTGCATGAAACTTAATCTAAATCTACATCTACATCTACATGACTACTCTGCAATTCACATTTAAGTGCTTGGCAGAGGGTTCATCGAACCACAATCATACTATCTCTCTACTATTCCACTCCCGAACAGCGAGCGGGAAAAACGAACACCTAAACCTTTCTGTTCGAGCTCTGATTTCTCTTATTTTATTTTGATGATCATTCCTACCTATGTAGGTTGGGCTCAACAAAATATTTTCGCATTCGGAAGAGAAAGTTGGTGACTGAAATTTCGTAAAAAGGTCTCGCCGCGACGAAAAACGTCTATGCTGTAATGACTTCCATCCCAACTCGTGTATCATATCTGCCACACTCTCTCCCCTATAACGCGATAATACAAAACGAGCTGCCCTTCTTTGCACCCTCTCGATGTCCTCCGTCAATCCCACCTGGTAAGGATCCCACACCGCGCAGCAATATTCTAACAGAGGACGAACGAGTGTAGTGTAAGCTGTCTCTTTAGTGGACTTGTTGCATCTTCTAAGTGTCCTGCCAATGAAACGCAACCTTTGGCTCGCCTTCCCGACAATATTATCTATGTGGTCCTTCCAACTGAAGTTGTTCGTAATTTTAACACCCAGGTACTTAGTTGAATTGACAGCCTTGAGAATTGTACTATTTATCGAGTAATCGAATTCCAACGGATTTCTTTTGGAACTCATGTGGATCATCTCACACTTTTCGTTATTTAGCGTCAACTGCCACCTGACACACCATACAGCAATCTTTTCTAAATCGCTTTGCAGCTGATACTGGTCTTCGGATGACCTTACTAGACGGTAAATTACAGCATCATCTGCGAACAGTCTAAGAGAACTGCTCAGATTGTCACCCAGGTCATTTATATAGATCAGGAACAGTAGAGGTCCCAGGACGCTTCCCTGGGGAACACAATATGTACGTTATGAATATATCTCCGGTATCGAAGAACAGATAGACAGCGAAAGGAAATTAGTGAGGAGGTAAAATAAAGTAGAGGAAACAACAGTAAGTTATAGATATATCAAGTACCGTGGAGTTGCATATTCCAACTGGGGAGAAAAGCACCTTATAGCACAGCCCGACTGAGAGTAGGAATCAGTTTGTAGCACTGAGACTTTTCTGAGATGTGTCACACTTATGGAGATGCGTCAGTAGCTGTGCAGTTCAGTACCATATACAGAAGTCGTTTAATTACGTAATAATAATGTTTCCGCTCAAGGATTAATACTATAAACTTAATTACGATTCCAATTATAGTAATCACGGGCCAACTGCGTAATTAATTGACGAATCAGTCAACTCAATCAGCAAATTAAATCATTATTAAAAGTTTTCCTCAGATATCTGAAATCATAAGTGTGTTTCCTAAATCATTCTTCATGTTCTCCTGGCCCCGCACCATGATAAAAGTTTAGTAACTATATCCATTCCTTCAACTGAATTTCATCATCGTGATAGGCCTATTTCGGCTGCTATTGCCACTGTCAAGCTATCTATGAATAATACACTGAATGTTATCCTTATTTAGTTAAATTTTTTTGTATTTAGATATTATAGCTATATGTTTTGTGTATGTGTTGATAGTTACGTCTAGTTATTCTTGACAGCTATTTCATGTCGGTGGTACTGTAGCATATTAAATTGCTGTCTACGATTTTGAGATACACTCCTGGAAATTGAAATAAGAACACCGTGAATTCATTGTCACAGGAAGGGGAAACTTTATTGACACATTCCTGGGGTCAGATACATCTCATGATCACACTGACAGAACCACAGGCACATAGACACAGGCAACAGAGCATGCACAATGTCGGCACTAGTACAGTGTATATCCACCTTTTGCAGCAATGCAGGCTGCTATTCTCCCATGGAGACGATCGTAGAGATGCTGGATGTAGTCCTGTGGAACGGCTTGCCGTGCCATTTCCACCTGGCGCCTCAGTTGGACCAGCGTTCGTGCTGGACGTGCAGACCGTGTGAGACGACGCTTCATCCAGTCCCAAACATGCTCAATGGGGGACAGATCCGGAGATCTTGCTGGCCAGGGTAGTTGACTTACACCTTGTAGAGCACGTTGGGTGGCACAGGATACATGCGGACGTGCATTGTCCTGTTGGAACAGCAAGTTCCCTTGCCGGTCTAGGAATGGTAGAACGATGGGTTAGATGACGGTTTGGATGTACCGTGCACTATTCAGTGTCCCCTCGACGATCACTAGAGGTGTACGGCCAGTGTAGGAGATCGCACCCCACCCCATGATGCCTGGTGTTGGCCCTGTGTGCCTCGGTCGTAAGCAGTCCTGATTGTGGCGCTCACCTGCACGGCGCCAAACACGCATACGACCATCATTGGCACCAAGGCAGAAGCGATTCTCATCGCTGAAGACGACATGTCTCCATTCGTCCCTCCATTCACGTCTGTCGCGACACCACTGGAGGCGGGCTGCACGATGTTGGGGCGTGAGCGGAAGACGGCGTGACGGTGTGCGGGACCGTAGCCCAGCTTCATGGAGACGGTTG
Source organism: Schistocerca gregaria (assembly GCF_023897955.1). Taxonomy (NCBI): domain Eukaryota; kingdom Metazoa; phylum Arthropoda; class Insecta; order Orthoptera; family Acrididae; genus Schistocerca; species Schistocerca gregaria. Next base: position 337,052,300 of record NC_064927.1, read on the forward strand.
CGAAAGGTCCTCGCCGATACCCCAGGAGCAACAGTGTCCCTAATTTGCTGGGAAGTGGCGGTGCGGTCCCCTACGGCACTGCGTAGGATCCTACGGTCTTGGCGTGCATCCGTGCGTCGCTGCGGTCCGGTCCCAGGTCGACGGGCACGTGCACCTTCCGCCGACCACTGGCGACAACATCGATGTACTGTGGAGACCTCACGCCCCACGTGTTGAGCAACTCAGTGGTACGTCCACCCGGCCTCCCGCATTCCCACTATACGCCCTCGCTCAATGTCCGTTAACTGCACATACGGTTCACGTCCACGCTGTCGCGGCATGCTACCAGTGTTAAAGTCTGCGATGGAGCTCCGTATGCCACGGCGAACTGGCTGACACTGACGGCGGCGGTGCACAAATGCTGCGCAGCTAGCGCCATTCGACGGCCAACACCGCGGTTCCTGGTGTGTCCGCTGTGCCGTGCGTGTGATCATTGCTTGTACAGCCCTCTCGCAGTGTCCGGAGCAAGTATGGTGGGTCTGACACACCGGTGTCGATGTGTTCTTTTTTCCATTTCCAGGAGTGTATGTGTTTTCCTTTTGGCGAAAGTGTGACAGCTTTTTGGTCATTTTAAGCATCACTGGAGTTGCCTAAGTTTATAAAAGACCAACAAGCTGTCACAAATTCTCTGAAGTACAAATGCATATCACAAAGTCATAGACAGAAATTTAAAAAGCCACAGTACCCACTGATGTGATATCGAAGCCAACACCTTATAGCCATAACATGTATATACAAGAAATTAGATACTTTGACAATGGCAATTTTAGCCGAAATAACCCTATCACAGTAAAGAAATTCAATTGATGCAACGGACTTGGGTTCATATATACATGGTGTAGCGGGTGTCAATGCAGTTATTTTTATATGTGACTCCTCAGAATGTATACACATCAGTGTGCTGATGTTTTTTTTTTTTTCTGAGTCGAACAGTCTCTCCACAACCACGTCATAAAGTATACGACGTGATGTGTCCTGCATGGTCTTACTGAATCAGTAAGTAGGCTAAGCCTGTCAGTATAGACTTACCGTTTTGGCGTTCATGCGTCCACATTTCAAACACTGGCCTGCTGCCCAGAGGAAAACCAGCCCTAATAGCTTACTCTTGCCACATTTATTTGGTCATGCAAACCACTCTTAAAACACACGACTTGTAATGGCTATAGTTATTGGTCAGAAAATGAAGTAAATACGGATGAAATACTGAGTACACAGTCATCAGTCACTAGCAGAGGTATCTGCATTTATACCCATTACATCCAGAGTATATATAATCTTCTGATCAGGTAAGTTCAGCAAGTCACAAGACGACGATAAATCAGTAGGCTGGGAGCCGTGGCGTTCAAATTTAGGCTGCAGATACGCAATGCCATGCATTGAACTACTTTCCCCCATTGTAGTGGTCGTATCTACATGACAAATTTCCTAACCTTAATGCCACGAGATATCACCGTCCGGCTGGACCAGAGGCCCAGGAACCGTCGTCACTGCAACGGCTGGTAAAGTGGACTGTTTGAACTACACGCTCTCGGAATAGGCACACTACTGTACTGTGTCCGATTCCTTAAATCCACAGACAGACGCTGTCCGGCCTCTATTCCACTGCAGATCTTACAAGGCAACACTTTCTTACACGTATTGTCTGGTCATTTGCTGAATTGATATTGGCTTGAATTAGCTTCCATTACCACGTAAACGGTCTTGTGTTATAATTCAGATAAGTAGTGATTACGTGGCTTTGTGACAGTATGGTCCGGCTATTTCGCTCACTTTTATTACGCGAGTGTGGTATTGTGCGATGCTCATGGAGCAAGAATGGTAATGATGTCCTTGTTCAATTTCATATCCGATATCTCTCATGGCAAACCACATTCTCTCTTGATATTTACGTCCTGTAACTGATCTCATTTGAAAGAATACAGCTCCCCGGAAGATCTCATGTTTTTGTTGTACAGTGTTTATTACGTTGTTAACTTTTCCTGTAGAATGACGGCATACCAGCGAGTAGCCCAGAATTTTGATTTGATTTTGTTTCGATAGAGTGAAAAAGCTGTCTCCCATTTACTCTGTATTGATTATCATTATAAGACAAAAAAAGAAAAAGTTCAGAACAGAGCAGTTATCCGAGTGGGACGGAAATGAGTTCATGCGATTAAAAAAAAAAAAATGATGTGTGACTAGGGCCTCCCGTCGGGTAGACCTTTCGGCGAGTGCAAGTCTTTCAATTTGACGCCACTTCGGCGACTTGCGCGTCGATGGGGATGAAATGATGATGATTACGACAACACAACACCCAGTCCCTGAGCGTAGAAAATCTCCGACCCAGCTGGGAAACGAACCCGGCCCCCCTTAGGATTGATATTCTGTCGCGCTGAGCATTCATCTACAGGGGGTGGACATTTCATGCGATGTACATGTACAAACGAAGAAATTATTACAATTTCAGAAAAATTTATTCAAGGGACAGAGCTTCACAAATTGAGAAATTTAATATCGCGTTGATCGACATCGATCTCTAATCAATTATTCGGTCTGGTATTGATTCACAGAGTTGTCGGATATCATCCTCAGATCTCGTCCCAAATTGTCTGCAACTGGTATGTTAGATCGTCAAAACCTCGGGCTGGTTGGAGAGCTCGGCCAGACAAGGACCCAACCGTTCTCCATTAGGGTGAAATCTGGCAACCTTGCTGCCCCAGGAAATGTTTGGCCAGAATGAAGAGAAGCAGTAGAAACTCTCTGCATGTGAGGCGGGCATTATCTTCCTTAAATGTAAGCCAACAACGGTTTGCTATTAGGAACAATAAAACGTGGAGGTAAGGTATCTTCGACTTACCGCTGTTCCGTAAGGATGACGGCGATGCTAACCAGAGGTGGGGTTGCTACGTTAGAAAATGGTACCCCAGACCATCACTCCTGAATGTCGAGTCCTGTGGCCATCGTCAGTCAGGCTGGTATCTCATTGCTATCTGCCGCGTCTCCGGACACGGCTTCGCTGGTCATCGGGTCTCATTTCGAACCGCGACTCATCGCTGAAGACAGCTCTACTGTATAAAATGAGATTCCAGGCCGAATGTGCTCGAAGCCACTGCAAATATGCTTGTTGGTGCACAGAAGCCAATGGTACCCTGCGAAAAAGGCGTCTTGAGTTTAGCCCTCTCCCGGTCAGCCGCCTGTTAGTGGTCCTTGAGGTCCCTGAAGCACCAGTCGCACGTAGGATCGATGATAATGATCAATGTTGGGCTCTGAGTGCCTCCCTCACGATTGTCTGGGCCTCACTTTTGTCGTCTCTCTAGATCGGCCGCTTCTTTTTGACGCCATAATTCACCCATTCCTCCCAATATCGTCGAGTAGTAGCGCTGTTCCTATTCAAATGTCGAGCCGATTACTCCATCCGGCATCTTTGAGCCCAACTACAAGTCCCCACTCAAATGCTGATATCTGCATACGCCACTAGCGCGCCTGCCTACGAAGCATAGTTTCTGACCAGCTGAGTACTTGGAATGAAATTAGCAAAGATTTTATGCTCTGGTGTCGACATGTCCCCGTTTACTGTCCTTGCCAGACGCCTGCTGAGATTTAGCTGAAGCGTCACGCATTCATCCTTCGGTCGCCAAGCTTAACAGTTTTGCGTATTCCGTTGATACCTGTATGAATATCAATTCGTCGCAAAGTTTGTTTCTTTTATCTTAGAGTGTAGATTGATTCCTTTAGCTTCTTGCCTATTACTTATTTGTGGCTATTCTCCTTTGTCCCCAGGTCTAACATCATTCTGAACGTACCGAGCACTGGTTACTGTCGTCTCTCGAGTATCATGTGGTTTTTGGAAACCCAGAATCTACTCTGTACGAATCAACATGGATTCCGGAAAGAGCGATCGTGTGAGACCCAACTCGCTTTATTTGTGCATGAGACCCAGAAAATATTAGATACAGGCTCCCAGGTAGATGCTATTTTTCTTGACTTCCGGAAGGCGTTCGATACAGTTCCGCACTGTCGCCTGATAAACAAAGTAAGAGCCTACGGAATATCAGATCAGCTGTGTGGCTGGATTGAAGAGTTTTTTGCAAACAGATCACAGCATGTTGTTATCAATGGAGAGACGTCTACAGACGTTAAAGTAACCTCTGGTGTGCCACAGGTGAGTGTTATGGGACCATTGCTTTTCACAATATATATAAATGACCTAGTAGATAGTGTCGGAAGTTCCATGCGGCTTTTCGCGGATGATGCTGTAGTATACAGAAAAGTTGCAACATTAAAAAATTGTTGTGAAATGCAGGAAGATCTGCAGCGGATAGTCACTTGGTGCAGGGAGTGGCAACTGACACTTAACATAGACAAATGTAATGTATTGCGAATACATAGAAAGAAGGATCCTTTATTGTATGATTATACGGTAGCGGAACAAACACTGGTAGCAGTTACTTCTGTAAAACATCTGGGAGTACGCGTGCGGAACGATTTGAAGTGGAATGATCATATAAAATAAATTATTGGTAAGGCGGGTACCAGGTTGAGATTCATTGGCAGAGTCCTTAGAAAATGTAGTCCATCAACAAAGAAGGTGGCTTACAAAACACTCGTTCCACCTATACTTGAGTATTGCTCATCAGTGTGGGATCCGTACCAGATCGGGTTGACGGAGGAGATAGAGAAGATCCAAAGAAGAGCGGCGCGTTTCATCACAGGGTTATTTGGTAACCGTGATAGCGTTACGGAGATGTTTAACAAACTCAAGGGGAAACTCTGCAAGAGAGGCGCTCTGCATCGCGGTGTAGCTTGCTCGTCAGGTTTCGAGGGGGTGCGTTTCTGGATGAGGTATCGAATATATTGCTTCCCCCTACTTATACCTCCAGAGGAGGTCACGAATGTAAAATTAGAGAGATTAGAGCGCACACGGAGGCTTTCAGACAGTCGTTCTTCCCCAGAACCATACGAGACTGGAACAGGAAAGAGAGGTAATGACAGTGGCACGTAAATTGCCCTCCGCCACACACCGTTGCGTGGCTTGCGGAGTATAAATGTAGATGATGCAGATGTACTGTCCCCTCCGGAAACAACTAAGTTGAACGAGATTAGCAGCTTTTCGTAACCCAGACTATAAGTGTTAGGTTGGGGTCAACGTGTCTTGGATAAATGCACTCCACGAGACAGCGTTCAACAGGTTTACACTATATGCGCATACCACCATAATTTGCGCGCTGGCAGCATCTGCTTTCATCGCTGAAGACCACGGCGGCCCATATTATCTTCCAAATGATCCTCTGACGGCACCAGTCGAGCTGGTCATGTCGATGCCATGCGTGAGTGGAAGATGGGCTAGAGCTGTGTGTGACCGCAGTCCATTGCTAATAACCGGTTCGCAACGTTCGTGTTGACACGTCTGGGCTCACAAGCCTTCTTATCTGTGCTGTGGTAGCTGTACGCTCTGCCACTGTTGCCATTACGATACGACGATCCTTGCAACGTGGACGGCCACAACTTCGTCTACAAGTGTAAGAATATTTACGTGACCATTTATACCAGCATCGTCACACAACTGACGCACAACGTCCAAGTTGTGCAGCAATTCTTCGAAACTAATGTAAGTAGGCTGTTTAGGTTTTTTTATTGGTAACGCCACCGCCAGGTAGCGCTCTGTATGAAAATCACTGGCTGTGCCGTGTGCAGTCTGTGGCTGGTTGGCATTGTTGTAATACTCGCCTGTAAGTAGGCTGTTTAGGTTTTTTTATTGGTAACGCCGCCGCCACGTAGCGCTCTGTATGAAGATCACTGGCTGTGCTGTGTGCAGTCTGTGGCTGGTTAGCATTGTTGTAATACTCGCCATTGTAGCGTTGGGCAGTTGGCTCTTAGCGGCGCGTAGCGTTGCGCAGTTAGAGGTGAGCCGCCTGCAGTGGTGGATGTGGGGAGAGAGATGGCGGAGTTTTGAAATTTGTAAGACTGGCTGTCACGAACTGCTATATACATTATGACTACTAAGGTAAGTACATTGTTTGTTCTCTATTAAAATCTTTCATTTGCTAACTATGCCTATCAGTAGTTAGTGCCTTCCGTAGTTTGAATCTTTTATTTAGCTGGCAGTAGTGGTGCTCGCTGTATTGCAGCAATTCGAGTAACCAAGATTTCTGTGAGGCAAGTGATTTGTGAAACGTATAGGTTAATTTTAGTCAGGGCCATTCTTTCGTAGGGATGTTTGGAAGTAAGATTGCGTTGCACTAAAAATATTGTGTGTCAGTTTAAGCCCAGTCCTGTATAATTTTTCTAAGGGGACGTTTCGCTACTATGCCGCCACTTGAAAGGCCACAATTTAGCTCCTTTCCAACTCGCTAAGTTGGCCTTAGGAAGGACGAGTGGAAATCCATGGCACGGTTGCGGCATGCTACACACAGAACCTTATGGCTTTGAAGAAGTCCTATTAAAAGTTAAAAACAGATAGTCCTATTGCGACAATTCCACTACGCTATCTGCTGGCGTACGGGATTGGACCCATTATTAGTACAACTAGCGAAAGGCTATTTACAGTTTGTACAGCAACCAGATGGCAGTTATAACAGGCGAGGGGCATGAAAGGGAAACAGTAGTTGGGAAGGGAGTGAGAAAGGCTTGTAGCCTCTCCCCGATGTTATTCAATCTGTATATTGAGCAAGCAGTAAAGGAAACACAAGAAAAATTCGGAGTAGGTATTAAAATCCAGGGAGAAGAAATAAAAACTTTCAGGTTCGCCGATGACATTGTAATTCTGTCAGAGACAGCAAAGCACTTGGAAGAGCAGTTGAAAGGAATGGATAGTGTCTTGAAAGGAGGATATAGGATGAACATTAACAAAAGCAAAACGAGAATAATGGAATGTAGTCGAATTAAGTCGGATGGTACTGAGGGAATTAGATTAGGAACTGAGACAGTTAAAGTAGTAAAGGAGTTTTGCTATTTGGGGAGAAAAATAACTGATGACAGTCGAAGTAGAGAGGATATAAAATGTAGATTGGCAATGGGAAGGAAAGCGTTTCTGAAGAAAGGAAATTTGTTAACATCGAGTATAGATTTAAGTGTCAGGAAGTCGTTTCTGAAAGTATTTGTATGGAGTGTAGTCATGTATGGAAGTGAAACATGGGTGATAAATAATTTGGGCAAGAAGAGAATAGAAGCTTTCGAAATGTGGTCCTACAGAAGAATGCTGAAGATTACATGGGTAGGTAGATCACATAACTAATGAGGAGGTCTTGAATAAAATTGGGGAGAAGTGGAGTTTGTGGCACAACTTGACAAGAAGAAGGGACCGATCGGTAGGACATGTTCTGAGGCATCAAGGAATCGCAAATTTAGCATTGGAGGGCAGTGTGGAGGGTAAAAATCGTAGAGTGAAACTAAGAGTTGAATACACTAAGCAGATTCAGAAGGATGTAGGTTGCAGTAAGTACTGGGAGATGAAGAAGCTTGCAGATGATAAGAGTAGATGGAGAGGTGCATCAAATCAGTCTCATGACTGAAGACCACAACAACAACAACAACTACTACTACTACTATCCCCCAGGTAGCATATACCGTATCGGGTTAAAATCGATCGCCTTCCCAGGTCTACTAATTTGTATTTTGTTGCAGTGTAGTTTACATTGCAACAGAAATGTCTGTAATAGGAAAATGGGTGAGACCTGTGGTAGGAAACGGGGTTAGATGTCACCACAGTCAGCGAAACAAAAGATTTATCAGGTAGGAATTCTTTCATTTGTTAACAGCACACCTAATTCAATTATTTATTTCGCATCCCCGCATATCATCTGCGCTGCACGTTGATGGCCCAACCTGCGGCATCAAGGAATACCCAGTTCAGCCATAAAAGGAAGGATGGGTGGATGAGAATTGGGGTGTGTTGCAGTTATTTAGAGATGGACATCGCTTTACATTGCAGACAATCGTGGAGGGGTGCACGTTTCCGGCTGGGACAGCAGCTCAGCTGCACTCGCCTGTGTGTGTGTGTACTGGCGGGGATCCGGGCGGCAGACAATGCCGGCCACGTGTGGGCGGCGCGTGCGGCCGCAGACGCCATTAGCGCAGCGGGCGGGTCCCGCGGCCGCGCGCCGGTCACGTCGGCGGGCGGTCACGTCCCGCGCGCCGGTCACGCAGAACTGCGGGACGACGTGGCGGTGGGGTGGGGCGAGGACAGGTGGCGGCGGATCAAAGCCCGCGGCGGTCGCTAATGGTAGCTCAAAGAGGCCACCGGCGCCAACCGCCGCTATGCGAACGCACCCCCTCACCCCCCCCCCCCCCCCCCCAACTGCCAGCATGTAGCCGCGATTCCGGCAGACAGCGTGGCGTGAGCCGCATTACAGTGGAAGCCGGATACGTAAAGGGGCTATGTAGTGCAGCCGAACAAGGCGCCCGTGGTACAGCTTGCCTATAAAATAAATGGTGCATCGGATGTATATTCATTGAAACCGAAGACGTAATATGAATACAGAGTTGTTGATTTTTCTACTGTTACAACTGCATTCGATCTGTAGTTCTCCCAACGTGATGTACCAACAATACAATACCAATTGCCGTTGTTTAAGTTTTATTTTTAGGCTACTATTTTTGACTTTACATTAAGTCATCTTCAGGCTTCCTTAAATCGAGTGTCTTTCTTGTTACAGCTGACAGCTGTCTAAGAAACTCTCATTTAATTGGACTCCCTAGATGTACAGAGTTAATTATATAAACCTATGAAGTTTTGTATGGACACTTTTGTCATTAGGTAAGCTACAGTCGCTACCACAGCTACTTGTTTGTAGCTATATTTACACTACTGGCCATTAAAATTGCTACACCACAAAGATGTCGCGCTACAGACGCAAAATTTAACCGACAGGAAGAAGATGCTGTGTGCAAACGATTAGCTTTTCAGAGCAATCACACGAGATTGGCTGCGGTGGCGACACCTACAACGTGCTGACATGAGGAAAGTTTCTAACCGATTTCTCATACACAAACAGTAATTGACCGTCGTTGCCTGGTGTAACGTTGTTTTGATGCCTCGTGTAACGAGGAGAAATGCGTACCATCACGTTTCCGACTACTATAAAGGTCGGACTGTAGCCCATCGCGATTGCGGTTTATCCTATCGCGACACTGATGCTCGCGCTGGTCGAGATACAATGACTGTTAGCAGAATAAGGTATCGGTGGGTTCAGGAGGGTAATACGGAACGCCGTGCTGGATACAAACGGCCTCGTATAACTAGCAGTCGTGATGACAGGCAGCTTATCCGCACGGCTGTAACGGATCGTGCAGCCACGTCTCGATCCCTGAGTCAACTGATGGGGACGTTTGCAAGACAACAACCATCTACAGGAACAGTTCGACGACGTTTGCAGCAGCATGGACTATCAGCTCGGAGACCATGGCTGCGGTTACCCTTGACGCTGCAACACAGACAGGAGTGCCTGCAATGGTGTACTCAACGACCAACCTGAGTGCACGAATGGCAAAACGTCGTTTTATTCGGATGAATCCAGGTTCTGTTTACAGCATCACGATGATCGCATCCGTGTTTGGCGACATCGCGGTGAACGCACATTGGAAGCGTGTATTTGTCATCGCCATACTGGCGTGAAGGTACGGGGCGCCATTGGTTACACGTCTCGGTCACCTCTAGTTGGCTTTGACGGCACTTTCAACAGTGAATGTTACATTTAAGATGTGTTACGATCCGTGGCTCTAACCTTCATTCGATCCCTGCGAAACCCTACATTTCAGCAGGATAATGCACGACCGCATTTTGCAGGTCCTGTACGGGTTTTCCTGGATACAGAAAATGTTCGACTGCGGCCCTGGGCAGCACATTCTCCACATCTCTCACCAACTGAAAACGTCTGGTCAACGGTGGCCGAGCAACTGGCTCGTGACAATACGGCAGTCACTACTCTTGATGAACTGTGGTATCGTGTTGAAGCTTCATGGGCAGCCGTACCAGTACAGGCCATCCAAGCTCTGTTTGACTCAATGCCCAGGTGTATCAAGGCCGTTATAACCTCTGAGGTGGTTGTTCCGGGTACTGATTTCTCAGGATCTATGCACCCAAACTGCTTGAACATGTAATCACACGTCAGTGCTAGTATAATATATTTATCCAATGAATACCCGTTTATCATCTGCATTTCTTCTTGGTGAAGCAATTTTAATGGACAGTAGTGTAGTTAACTGCAGTCAGGAGGATGCGATCAGTATGCTAGTCTGATTATCGTCAGTAGAGGCTATATGCAGATAATCACTGATTTCCTGTTTATAACCAGTAAATACAAGTTTTTTTACACACTGTAGCTTGCTCATACACTGCTGCACTTAGTTGCTGTTAGTCAGTTACATACAGTCTGCTCACAGCTTCAGTCTGCCCACCTTTCATTATCGGTACATTTGCGTAGAGTTAAATACCTTTCTCCATGAGTGCAGCGATCTGGTACCACACAAAGGTTAAAATCACAGTCTAGAACGAAATAAATTGTCAGTGTACGATCGTGCTATCAGGTGAAAAGGTGCTGGATAGAATTTTAACGTAATTCGTTTAGAAAAGTCATGTTTAAATTAAAAACTTCAGTGAAATAGACGACTATACTGGTGACGTAACATTCAAATCATAAGAAATCAACGGTCGAATAACGGGAATAGATATAGTACTCGGAAATTGTTGTACGGTGATAGGAGGAAGTGCCATGATAAATAAACTAGAAACCCTGATTGATGGGGAATGAGTATGGGGTTGAAGGTGCGTTTGAAAGTCACTATTGTACGGTTGACTTGAATAACTCGAAATCCTTGGCCTCCAACAAAAACATGTCCCTGTACAAAAATTTTAACTACATTAAAAATGGTTTAAATGGCTCTGAGCACTATGGGACTTAACTGCTGTGGTCATTAGTCCCCTAGAACCTAGATCTACTAGAACCTAACTAACTTAAGGACATCACACACATCCATGCTCGAGGCAGGATTCGAACCTGCGACCGTAGCAGTCGCGCGGTTCCGGACTGAGCGCCTTAACCGCTAGACCACCGCGGCCGGCTTTAACTACATTAAATTACCGCCAAAAATACCGTTCACTTTTCTGTACGAGTAATAGTACTCACGAAGCGAGCGAGAGAATGTAAAAATCATTGCTCCTGACCTTTGAAGGCCATATACAACAGTGCAGGTTGCATAAAACGACACCGGTGGGTGGCAGCTGAATCAGCCTATGTGTACATTTGATCCGTATGTCTCCCGATCGGATGCACCGTTCACATGCTCGTGGTCGTTTCCATGTTGGTTTGCGCTGAAGATAAGCGTTCACCTTAATAAGAGAAAAAAGGCGTAGGAACACCAGTTTAACGAAAATAAAGTAACAGGTGAGTTTCTCGAAATCTGCCAGACTTTGCGCATGACTGTAGAAAGGCTTTGCAACGTTTTTTGGGACAAGAGAAACGTTTTAACTGATCAATAGGGCAGGTTTAAGGACCAATTAACAAAAGCGGCCATTTGGGGTGGCTTTCTGACCGGAATGCCAGGCAGAGAATTTATGTGTAGAGTGGAAATTAATTAGTAGGGGAAACTGAGGCCGGTGAATGTGTGCAGTAATAACAGCAGATTTAGAAACATTGCAGTAAAATGGAGCAGCAAATAGGCCCTATGCGAGATCATTGTGGATGTGTGGCTACAGGATGCCACTGTGAGATATTGTACTAGTTAGTACAAACTTCTTTGAAATGTAAATTTTTTGATAAAGTTCCCATCTATTTGGACCAAATTCGCCCTAGAACTACCGTAATAAGAAATGTAATACTACTTAAGTGTGTTACCTGATAGAAATAACTGCAATCACGTACTTGTTAAGATATATGTTCTATGTGTCGTCTTCACATTTGGAAGCAATACTGCACGTGTCTCTGCAGTGGAGTAAGGAACTGTTAATACACCACCCAGATGACCTGGTAAGTTTTGATATTACTGTATAATTGGCAGCTCCAGTTCTCCCCAATATTATCGTGAGTGCTCTACGTTTCACTTTTGAGGCCAAGCTTTGTTTGACATACCCGCCTTGAATCATTATGACACTTTGGATCTCTTATATCAACAACGAATATACTATGCCACATCATCCATGTACGACGGTCCCCAATGTTGTGCCGATAAGGTAGGGGATGGGTGAAATCGAAAAATTTACATTTCAAGTATATTTGCAATAACTGTGACAGTGTTTCAAATTGAAATCCGTGGCGACTCGTAACCAGACATTCTAAATTACTTCACAAACTCTTCGTTTACTGACCCACGTTTATTGAACGTTTTTGCTGCTGTTATCATACAAGCTTACTTTCACGCTGTTAATTATAAACCACCCTGTTTATGCAGCAAAACACATTTTTTATTAAAAGTTTTTAAATATCTCACGTGTTCTCTTAAACGGAAAAGAATTGTCCTCTTGACATTGAATTCTGTATTAAGATTTTGATATTTACATCTGTTCCCAGGAAAGGTTATTCAGCATTTATTTTAAAAGAAGTGACAAGCCACTGTATGATAACAGAATTTGATTCTTAAAGGTATTACAAGAGCCCAAGGAAATTCAACTTACTTCCGAGGGACGTGGGGTTGGGTGAGCTCCATATGTTATGTCGATTCTGGAGAAAATGCTCTGGACTCCGCCCTGCTTATCAGTCTAACTTAAGGGTATCCATCAGTCCTGAAGAAAAACTTGCGTAATACGATAAGTGAACAGAATTCACTTTGTTTAGTAGTGTATTCACTAATATTGGTATTATTAACAAAGAAATGTTAGTGAAAAACTATATATGAACTATAAATCATTCATTTTTGACGTCATTATGTGCCGCCGGGTTCTGACATCGGAATGATAGTAAAAATGTTTCGCCTATCAACTCGTCGGTCCATAATCGGCGTAATTGTCGGATCGGGTTTCCGCTTCCAGTTAAGGCACTTGCGCAGTATTCTTGTTGTTTATTTTTCTTGTGATGTTATCCGGTGGACAGCCCACATCTGTAAGGGAGGATTAAGAACCCAATGTACGAGGGGCGTTGAGTAACTAATGCAATACCTTTCTTTCTCAACCTATCTCGGAGGAAAAAAAAGTCGAATTTTCTGTGGAACATATTGGAAAACTCAAGCTTCAGTCCGTATAGATACACGCAGATCCGATAGGTGGAGATGACATCGATAGCACTCAAAATGGCTTCTTTAACGGAGGATTATTCCAAGGTGAGCGCTGTTATTGAGTTTATTTTTAAGTGACATTGAAAGTAATTTCGTGAGTGATACTATGAAAAGAATACGAAAACTGTTGCATATTGAGAAGATACTGGCAACAAGTTACCACCCTCAAGCAAGCGAAGCGTTTGAGACATCGCACCAAACTTTAACAGAAATATTGAACACTTTATAAATAGGGCACAGACGAATGGGGACAGCTGGGTATGATACAACACAGCATAGTACCACAAGTTATACGCCACATAAAATGATCTTTGAAAGTCCATGTAACATTCCAGAGACACTACAGAACGATCCGGCTAGGGTGATGTAATTTTGATGATTATGTGGCAGAGCTGAAGGAGCGTATACAAGAAACGCGCCAATGTACAAGAATATAGAATGCGCAAAGTAAGATACGAAACACGGAATACTAGGATAGGACCCAGAATCCAAAGGAATACCATTGTAGGGATAAAGTCCTGTTCTATGATGAGAACGTACGATAAAGCAGATCACGGTGGAGAGATCCGTACATGGCGATATGAACAAAGGGGCCTGACGTTGTAATCCGAAAAGAAATAAATATCTCACAGTTAATGCAAACAGACTGAAGGAATTTCCTAATTCCAGATGTCGGCTTGATACTGTTTCGTCGGTGTCATCCTGCTGCTAATTGGAGTTCAGCACAACAGACAAGAACCGTACGTGCAACGAACGAAGTTCCAGTCATCACCTGAAATGTATTATAAGAGAATGGCTCCAGTGGAAATTTATAGTGTAACGTGGAAAATTGTGAGTTATCTTAATTTAATGGATTTGAGACAAATTTGAGCGCACTGTTGGCATTATTGAATATGAGTGGAACAGTGCGAGAATTGTGTCTAAATGGCACGCAGGAAAAATAAAAAGGCACTAGGTTTGACTGGGCGATAGTACGACATGAATCCCATTTAACGATACGAGGAATCTCAACCTTTGTGTGCAAGGTTAGTAAGGTTATGTTCGGTACGCCAGACGAAGATGAGGCCATGTAATTCAAGGCGAAGATAGATGTCTTAGAACGGGAACACAGACTGGTACTCTGGCGTTCAGAGGAGCAAGTGACAATAGTCAAGGCAACCTTGACTCGTTTTAATCAAATGGTAAGCTCCGTAGTGAAAAGTGAATAAATATACACACATGGAATGCAGATTACATGCAAAATCTAACTGAATTAAAAGAAAGTCTTCCGACACCGTTACGTGATAACGAATAGCTGTTTATTATCCTAGTGGATGAAGCCATTACCGTCATCTGTCATGACGATAGTCCCACCGATATAATGCTCCGAGATACAAGGAATTTAAAACTTTTAGGTAAATGTCGTAAGTATACGGCTCAGATTGGTAACACAATATGAACATATAACATGAACAAATGTCAGCAGTAGTGATATTGTGCTGAACTTAAGCACAAGGAGAGGTTGCTGCGTAGCGAATAATCAGAAGAAGAATGTAAGTAAACTTAAGTTCGAACTGCCAATAGAATCTCCAATTAAGGAGATAGATGACCTAACAGCTGCAGGACAAACTGAGACTGAATACCGGGAGAGAAGAGCCTTCAGTCACTTCTCGTTAAGTCATTTCTCTTTCTGGTGTTTCATGGGCTATAGTTAGTAACTGCAGTAATATTATGTTGCCTATGCAGATATTGAAAATGTAGACGAGACTATTTTCAATTTGTGTGCAAAACAATGGGTAACGATTGTTGCAGAAAAATGTGTTAAAAACGCAATCTTAATTCAGTGCACAGAGAGGGATATCGTCAGGTACCGTCTCACACGAAGCATATCTAGAGACAGTGAAGAGATAATTTTTGACAAAACTCTAGTGCTTGCTAGACATGCTAGAAGTGAAGTTAGAAGTGCTGTCCATGGAAGTGTTAAGACAAAAGTGGACAAATGTTGAAGAATGGCAACACCGATAGTAAGTGTGAAAAACTAGTTTGAAATGTTTTGTCTTTCAAGTACTGAAACTGTAGTTACTTTATGAAGCGTGCATCAATGTACCAGGTTTAATTCATTGTAAAATTGACTGTAATATAGTACATATACTCATCCTTTCAGAAAAGAGAATTGGTAGGATGATACGAAATGTCTCATGTTGTAAAATAAAATATATCTGTATCACACGTATTAGGGTATATCAGAATGATAGTAAGTGTAAAATGTAAAAATGTAAATATTTCTCTTGATGAAAATATTGATTTATGTGTATTTCTATCGTGGACAGTTGTAAAGCAATTGTGTATCTTCCCCATTAATACTGAGAGCAGCGCCTACAAACTTGTAATTAAGGGGAGGGGGAAGGGGGAGATGTTGCATACTTAGAAAGATTAAGTTTTTGTAGAAGGTCCTCGGTGTACAAAGGCAACGCCATAGTAAGTGCGGTACCTGGTGTTGGTCGGCAATGTAACGTGGACTCACGTGGAATCACGCGATCTCGCGTGGAGAAGCCGTGAGGCGTGGCAAGCACATTGGTGGAGATCAGTTATGGTCACATACGAGGCCCCAAAGTTTGGTGGTCGGAAGCGCCAACGTGGATGGGGCGACGCAGCCTGCTGCACAAGTAAAAGGCGCGAGCGGCGTAGCCCACACCAGAGTTCAGTACAGACAGCGGTGCAGGAGGAACGGCCCTGGGACCAGGGGCCTGGGTTTGTAATATTCGGTTTGGCTCTGCTCTCACTTATACTTAGTCGGAGACCACCCTCCATGAGGTTTTGCAATCAGAAAGAGTGTACTTTCATTCAAATCATTATCTAATTCTTGCACAGATGACCGATTAATGATTTTAGTTATTCAGGTCTTGTCTTCGTTCAATTATTTCCTTCACAGTTCCAGTTAGCCATCTCCACGTTAGCTTTCTGGATGGACCTTCTCCAGTCTCATTCAGGGTGGGACCGCTCGCTGAACGTGACAACGGAAAGGGAAGGTATTACACCTTCTAGCCACAGTCAAATATTCATCTATTTTCTTTGTGGAGATCTTCATTAAATAACGAGTGATAAATGAATTCAACATCAGTATGAGATGTAATTCCCAAAGGCGCGAATAAACTTTTGTATTCCTTGTGAAATGGAAGCAAGAAGGCTGCAGATACCATCTTGAGGAATTTCTTGCCGCTGTTGTGTCATTTGATGGCCGGAGGCTTGGTATGCAAATTTGCATTATCTCACCTCATTCCTGAAATGTCAAGAGCGTTGAAGGACCAGCACACTCTTCATGACGATTGTGGTGTGAACTCTTGTGTGCAACCATGATTATCGTGCTCGAAAATGCTACTCGGCATCGTGGTGTAACGATTGTAATCTTAAGATTTCCAGTCAAATCAATGGTGTATACTGAGGATTTTGATTCGGATTTAGTCGTTTACGAAACGCTATTCCAGCCACTCGTCTTCCCGTCGTTCTTCAGGCAATTCCTGTAGAATGAAAACCTGTCTTACATCAAGGCTGCTTTATATTCACATGGCGGACGAACTATGGCAGGCTGACGAACTATAGCACGACCAATATCTGACCAACAATGGCAATCTGACGAACTATAGCATGACCAAGACCTGTACTGACGTATGCTCTTGGCATATCTCTCAACCTTCGTTCGTTGCTGAACCTTCTCACAACGTTAGGTAGGCCAGCGAAATACAAGATGCATTCTACTCTAGTCACCCGCGTAAACAACCACATTCGAAATACACAAATCTTCGCTCATAGCTGAAATAAACTACCGGGAATAAATGAACAAGTGACCTATTCTTTCTGCTGAGGAGATTAATGTTCCACTAGAAAATCCGCGTAACAAGTACCCAAAATGTGTCCGACTGACTTGTTTCAAGTGCACATGAAGTGGGAACGCAGACAGAAAGACGACGGTAACTACAGTGCGAAATGAACATGCCGTGTGCAAAATTATCTACATCGCCGTTTGAACGTTTGTACGTTGTACAAAAATTTTATGAGGTTCATTGCAATTAAGCATAAATAAGTTTTTTAAAGGGCTCTTACGATCCATTACAGTGTGTAAAGTATTAATTTCATCTGTTGCTATTGCATGCCTTTCAAGGTTGTTTTATCCCTGTTTTAGAA
This sequence comes from Schistocerca gregaria, assembly GCF_023897955.1. NCBI lineage: Eukaryota > Metazoa > Arthropoda > Insecta > Orthoptera > Acrididae > Schistocerca > Schistocerca gregaria. The sequence continues at coordinate 337,069,682 of NC_064927.1, forward strand.
CGAAATAGTGTCTGAGGTCCTTGGCCATTCTAGCAAGTGACACGTCCCGATTAATCCGTGGCATCGTAGTTTAAACTTATTCTTTTGAACAGCAGCTGGCATTTTTTATTGCACTGTTCATTTTTACTGAAAACAATTCAAAAGCCAATATCAAACAAAATATTTTTGCTACAGACAACCGGTTTCAACAATCTTAGGTGTCACCATCAGGACTTAAGCATTTTTTTGTAGTAAAACATGTTCATTTTACGCTGACCTTATGCACAGGATGTCAAGTGGATAAGACTCAGCACATTATAAATGTTTGGCCCAGATAAAACTCAGCGCATTATAAATGTTGGTCTTATAAAAACATGTACACTAAGCACCAAAGAAAGTGGTCTAGCCGTGTGTATTCAAATACACATACATGTAAACAGGCAGAATACGGCGCTGCGGTCGACAACGCCTATGTAAGAGATGTGTCTATGATAGCAGTTAGATCGATTACTGCTGCTATAATGGCAGGTTATCAAGATTTAAGTGAGGCTGAGAGTGATTCTATAGTCGGCGCACGAGTGATGGAACACAGCAACTCCGAGATAGCGATGAAGTGGGGATTTTCGTGTACCACCATATAACGAGTGTACCGTCAGTACCAGGAATCCATAAGGCGTAAAATATCCGACATCACTGAGGCCGGATAAAGATCCTGCAAGAACGTGACCAACAACGACCGAAGAGAACTGTTCAGCGGGGGAGAAGTGCAACACTTCCGCAAATAGCTTGAGATATCAATGCTGAGCCATCAACATGTGTCAAGGAGCGAACAACGATAAGGACCTTCGGAGCCGAAGACCCACTAGTGTACCCTTGATGACTGCAAAACATAACGCTTTTCTCCTCGCCTGGGCCCGTCAGAACCGCACTGGACTGTTTATGACTGGAAACATGTTCCTTGGTCGGACGAGTCTCGTTTCAAATTGTATCGAGTGGATGGACGTGTACTGGTATGGGGACAATCCCATAAATCCGAGTACCCTGCATATCAGCAGGGGATTGTTTAAGTTGGTGGAGGCTCTTTAATGGTGTGGGCGTGTGCAGTTGGAATGACATGGGATCCCTGATACGTCTAGATACGACTCGAACAGCTGACACGTACGTAAGCATCCTGTCTGATCACCTGCATCCACTCACGTCCATTGTGCATTCCGATGGATTTGGGCAATTCCAGCAGGACAATTCGACACCCCACATGTCCAGAATTGCTACAGAGTAGCTCCTCTCTGAGTTTCTCCTGTGAGTTTACACTCTTCCTCTGACTACCGAACTCCTCAGACATGAACGTTATCGAGTATATCTGGGATGCCTTGTTGTATGCTACTGACAAGAGATCTCAATCCTATCACACTCATACGGATTCTTGGACAGCCCTGCAATATTCATGGTGTCAGTTCCCTCCATCACCCCTTCAGGCATTATTCCAGTCGATGCTACGTCGAGCCGGTCGCTGTGGCTGAGCGGTTCTAGGCGCTTCAGTCCGGAACCGCGCCGCTGCTACGGTCGCAGGCTCGAATCCTGCCTCGGGCATGGATGTGTGTGATGTCCTTAGGTTAGTTAGGTTTAAGTAGTTCTAAGTCTAGGGGACTGATGACCTCAGATGTTAAGTCCCATAGTGTTTAGAGCCATTTGAACAATTTTTGAGCTTCGTCGTGTTGCGGCACTTCTGCGAGCTCGCGGGGGCCCTAGACGATATTAGACAGGTGTACCACTTTCTTTGTCTCTTTAGTGTATAATGTGTTGAGTTATATCCAAGTGACCTCTTGTGCAGAAGATCAACTTAAATGTACATATTTTCCTACAAAAAATTATTTAAGACCTGAAGATGACACTCAGACTGTTGAAACCATTTGTCTTGGATAAAAAATATCTTGTACGATCTTGGCTTTAGAATGGTGTTTAACAATTAAGTATTCCGCTCTTCAGTATTCTCATAATGAGAAAATTTAAGTCAATTTTTACATTGTCATCGAACTTGTTTATTGTAATAAAATGCACTTAACATTTCTTTGTGCCACCAATGGTGTTCATCCCCTGTTTGCCCACCCCTCGAACGCCAGGGCGGTCAAGTGGCAGGCCGCGTTTCAGATACCACGGGAATTTACGACGTTCGAGTTATTTCGTGAACGCATTGGTAGATCACAATCTGCCGTACGTACTGAGAGCGGTGAACTCACCATCGAGGACGTGCAGGAAGACGAAGGCGGGGTCGAGGTTGCTGGGCCGGCACGAGTAGTTGCCCGAGTGCAGGCGGCGCGTGGCGCGGCGGATGAGCAGCGAGCCGACGGTGGCGTCGGGCGCGACGCGCTCCACGTGCATGTCCTGGTAGGCGAGCACGCGCCGCGACTCGTGGAACCACAGGATGTAGGCCGGCTCCTCGAGGGCGCGCGAGATCTCGCAGCGCAGCGCCACCGTGCTGCCCGCCTTCACGTACAGCTCGGGGCCGCCCAGGATCTGCACGCGCGGCACTGTAACACACACCGCATTGCGTCCGTCACGTCCACGCTGCGGTCAGAAATACACTGGTGGGCAAAACATGACGACGAAAGTAACTCAGGCGAATTTCCTTAACATCGCTTTGTTGCAGGATTCTCGAACATATTCTCAGTTCGAATATAATGAATGTCCTTGAGACAGGGAAGTTGCTGTTCACGCATCAACAAGGCTTTGGAAAGCATCGCTCCTGCGAAACGCAACTCGCCCTTTTTTCACATGATATCTTGCGAACCATGGATGAATGGTATCAGACGGATGACATATTCCTTGACTTCCGGAAAGCGTTTGACTCGGTGCCCCACTGCAGACTCCTAACTAAGGTACGATCATATGGGATTGGTTCCCAAATATGTGAGTCGCTCGAAGACTTCTTAAGTAACAGAACCCAGTAGGTTGCCCTCGACGGTGAGTGTTCATCGGAGGTGATGGTATCATATGGAGTGACCCAGGGAAGTGTGTTGTTTTTTATCTACATAAATGATCATTTGGATAAGGTGGATAGCAATGTGCGGCTGTTTGCTGATGATGCTGTGGTGTCCCGGAAGGTGTCGTCGCTGAATGACTGTAGGAGGATACAAGATGATTTGGACACGATTTGTGATTGGTGTAATGAATGGCAGCTGACTCTAAATATAGATAAATGTAAATTAATGCAGATGAATAGGAAAAAGCATCCCGTAATGTTTGAATACTCCATTAGTAGTGTAGTGCCTGACACAGTCACGTCGATTAAATGTTTGGGGGTAACATTGCAGAGCGATATGAAGTGGGACAAACATGTGATGGCAGTTGTGGAGAAGGCGGATAGTCGTCTTCGGTTCATTGGTACAATTTTGGGAAGATGTGGTTCATCTGTAAAGGAGACCGCTTACAAAACACTACTATGACCTATTCTTGAGTACTGCTCGAGCGTTTGGGATCCCTATCAGGTCGGGTTGAGGGAGGACATAGAAGCAATTCAGAGGCCGGCTGTCAGATTTGTTACCGGTAGGTTAGATCATCACGCGAGTGTTACGGAAATGCTTCAGGAACTCGGGTGGCAGTCTCTGGAGGAAAGGAGGTGTTCTTTTCGTGAATCGCTACTGAGGAAATTTAGAGCACCAGCATTTGAGGCTGACTGCAGTACAATTTTACTGCCGCCAACTTACAATTCGCGGAAAGACCACAAAGACAAGATAAGAGAGATTAGGGCTCGTACAGAGGCATATAGGCAGTCATTTTTCCCTCGTTCTGTTCGGGAGTGGAATAAGGAGAGAAGATGCTAGTTGTGGTACGAGCTACTCTCCGCCACGCACCGTATGGTGGACTGCGCAGTATGTATGTATGTATGTATGATGTAGATGTAGGTATCACTGACAGGTAACATGGCACGATGAAACTTGGAGCGTCCATAGGAAGAACTGCTACACTAAACTGAGGTGAGTGAAGTCATGGGGCAGTGATGCACACATATACAGATTGCGGTAGTATCGCCTTCACAAGGGCAGTATATCGCCGGAGTTGACATTTGTACTAAGCGATTCAAATGAAAAAGTTTCCGACGTATTTATGACCGCAGGACGGGAATTAAAGGACTTGGAACATAGAATGGTAATTGGAGCTAGACGTAAGAGACGTTTCATTTCGGAAATACGATATTACTAGATCCACAGAACAACAGTGCCGAGAGTACCAAATTTGAAGAATTACTAAAGATTGCGATTCACTGGCAGAACACTTAGAATGTTCTACAGATCTACCAAAGAGACTGCCCACACTACACTTGTCCTCCCTATTCTGGAGTACTGTTGTGCGGTGTGGGATCCGCATCAGGTGGGACTCAAGGATGACATCGAAAAAGTACAAAAAAGGACAGCACGTTTTGTATTATCGCGAAATAGGGGAGATAGTGTCGCAGACATGATACGTGAATTGGAGTGGCAAACATTAAAACAAAGGAATTTTTCGTTGCGACGGGATCTTCTCATGAAATTTCAATCACCAGTTTTCTCCTCCGATTGCGAAAGCATTCTGTTTGCACCCACCTACGTAGGGAGAAGTGATCATCACGATAAAATAAGAGAAATTACGGCTCGCACTGAAAAATGTAAGTGCTCGTTTTTCCCGTGTGCTTTTCGAGAGAGGAACGGTAGAGAGACAGCATGAAGGTGGTTCATTGAACTCTCTGCTAGGCACTTTATTGTCAATAGCAGAGTAATCATGTAAATATAGATATAGATCTCTCACCATTGAAAACACTGTGGCCGACGGCCTTCACTTAACGACCGAGAGCAGTGGCGTTTTTACGTACAGTGCTCACTGCTAAGAAACAAGCTACAGAGGATGCAATAACCGCAGAAATCATTATGGGATATATGACGAACGTACCCAATAGGATTGGCCCGCGAAATTTGTCGTTAATGGGCCACGGCAGTAGACGAACGACACGAGTGCCTTTTGCACACCACCTGCAACGCATCTCTTGTGCTCATTACAATATTGGTGGGGCCGTAGCCGGCTGGAAAACCGTGGCCTCATCAGATGAGTCAGTTGCCAAAAGCTGTTGGCAGACTTCGGGTATGACGCACACCACGCGAAGCCATGAAATTATGTTGTCATCAGGCACTGTATAAGCTACTGGTCGCTCCATAATGATGTGAGCTGTGTTTACACGCAATGGACTGGTTCCTCTGATCCAACTGAACCGATCATTGACTGGCTACTTGGAGACCGTTTGCAACCATTCACGGACTTCGTGTTCGCAAACAGCGGTGTCGTGTAACCAGGTAATTTGTTTGAAGAGCAGTCTGCACAATACAGAGAATGATTTGGTCACCCAGGTCACCCGACATCATTCCCATCATTCATTTATCGTACATAATCGACAGGTCAGTTCGTGCACAAAATCCTGCACCCGCAACACTTTCGCAATTACGGACAGCTATAAAGGCAGCATGGCACAGTATTTCTGCAGGGGATCTCCAACGAGTTGTTGAGTCCATGTCACGGCGAGTTGCTGCAGTACGCCGTCCAAAAGGAGTTTCGACAAGGTATTAGGAAGAATGCCATGATTTTTTTCACCTCAGAGTATAGGATAGATGTTAACGGAAAGGAATACGCCATGAGACAAACAGAAACGAATCTGTCGCTCAAAGATAAAAATTACCCTGGGGACATAGCGAAATATGATCACCCTCTTGACATTACAAAGGTGGCACATGCTTTCTAAGGCGGAATACCAGGGTAACTCACGATTTTTTAAAATAAAAAAACAAATTATAAACTCACCTTAGACCTTTATATTTTCTAAGTAAAAAACTTCCATCCAGAGGACATTACACGACAACGACGAAATGCTTTCGCTTACTGCGAGGGCGGTTGGTTGTTGGGAGCTCGTATTGCCACAGATTTCAACCTACAAGAAAATGTCAAAAATTGCCGCGATGCGAGTGATATTGCCTAACTTAGTACGTAGGAAAGTTATAAAAATTGTTTGTAACAAAGTAGATACGGTCTGGCAATTATCAGGACCTTGTATACGTTCGTAAGAACGGGTTACACAACGCTGTCGGTTATTGGTGGAAGCGGAGAGTTTACGTCTCAAATCTCAAAGACAATTGAATTGATGTCTCAACGCTGAAGCCCCTCACAACTAACAAGAATGGTTTAATTTACAGTCTGGGTGGCGCACTAATCTCTACTATTAGCTTAAAAGCTATTAAAAGGAAATGTCATATATGTTTTTATTAACTGTCATAGTTTCCCTTAGAATTTTGCTACCCATGAGTTTTATAGCAAATAAAAACTCGCAATGGAAACTATTACCATATGACCCTACTGAGGTGTAAAATAAATGGTAACAAATTATATGTACAGAGACACATTTTATTCATTTTGTTGTTTTCAGCGTTTACAACATATGAAAAGAATTACTTTTCTTGATTATCGTAAACCACTCGGTACAAATATTTTGAAGGTAATAATACATTTCTTTATGGTAGTTAATATAAGTGACAAGTGAGTGAAATACTGTACGTCCCAGTAAATCTACGGTGTTTATTCGTGGTGCTAACAGGAAATCTGCAAGAAATTACCAATCTCTGCAAAGTCTAATAAAAATGTAGTGCTAGTTGTAAAATCTTACCAACGATTCCTATCTAGGTATGCCCTCTGAGGACACAGAAAACCTTCACCCTGGAGCCTCTCTTCTGTTTCTTCCGAATACCTTAATTTTTGTTCTGTTGTCATTAGGGAAGTTCTACACGTAAGTTGCCGGAAAGACTTGCAGCAGGCGACCGCTCTACCCGACGAGAGGCCCTGGCCACACGACCTTTTATTTATTAGGAAAGTTAAACCACGGTCCATTGTATGACTTAAAACGTATTTCAAAATAGCAAACGCAATGAAACTGAGCATATGTTTTAAGATTAGGAGAAGTGGAGAGTAAAGCAGTTACGTGTTTAACTACGTGGTCGACCAACTGGAAATTTAAAAATGAATTCTCTGTTAGTGGGATATTGTGTGTCATTTGTGGACATGCCATGTTTCACTTCATTGGTAGTGCGTTTGCTTCGTGTCTTTCATACATGTTTTTAGTAGAAATGTCAAAGTTTCTGCGGCGATTTTCTGTGATCCCTTCAACAGTACAGGAGCATCGTTTCAAAACGTATTAAAAGCGGCCGAAGTGAAAATACAGTTTGATCCGTTTTCACTTAAATTGTGCTACGCTATTTAACGCTGTTGAATCCGATCAGGTCTTTTCGTACTCCTTCTTATACTAGTTTGTTACAGAAACTTCAATCTGATAATATAGTAGTAAGTGCACCACAGCCAACTGTTCAAAATATATTATGCTAAAGACAGATTTCCCGCCCTGCATTATTAGCCCATTCATTTGCTGGCTGTTTCCATTATTTTCATTCTGCAGCTCACGGTGTAGTATTGATTACATGACTGTGTACTTTTGATCACTGTCGATGGCTATTTACCCGTGGGGCAGCGATCGAAAGGAAGCACAATGATAATTTGAGCTGAAAATTCTAAAAGAAAGCGTGAAAATGAAGCTCAGTAGGTAATAACACCTGATATGGTTTACGAATGATCATTTTGAGTGAAATATGTAATGCCATTGCATTGATGTATTATTAGTGTGGGATAATTGCATAAATTCATGCTTTTTTGTGATGCATTATCTGTACTTGTGATGTAAGAAGACCCACTGCACTTTAGTCACTTCAAGCGAGATTCACTTTTAAGTAAATTTGGGCCACCTTGTAATCACGTAGAAAGCAGACTAAAGTGTGGAAGCATCCCAGAATTCTTTATGGCGAAAGCAATATATATATATATATATATATATATATATATATATATATATATATATATATATATATATATACTACCGAACAAACTGGAACAAAGGTCACAGACTTAGTTATAGGGTGTAAGTTAACTCTCCAAAACCACGTCGAACTGGAAAGCTTTATTCAGTATAGTGTAATCGCTATTCCATTGTTCTATCCATTGAGATAGATTACAGTGTTGTTTACAGTACTGCTACTAAAGCGTTAAATTGTTATTGTGTTTTGGAGTCGTATTTATCATTCTGCAATAACTAACCATGTAACTTATTAATGTAGAAAAATAAGAGTCTGGTACGTGGTACTTCCCTTGTACCGGGAAGAAAGACTAAGTGCAGGACAGTAACACACCGATCTACCGACAGTAACATGTTAGTAACTTTATATTTGCAATATCGTCGGAACCGACTCAGTCAGGTCAAAGCACCACAGGCGCAAAGGTGCGAGCTGGTGCCAGTTCCATAGACATTCGCCACTTGCGCGAGTTACACCAGCGCCACGGGCGGCGCTGGGGATGTAGGTATCGACTTCGCCTCAGCTAATTGCCGGCCGAGTACAATCCACCAGTGACCGGACGACAATAGTCAGAAACCTACTCCGAAGATGTGCCAGACAGTTGTTATAAATTGCATTTGCTACGCACTGTGAAGTTTACCTACGATTATTTGCATTTAGCCATTGAGGGCTTTTTTGTGTTATATTACACGCAATGTTGCAGACTTAATCATTCAACAACTCGAAAAGATAAGAAAACCTTTAAACTCATTTGTGTGACATTGTTATTAATTTGTTGGAGTGTTGTAGAACCTAGGTTCTAGTATCGTATTACCTGACCTTGGTGCATAGCTGTGTAATAGTGACAAGCGAGAAATTGACTTAGCGGTCAAGCCGCTTCACGAACTCACAGACTCAGTCTCCGTTGCATTAGGGACGAGGGTTTGCAGAATCTTCTTATGGGATGTGATGTGTTCAACGATAAAACCACTAAATTCGTGAAAGGATGTTTCAAATCATATTCGCCGTATTTTGTTCAGTGGATTGGCTCAAAACGTATCAAGTGCAATTTAAAAATTAAAGAGGCGCCTTCATGCAGTGGGAAATGATTTCTGTCATGAATAATACTGGAGCATAATCTAAGTGGTTAGGTCCTGCCATCCAGAATTTTGATATACTTCTTTTCTTTAGGAAGCGAAACATTCATTTAGCTTCTTGTAAAATTTTGGTCCGTGCACTTAATACTATTTGGGACTTAGCTCCTGTGATACATTTATGTGCTAAACTTAAGGATTAAATTACGTTCTGCGTGATGTGTCACTGAAAAGTGACGCAGCTAGAGTACAGCAAGTAACGGACACAAATACACCATGACACAAACAGAAATGACAATTTTATTCAAAGACCGAAATTATACTAGTTTCTGATGGGGGTTACACAAGGGTGACCCTTATTTGGAAACAAAAATAAAGATTTTTTCAAGAGAATAAACAAATTTCAAAACGGGTTTTAGATTTTTGTTGTTCACCCTTAATATTTCTGTATGCATTTTTAAAGCAAAAATCTTGCATCCAGAAGACAGTACACGACATCGACGAAAGGCCTTCCTTGAGGGCGAGGTCCGTTTGTGAGAGCTCCTAACGCCACAATAGTCGACCTAGAACGCAATTTCCAAAAACAGTTCTGAAAGTTATGATATTCTCTAACGTATTTGTAATAAAAAAGAAGTTTTTAACAAAATGGCGGCACTCTGAAGTAACAGTCATTTTTTTCGACTAAAAGGTAGTTATGAAAACGTGCACCAAAAATCTAAAATAAAATTTATCGGAAAAAATCCTATGTAATAACGTAGATAAAATGGTGACTCACAAGTTACAGAGAGGTACACTGTATTTGTACGTTTATTACGACTTACAAACTGACGGAAAAATAATTGCAGTACCATGAAGGAATTTTGCGATATAAACGATAGTTGTTGGGCTTCTTTCTAGATCTGAAACATGACGTCTACTGAGATTTAGCGCCAGTCGCATTAGAGAGCCGCTGGTATCGCCACAATAAGGATGCGAATCAGGTTGGCTTTAAATACGCTCTGCAGCGGTCGTGAGCCTTAGTTGCCTCGAGAGTAAACGTGGTGAGTTGATGGTGGTCAAGAATGCCTTTAAGGCGATGAAGACGCCATTATCAATTACCCACTGAATTTGAATGTGGTCGTGTGCCAGGGTGTTTCATTATTAATTACAGGAAGTTTTATTACTAATAGCACACAGGAGAGAGGGGAGGCACCACAGACGGTAAATAAAATGAAACAGAGCAATGACATATATAGATTTTTGAACACATTTGATAACCCAGTACATACTGGACTGAGAGTTCTTCAACAACGATTGGTAGTCATGTGTTGATTGCCGCCGACCGGGGTGGTCGAGCGGCTCTAGGCGCCACAGTCTGGAACCGCGCGGCCGCTACGGTCACACGTTCGAATCCTGCCTCGGGCATGGATGTGTGTGCTTTCCTTAGGTTTAAGTAGTTCTAAGTTCTAGGGGACTGATGACCTCAGATGTTGAGTCCCATAGTGCTCAGAGCCATTTGAACCATTTTTTTTTATTGTCAGGAAAGTAAGAGTAGGTTGTACAGTTCAGCTAGAATATTCAAGGAGATCAACCTAAGTCTTGGCGCAGAACAGATCTCTGCGCTGCAGTCTCCACATCAGCATCTGACTGGAGGGCGGATTTCCCATCCATGTAAGCACGTCTCTCACCGTGTACCTCAGTGAGCGATTGGCGACGGCAACACTCTGCGCGTTTGATGAGGATAATTTATGGTGAATATAATTAGCAGCACACTATTCGGTTAAAACTTTGTCACAGCTTGCAGTTATCTGTCTGCATCCACCCGTGCGTTGGTGGATACATGCATTTCTCAATCTAACATTCAATCAAACATTTACTGTACTCGGTTAGTTAGAAACTCGCATGTCATTCCACAACGTCAGTTTCTATGGATCACCTTCTGAGACTTTTCAACTACCTCTGGGAACCAGTAGATTGACTTGGTGTGAACCTTATAGTGCAGTATTATGATATTAAGTCATTCTCGGACAGTTAATTGTGCTTCATGTTAGTTTTTTAATTGGCTAAATTAACGTGTTCACTTAAATCAGTTTCTGGTGACACGTTTAATAAATCAAATTTTCTATATTATGCAAATTTACACCTTAGGATCCACAAGTAGGGGCTTAACATTTCTTTGCATTAATTAATCATTTTATGCACAGTGCTTCAGTGTGGGCTTTAAAGTCGTGTCTGTTTCTTAATTAATTTCCTGACTCAGGTCAAGAATTTCAAACGGCCACGGAGTTTTGCAACCCAACGCCACAATATCCTAGAACTCCCCGAAACGTACGTTAATTCAGGTTGATGTATACATAAGTTTTAGGTGACCGTTTCTCTGAACATGCATACTTCTGCTAAGGTTCTAGAAGCACAGCAGTTGATTACAACTTACGCTATAAGGCAAAATACGTTTCTCGTGGCGCAGGGTTTGAAAATACACAATATATATCAGCACTTGCACAAGTTTTGATGTGAAATCGACATTAATAACACATTTAAGGTTCACTACATACGACTCTACTTCGGCAGAAATGAAGTACTGGCAATCGGCTTGTGTAAATATGAGTAAATAACCGTGCGAGTAGCACGGATTTCAGACTCACATGTTGTTTTCATGTCCCCTTCAACAACTGTGTGCCAAAGAAGAACACTGCAGAGTCAGTATATCTCACACAAACGACGTAAACACGTCGAAAATTTGGTAATGTCTAAGGAAACGCATTTTCGTAAACTTATCGTGTATTCACTCCAAAAGCAAGTGCTGACTTTCGAAGCAGTTTGCGAGTGTCAGCGAACTGAATAGAATGCATGTTTGTGCGTGTGTTCCATGCGGTGTATGATAACGCTGCTCCTCTACCTGTCTTTTACTTTAGTTTTCCTATCGAACAGTCTCCCGTTATTGTTTCAGTTTCTGTTGAGTGTTTGTTGTCTTCGTATTTCTCGTTACTTTCATTTACAAGGATACACCTAGTATAAACGGACTTAGATTTAAATACATAGAGTTTCAAATCATATCGGATTTGCAGCGTGAGTGAGAGATCAAGTGTTACTTTCATTTACAAGGATACACCTAGTATAAACGGACTTAGATTTAAATGTATAGAGTTTCAAATCATATCGGATTTGCAGCGTGAGTGAGAGATCAAGTGTTACATTATTTATGTAGAAAACTTATGTATAACGCTACATCTAAATCAACAGCTTCTTCCGTTTCCACTAACTTTATCCTACTAAAATTTTTGAGCAAGGCCGTAGTTGTTGTGGACTTATAAGCAAAACAAAATATTTTCCTCCTTTCCACGATTATGTATTTCTTTTTATGAATAAATAATATAAGTGGATATTTTCCCCCTCGGGTAAATCATTACGAGCAGATGAATCATGTAACCATATTTGGTTCAGTATCTATGCAGAGTGCTTCACTCAAAACTGATGTGGATGTACCACCTGACTTACACTATTTATCCTGTTTACTGAGGAACCTAGACGTTGTATCACTGAGTGGACTTCGCTGGAATTCATTATGAGGTACTGTTCCTCACAGATAATCTACACAAAACATTGGAAGCAAAAGTAATTACGTTGCGGATTATCACCTAATTATTGTGCGTCACTCTCCCGGCTGTTAGAATGCACCCGCATGACAGGCGAATGATGAATGCACCTGACATTTCCGTGTTACAGCATTAGTTTATCGTAGTGGATGATATACGTTTACCTATAACATAGTAAATCCACCTTTAAGCTGCTAAGAATTTCTCAAAATGTTAATGGTAAAGATGCAAGGGCATATTTAAAAAGCTCTAAATTAACTCCGTCAGTGAGATTTACGTCTTTCCTTTTACACTACATTTTAACAATGTTTTGCATTAAAAGTATTAAAACTTTTTGTACCAAAGTATAATATCAGTAAATCAACACAAAATAACTTTGACGTAAAACAAGGCCACACCCAGTAAGTGAACATTACAGTCTTGAGGCGGAAATATTGAAGTTCATTTGTGAAGTTGTGTCGTAAAGGAAGGGAAGTTGCTTACGAGTAAGTGGTTTAAAGTCAAGTTATCTTCATGAAAAGTATTTTCACGAGCAGAAAATTATTCTAGCATTATTCGTCATTCTGTTCCGAATAAAGAGACGATAAATTTGATACATCTGTAGAACATATGAATTCATTAGAATAATATGTATGACTGTTATCAACACGAGTTATTCGGAAAAAAAACTGTTTTTAGCTGGCATACGTTTTTCGTGTCTGTTAACAGCAAAGCAATGGCACCCGAATTTTGCTTGTTCGTTCTTTCTATAATGCTTCTTGCTCATGTCGAGTGTCAAGGTCTCCTCTGCTCCGACTTCGTTATTTTCTCTGTTTTGAAATTGGCGTTAGTTCAAAACATGGTTTAGTGATGTTGGGGTTATGTGTGAGGGGTTGTAAAAGGAGACTGTAGCAAGGTATATGCTCTTAATGTTAAAAAGGTAGAAATAGGTTTAATGCAGAAAACAAAACAGACTATGTTTGAAGCATGCTGAGTTTCAAGTCATATCGGATTCTTAGAGTGCGAGATCAGTTTTACGAATAAATATACAAGCACATACATACTATATGAACCACTGTGTAACATATGAGAGAAGTTCCTTCACGTTGCACCACACGCTAGGATTTATTTATGTTCAGATCGCCTATGGAGGGCAGGAAATATGCTGAAATATATTTGATTGCGCTGTGTAGACGAACTTTGTCTTTGCAGTCCCATACAGGGCAGTAGTTAGGTTCTGCTGTTAATAACTGTTCTCTATAGTTTAAAAGACGGCTTTCGTAGATGACTGAAAAATTCATGGCTATTGAATTATATTAATCTAAGAAGCAATGATGGAATTTAAAAAATTGTTCAAAAGTAGAATCAAAATTCAAGGAGAAACAATACAAGTGCTGAGATTGGCCGATGACGTTGCGTCCTCAGTGTAAGAGAAGAATAATTGCAGGATGTCTTGAATGGAACGAACAGTCTAGTGAGCACAGAATATGGATTGAGAGAAAATCGAAGACAGACGAAAGTAATGAGAAGTAGCATGAGAAGAGCGAGAAACTTAACATCAGGGTCAGTGATCACGAAGCAGATGAAGGTGGGGAATTCTGCTACCTAGGCAGCATTCGAATTTCCGCGAGCGGACTGCCAATGGGCAGGTTACTATTTACTATGAGGAAAAGATCGAATTACCAATGAAAGGATAACGTCCAACGAGTCGAGGTGTGGAATACCTGGAGCTTGAACGTGGTAGGGAGGCTAGAAAATCTGAAAAAGGAAATGCAGAGGCTCGATCTGGATATAGTAGGGGTCAGTGCAGAGTACTCAAAAGAAGAAAGGATTTCTGCTCAAATGACTGTAGGGTAATATCAACAGCAGCAGAAAATGATGCTACCTAGACAACATTCGAATTACCGGGAGAGGACTGTCAAGGGGTAGGTTCCTATTTACTATGAGGAAACGATCGAATAACCAATGAAAGGATAATGTCCTACGACTCGTGGTGGGAATATCTGGAGCTTGCACGTGGTAGGTAGGCTAGAAAATCTGAAAAAGGAATTGCAGAGGCCAGTGCACAGTAATCAAGGTCAGTGCAGAGTAACCAAAAGAAGAAAGGATTTCTGCTCAGATGACTGTAGGGTAATATCAACAGCAGCAGAAAATGGTTTAACGGGAGAAGTATTCATTATGAACAGGAAGGTACGGCAGAGAGTGTGTTACGATGAACAGTTCAGTGATAGGATTCTTCATATCAGAAACGACAGTAAACCAACACCGACAAAGATAGCTCAGGTATGCAAGCCGACGTCGCAAGCTGAAGATGACGAAATAGAGAAAGTATATGAAGATATGAAGATACTGCAAGGGTAATACAGTACATAAAAGGAGAAGTAAATACAACAGGCATGGGGGACTGGCAAGTAGTTGCAGGGGAAGGAACAAAAGAAATTGTTGTAGGATAATATGAGCTTGAGACAAGGAATGAGAAAGGATGAGGTACGTTGTCCTCGATGGTGAGTGTTCATCGGAGGTGAGGGTATCATCTGGAGTGCCCCAGGGAAGTGTGGTAGCTACACTGTTCTTTTCTATCTACATAAGTGATCTTTTGGATAGGGTGGATAGCAATATAGGCTCTTTGCTGATGATGCTGTGGTGTGCGGGAAGGTGTCGACGTTGAGTGACTGTAGGAGGATACAAGTTGACTTGGAGAGGATTTGTGATTGGTGTAAAGAATGGCAGCTAACTCTAAATATAGATAAATGTAAATTAATGCTGATGAATGGGAAAAAGAATCCTGTAATGTTTGAATACTCCATTAGTAGTGTAAAGCTTAACACAGTCACGTCGATTAAATATTTGGGCGTAACATTGCAGAGCGATATGAAGTGGGACAAGCATGTAATGGCAGTTGTGGGGAAGGTGGATAGTCGTCTTCGGTTCATTGGTAGAATTTTAGGAAGATGTGGTTCATCTGTAAAGGAGACCACTTATAAAACTAATACGACCTATTCTTGAGAACTGCTCGAGAGTTTGGCATCCCTATCAGGTTGGATAGAGGGAGGACAGAGAAGTAGTTCCGAGGCGGGCTGATCGATTTGTTACTGGTAGGTTTAATCATGACACGAGTGTTACGGAAATGCTTCAGGAACTCGGGTGGGAGTCTCTAGAGGAGAGGAGGCGTTCTTGTCGTGAATCGCTACTGAGGAAATTTAGAGAACCAGCATTTGAGGCTGACTGCAGTGCAATTTTACTGCCGCCAACTTACATTTCGCGGAAAGACCACGAAGATAAGATAAGAGACATTAGGGCTCGTACAGAGGCATATAGGCAGTCATTTTTCCCTCGTTCTGTTTGGGAGTGGATCAGGGAGTGAATATGCTAGTTGTGGTCGGAGGTACCCTCCACCACGCACCGTATGGTGGATTGCGGAGTATGTATAGAGATGTAGATGCAGACGTATACTTGCAAAACGCTTGCTGATACAGGAAGATTTCAGCTGGATTACATCATGGTCAGGCAGAGGTCCCGAAATCAGATATTGGATTGCAAGGCATACCCAGGACAAGATACAGACTCCGATCACAGTCACGTGATGAAGAGCAGGCTGAAACTCAAGAGACTAGTCAGATAGAATCAATACACAACGAAGTGCGATATTTAAGTACTTAGAAATGACGATATACGCTTGAACTTCTCGAGGGCTATAGAAACAACAGCAAAGAATAGCTCAGTAGGCAGTAGCGTCGAAGAGAAATGGACATCTCTAAAAAGGGCAATCAAAGAAGTTGGAAAGAAAACCATAGGTACAAAGAAGGTAACTGCGAAGAAACCATGGGTATCAGAAGAAATACTTCAGATGATGTACGAAAGAAGGAAGTAAAAACATGTTCAGGAAATTAAGAATACAGAAACACTAGTCACTGATGACTGACAAGAATAATACAGAGAAGAATGGAAAAGAAAATTGAATATATGTTAGATGATATTCAGTCTGGCTTTAGGAAAAGTAAAGGCACTAGGGAAGCAATTCTGACGTTACGGTTGATAATGAAAGCAAGACTAAAGAAAAATAAGGCACGTTCATAGGATTTGTGGCCGAGAAAAAGCGTCTGACGATGTAAAATGGTTGAAGATTTTCGAAATTCTCAGAAAAATAGGTCTAAGCGATAGGAAGAGACGGATAATATACAACATGTACAACAGCCAAGAGGGAATAGTAAGAGCGTACCACTAAGAATGAAGTGTTCTGATTATAAATGCAGATGCAGAGGACAAACATTGTATAGGAAGACAGATATTGGAATACGTCCGCAAATAATTGAGGACCTAGGTGATGAGATGGTTGCCACAGGAGGGGAATTCGTGGTGGACCGCATCACACCAGTCAGCCTACTGATGACTCAAGGAAAAAAGGGGGCAGCAGAAGTACCCATGGCAGACAGAGCAATGGGGATATAAAAAGCACACTTGCACTGCCAGAAACGTCATTCCTGGCGAATAGAAATCTACTACTTTCGAACATATGCCTTTATTTGCGGGAGAACAGCATTTTATGGTAGTGAAACATAGGCTGTGGGGGAACCGGAACATAAGAGGAAACAAGTATTGAAGATGTGATGCTACTGAAGAGCAGTAGCATCAGTCAGTTGAAGAGGATTGGACATCTCCGGATAGGGTAATCACAGTGTTGGAAAGAAAACTGTAGGGACAAGGTAGGTAACTGTGGAAACATTGTAGGTAACAGAAGTATTTCAGCTGATCAACAAAAGAATATAGTACAAAAATGTTCAGGGAAATTCAGAAATACAGAAACACAAGTCATTAGGAACGAAATAAATAGGAAGTGTAGGAAAGCCAAGGCAAAATGGCTGCATGAAATACGTGAAGAAATAGGAAAAGAAATGACTGTCGGAATTGCAGACTCGGCCTACGGAAAAATCAATAAACCTTCGATAACTTTAAAGGCAAGTATAGTAAACATCAAGAGTGCAGCGGGAATGCACCTGTTAAATGCAGAGGAGATAGCAGATAGATGGAAAGAGTACACTGGGAAAGACTTGACTAATGACGTGGTAGAACAAGAAATAAGTGTCTACAGTAAAGAGATAGGGGATAGAGCATTATAATCAGGATATAAGAGAGTTTTGGGAGACAGATCGGATAAAGCGGGAGCGATAGATAGCTTTTCATCAGAATACCATTGATGTTAGTGTGTAGAATGTATCAGTCTGACCATCTGATTTTAGGAAAAACATCAGCCACCAAAGATAGCAAGAGCCAACAAGAGCAAGAATTATTTCACAATCAGATTAACAGTTGATGCATCCAAGTTGTTCATAAGCAGAATATGCGGAAGAATATAAAGGAAAATGTAGAATCTGTTAGACGGCGATCAGTTTGACTATAGGTAAGGCAAAGCCACTAGAGAGCCAGTCCTGGCTTTGTGTTTGATAACGTAACCAAGACTAAAGAAAAATCGTGAAACATTCATATGATTTGTTGACCCGGGAAAGTTATTGGACAATAGAGTAAGATTCAAGGAATTCTAAATTCTGATAAGAAACAGGGGCAAAGTGTTGCAAAGGACGGATAATATATAATATTTGCAGGTACCAAGATGTAACAATAAAAGTGGAAGATCAATAACATAATGCTCGAATTAAGAAGGATGTAGTTTATCGCCCCTACTGTTCACACTACACATCGAAGAAGCAATGACAGAAATGAAAGAAAGGTTTAAGAGTTGGATTAAAATTCTGGGTGAAAGGGTATCAATGATAAGATTCGCTGATGAAAGTGCTATGCTAAGTGAAAGTGGAGAAGAATCACAGGATTTTTTGTATGGCATGATCAGTGCAATGAGTTTAGAGTATTGATCGAGAGTAAATCGAAGAAAGACGAAAGTAATGAGAAGTAACAAAAATCAGATCGTCTAGAAACTTGAAGTCCGACTTGGGGATCCCTAGGTAAACGAAGTTAAACAATTCTGCAACATATGTAGCATAATAACCAATGAGCAAGGAGGACAAAAAACGCCGAAAAGGTGTTTCTGGACAAGATAAGTCTACTAGTATCAAATACAGGTGTAAATTTGGAAATTTCTGAGAATGTACGTTTGGAGCACAGCACTGTATGCAAGTGAGACATCGAAAATCAGAAGAAAATCGTAAAGCAGGCGGAGATTGTCAGTAGTATCAGCGAGGAAAGAAACATATGGGAAACTAGAAAAATGGACAGGATGATAGGATATCTGTGAAGACATTTTGCTAGAGGGTGCTGTGGAGGGTAAAGCTATAAAGGAAGACAGAGATTGGAATGCTTCCAAAATTGTAGAGGAAGGCAGAGTCTGGAATACATCCAGCGCTGTGCTGCGAAGCGAGGAATCCGTAGCAGGCCGCACCAAACCAGTCAGAAGACTCGAAAGGGGAAAAAAAAACTATCAGCAAAACTGTCGTGACTGCCTGTTTGTGTGTTTTAACACGTTTGATGGAAACTGCGAGACCACTGTAACGGGTTTTCGCGGATAACTTGAGCAGAGTTTGGGACAGCTTAGAGGCTATAGTTTATCAAAATCGTATCACGGAAAAAATAACGTGATTTAAAGTTTTACTAAAACCGTCTTGTATGCTGTCTGTCTGAGTGAGCGCGCTAATCTCCTAAACTGCAAGACGTTATTTCATGGGGTCTTCGCAAGTAACTTTAGCATAACTCGCGGCTCCATACACCTACATCTACATTAATATCATTACTTTGCAATTCACAATTAAGTTACCGGCAGAGAGTTCATCGAACCATCTTCAAGCAATTTCCCTACCGTTGCACTCTAACCGCACGTTGCGAAAACGAACATGTTACGTTATTTTATTATGATGACCATTTCTCCATATGAAGGTGGGCATCAACAACCAAATAGGCTATATTTTATCAAAATCAGATCCCGAAGATAACATCGTTATTGAAGATTTATGAAAAGCCTGCTCTATTTGAGAAGGCTAATTCCAAAACTACTAGACAATTTTCATGGGGCTTTTCACAGGTAACTTGAGCATTGCTTGGGGCAACGTATAGGCTTTATTTCATGAAAATCGAATCACAGAATCAAATATCGAAAGTTAAAGATTTATCTGAAACTGTCAAATCTGTTTGTCTTTTTGAACACACTAATCTCTTTCACGGGTCTTTCCCATGTAACTAGTACATGGCTTGGTGCCCCATATAGCTTTTACATCATCAAAAATCAGACTACGGAAAAGATGATGTCGTAACTGAAAGTTTTATTCATGCTAAAGTAACCCTGTTTGTTTCGTTTTGAGGAAGTATGCCGCTGAACCGATTTCGATGAAATTTTACATGGAGATACACTGAACCCAGACGAACATAGGCTATTTCAGTAAGCGTGCGTTCCAAGATATTTACTGATTTGAAGAATATTGCGCGAGATGTTTACTCTTTCATTTTTGATGGCTCAACATGGTTCAAAAGGCTCTGAGCACTATGGGACTTCAGAGGTCATCAGTCCCCTAGAACTTAGAACTACTAAAACCTAACTAACCTAAGGACATCACACACATCCATGCCCGAGGCAGGATTCACGTTTGATGAGATCATATTTGTGAACATGTCTTTATTGTTTGGTAAGTGCTACGTGATACATTTTAAAGTTATGAATACGACATGCTTCCTTAATGTACAGTATAATGTACACGTCACATATCGTGTATGTACTTCAATAGCAAGATGCACTGATGAGCGCTTCATCCAGTGCCCCTCTGTACGCCTTGTCGCAAACCTGCACATAAAGACACATCGTACCTTGGCACAGTGCATTTGAAGATGCTCGAGTGGACCGCGCATCATGAGTTACGTTTAGCCGAGCAGGCAGGCTGATAAAGGCAGCTAATGTGGTTGAACATTCACTAGCTTACTTACTCACCATCTCACAGCTTAAAAAAAAAACTACTGATCTGAAACATAGCCTCGCTTAGCACCTAGTAAATAATAAATTTGAATGGCAAACATACAATTTTTCATACTGTTGTTATTATATAAACTTCAGCTTGAAGTTGTCATCATTATGTTGTTGTTGGTGTTGTTGTGATCTTCAGCCCAAAGACTGGTTTGATGAGACTATCCATGCTAGTCTGTCTTAAGTAACCCACTATATCTCTGCGTGACTATTGCAACGTACATCCATTCGAAGTAAAATGTGAACTATAAACTTCAGCCGTGGTGAGGACACAAGGTTTTGAAAGGCGTAGTTTTATTAAAAGAAGAGACTGGTTAATAGAACAGATACCGAAGGAACTGTCAGTAGGTTAACGGAGGAATGAGTGGAGACTAGGACAATGTTTAAAGAGGGAGAGAAATGCTTATCTACAGCAATTGGATTCAAATGGTAGTTTGTTGCAGTTGATATTCAGAGAAGATGAGGTTTGCACAAGATAGTCTAGCGTGAAGAGCTGCTTGAAATCAGTCCATGGAGTGAAGTCTGCAACAACATCGTAACAAATTTTGGATCGGGACGACTTTGGCTTGTTACTGGATTTCTGACGGTTCACTGCGGCGATCTCCTAGCAGTCTCGTGTAGTGACATTTGCAGATTCGCTGTCCCGCACAATGCTTTAGCGATATTGGCGTATTCGACATAAGACTCTACTGCGCCAGTTCCTTTGTCTCGAAATACCGTCGTATCTGCAGTATATACTTTATTTCGGTCTCCGTCTCTTCTTACAAATTTTCTCCTCTACGGCTCTATCTGATACCATCGGAAGTTATCTTCTGATGTGTTAACAGGTATCTTGTCATCTTGTCAGTGTTTTGCATATATTCATTTTCTCAGTGGCTCTCCAATGAATTTCCACATTTCACATCTTGTTAGTGTACCTAATTTTCAAACGCTACTCTACGTTTAAAATGATTCAGTTACCTTCTTTTCCAGTTGCCGCTTCAGTGCAGTACTATGTTCAAGAAACTTTTTCTCAGAAATTAGCTTTTCCTAACTGAAGACTATACTTGACACTAGCAGGCTTCCATGAGCGAGAAATGCCCTCTTTGCATTAGCTATTACGCTTGAATTTTCCTCCTCACTTCGTATGTCATGGACAATATTACTTCCAAGACAAAGGGAATCCTGCACTCGATCCATTACATTGTCGCCAGCATCGAGTACGCTGTGAATAAAATACGTGGCAGATGGTTATGCTATAACGTCAGAAGGTATAACTGTGACAGAAATGTTCTAAGATGAAGCTCAGACGCATTGACGGAAGTGTCTTATGTGTCTTGCTGTTCAAGTGGTGTACTGATTACCTGGTAGAAAATATTAATAACTTCAGACTTTTTTGAATTAATGTTACACAAAATCAATTATCATAAAATGGTGCCCAGTTATCTAATGAGGAATTTATAATGTTTCAGATTGGTGCAAAGATGGGTAATGTCTTTGAAATGTTCGGAAATGTAAAGCTTTGTTGTCGACAAAATATAGAAAAGTTACATTGATTGCCTAATAAGCTGCAACCGGATTTGGTCTACTCATGCAAAAATACGGTGCGCAACAACAGTATTTGGGAATATGTAATGGAACTATCAGACATGCTCAATCGTAGCCAGGGCCGTTGGCATCCTTCTTTTCATTAGTACGATACTGGAAAAGTCAGTCTGTCTACAAAAGAAGCTGCTTACAAAACACTCGTGTGTTCCAGTCTAGAACTCTGATAAACTGTGTGGGACGCATGCCAGGTAACACTAACAGGGGATAAGCAACGTGTACAGAGAAGGGAAAAACACATGGTCACAAATTTATTGAAGTCGCGAGAGAGTGCCACAGAAATGCCGAAAACCTGAACTGGTAGTACTTCTCTCACGTCCTGGAACAGGTCCTATCGTCAGCTTTGGACGAAGGTTTGTTCAAAATGGTTCAAATGGCTCTGAGCACTATGGCACTCAACTGCTGTGGTCATCAGTCCCCTAGAACTTAGAACTGCTTAAAACTAACTAACCTAAGGACATCACACACATCCATGCCCGGGGCAGGAGTCGAACCTGCGACCGTAGCAGTCGCACGGTTCCGGACTGCGCGCCTAAAACCGCGAGACCACCGCGGCTGGCGAAGGTTTCTTCTGCGTAGCGTATTCAAGGTATGAATGTGGCTGCGGTCTATTGTTAATAATTTACCTTTAACGTAGTGAGTGGGAGAACATCTCCTAAGAAGCTTAGCACAGATGATTTTCGAACAGAGAAATGGCTGGCTTCGTAGGAAGTGAAGGAGAGTGCATATACTTGAGGATCCAATTAAAGAATAATTTCTTTACCAATAGTTCACCCTGATTCGGAGAGGTGTTTTACCCAAGCTTTATACTTTTGTGAATCAATGAGTACAACACATCACTCTATACCTCAGTCTTTCCCAGACACTCATAGTTCCTGAGTTCCCCCAACTGCTATCAGAGAAGAGTGCTCGGTTTGCAACTCGAATCTGCTGGATATATTCAAGTCTGTCTTTTGCTCTACAGTTTTTACCCTCTCCACATCCCTCTAGTTCCATGGAATTATTCCGCGATATCTTAACAGATGTCTTACCACCCTATTCCGTCTTCTCGTCAGTATTTTCCATTATATTCCTTTCCTCGCCTATTCTTCGGCGCGATTCTCATTGGTTTAAATGGCTGTCAGCACTATGGGACTTAACAGCTGAGGTCATCAGTCCCCTAGAACTTAGAACTACTTAAACCTAACTAACCTAAGGACATGACACACATCGATGCCCGAGGCAGGATTCGAACCTGCGACCGTCGCGGTCGCGCGGTTCCAGACTTTAGCGCCTAGAACCGCTCGGCCACATCGGCCGGCTAACTGAACTGAGTACTGAGCTATATATTATCCAGTTATCTATAGTGTGAGACAACTTACTGTGTGTCTCTGCATTCTTTACTACAACCGTATCTAACTGCCTTGTGCACTGATTATTTCTCAACAGTCTTTCAGCCTTCACCCTTCTTCATCATTATGAACTTTTGATCTGAGTCTCTAACTGCTCATGGGTACACCTCATAACCCAGTAATCCATCATTTGATTTCAGAATCTCTGTCTGGCCATGACGTAATCCTACTGATATCTTCCTCTATCTCCCTGGCTTTTCAAAGCATACGTTCTTCTCTTCTGATTCTCGAACAGAATGTTCCTCATTAGTAACTGATATTTATTGCAGACTCAATTAGCCTTTCTCCTCTGTCGTTCCCAGTACCAAGCTCATATTGTTCGCCGACCGGTGTGGCCGTGCAGTTCTAGGTGCAGCAGTCTGCAACCGCGTGACCGCTTCGTTCGCAGGTTCGAATCCTGCCTCGGGCATGGATGTGTGTGATGTCCTTAGGTTAGTTAGGTTCAAGTAGTTCTAATTTCTAGGGGACTGATGACCACAGATGTTAGGTCCCATAGTGTTCAGAGCCATTTGAATCATTTGAATCATATTGTCCCGTAACACTTTCCTTTACCCAGCAACTGATTTCCAGTCTCCCATGACTGATATACTTTTACCTCCCCTTACATATTGAATTACCCGTTCAGTATCGTCATATATTTTCTCTATCTCGGCCTCCACTGCTTGCGACATTGGTATGTACAACTGAACTACTGTTGTCGGTGTTATTATACCTCATAGCTAGGACTAACAAGCGCCAAGATACAGGCGATTTAGATAAAGATCTTTGAGACTGTATCTGTTCACTTGTTGCCGTGGGAAGAGACACGACTTTGGAAAAAATCATCTTCCACCTCCGCAAAAACTTAAAAAAGGCAGTAATTGGCGGTTTCTTTTTTTCCCACGTAGGTTTCTTAATTCTTTCCCTGGTTCAACATGCGTTTGTGCTCATGTTGTGGAAGGGGAGACTTAGCGCCTGTGAAGCCCCGTGATTGGCTCATGATGAGTGAAGGCAGTGTCGTTTGTGCACTTTGCGGGAAAACACTTTGCGGCAAAACGGATTTTCTTCTGGAGATGTGCGAGGCACTGGGGTGCGGGTCTCTGGTCTGGTAAGCACTTCTAGTCGAAGCCTTGTCTTGTGTGGTTGGTACTTGGTACATGTCCTGATACTCACTTCATTTGTGAATAGTTTGGACTGGGGGTGGTTCAAAAGGCTGTGAGCACTATGGGACCTAACGTCTGTGGTCATCAGTCCCCTAGAACGTAGAACTATTTAAACCTAACAAACCTAAGGACATCACACAACACCCAGTCATCACGGGACAGAGAAAATACCTGACCCCGCCGGGAATCGAACCCGGGAACTCGGGCGCGGGACGCGAGACCACGAGCTCCGGAGTTGGACTGGGGAGACTCTGCTGAAGTTCTTACTGTACCAACAGTGTGACTTCAAATGTCTCGGACTGCTCATTTGCTAAGGGCACAGTTATTTGTTTTTGGTTCACCAGTCTTGACGTTTGGTATCCTTGTGCGCTCTGTCGTATAAGTGAGCCTAAGTGGTCCTTGGTACGACCAGCGAACGGGTGTGTCACGCACTGAAATCTACCGTGATTTCAGCACTCTGGTAGAGAGTAAATTGCGATCTGTCTGCCTGTTCTCTAGACTGTGAGATTGTTGCATTTCTTACATGGCCACGATCGATTCATTGGTGCCGCCTCCACGTCTCAACTGTGTCGCTCACATCTCGCCATATACAACTTAAAACGCCACACAAAGCCAACATTCTAATGTACTGCTGGTCTGGCATTATCAGGGCGTACATATCTCAATTGCCACTTGCTCTCGACTGAACCTATGTAGAGATACTTCAGTAGATTTGATCAATGAAAGCCTGTTTAGCGTCAGTTCAGTTCACATTGCGTTATCGCATTTTTAGGGCCAGTGTACTTGACTCACTCCACTAGTTAAACTCTGTCTACCACCCAGGATCCATGTCCAATGCAGTCTTAAATCACCTGTTAGTTGTTTACGGTATTCAATCAATAACGTATTTATCATAATTTATGTCTGTTTTGGGAAAATAGATGTTGTTAGTGAATTAACCATTGCCTACATTCTAACTCATTTAAATAGTCTCACCAGGGTTACCATTCAAGGGATGTAGTCTTTTTCCCCTACTGTTCAATCTATTCATCGAAGATGTAATGACAGAAATGAAAGAAAGTTTCAAGAATGGGATTAAAATTCGGAGTGAAAGGATGTTAATGATAAGAGTTGCTGATAACACTGCAGTCCTGAGAGAAAGTGGAGAGGAATTCTAGGATGAATGGTTGGGGATGAACAGTTCAATGAGTACAGAGGGTGGATCGACAGTAAATCAAAGAAAGGGGAATGTAATGAGAAGTAGCAGAAATGAGAACGGCGAGAAACTTAACACCAGAATTGGGGATCACGAGGTGAGCGACTTTAAGGAGTCACGTTACCTAGGTAGTGTAATAATGAATGACGGGTGGAGCAAGCAGGACGTAAAAAGCACACTAACGCTGGCAAGGAAGGACATTGCTGGCCAAGGAAAGTCTACTAGTATCAACCGTAGGTCTCAATTTGAGGAAGAAATTTCTGATAATGTACGTTTGGAGCACCAAATTGTATGGTTGTGAAACATATACTGTGGGAAAGCCGGAATATAATAGAATCAAAGCCTTTGAAACGTGACCCTCCGGAACATGTCGAAAAGGTTAAGGTAAAAGAATGGGGAGTTTCTCCGTAGTATCGGTGGGAGATGGAACATATATAAGAAAATAAAAATGTACAATTTTATATGATATCTGTTACGACATAGGGGAATAATTTCCATGCCGCAATAGGGAGCTTTGGAGGGTGATATCTATAGTGTATGACAGAGGTGGGAATACATCCATAACTGAGGAAGTAGGTACAAGTGCTACTCTGAGATGAAGCAGTTGGCACAGGAGAAGAATGCGTGGCGGACGGAGTTTGATGGACGAAGACTGCTAAAAAAATGCAGTGGTTTCCACTGCCTTCTGCATGCAGTTGCTGTTGGTGACTGCGGATTCTTCCGTCATTTAGGGGCAGTTTCCCACCGCAAGGGCAAGAGAGTGCTCTGAATCTCTGTCCGCTCCTCTGTCCTCTTTCACAAGGCCGTTGGCGGAACGAGGGTTGTATCTTACGGTAGACGTCATCGGCCGTCATTGCTGATGACTTTTTCAAAATTTAAGCAGGGGGCCGACCGGAGTGCCCGACCAGTTCTAAACGCTACAGTCTGGAACCGCGCGACCGTTGCGGTCGCAGGTTCGAATCCTGCCACGGGCATGGATCTGTGTGATGTCTTTAGGTTAGTTAGGTTCAAGTAGTTCTAAGTTCTAGGGGACTGATGATCTCAGAAGCTATGTTCCATAGCGCTCAGAGCCATTTGAATCATTTAAGCAGGGACGTCGTTAGAAGACCGGACCGAGGGCATCTTGATTACTAGACGCTACCCCCTTTTCTTCGCGTATTTACATTATTTAATAATGCACAACTGGTCAATTTCTGCCCTACATGGCGTTCCCAAGAGTTGCTGGTGTCGTTATGAGAGGGAGCGGCATGAAAACGGCCCATCAAGAACTATCGGCAAGGAGCGTGGCGGATGTGTGGACGAAGTAATTTTTTATTTTATTTTTATTTTGTGGCTTTTGGTACGCGCCCACCCAGACATCTTAACTGAGGAATGTCAGTTGTGACAATAAGGAGGTAAGGACCACAGGATTACTTGTTCCTAAGAGGAGAAAATCTCCGATTCGGCCAAGAATCGAAGCCCGTCGCCTTCAGTTAGCAAACTACTGCGCAGACCGCGCAATACCGATGTAGACTCCCTTAGGGTACGGGCACACCATTGATTTATTATAAGTGCAGAATTATATATTTCTAAAGGTCTGGTCGTAGTGACCATCTTCGCAGGAAGAAAACGATCTGTAAATTTTAGCTGGCCGGAGTGAGCGAGCGGTTCTAGGCGCTATGGTCTGGAACCGCGCTACCGCTACGGTCGCAGGTTCGAATCCTGCCTCGGGCATGAATGTGTGTGATGTCTTTAGGTTAGTTATGTTTAAGTAGTTCTAAGTTCTAGGGGACTGATGACCTCAGCCATCTAAAATGTTTTTTTGTAAATTTTCCTGCTCGAGTTACTATATTAATGACCGCACTCATTACTCATACTGTAGTATTTTATGTTGTTTCCGATATCATGGTCTATTCTACGTGGTTTTGTAAACATTCACACTGATGGATTTCATTTTATCAAATAGTAATTTAATTGTATATCCCTGCTTTTACTTCGTGTGAAAATGGTCACTAGCGCCGAAACTGGTAGAAAACAATAATAAATTTGTACAGCTGAAGGAGAACGTGCAATTCTTCAACGACAATCGAGTCATGCCATTAATCTGCTGATGAAAATGATGGTGAAACCGACCCTGGCATTATTTGAATTAAAAACCGACTAAAAATGACAATTTTAACATGTATATATCAACTGCTACTGTAGTTACGTGACGTCATTGGCGTGTGCAATGAATAATATATTCGTGCAAGAATTCTTTGGAATCGTTCCGTACTCAGTGGCGTGTGAAAGGCCGCGCCCCCTTTTGTGCAAGTGGGCAGCGCCATTCGCGGTCCGGTCCTCTCTGCCGCCGGTGATCTCCTCTGCAGAGCAGAGCACAAGTTGCGGCTTCCCACGGGGCCTCACAAATACACCCCGCAAAGAAGCGCTCTGCCGCCGCTCTGCCACTCCCTCTCCCTCCCGCCGGCTTGCACTCTGCGGCTCCCTGGAGACGGCGGGCCGGCCGCCGGCCTCGCAGGCCATCTGTCATCCCGGCCGGAGCGGCCGCTGACGTGTGTACTGCCGCGGCCCACCCCGGAACACCTGTTGGGGCCGGTGCTCCGTCTCCCCGCCGACACTAGTCGCCCCCGGGGCCGCTCTTGTTTTCTCAAGTCCTGCGCCGCGAAAGCGGATGGCTAAGTGCTATTCATCTTGTTTGCTTTTAAAGGAGCATTTTTGTGACAAAGATGCTCTTCGGTGTGACAAGTAATGTATAGGCTGACCCATAAGTATGTTAACATTAGGAAATGCAATAATTCACGGAATGTTGGAGGTAGAAGAGAGGAAGATTGAGTTTAACCTCCCGTCGATATCGAGGTCATTACAGACGGCCATAAGCGCGGATTGTGTCAAGGATGTGGAAGGAAATTGGTCGCGCCCTTTTTCAAAGGAACACTCCGGCATTTGTCTGGTACGAGTTATACAAATCATGTAAAACTTATATTTGAATGGGGGGACGCTTGTTTGAACTATCGTCGTCTTTTTTTCCCTTTATTGTAATTTTAATACCTGTACATCAAGTAGGCTGGCAGCAGCATCCTACACTGCTCTTCAGCCTTAGAATCGACAATGAGAAAACATAAAGAAGATACATAATAGACATATTGACGGGCAAAAAACAGTAGACACAGAAATACAAAAACACGGAGCCGTTCACACTCGACGAAAAATACACTGAAACACGTTGGCACGGCGCACGAACACTGATGATTTCGGCGGCACAGGTGAACGTTGGAACGTGACGGCGAACACTAAACACACACGATACGACATGACAAAACGGATGGCGTTGATCTCCGGCGCGCGAATGTCCACGTAACGTGTGCCAGTCCGTTGAACTGCCAAGAGGGGTAGGGGGAGGGGGAGAGGGGAGAGCAAAGATGCCAATAGCAGAGGAGATGGGAGGAAGAATGGAGGCATGGG
Source organism: Schistocerca gregaria (assembly GCF_023897955.1). Classification (NCBI taxonomy): domain Eukaryota; kingdom Metazoa; phylum Arthropoda; class Insecta; order Orthoptera; family Acrididae; genus Schistocerca; species Schistocerca gregaria. The sequence goes on from NC_064927.1 coordinate 337,098,908, forward strand.
GGTAGGGGAAGCCTGAGAGAGGAGTGGGGAGAAAGGGAGTAGGGAGGGAAGGGGGAGAGAAGGGAGAGAGGGTGCCCAAAGGAAAACAGACATAGGAAGAGGGATGGAGGATCATAGTTGGTAGGAGGGGTAGATGGAGGGGATGAGGGCATCATCAGGGAGGGGAGCTGGCAGAAGCCAACATGGAAGAGGGTGTGGAGAGTGGAGAGATGGAGAACAGGTGGGATGTGGAAGTACAGGCGCGGCAGTGGACGGGGGCGGGAGTGGATAGGAGAGACCAGCAGGTGAAGAGGATCGAGTTTGCGGGATGTGTAGAGGATCGGCATCTGTTCAAGGAAAAGTAGGAGGTTGGGCAAGGGAATATGGTCTTACAAGTTTCGCGTGGGGGAGGGAAGACAGATGCAATATGCGAGGCGAAGAGCATGGCGTTCTAGGATCTGAAGGAATTTGCAAAAGGTCGGGGGAGCAGAGATCCACCTACTGCCAGGTACTCCATATCAACGACCTGAGTAGTCATTAGGCATCACGAGAGAGCAGAATTGGGCGCTCCGCAGAACTCACGGACTTCGAACGTGGTAAGGTGATTGCAGTGTCCTTGTGTCATACATCTGTACGTGAAATTTCCACATTTCTAAACATCCCTAGGTTCAGTGCTTTCTATGTGATAGTGAAGTGGAAACGTGAAGGGACTCGTACAGTACAAAAGATTACAGGCCGACGTCTTCTGTTGACTGACAGAGACCGCCGACAATTGAAGAGGGTCGTAACATGTAATAGCCAGACCTGTATCCAGACCGTCACACAGGCATTCCAACCTGCATCAGGATCCACTGCAATTAGTATGACAGTTAGGCGGGAGGTGAGATAACATGGATTTCATAGTCGAGCGGCTGCCCATAAGCCTCACATCGCGCCGGTAAATGCCAAACGACGCCTCACTTGGTGTAAGAAGCTTAAACATCGGAAGATTGAATAATGGAAAAACACTGTGTGGAGTGACGAATCACGGTACATAATGTGGCGATCAGATGGTAGGGTGCCTATATGGCGAATGCCCAGTGAACGTCATCAGTCACAGTGTGTTACGCGCAAACAGTAAATTTCAGAGGTGGTGGTGTTATGGTGTGGACGTGTTTTTTAGGGAGGGGCTTGCACTCCCTGTTGTTTTGCGTATCACTATCGCAGCACAGGTCCACATACATGTTACAAATACCTTCTTGCTTCCCACTGTTGAGAAGCAATTCGAAGATGGGCACTGCATCTTCCAACACGATCGAGCACCCGTTTATAGTTCACAGTCCGTGGTGGAGGGGTTGCACGACAATAACATGCGTGTAATTGACTGGCCTGCATAGAGTCCTGGCGTGAATGCTACAGAACACCTTTGGGATGTTTTGGAACGGCGAATTCGAACCAGGCCTCACCGACCGACCTCGATACCTCTACTCCGTGCGGCACTCCATGAATAACGGACTGCCATTCCCCAAGAAATCTTGCATCAGCAGATTGAGCGTATGCCTCCGAGAGTGGAAGCTGTCACCAAGGCTAGGGATGGGCCAACACCATTTTGAATTCCAGCACTACCGATGGAGAGCGCCACAAACTTCTGAGTAATTTTCAGCCAGGTCCCCGGATACTTTTGATCACATAGCGAAAGAACCGGGGGTCTGTCAGCACCTTGAAATGTAATATTTGTGATACCAAAAATCCTTGAACTCTCATGGGAACCACTCTGCATTACGACAAAGGCACAATGTGATGCGAATTTAGCATATTAATCGTGATCGGACCCTTTTTCTTCTAGGACATGCGAGATGCTGCTCTTCAAGGTGTCAGCGTGACGGGTGCAAGAGGCGAGCAAAACGTACGCCCACACGTTTCTGAATCGCGCCATTCCTAGCCTGCTGCAAGGTAGGAATTTTGTGCAGGATGGCACTCCACACCGTACAGCAATGCGTATGATAGATCTCCTGTGCACTCCGTTTGGTTGGGACCGTTTGCTGAGGCTTGACATTCGTCATTCTTGGCCTCCCATTCTTTATGGGTTTACCTAAAGTCGCAAATCTTCGGCTATCGTCTGACAGTAGAATGCTAAAATACAACGTCACACTCACTACATCTACTGATATGCTGTACGGTGTTGCTCACAGTTGTGTCCCTCGACTGCAGCTACTGTTATTGAATGACGGTCAATATGTTGATCATTTGTTATATTGAGAGCTGTCTTTGCTAAAACTAAACTTTTATGCTAATTATTGCTTTTGTATCAACACCCTCTCTGTCTACACTATTCACCGATACACTGAACTTTCAACATTCAACAGGCTGTTAGATCACCTCTGTGTTAAAATAGATCACGAGATAATTTGAAGGCACTTCTATCCATCACACACCTCCACCTCCTGACCACACGCAGCGAGCAGTCAACGCAGAGACCTTACCGGAGCACCGACGTAAACCTGGAGGTCGCCGATGAGAGCTGCCGACTCGACCCAGGCGCTACGAGGCGACGCACCATACCGACCCACCGTCTGCCACCGTCATCACTACACGACAAATGACTATGATGTATCGTGAGATGATTAATTCCCCCCTCATTCCCTACAATAACTAAGTGGCATTCAACCACAGCCAAATGTGCCCTGAAATTTGTAATTTTGTATTATTTTCTGCAAAAGGAGCTGAAATAAATGTAGTCATGTTTTAATCATCTTATCAATCTCCTCCTTTCTTACATCAATCCCTTAACGGCATAAGCTTTTGATTTTTGATTTCACTTTGTTACTGATGGCACTTAATTATTCGCTACTAAAGTTGGGTAATATAACCTGTAATCTGCATGTCAGTGTATGCAGGAGATCAGAGAGTCCTCAGTTTACAACAGGACCCAAGTCCAGAAACTAGCAGGTCGAAAGTTTTAAGCTAAACTCTACTGCTGTTCTTGTCATGCAGCTGTTAGGTGTGCCATTATCTGGTTGGCTTCCTGACATGTGTGTGGGGCCAGGAGATCATCTATCAGCAGTATCCAAAGTATTTGAGAGTTACTCTACATAGTAACCTGTCCTTCAAAAGACATCTTGAGTAGGTATCTCATAAAACAAGTTCACACAACTATCTTATGCATAGGCTCTGAGCACTATCCGGGGGCTTCAGCAGCTACAATACGAACCTCTCTCGTCACCTTCGTGAACTCGGCAATATAGCACTGAGCACCATTGTGATTAACTACCAAGTATGTAAAGAAGGTGCACAGCCAGATGAGGATTTTAGCTGGATTTATAAAAACTGTGCTACAATATTGTCTCCCAACACAGCCATATAGCCGCTCCTTCCTTGTGGAGACAGGAAGCCTTAGTGACGGAGTTTACAAAAGTGAAGAGCGATCTTCTACTCTCTATCCACGAAGATACTCCAGTTTTATAAACAACTCAACTTCGCTCTAGAAACCAACAGCAGAAAATGACACAACAACAGGCAGCTTCTAATTTCTACAGGGGTACTAAATGTTACACGAACTGGAATATTAGTGCCTGTCCTGAGAACCGTTACAATATCATTCCAGCATAAAAAAGTAAGGGCTTCGAACTTCCACTACAGATACGGAAAACTGACTCCGAACAGGACAAGCAATTTGCACACAAAGTCTTCACCAGTGCAGAAATCTATCCAGCCCTAGTTGTTACTGCAGGGTTCCAAATCGAGCTCTCCAACACATCACTCATGACTGTGAACTGAGGTCCCATCAGGGTAGCTTCGCTGATTCCTTCAACGACACTTGGTGCTCTCTCGAACAAGTCACCAATCTGGACGTCAGAATGTAAGGATACCACTTACGCAGTTTATATCCTGTAATGGGAAATTTTGTTTATTGTGTTATTGTATTCCAAATTTCATCTAATTTTAACTCATTTTACTCTGTAAGTAAAGGAATAAAGCCAAAGTGACACCAGTATGCGTTGTTGTCAAATTTATTCAAGATGGCGACTGTACTTTAACTCCTCTCCGTGGAGTGTAGACGTGAGAATGTCGCGTTATTGACGCCACCATCCCCACATCTCCCGCCACACTTATTGCCCCTCCTGTCCCGCCTTTGTGAATTGGTAGGAAAGAGGCTCAGCCTGTGCTGGGATGCTGGAGAGGAAGGATGTAAGGTATTCTTTTCATTTATGTACATTATTTATTTCTGGGGGTGTTATCCTGCTGCTGGATTGTCCTACAGCTGCCTACCCACTCCACAGTCTCCCGCTCCCATCTTCCGCTGCCCATCACCCATATTTTTTTCCAGTTGCATGTACGTTCGCCTCGAAGTTTCGAGACTGGCTGCTCTAGTCCACAATACCACCAACAGAGGGTGGTGAACACTATCCTACAGCTGTACCCCCCCCCCCCCCTTCTTCCCAATTTCTGCTGTCCCATACCCATATTTATGAACTGGTTTGAAAAAGACTGGAGTGAAAGGTACTGAAATTTTAGAAGGGAATCTGTTCAATTGATGAGAAGATGGTGTTGGACAGAGAGGAGGTTAACAAGTATATCATATGTCAGCAAACAGCTGACTGCATCCACAGTCTGCTGCATGACGAGGTCATAATGGATGAGCGTAGGGGGAACACTTTTCAGCAGATAAGAGTGATGCAGCACGATGGACTGAGGATGCACTTCGGGTCTCGGCAGAGGAACTGTTCGTGTTTTTCTTACCAGATGTGCTCGCCTTAGTGTATGAGGCTAAACTCAGGACGCATGAAACGCATTTTCCTCCACTTTTCTATAGTACGTGCGTGCGTGTGTGTGTGTGTGTGTGTGTGTGTGTGTGTGTGTGTGTGTGTGTGTGTGTGTGTATGTGTGTGTGTGTAGACTCAGCTCGCTATGTCCAACATACCACTTGAAACTACCCTACAGCTACTGCTGGAAGAAAGGCCCCCTACTGATCTAAAAGTGTATGGACACTGAGCAACATCACACGAATACATCATAAGAGGGGTCAGGATAGCAAACTATCACTGAAGTGTAGGAAGAGTAGCCTCCTGCCGGTATACAGGTGAAATAGCTGCAGAGGAGGTTGATGCTCAGCTAACTTATGGAAAACGCTTCACTGCTCTAATGACACGTCGATAACGTCACGAAGAAAAGAAAGACTCCACTCACAAACAATCAGTCATAATGCACCAGGTGCACTGGGAACTGAGAACAATCTTGTAGTAACAAAACTGCCACAAAAAGTGACACCAAAAGGTCTCACCAGGAGACAGTGGCGGCAGCTGCATGTGTCTTTACTTCGGTGTGCGGATACAGACAAACCAGCGTACAACCGGTCTTAACTCATCTGTCTCCCCTCGTCGCGCCCTTTCCTACTCTCATACGTAGTGATGCCGCTATTCCATGCCTCTTCTAGTCAGTCGCTAATGCTACACAAAGAGAGCCTTCTGCTTGTCTGTCTAAAGAGTTTTCATTCTTAGTAGCTCAACAGTTGTAATGTGAGCACATAGATCTCGAAAAAGTAGCTGACTAAAGATAAACATTCATTTGTAGCAGGAATCACTACCATCGAGTATTCTCGATGTGCGATTCTTATGCTTGCTACAATGATTATTGTACAGACAGACCACACCTCGCATCGCGTAAAGGTGTAGACTCATGCTTTTAAAAAGAGAACTGTGACATCACAAATAGTGAATACACCACTAAATCACTGAAGTTCCCGGCTAAATAATTGTAAACGCACTCTACAGGTGTGACTGTTATGCTTGATACAACGAAATATTGTACCGACAGACGTCACCTCATATTGTGTAAAGGGTATAACCTTACGCTTTTGAGACAAATACGGTGAAGTGAAAATAGTGGATATAGTACAAAATTAATTAAATCTGCAGCTTAATAAGTTGAATTCACACTCGTAGTACGAATTTGTGCTTACTTCAATGATTACTGAACTAAGAACATTCAATATTGCAAGAATGTAGTATAAAATAAACACTTAAGACATTTCAGCAGTCCTTCAACACAAAGTCAGCTAGCAGGTTCCATACACTATGGTGAGTGGAAGGACCAAGAAACAACATGATAATCAATATTGAGTAAACATTTCGTGATGGATAGATATGTATTTCTTGTGAGTGGTACAAGGACTGAGATATAATCCTTCTATAAGCGAGAAATTATTAAAGAAAAAAGAAGTAACGACTACGTTACGCCACAAGTGCATGTCGCCCCTGATTCAACAAAGAGACGAAACACTGTAATAAATTCCACAACTTTCGGAAAAAACTTAACTGTGGATCTATCTCCAACTGAATGTGTGGACAGGAGATCATTCTTACCTGACCTGCTACCTCCTTTCCTCCCTCCCACCCCCTGTTGTATGGACACTGGTTTTGCAGGCCTGCTCAATCGTGTCGCTGATAGTACACAAAGAACTCCACTTCAGGGCGCTGCTTGGGCGGTGTTAGGATGACAAAGATATACTGTTTCCGGTCTGCAACTGGACTCTGGTGTATTATGAGTGCTTCCCACCCGTGTTTCAACAGAAACATGAAACAGAGTACTAACGTTACACAACAACTGAAAAAATGGTTCTTCACTTAAACATGCTATGATGTTAAAGCTGCGTGGTTTCCGATATGTTAGTCGTGGAATGCAACGTTGTTAGTTCCCCAATTCTGGAAATATATTTCCAACACCTGACTTATATTCACCCTGAAAGTTTTCTATCCCATTCACTATCATGCCTAAGTTAAAGATGATGAAACTACTACCTTCTACACCAATAGCTGCTCGCTTATAAGACGATTATGTCTCTCTCCTCCTAAGACACGCTAGTACCATTCACAAGAAAAGAGCGTCTATCCAATCTGAAATGTTCGTTTAATATTCATTATCAGATTGTTGTTTGGTCCTACCAGCATTATGTTATTGGTGAAGTGTTCTACTCTCCATACTGTGTGGAAAATCGTAGCTGAATACATGTTTAAAGATTGCTGGATTGCGTTAAATGCTTATTTTGTAGTTTATCTAACGCAAAGTACAGTGATCTCGTCTCAATAATCATTGTAGCAAGCATAAAGTCATACTACAACTATGAGTTTACACTTATTTAGCTGGAGATTTCAATGATTTTAGTACTATATCCGCTATTTGCACATTTACAGTCACTGTTCCATTACAGATTTGTTAGGGTACACCCGTTACACAATGTGAGGTGAGGTCAGTCGGTACGATATTTCGTTGTAGCAAGCATAAGAATCAGAACTGGAGACTGATATTACGCTTATTTTGCTGAAGATTTCATTGATTTAGTATTACATCTACTATATGCACTGTTACAGTATTCGTTATAAAAGCGTAAGACTACACTCTTTACATGATGTGTGATGAGGGTTGTGCCAGTATAGTATTATTTGTAGCAACCATAAGAATCACACCTAGAGAAAGTAATATGGTAATACGAAGAAATTGTGTGTTTGTGGTTATTCAGTAAACGCGAGACAGATTTAATTAATGGTTTTCAAATAACGTTTACCATGGTTTCGACGGATTTAAACCTATCTGTCACAGAAGATTGCTAATTGGTGAAGTTTGTTTATCCTTCTGAAAAAAAGGTTTTTAAATTCGTCGAAACCATGGTAAAGGCTATTTGATGATCATCATTTAATTGCAACTGGTTGTGTGTCTATTAGATCTGCTGTAGCGCAGCCGCGATCAAAAATATCAATTTAGTCACTTATTTTTTTAAATAAATGAGCTCACATTACAGAGGACTGAGCAACGCTTTAGGCAGACACGCTGTGTGTTACACCATGAGCAGCAACCGACCTGTGCAGAATTCCTCCATTGCCTGCGCAGCAGGAATCTCATCCCTCCACACTGTATGAGAAAACACATACACGCACAAACACAAACTCTCTCTCTCTCACTCTCTCTCTCCTCTCTCTCTCTCTCTCTCTTTCTCTTTCTCTCTGCTCTCTCTCTCTCTCTCTCTCCTCTCTCTCTCTCCCTTTCTCTGTCTCTCTCCCTCTCTCTCTCTTTCTCTCTCTCTCTCTCTCTCTCTCTCCCTTTCTCTGTCTCTCTCTCTCTCTCTCTCTCTCTCTATCTCTCTCTCTCTCTCTCTCTTCTCTCTCTCTCTCTCTCTCTCTCTCTCACACACACACACACACACACACACACACACCGTTGATACAACCGACGTGTCTGAAACTTCTACTGGACAACCTTTGAACAGTTTACCTGATGAAATAAAATAAATGCTAGTGATGATAGTTTATAGCCACATGCAGTGGAGGAGGCTAGCGAGTGTTTACACTGCTCTCCATCTGTCTGTGAAAAAATGGGTATGAGTCGGCGAAATATGAGACGACTAGTATAAAGATCCATGTGTATCTTATTTATCCAGGATGTATTATTTGAATATTTTTTCCTGCATGCGATTGATTTTTCTGCTTAGCCGAGGACCACTTTCAGACAGTGTTGATACATCCACAACGTTTGAAAGCACTCTGCTGCTGGCTTCAGTTCTTCATTCATGACGAACAGTATTGTTCCCAGGAAGGGGGGAGGATCAGCCTTTCCGAGACGACTTGAGTCTTTTCTCTATGTGTGACAGATTCTGCAAACCTGAAACAGTATATCACTGTCAGCAGATGGAGTTCCTTGTGTATCTGGCTTAGCAAACTGAAATCCCTACCTACAGGACTAGGAGAGGTAGGGAGATGGTGAGCTAGTAACGAGGTAAGACTGTTGAAAGCTGATTAGTCTGTATCTGCCCATTCAAGTGAGCACCACAATCAACTGCCACCACCACTCCCCTGGTGAGATCTTTTGGGGTCAGTTTTTGCTGTAGCTATGTTATTACAGTAGTTTGTTTCTCAACTTCTTACTGTGTGTGTTGCATTTGACTTGTTGTTGACACATGGTGGCTTTTTCCACGACAGTCTCAATATGCAGTTAGAACAGTGAAGTAGTTTTATAGCAGTTATGGCAGTATTGGCCTTTCTACACTTCAGTGATACTTTGCCAAGCATACCTTCCTGCCATGTATCTGCGTAGAAGTTCCGTCAGCAGCTACACACTTGTAGATCGGCAGGAGGCTACTTTTCCTACTCTACACAATTTGCTGTGCTGTCCTTTCTTACCTTGTATCGGCGTATAAATTCCTCACTTTCTACTCACTTGTAGAACTGATTGGAGGCAGTTCTTCCAGCAGCGGCTGTAGAGCAGTCCCGCCGCCAATTTAGAGTGGTATTGTGGATCAGAGCACACCGCAATGTCTAGCATATACATACACGTTAGTGGGCAGGGTTCTCAGTTGGCTCATTTAGTCCAGGATAGTAGAATAATATGAAATCCTGCACTGTTGGTTTACTGGCCATTTCAGAATCTTGAACAGCTCCAGAACAGGGAGTGTTCTCTATGAATAGCGAAATGCGTCCTCTGTCCATCCTTTTACATCAGACTTATGTGGAGAGAAGTATTCCTCTATGCTCGTCTATCTATCACCGTCCTCCATCCTTGTCAAGAGGCTATGGACGCAATTCTCGGCTGTATGCTTAAAAGGTAATACATTTATTAAACTCCTCCATGTTCAGCCACCAACATCTCATCGATTGAATATGTTTCCCAATAAAAGTAAACACAATACTTTCGACTGCGGCCTTTCTACCGCCAGTTCGCAAGTGGGGGAAGGGGGGTGGCGTAACGTGAGTGCAGCTGTTGGACAATTTCAAGCATCCTGTTCTGGTGGTATTGTGGACTGTGGACTAGAGCAGTCTGTTACCAACCTCTGAGGTGGACCTCCACACTTGCCATCAGAAAACATGCAGCTGGAGGGCAGCAATGGCGGGAATTGGTGTTGGCAGAGTGCGGAGGAAACGGTAGGACAATTCAGCAGCGAATAGCACACTCAAAAATAAATAAAGTTAATAAATAAAGACAGTATCTCATGTCCTTACTCTCCGGCTGCTCAGAACAGGCTGAGTCTTTTTCCCTCCAATTCACAAGTGGTGTAGGGGAGGGGAAGTGTGGGAGGGGGATGAAGCGTGGAGGTGGTGATGTCAATAACGCAACGTTACAACATCTCCATACCAGGGAGAGGAGGTGGATGGACAGTCGCCACCTTGAATAAATTTGGCAACAATGCAGACTTGACTTAATGCTACTACTTCGGTATCCTTCACTGACGTGTTTTATAGTATATTTTACCATTGTTCATATAACGACTCTGAACCATGTTTTTAGTATCATAAACCAAATAAATAAATAAGTTCTGCCTCAGCCTCAAGCACTAGGTAAGGTAAGGGCTTCTGTTTCCCAATCCTGGTCATGATGAACAGAAATCCCACTGAATACTCCACAGAATCCAAAGCTAAATTCCCCTGTTGATGGTGTAACGAAAGGCTTCAGAGAACACATTCAGTCTCACATACGGGACTGGTCCATTACCTTTCCAGACAGGGGCCATACGCTACATATCAGAATATAATAATAATAAAAAAAAGTACCGACTAACTGTGACCGTGCCGAAATCGGCATACCAGATCGACGCCTGTGGGAGTGTTCGCCTGTGGGGGTGTCCCGTAGTTGAAGATATACCAAGGGCTGTTGGGCAAGCTTTAAGTGCTAAAACAGTATACAACACTAGTGAAAGTTGACTATGACACCCTAATTCTTTTATTTGTGCCAGAAAAAGCAAACTTGTACCCATTAGACACAACAAGAGAGATGAACGTACAGATGACCTTAAGGCACGAGAATGAAAGCCGACAGCTCTACGATCGCTGGCACCAGTAATGGGAGAATGCTTTGGACGGAAATCCTTTCCAACTGCACCTAAGAGGTACGAGAGGAACACTGAAAGATAAATGATGCAGGAGGCATCAATTTATAGCTGTACTCTACAATGGGCGACCTGATATGGAACGTACACAGACACTAAATACATACCGATAGTCGTAAAATAAGTGTATGTTTCTTACGCTACAAGGATTAGAAAGACACACGAGATGTACTAGTTAACTGTTCTTCGAGGCTTAGTGACTCTAACCACTGCGACTCGGGGACAAAGGAGCAACAAATGAGTTCACGACCGCAGGAAACGGTGAAACGCCAACCATTATCGGGCAACGTAACCCCGAGGATTTTCGGCTCTGCCATTGCTTGGTGCTAACAGATTGCACTCATAAGGAGCATACCGTCACAGGAACACGACAATACCTCAACTCAGTCTGCACAAGTCGTGCTTCCGTATCATGAGTCCTATCGCACGCGCTGTGTGCCAGCCCTCGACTCAGAGGTAGCTACTTCTAATCGTATAGGTGAACGAAATTTTCACTGCCATCATTTGGCTGGCCAGAGGTGGAGAGCTGGTCGTGTGAAGTTCCTGTCACCGAACTTGGTGCCATTATCCTGCTCTAACTTACAAAACTCTTTGCAGCGCCTCACGAAGTGAGGGCATGGGACGATCTTGATAGTGATCAGTCCGTCGGTTGTGGATGCTAAGCTCTGTTTCTCCCTTGGTACTGCTCTAAAGGAGAAGGCTGCACGACTATGGCGGCAGTAAGTTCCACCCTCTCATTTCTCTCACCATCATCACATAACACAAACATAACACCTCGCTCTACACTGCTATCACATATCATTAAGGGAAGCGCCAGTTAATGCAGTTATGAAGTCGTAGCTATTATGCTGACGAATCCACAGCATCATAGCAGAATCCCTAGCTGTACTTTCCTCACGGCAGCAACAGATCTGCCTAGATGTAAATGGCACTGCGGCCGACATTGCGGGAAATCCTGTTCGACTAGATGGCTGAACCCATCTCTAGGCGACTACCAGTCACCAATTCCCCAAGACTTCACTGTATGCCACACAGGGCGTATACTTCTTATAATTATCTAGTTTGTCCCTGTCCCTCATGCTCTCTTAATGTACCACCCAGCATTTTCTTCCTCTCTCATGGAATAAGAGGCCATTGCCTGTCAGACACTTACCGGATGACGATGACATAATTTTCAATCTCAAACCTTCTGCTGAACAGGCAAAATATGGACTGCTACAAAGGTCTGCGTCATGTCATCAATCGTTGATAATAATATGCAGTATTCTTTTCTTCGAAGACAAAAGATGAGTGAAGCATGCATAAGCACAGAGACATACCAAACACACACACACAGACACACACGAGCGGGAAGATTTATAGAAAGAAAACAAAACTGCTATGTCAGAAATGAAAAGTGTTGCATCATGAACACGCTTACCGAACGCTACTAATCTAATACTTAAGCATTTCTACGTATGTTGCACACACAAGAAGTGCCAAAACAACTGGTGTAGGCATGCCTATTCAAATACAGAGATATCTAAATAGCCGGAATACGGTGCTGCGTTCGACAACGCGTATACAAAACAACAAGTGTCTGGCGCAGTTCAAAGATCGGTTACTGCTGCTACAGTGCCAGGTTATCAAGATTTCAGTGATTTTGAACGTATAGTCAGCGCATGAGCGATGGGACACAACATCTCCGAGGTAGTGATGAAGTGACGATTTTCCCCTACGACCATTTCACGAGTGTTTCATGAATATCAGTAATCCGGTAAAACATCAAATCTCCAACGTCGCTGCAGCCGGGAAAAGATCCTGCAAGAACAGGACCAACGACGACTGAAGAGAATCGTCCAACGTAACAGAAGCGCAACCCTTCGGCAAACTGCTGCAAATTTCAATGCTGGGCCTTCAGCAAGTGTCACGAAACACCATCGATATGGGCTTTCGGAGCCGAAGGCCCGCTTGTGTACCCTTGATGGCTGCGCGACACAAAGTTTCACGCCACGCCTGGGACCGTCAACAATGATATTTGACTGTTGGTGACTGGAAACATCTTGCGTAGTCGGGCGAGTCTCATTTCGACTTATATAGGTGGATGGACGTGTTTGGGTGTGGAGACACCCTCATGAATCCATGGACGCTACTTGTTAGAAGGGGACTGTTCAAGTTGTTGGCGACTCCGTAATGGTGTGGGAAGTGTGTAGTTGTACTGATATGGGACCCCTGATACGTCTAGAAACGACTCTGACAGGTAACACGTACGTAAGCGTCCTGCCTGGTCGCGTGCATCCACTCATGTGCATTGCGCGTTCCGACGGACTAGGGCAACTTCAGCAGGACAATGCGACACTCCACACGTCCAGAACTGTTACTGAGCGGCTCCAGAAACACTCTTCTCAGTTTAATCACTTCCGCTGGGCACCAAACTCTCCAGACAAGAACATTATTTAGCATATCTGAGATGCCTTGGAACGTGTTCTTTAGAAGAGACCTCCATCCGCTCGTACTCTTACAGGTTTATGGACAGCCGTGTCGGATTCGTGGTGTCAGTTCCCTCCAGCACTACTTCCGACATTAGTCGAATCCACACCACGTTGTGTTGCGGCGCTTCTGCATGCTCGCGGGAGCCCTACACAATATTAGGCAGGTGTACCAGTATCTCTGTCTCTTCATTGTACGTATTTCACTAAAAGAACGTCGTTACCTTTCAGTATTTTCAGTATAGGAGCCACCTGTTACAATAGATGAAGAAATGATAGTTTACTGGAACTTTTCAGAATGAGTTCGCATTACACCGTGCTCAAATGCGAGGAAGTGCACTATATCCTTTGCACTTTTATTGGATTTCATTAATGGATATGAGGGGCAAGCGAGCATCACACTAACAGATGGCATCGACAGGTGGCTTTACTACAGTGACCTGTACTGCAGCGGCTGCAGAACGAATGGTAAGGAGGTTGACCCAGTGTAGCAGTGGGGCTGATAAGAGTGGTCACAGGACCAGGCTGAATGAATGCACTACGGGAAGACCGAACGTTCGTTCGACTGGCTCTGCGGAATAGATGGATGAAAACAACAGAGGTTACAAGCAGAGGGTCAGCGTGAATTGAAAGATGGGATTAAATCTTGAACTGACAACCGAGAACAGAAAATTGCATGTTCAGAACCAGTGGACTGTAACATTGAGTTGCACTTTAGTTTGTTTCTCGGTAGCTCTCGCTTCTGTTTGTGTCGGTCAGATAGAAGTTAAAAGTCTGTAGATGGCCACATGTCATTGCAAGTAAGGATATTCAAGACTCATACAATTCCTACTCATTGAACCATTGTATGTGGAGGTATTGGATGTCACAACAGGAATCATGGGTAATTGTTGAAGCAAGACTGAATTCTCAGCTGTATATTGCAATATTGGTAAATCCTGTGGCCATACCCTTAATGATCAGGGTGCCAAATGGCCTATTGCAGTAGGATAATGCAAGTCTCCACTCTGCAGTTCACATCACAATCGCTTTAACAGTTATCGTGACTGACCTGCCTGGTCTCTTGATTTACAACCCATAGATTACTTCTGGGATGTAATGGGAAATGGTTGTTTTTATATCAGCATCCAGCCAGAAGTCTTCATAAACTGACGCAGTGTGTGTTTGATTCATGGAAAGCAATTCGTCAAGTTTACGTTGGTAGGCCGTTTTATTCCTCGACACAGTCAATTCAAGACTATTTTTGCCTGAGGCGGGTAATTCTCATTCTGACTTTGATAACGGAAATCGCTTTTTAATGAAAGTCTAACATTTAAAACCCGCTCTATGATAAGCATCTGCACAACGTACGATAAACATCGGACTGCGGCTTCGTAGCGTATCACTTCCCATTTATCTACATTCTGGCGCGAAATCTATTCTAAAGTGGACTCCAAGATCAGGAAAGTTTCGCGCCTTTCATTTGGTAAAGAGGCAGAACGAAATATAGTACCTGTGTCTCTCCTATATTCGTGGTAAACAGACAGCCAAAACTGTGCTTGCACCAAATGTACTTCCACATTTCGACAACATTTTCAATGCGTATTTGCATTCGAGATCATAAAACTTTATTGTCATTTCAAACGGTCACAAAACGTTTCCCACCGTTCAACGATATCGGTCTCAGTGGCCATAATGAAAACCACAAAATGAAAACAACAGATGGTGATCACAAAGACACGAGGTGCTTTGTCCAACCCAACCCCTACATATGATTGTGATCAATATTTGTTGTTTTCATTTCGTTGTTCTCATGAAGGGCAGCGTCGGCCGATATATCATAACGTTAAATTAAGATGTTCCGAATTTAGTCAACAGCAATCTCACAAGAAATCATAAATTATAAGCTAATCATCCATTCATCCAGACTGGAAGGAGTGTAAATGGATGTGCAGCGATTTATTACGTCTTGGGTGCCTAATTACTATACTATTCATAGTATCAGTTATTTTAACCTTCGGGTATTATAATTTAAGGTGGTTTAGAAAGATTTTTTTACGTTTTAGTATTTCTCTTTAGAAAACCCTAAACAAAAAAATTATAATCTTTCGTGCGAATCATTTTCTTTGTCTCTGCACCTGTTTAAAATACGTGCAGCTTGAAGAACAAATGGAATCAGTAAATTTTTATACAGAAGGCTAGTGGATGGCAGTATTACAAAGGCGAACGTACGTCAATTCTATTGGGAGCACAGTCGAAAACAATATTGTAGCATTACATAATGTAAACCCACCTTGTACGTAGAAGTTCTTCGAATTCTGTTGCTATGGTGGATACAAAATTATAATCGACTTCCAGATTACAACAAAATATTGTTATAAATATAAAGCAGGGAAACAAGGAGACATTATCTATGATAGGAAATATGAAAAAGCAAGTGGTGCAATGGTGTCCTCTGTAGCTACTGTTATTTTGACTTGGTTTACGAATAAAACGGTTGTTTGTTACACAAAGTTTTTAGATGATGCGGACTTGAAAGCATGCAACGTCGTAGCAGCTTGGCCTTATTCTGATAAGATTATCACGAGACTGGAATGAGAAGGAGTTGGGAATCAGGCAGAGGATGCTGAAACTTAGTTTGAGAAACAATCTGTCCGATGCGTAAACAATAAATGAAAATTATTGATGAATTACAGCAAGGCTGATGGATTGCCATGACGAATAACACTGAAGGCAGGCAGAAAGAGCTACCCTCTTGCAAGAACTGTCAACGGATGACAAACTAATACATATACGTTTTCCTCTCAGACCAGATCCATAGTGCAAATATGGCAAGGCCCTCACACACCACATTCAATCCTAGCAGTACTCACGGAAGTCATAAAGGCCATTTACAGAGACATGTTGAAGTATCTACTTGAGCAGACGCAGAATCCAAATATCGTTGAACAATCTCAAATTGACTCGCATCCCAAAATTTATTCTCGTTAGGGGTAGGGGCGGAAGAGAGAGAGGCGGGGGTCAATTATGCTGTTATTGCCGTTAATGTTGGTAAAATGGGTAGGGTTAAAGTGAAACAGACGGTGGGAATTAATACTGGAGTAAATTGCACCAGAGGATTTCAGCTGACGGATAAGGCTCACACCGATAAATCATAGTAAAAAGCAGATTTTAACAGTACGGAAACCTGAAGGGAGAAAAGAATGAGATACTTGTAAGATGATCAAGAGGATAATACACAGCATGTTGTGGGTGCTTCTGTCAAAGTAAAAGTAAAATATGAATACAAAAAGTCTTAGCTATTTCAAATTTTATTAGCTGTTCCTTGAAAATTTACATTTTCACATGGAATTTCCCTAAACCTCAGAAACACTTAGAACATAACATTCAGATATCCAGTTGCAATATAAATATACTGAGTCTATGCAACTAAAATAAAAATATGACGTTAAGTATAGCTAAATTATTTTGGAGAAAGTATAAAAAAATATCCAAATTTCAGCCATATCGTTAAAGCTGTTATTTCACAAACAAATGGCTGCAGTTCAATGATTTTAGTTGAGTCCTTAACAACATAATGTGTAACTGCTGTAAGAGTCTCATCCCCATTGCTACAGTGGTTTCTGGAATACTGACAAGCCAACTAAAAAAATGTAACATATTCACTGTATCCCAGCGGCTCTTATTCCTACAACAGGGTCGTCATGATGTATAAAAATTCAAGGTTAGCACTCTAAACATTGTGAAATGATACATTTCAACGGCTTGTAGATGAAATTATCACCTGGTAAAACTGTGTCTATTACCAAAGACTCTTAATGTATATGTCCCAGACATAATTTATAGCCATTTGTGAGAGAAATTTTGGAAAGCGTACGATTCCTGGACAGCACTGTATGGACATGAATCATGTGCTGTCTGTAAACCTGAAGAGGTGGGGATCGAAGCATTTGAGATGTTCTCCTGTAGAAGGCCATTGAAAATTTAGTGGAAGGATAATGTAAGATATGAAAGATTCGCAAAATCGGTGAGCAGTGAAACCACTGGAAAACATTGACAAGAAGGCGCAGAAGATAAAAACAGTAGAAAAATTCAATGTAGGGTCTAAATTTAACTCTTGGAGAGGAATTCGCCTAAAGAGGGAGACAAAACTGATGCAACGAGGAATGACGTACCCATATCTGTTCCTCCTCCTCCTCTCCTTACCCCCCCCCCCCCCCCCCCCCCCGCAACCCAAGTTCAGTTCTACTAGACAGCTAGCCATTGTTGCTGGCAAGGTTGGCTACTCAGAGTACCAAATTTCCTCCTGTATATCTCCAAATCCTGTAGAAAGCTAATCAATTTATCATCGTACAACGCTGTGTGCGAACAATAAGTGACTTCCAGAAAGAGATTTTCACTCTGCAAGGAGTGTGCGCTGACATTAAACTTCCTGTCAGATTAATACTGTGTGTCCGACCGAGACTCGAACTCGGGACCTTTGCTTTCCGAGCTATCTGCTCGGAGCGGACGTCGTAAGACATCCGATTTAGTTCGTTTTATGACCGATTAACTCAGTTTTTTATTACAGAGGGTACGTAATCCTATGACCGAACACGTTGAGCTACCGTGCCGGCATCATCTGAGCTACCGAAGCACGACTCCCGCCCGGTCCTCACAGCTTTACTTCTGCCAGTATCTCGTCTCCTACCTTCCAAACTTTACATCCCGCAGGCTGTGGCTAAGCCATGTCTCCGAAGTATCCTTTCTTTCAGGAGTGCTACTTCTGCAAGGTTCGCAGGAGAGCTTCTTTAAAGCTTGAAAGGTAGGAGACGAGATACTGGCAGAAGTAAAGATGTTAGGATCGGGCTTGAGTCGTGCTTGAGTGGGTCAGTTAGTAGAGCACTTGATCGCGAAAGGCAAAGGTCCCGAGTTCGAGTCTCGGGCGGGCACACAGTTTTAATCTGCCAGGAAGTTTAATAAGTGATTTTATTTTTTTTAATTTGGCGTCCATGGTAGTATAGCTTTAATGGGCAGCAGTGTAGTTGTAAACCATACTATGTCTTCACAGCATGATTTTGGCAGTGTAATGTGGTCTCTCATACTATTTTACCACTGAGCTGTGGACTTCAAGGTGACGCACAAGTTTTTGCTAGCCCTGGTTCTTGCTCCTGTCCTGCGTACCCGTTATTACCACCATGTTAAGTCGAGATGAGTCAGATATTTAACCTGTTTTCACAGATAATTTTGGAACATAGTTCTAAAAATTCGGGAATGGAGGCGAACTCTTCTCTGTGTACTCTGCTCTGCAGATGATTCGTGTACAACGCGCCAGCCATCGCGTCCGACAAATGAGAAGCGTCGCGTGTGGTGCGGGACGCCGTTAATACCCCTGCAGTTTCACTGCGGTCGCCGCCGTCACAGGTGACTGCGTGCGGCGTTTGTTTGGTGCTGCCGCAGCAGCCTGTAACAGGCCTGTAGCGGCCGCTGACGAGTGTAATGCACAAACGGCAGCTGTCGGCCGCCGGCTCCGCAGCGCCGTCCCCCGGGCGCGTTCGCGCGCCTGTCGAAACTCAAAGCTACAGCCCGACGTGGCGCTCTGTTTTGCGGGGCAGCCTGCCGTTAGGGGCGACCGCTTTGTTGTCAAAACTGTGGTGTGTGCGTAGGTGTGTATTTGCATGGAGGGAGAGTATGACGAATGTTGCTACTTTCTCAGTGAGGCAACCGCATGAAAGTGAGCTGTGAGCACAATATTTAGAGGGTACAAATATTAAAATAAAATAGAAGGTTTATACAAGGGCGATGTACTTGAGGACAATATTATGGAAATAGAAGAGGATGTAGATGAAGACGAAATGGGAGATACGATACTGCGTGAAGAGTTTGACAGAGCACTGAAAGACCTGAGTCGAAACAAGGCCCCCGGAGTAGACAACATTTCATTAGAACTACTGACGGCCTTGGGAGAGCCAGTCATGACAAAACTCTACCAGCTGGTGAGCAAGATGTATGAGACAGGCGAAATACCCTCAGACTTCAAGAAGAATATAATAATTCCAATCCCAAAGAAGGCAGGTGCTGACAGATGTGAAAATTACCGAACTATCAGTTTAATAAGCCACGGCTGCAAAATACTAACGCGAATTCTTTACAGACGAATGGAAAAACTGGTAGAAGCAGACCTCGGGGAGGATCAGTTTGGATTCCGTCGAAATGTTGGAACACGTGAGGCAATACTGACCTTACGACTTATCTTAGAAGAAAGATTAAGAAAAGGCAAACCTACGTTTCTAGCATTTGTAGACTTAGAGAAAGCTTTTGACAATGTTGACTGGAATACTCTTTTTCAAATTCTAAAGGTGGCAGGGGTAAAATACAGGGAGCGAAAGGCTATTTATAATTTGTACAGAAACCAGATGGCAGTAATAAGAGTCGAGGGGCATGAAAGGGAAGCAGTGGTTGGGAAAGGAGTGAGACAGGGTTGTAGCCTCTCCCCGATGTTATTCAATCTGTATATTGAGCAAGCAGTAAAGGAAACAAAAGAAAAATTTGGAGTAGGTATTAAAATTCATGGAGACGAAGTAAAAACTTTGAGGTTCGCCGATGACATTGTAATTCTGTCAGAGACGGCAAAGGACTTGGAAGAGCAGTTGAACGGAATGGACAGTGTCTTGAAAGGAGGATATAAGATGAACATTAACAAAAGCAAAACGAGGATAATGGAATGTAGTCAAATTAAATCGGGTGATGCTGAGGGAATTAGATTAGGAAATGAGACACTTAAAGTAGTAAAGGAGTTTTGCTATTTAGGAAGTAAAATAACTGATGATGGCCGAAGTAGAGAGGATATAAAATGTAGACTGGCAATGGCAAGGAAAGCGTTTCTGAAGAAGAGAAATATGTTAACATCGAATATAGATTTATGTATCAGGAAGTCGTTTCTGAAAGTATTTGTTTGGAGTGTAGCCATGTATGGAAGTGAAACATGGACGATTACTAGTTTGGACAAGAAGAGAATAGAAGCTTTCGAAATGTGGTGCTACAGAAGAATACTGAAGATAAGGTGGATAGATCACGTAACTAATGAGGAGGTATTGAATAGGATTGGGGAGAAGAGAAGTTTGTGGCACAACTTGACTAGAAGAAGGGATCGGTTGGTAGGACATGTTTTGAGGCATCAAGGGATCACAAATTTAGCATTGGAGGGCAGCGTGGAGGGTAAAAATCGTAGAGGGAGACCGAGAGATGAGTACACTAAGCAGATTCAGAAGGATGTAGGTTGCAGTAGGTACTGGGAGATGAAGCAGCTTGCACAGGATAGAGTAGCATGGAGAGCTGCATCAAACCAGTCTCAGGACTGAAGACAACAACAACAGAATTAAAAGGATGCGTTTACAATGTTGTTTACGGGGAACGACGCCATGCAGAACTGAAAGTAAATTATAACTGTACTATTACCGATAGTCTACTGAAAGTATTGACGTCAGCAGTTAATTCCTTTCAATAACGTTGGTCTTTTTGAAGGCCAGGAGTTAAAGATAGAAACCAGTAGTAGCGCAAACCTGGCGAGTCGGCGGTTTTGCATCGTGAAGGTGAGTCAATGAGGTGTCAGCAACGAAGGTGGTTTGTTTCTGCTGAGATGCAGAGAAAAAGGGTTATGTTGGCAATTAAATATTTTAAAAAGTAAGTTTTAAAGGAAAAGTGAGGTACTTGAAGGTAACTGACATCTGTGGCTAAGTGAGTTGAATAACAATGGAATATCAGTCTGTGAGTGAATTAATAAACTGCATTTGATTGAGAACCTGTTAACATTTTAAGAAGATCATTACCCCTTTCGCCACTTCAGACGAGCACTTTCATTCCGTGCTGAGGTAGTTTTCTTATGACTGTACTGTTGTCCAAAAGCTGGCGGGTGTGCTTGGAGCCGGCGTTAGGATCCGATTCTTAGAAAACTATTGAATGAAGTAATTTGATTTTTGCACGACTTACCGTCTGATATCTACAATCGTTAAAGAACTGTATTTCATTTCGTAATCCATCTTACTTGCTGCGCTCCATCAAATTAAGTAAAACAATGGACGGAGTTTTAAGGATTTTGGAGAGGTGAAAATGCATTTCATAAACTTTGCGTGTGGTTGCCTTTAGCTCATACACTGCAATGAATGAAATGTAGATAAGGTAACTATTTTTTTTTTAATTGATAGCAGAAGGCCATCTCATTTCGTTATCGCGTTATTGGGTTTTATATCCGAGGAGCGGTTCCTTGCGATGCGCCCATTCACGTCCTTACGCATCGTGTATATCATGTCATATCAATCGTCATACATCACAAAGAGTTCAAGATATCGTAGCGATGTTTTCTGTAAATGATAGCGTGCATAAGGCACATATGTTGCACGATAAATACTCGAAACTTCTTTATTGACAGAGATAGGGAAGTAAATCGCCCAAACAGTGAAAAGTCGGAGGGTCAGGACGGATTCAGACATCCAAAGCACTGCTGAAAAATCCAAACGAGGCGCGTATACACGTGCAAAACACCTAGGGAAGAGCTTATCAGGGCGTGCATACGCCCCTACAGCAGCGAAATGGTTAATTTTAATTTCGCTGCCTCGAAGTTGGATTAGGCACACAGTCCAAACCACAACCGCTTGCGAAACTGATGTGACGAACTCCTCTGTACTCGTCCGATAGCCATAAAACTGAGTGGACCTAACTGTAAATACAAGGAAGACAGTGGCTAAGAGCTGGCATTAGTATCAAATCATTTCTAGTTAGAACTAGTAGTAATTGGTTGGTAGCTGACGCTGAAAATAAAGAGATGTAACACATTGCACCTAAAAAGCCATAAATCCTATTATAGTAAGACTACACGGTTTTTCAACAGCCACTGGATACAGTCACACGCATTAAATGTCATATATCATGCACATGTGGTGATGTGACGCGGAACGACCCCTTGACACCATAGGAAAGACAGATGTACGACTGACATTCATTGTAAAAATTATCACGAAGGACCAATCTCACAAAAACCTCGTTCGATCAATACCTGAATAGTTATCGTCAAAATGGGACTCGTACAAGGCCAATACGACAGAGGTAAGAGACAAAATCCAGTGAAAAGCAACGCGTTTCGTCACAAGTTCGTAAATTATCACGGGAGCGTCGAAGAGATGTTGACTCAATACCGGTGGGAGATGCAAAAAGAAAATTCACTATATGATTTAGCTGTGAAATTCTGAGAGAGGACGTTTCCACAACACTCAAACAATAATAAAACTTTACACATAACTGTCTTAAATCGCATAAGAACACATTTACTTTAAAATCGCGACCGGTTTCGACTCGATGGGGAAGATATTCGGACTATACTCAGTGATGACGAGTGGAGACGCTGGTCACAGAGCATAAACGTGGGTACCACCTACTAATATCGACACAACCTATTCACTATTTTCTGCTATTTACGTTATACAAAGAGGCCACGTTGCCTAAACAGAGACACTACAGATCGCTCGTACAATTACGGGACGGGTCAGGAAATGGAGGAAGTGGCCGTCGTAAAACCTTCACCGCACATCACAAGATGACTAGCGGAGTACAGATTTAGATGTAAGGTGTGCATCCCAAACGTCGTCCGTGTGCTTAATACAACCTACACCTATTGTAAATGCAACATACACGGCATCCCTGATTTTATGACCTATTTTGAACTTATGGTTTTTGGGAAAGGTTTACAGCAAAATGTGTTCAGTACTGCCCATTGCCGATATTGGGATATGAAGTTCATCAGAAGGCGACCTCCTCTTGCCTACTCACAGTGTAGATGCGGACATAATGAACACTTCTTTCACGTTGTGTTAAAAAAAGTACTCGGTCGATTTCCGTGAGCAGTAATGCATAAAGTGCATTTCCTGCTTAAAACTAAACCATCAATTCTGCGATGCAGCCACTGCTAAAGAAAGGACGTATGTTTGCTTGCGACAATATTTTAATTCATGTTTAATTAATTAGCTGATTTAATATAAACGTGTGTCACATAAAAGATTATTCTATACATCCCTAGGAGTACTATAGCCGAAATTAATGGCTAAATCTCCTTCGAGACTTGGTGGCCAAATTAGCTTCTCAATTTGTAACAGTTGCCACTGATGGTGGCTTACCGTCCACATTTAGTATTGTTTGTAAACTAAGACCAATTTTACACTTATGAACATCGCGGATCCTGAGAGTCATGATAGGTACAGACTGTAGATGGCTTCTGATTCAGATATTAATGCCAAATAAAATCCAATATCGAGATGAACGATCACAGGCTAAGGAATTCGAAGTTCAATTCCTGGGGTGGGCGGAACATTGAAGCGCTTATTACGACGAGGCGATTGTAGAGGCAGAAGGAGTTTATTTAATGTATTTCACAAATTAATTGGTGAAATCTGACACTCAGGCTTCAACTAAACGCTTTCCAGTTCTCTGCCATAACAACATTTCAAGAGATTTCTCTTGATGTACAACCTAATTATGGCTTGATCATCGAACTCATGCATCAACTAGAATACACAGAATACACAGCAACCTACTCCACTTTTTCCTTTCGAACTGACACAGTGCTAAACACATGGGACTCTTTTACAGGTGGAATGCAGTCCAGTCATAGTGTCACAATATAAAAATTTTAATTGTACTTTATCTACCTCTTCTTACTCAATTATTTCTAGTATAGTCTACTGCAGCCGATTTTAAATCTGAAAAACATAATTTCCTATATCCTTCTTGTTTAATAGTGTTGATAGCTTGAAACTCCACATTGTTAAAGACACGATACAGCAGGAAATTGAATCACCTTAATATCGCTCGTTATTTAAACATATTTACTTTACGCCGTAGTCTTACTAGTTCTGTATTGTTCCTCCTCATACTATTTATCATACGACTGATAATCGTAATTAGAAACTGCCTTCCGCGCCATCTCACTGGCCAAACTGGATATCACTCTAAGATGTTTAAATTAGTAGTTACAATATTAAACAACAAACGGAGTTTAAGTTATTTGTATACTATAATTTAACATTTGCCTACAATTTTTGAAATTTAATATATAGCACTGGATGTTTAGGAATCACTTCCGATTTGTGTTTTACAGAGAAAAATTCTGTTCCTGGCAAGCTATGACTGTAGCATCAATATGTTTCTGATGTATCTAATACTTTGTTACGTAGCCTCATTGTTCATACAAATGTTAGAAAAGGCACGGCCACTCATTAACGTGTCATACCTGACACTTAAAGGAAGGAAATATGTTATACGAACATCATTCGGGAAATATTTCATTTCCATGTTACAGCTATTCTTAAGCTCTTTCACTCGGTATCAGCAGACAAATTTACAAAGAAAACACTACTCATCTGCTAGAATATGTGCTTTCATTAGCTCGACGAAATATAGTTACGGACCTCCTCTTCAAATCGTGGCAGATGACCATCGGTTTCTAAATAAGAGATTCTGTGGTAGAATTATTGGGAGATGGGGACTACTTCAAGGAATCCCACGTTCTTCAAACCGGAGTAGACTTCCGTTTTTTCTGTGAGGGTAGTTGCAAGTTCTTATGTACGAAAACATACTCTGGAATGTTGCGAAACCATGTGCAATACTTTATGGACACATCATCTTGTTCAAGGTTTGGTTCATGCTGGTACGAGAGATTGTAATAAAATCTTAATCGTCATCTCGAAAATACACTGAAGTGTCCAAACTCATGGGATACAACCTCATACCAATTCGGACATGTTTTTGCCCGGCGCAGTGCACCACGTCGACGTGGCATGGATAAAACATGTCGTGTTACCCGTCGGCCACTGCAATGTCTGCGGTGAGAGCTGATGAATAAAAACCGGTATTCTGGACACATTGTTGATATTGTGTATCTGGGCATATTGAATTTTTCAATGTTTTTCGACATGGGATGCCCATTGCTCCTGGCTCTAACTACAATTCCGCATTCAAAGTCCTATAATTCCCGCCGTGCGGCCACGATCAAATCGGAGATCCTTTCAAATGAATCAGTTAAGTACAAATTACGGCTCCGCTTTTGCACTGCTCTTTCATTGCTTGTACACGCGATATTACCGCCATATTTATATGTGCAAATCGCTGTCCCATGTCTATTATCTCCTCACTGTATAAAATTAAGCAGACAAATTTTTCAGTGTTTGCAGGTGTAAAGTTGCAGTGCAGCTAAAAATAAGTTTCACCGCACCACACTGCCGCAGACCGGGGCAAGTGGAGTCAAAGGAATTGGTGTAGTCATTCTTCACTTTTGGAAAAAGCTGCTTCAGTTTGTCACGGCTAGTGGCGTTCTGCGGTATTGTGCCACGGTGTTATCCATGTGTAGTTCAAATGGCTCTGAGCACTATGGGACTTAACATCTATGGTCATCAGTCCCCTAGAACTTAGAACTACTTAAACCTAACTAACCTAAGGATATCACACAACACCCAGTCATCACGAGGCAGAGAAAATCCCTAACCCCGCCGGGAATCGAACCCGGGAAGCCGGGCGTGGGAAGCGAGAACGCTACCGCACGACCACGAGCTGCAGATTCATGTATAGTCACGACTACAGACTTTCACCTGCAAACATACACATAAATTAATTACATAACTTTAATTTTTCTAGGCGATAGTAAAAACTTTATAACTACCCTTCCGATCAGTGCTAACCTATTACATTTCCAATATATTTCATATAGGAACGACTTCTGTACGTTCTGTGTTTGTCTGTAGTAGATAATACAAGAGTAAATGTTCTTTTTTCTGTTTCCCTTTGTAAATAGAGTATTAAGAAATCTAGAACATTAGTTGTAATACTGAAATGCAGTGTGGCTGGAGCCATGACATCCCTGTAACATACTTTCTCCTATGGGATGAATTTGTACAGAAAATTTGATCGTTTCTCTTACATACAACCTGTACACATGTCACGTGATAGTATAAATACACAGGTAAAAGAAACAACACTCACAATGGCTAGTAATTTGCACGTTAACGTCGCTGAGATTATGTCTTCCTTATCGCGCATGTAACTATTACTCGTAATCCATGTGGCTTAATATGTATAATACGAACAACTCCGGAGGGAATTTTAACTCAATAGTGAGTTTCTGAGAGTCACAGCGCTGTGCGAAAAATTCAGTGAGACAGAATCCATTTTTCATTGAGCGACTTCCGATACATCATTATCCGCAAACAAGCGCAACTTCCATTTCGCAGAACTAGCTTCATCAATCATCTCTTCAACATAATTAACATATCAAATCATTTTATCATGAGTCCATTGTAATGTAATGACTCAGGCTTACTTTATTTTTCAGCCGAATATTGATCCTTCCAAGAGAATCTGAATGACGGATTCTGAATCGTCAGGTCTTTTTACAATTATGTATCTCTACACATCAGCTGTGTAAATATTACGAGTATTTATCAGTCATGTAATCAGTATAATTCTTCCAACAGAATCTGAGTGACGGATTCTGAATCGTCAGGTCTTTTTACAAATATGTATCCCTACTCATCAGCTGTGTAAATATTACGAGTATTAGTCAATCATGGTATCAGTATTAGTACATGTGCGTCACTACAATCCAGAATTGTGGACTGCTTCATAATACAACGAAAGAACATACACCACACATGTAAATATGTGCACATTGACGACAAAATGGTTCAAATTGCTCTGAGCACTATGGGAATTAACATTTGAGGTCATCAGTCCCCTCGAACTACTTAAACCTAACTAACCTAAGGACATACATCAATGCCCGAGGCAGGATTCGAACATGCGAGTTCAGCAGTCGCGCGGTTCCGGACTGAAGCGCCTAGACACGTTCGGCCACCGTGGCCGGCCTTTGACGACAAATAAAGATCATTAATTGCACATGCACTCTTCGTTAGACCATTAGCCCGAATCAATTGAGGCTGCTAACGATGAGAGTAATGGAAGGGGGACACTACGTAAGGTGTGTATGATAACTTGGGAAATTGGATTGGACGTGACGTGAGCTCGGATAGCCGAAGCTATTAAGACGACCACTCGCTTCAAACAAGATTTCTGGATATGCCTCCTGGTCCGGCACAAAGTTTTACTTGGCACCACTAAATTTATTTCATTGCCAGTTTGCGGCTAATGTCAAAATCTCAGCCTCTTGAATACTGCGTGTCTGCAAATCTGACGTAGTCTATTTAAATGCCCGTATATGGATACAAGTTTAAAAATACCAATAAAAGACATATTTTGGTACCATTTATCGAAGATGGCCCAAAAATAATTTCAGAACTTCTCTAGGTACACAAATTCTGTGAAGTTGAACTGTATTCACTTACTTCTTCACACAGCTACGCTTTTCGTAAAAGATCTGTAGCATTTGTTACACTATTTCCGTTCTCCTTTTCTTAGGTTTCCCAGTAATTGAAAATGATACACTACTGGCTATTAAAGTTGCTACACCAAGAAGAAATGCAGATGATAAACGGGTGTTCATTGGACAAATGTATTATACTCGAACTGACACGTGATTACATTTTCACGCAATTTGGGCACATAGATCCTGAGAAATCAGTACCCACAACAACCACCTCTGCCCGTAATAACGGCCTTGATACGCCTGGGCACTGAGTCAAACAGAGCTTGGATGGCTTGTACAGGTACAGCTGCCCATGCACCTTCAACACGATACCACAGTTCATCAAGAGTAGTGACTGGCGTATTGTGACGAGCCAGTTGCTCGACCACCACTGTCCAGACGTTTTCAGTTGGTGAGAGATCTGGAGAATGTGCTGGATAGGGCAGCAGCCGAACATTTTCTGTATCCAGAAAGGCCCCTTAGAGGACAAGCAACATGCGGTCGTGCATTATCCTGCTGAAATGTAGGGTTTTACAGGGATCGAATGAAGAGTAGAGCCACAGGTCGTAACACATCTGAAATGTAGCGTCCACCGTTCAAAGTGCTGTCAATGTGAACAAGAGGTGACCGAGACGTGTAACCAATGGCACCCTGGCACCCACACCATCACGCAGGGTGATACGCCAGTATGGTGATGACGAATACACGCTTCCAATGTACGTTAACTGCGACGTGGCCAAACACGGATGCGACCATCATGATGCTGTAAACAGAACTTGGATTCATCCGAAAAAAATGATGTTTTGCCATTCGTGCACCCAGGTTCATGGTTGAGTACACCAATGTAGGCGCTCCTGTCTGTGATATAGCGTCAAGGATAACCGCAGACATGGTCTCCGAGCTGATAGTTAATGCTGCAGCAAACGTCGTCGAACTGTTAGTGCAGATGGTTGTTGTCCTGCAAATGTCCCCATCTATTGACTCAGGGATTGAGGGGCGGCTGCACGATCCGTCACAGCCATGCGGATAAAATTCCTGTCATCTCGACTGCTAGTGATACGAGGCCGTTGGGATCCAGCATAGCCTTCCGTATTACCCTCCTGAACCGACCGATTCCATATACTGCTAACAGTCATTGGATCTCGACCAACGCGAGCAGCAATGTCGGGATACGATAAACCGCAAGCGCGATAGGCTACAATCCGACCTTTATCAAAGTCGGCAATTTGATGGTACGTATTTCTCCTCCTTACACGAGGCATCACAGCAACGTTTCACCAGGCAACGCCGGTAAACTGCTGTTTGTGTATGAGGAATCGGTTGAAACTTTCCTCCTGTCAGCACGTTATAGGTGTCATCACCGGCGCCAACCTTGTGTGAATGCTCTGAAAAGCTAATGATTTGCATATCACAGCATCTTCTTCCTGTCGGTTAATTCCGGGTCTGTAGCACGTCATCTTCGTGGTGTAGCAATTTTAATTGCTAATAGTGTGTGTCAAGCTGAGTAGGAAGTCTCACGTTCTTCTGCGGAAATGTGCTGATACTTTAATTACTTTGTCTCTACGGTATTGCGCTATATATCCTCTATAATTCTTGTAATATATGAATTCATTTGTTCTTGCACATAGGCTGCTTTATCTTGTGTAAGTTAGTCTATTAATTGGTTACGGCTATTTAGCACTGAGCGAAATGACACTGAAGTACTGCCAAATGATGATGTTTTTCCAAATATTGCCGAGGCTGTTGATACTACGATAATGCAAACCGCTGTTGGTGTAGAAGAAACAGTAATCACGCAAATTTAAGCGACAAATAGAAGTTGAATGACCGTAAATGCAGAGAAAGCTTGTTATGCAAGAAAAACATTGTACTTAAACCACGAAAGTAGAATGTCAAGAAATTCAAGAAAAGAAAGTAATGTAGCAATGTAAGGCACTTCGGAATGAAAGCAGCAGAATAGGCAGCTAAGGAAAAAAAAAAAACAAATGGCTACAGGAGAATTTTTCCTGACAGAGAGAAGAAAAAGAGGACTGTTAGTCGGTTGTGTTGGTAAACGGAAAAGTGAAATTCTATTCGCTACGCTAATCATCACACTTTTTTAAAAAAAATTGGTAACTTGTTATGTGGCCTTTAGGAATGGATAAATGTTCCAGCAAATAGAGAGAATGTCTGTCTGTCGGTCCTCAGGACACACCCATACTTAGATACGAATTGTGTTAAATAATGTGTTCGGTACACGTCACTATGATGTTTCGCACAAGCTGTTGAATACCGAACTGAACAGATTGTTTCTGGGTGTTTACTTGATAATTTAAGTCTCACGCAGCACATAACTGTAATTCAAAGAAATATTCTCATTTATGTGACACACAAGGGGAATAGATTTTAAGACCACAATAAAAAAGACAATGAAAGGTCTTTAAATGCTGGAGGCTACCTAGAATGTGACACTATGGAAACTAGATCGTCCTATAATATGGTCATATTTTTGCGCATATTAATGAAGTTTTGTCGAAGAAGTGATTCCCCGTATTGCCAGTGATGTTTTATTATAAGTTTGACTGTGATGTGTTGAGACTTTCTGACTAAAGCAACTGAAAATGAACATGAAAAAAGATTCATATGTTATTATAAAACTTAACGCATGAAATAAGAAATAACCGGATGCCTTCTTGTAAAGCAGGAAGTTAAACAAATGGTCACTGCTCCGCCAATGAAACAAACTTCTACAAGGCTACATAGAAGATGCAAGCTAAGTAATATTACTTTTCATATAGTATTCTCTCTAAGATTATAATCACACGCCCTGTTGTTTGTGCTATGTCACATGCATATACAGCAATGCAAGTCATTAAATATCTGCTGAAGAACTTCATTCATGTGACTTTAATAATTAGAAAAACTAACGGAGGAGGTCAGAAGACGCACTGAAGGGGGTATAAAAGACTCTAAACACATCGGTGAGACTAAATTTGTTATCTTTGTTATTTATCAGGAGGAAGATTTTCAGACCAAAATAATGAAACAGGCAACTACTATCGTCCAAAATTATTGCCATGAAGTTCTGTATTTTTCGCAACAGCTGTTTCAACGAAATTAAAACAACGATTTTGGTCTTAATTCGATTTTCTTTTATCCGGGATTTCTTACAGGTCCTGTGACGCCCACGTCATTACGTCTCTCTTTAGCAGTGGGCTATGCTGCGCTAAATAAAGTGGTATATATGTAACAGGGTAGTTAACTCGACTGGAGCTGTGACCGGAGTTTCCTACGTAGCGCGCGTGAGATGATTTCATTCCGAACACTGACACAGGAATAACATCAATCGCGTCCTCAGAATTCACTGCGTGTTTTGAATCCGTTATTTACACTGCGCAGTGGTCCTTCTGATATATGATATTCAATAACAAAATGTTTGTGTGTCTCAAATTTCGCATGAAATATTATCATCCCTTATGAAAATCGTCCCGGTCAACGGCTTTACAGATTAAATTTATAGTCCATGCTTCACCGCGTCCTCTGAAAGCGAAGCTCTCGCACATGTCGGTTCTGATTTACGCAAAGGCCGGTGTTGACTCCGATCTCCGGTTTCGGAAGCCATTTTTTGATATCGCTCAGTGTGTATTCCGCATAGAATCCAAAACGCCGACAACGGTATCTCGAGTGATTACAACAGCTGAAAGGTAATTCCTCGAATTGCGGGCCTGAAAAAAATTAAATAAATTTTTAAAGATCTGTTCATCCTCATGTGCTCACTGAATGCTGATTATATTGTAGACAAGAATAACAAATACTCTTCGTTTACTTTTGAGTGATATAATTTTTGCGGCGAATGGTTTCTAAGTGTGCTACAGCAGTTAGAAGATTCTGATACTGATAACACAAAATAAATTAAAAATTTACGCTTCACCTGACAGGAATTATTACGATCCCAGAACATGCAGAGGTCGTAAGAGGATTGGCTGACATTCGGAGATATGACAGCAACGACTACTTGAAGCGAAAACGTCTAGTAATCTTTTGTTATAAGACGCTACCGTAAGAATTATCAGCACATCATCTTCCATACTATGAAAAAAATCTCTTATATCGACAGCTGCTTGCTTTCCATGTTTGGAGAGGTGGTAGAACGGGCCAAAACAAGAAACAAATTCCAGTAAGGACGGCCTCTGAAGGGCCAACCGTAAGAACTGGTGGTAACTGTTCAGCTTCACTGATGAGAAACGGAACTCTTAGCCGCGCGGTCTAGGCGTCTTATCCGGTCCGGGTGGCTGCCCCCGTTGGTGGTTCGAGTCTTCCCTCTGGCATGGGTGTTTGTGTCGTCCTTAGCGTAACTCAGTTTAAGTTAGATTAAGTAGTGTGTAAGCTTAGGGCCCAATGACCTCAGTAGTTTGGTCCCAGAAGACTATACGACGAATTTCCAAACAAAACAAAAAAAAAAAAAAAAAAAAACACAGAACTCTTCTGCTGAACAAGTGGTCATAGCTCTTAGGTTATGCACTTTACAGCCCATATTTACTAGACAAGCTTTTATTCTTTTTGGTGCATAATATCTGCTCCAAAATTATGGGAAGAAAAGAGCCTGTAGTACAACAGATTGGATTCACAGTACCGAAGAAGTGCTCATAACTCTTAAGTTACAAATTTTCTAGCTGCTGTTTACAAGGCTTTGAGTGATAATTCCTACCATGTCTCAGAATTTCGACAGTTCCTCCTGGGACAACCTGTATGTCTCTAGTGTATGTGTCTGTTGCCTACACTGCGTGATTAGTGCATACGTGTGCCCAGTTTACTAATTACCGATGCGGTAGGTAAGGCTTAGCTGTAAAATAGCAATATACATAGAGAGCCTTTATCTTTGAATGTACATCTTTAGAAGATTTTAGTAAACCTGAGAAGCTAAGATCTGACGTTCGTCGAAGCGTAATGTAACATTAGCGCTTACTTCAGTGAATTTCTTTAACTACGGAACTACGAACCTTATGCATATTATTTAACTTCACCACCGTATATCTGGGTCACATCAACAGCTGTACAAATGCCAATAAAATATTAAACTTCAATGGCCCCATATAGGAGTGACAGTTCGCTGACTGTATCGCCAGTGGTATCACCTGAAATCGCTCGCTGGTTTCTATCCTACCACACATGACCTATTTAACAAGCAATTTCAGTATCTATTTCGAACGTCACCGTTCGAAGTTCTCCAATGGTAAACGAAATTTTGTGTTTAGCTATAGCTGCAGTTGATCTCTGTGTGCCGGCTAATATCTATCAAAAATAAATGATGAAAGTAATCACGGTAATTATAAATGGAATCAAAATTTATTATACTTGTTTTTTAATGATTTTCTTGAGAACTGCGATCTATGTTACAAACCCTATCAAATTTTTCATTGACCCCACGTTTGCAAATACATATTAAAATTTTCCGTTCTTTTTCATGTTTTAATCATGTGATTTAACTATTAGCATATGAGGAATGGCTTTATAATTTCAATTTCCCTACAGGAATGTTGTGATTAGCAGCACTGTTGGTTTCCATAACTTTTTTAAACTGTATGAGGGGCATTAGAAATGTATAAAGTGACAAAGGAATTATATTTGCCTTTGAATAGGTATGCCCTAAATATTTAAGTAAAAATATTTGCATCTGTTAAGAAATTACACTTCACCAGTGCGTCTAGTTGCTCATAAACAACTCAGAATCTCAAGCTGACTCTCGATATACTGTAACTTCTCATGAATTTCTACTTCTACAGTAAAAGTTTCAAAATGCTGCTCACTGCAAAATATATGAGTTGTTAGAGTTGTATTCTTCCGTAATATTAGTTTTAAGAGGATTCACTTCCCTCCGATAACTACAATCTCTAACGTAACTTCTTATTCCATATTGGCACAGAGAAGCTAAAGAAAACGGCACTGCCATACTTAGTAATAGACAAACGAGATGCAGTCATGCATTCATGGTGTCAGGCACGGCTAATTCGTCGCAAGCGATTCAACAGATTGCTTGGACATTACGAGCGAGTTATCGCTGAACACTGTGATTTGTCAACAAACGAGCAATCTGCGGATTGTTCCCGCGATTGGGAGACGAATTCCTGCGAACCATCTGTAGTATTTAGGGCCCTTAAAAATGCAAATAACTCTCATAAATTCGGAAGCTAAAGTGAAGAGCATAATTCTATTCATGTGCAAGTATTGGCCTAGAGTTTCCATTCCGTTACTTTTATGTTTTACTGGTAACATGTAATTGTCGTTTATAGTAAATCCAGTCGCAAGGAGATCTAAGCGAGTGGCCCTCTTCGAATTCCTTCATACGATGGGATTCACACGTCAGTGGCTGGACATGAGCTTATTTATGCATTACGACGCTATGCCATCTCCCACCCTCACCCCAATCGCGACTTCTACCCCCCTCCCCATCCCTACCGCCACTTTCGCTAAAAATAGGCTAACTCGAAGGATCGTCTTTGAAGATTAGATTTCCAAGTGCTGGTATGTGGGTAATAATTGTATTTTATTAAAAAGGAGTACCTAATTCTAAAGGTTTCGCTTATCTTGTGGTTGCTTGCCCGAATCTCGCTAGTAGCAACTTATTAACAAGTGAAAATGTTAATTACAGATATGGAATTAGACACTTTTAATAAGTATGACGCCTTTTCATCTTTAATTACTGGCAGCATAAAAATAAATTAAAACGTGATACAGATATGCGAATGGCCTTTTTGTTACATGAACCAATAGTATTTTTGCATAACAATACTGTTTAATCTCCAGAAATGAAAATAAAAAAGATTTTATGTGCTATTTGATGTTCCGAATTTTTGTATCAAGTTTTAATATAATGTGAATGCTCCCAATTTTAATGCAAAATAGCAATGAAAAATTAAAAAAAACGTTTTGTCCAATAAAAAATGTGATTCAGTATTTGCTCAGTAACGTGTTCATTTGATCATAAATATGGAATTCAAATAAAAGTAAGCAAAATGAGGACGCTTCTAGCGAGTTTCGAACTGCTTTATGCTTGCAGGTCTTCTCCTACTACCGAAAACGCAAATATTCCAGTTACTCGTATGTTGCATATTTGGAAGGCTTTTTTAAGCAGCGTCGTGCTCTGCTAGGAAACTGATATCTAAGCACTGACGTTTAAAATTTATAACTATTAAAGATGGCATGTGCAGTATTTAACGACAGAAATATTCATAACAAGTTCATGATTTGTTACAACTGTTCAGATATAGAGCGCAGCCGACATGTTTTATTGCAAAATAATTACTGGAAGTAAACGGCTGTAGCAGTAAAGAATAGCGTTAAGCATATGAGTCTACGTAAATGTGTGTCAATATTGGATAGGATTACTGATACAAGACTCTGAGTCACTCTATTTCTAATTTGACAGTTTTCATAACACAGGACTCAACTACTTTCTTAAATTCTGCAAAATCAGCGCTCTCCCTTTCCATTACCGAACTGTGGGTGAGACGAACGATTGTTGATACGTCTTCGGACTGGCATGTATCTTTGCTAATTATTTCATAATGAATAACTTTTTACCATAATTTTCTGACGCACAGTAACCTGTCAATATCCATGGTGCTATCACGGCTTTGACAGCTACACTATGTGATCAAAAGTACCCGGACGCCTGAAAAAACCTACGTTTTTCATATTAGGTGCACTGTGCTACCACCTCCTGCCAGGTACTCCACATCAGCGGCCTCAGTAGTCAATAGGCATCGTGAGAGAGCAGAATGGGATTCTGCGCAGAACTCGCGGACTTCGAACGTGGTCGGGTGATTGGGTGTCACTTGTGTCATACGTCTGTACTCGTGATTTCTACACTTCTAGATATCCCTAGGTCCACTGTTTCCGAAGTGATGGTGAAGTGGAAACGTGAAGGGACACATACAACACAAAAGCGTACAGGCCGATTCCGTCTGTTGACTGACACAGACCGCTGACAGTTTCGTAATGTGTAATAGGCAGACATCCATCCAGACAATCATGCAGGAATTCCAAATTGAATCAGGATCCACTGTAAGTACTGTTACATTTAAGCGGGAGGTGAGAAAACTTGTGGCGACCAGATGGCAGGGTATGGGTAAGGCGAATGCCTGGTGAACGTCATCTTCCATCGTGTGTAGTGCGAACAGTAAAATTCTCTGGCGGTGGTGTTATTGCGTCGTCGTGTTTTTCATGGAGGGGGCTTGCACTCCTTGTTATTTTGAGTGGCACCATCACAGCCCAGGCCTAAATTGTTGTTTCAAACTACTTATTGCTTCCCACTGCTGAAGAGCAATTCGGTGATGACGATCGCATCTTCCAACATGATCGAGCACCTGTTCATATTGTACGGCCTGTGGTGGACTGGTTACACCACAAAAAGAACCCTGTAATGGAATTGCCTGCACAGAATCCTGACCTGAATCCTACAGAATACTTACGGGATGTTTTGGAACGGCGATGTCGTGCCAAACCCCTCCGATTGACATCTATACCTCTCCCCAGTGCAGCACTCGTGAACAATGGGCTGCCATTTCCCAACATACCTTCCAGGGCCTGATTTAACGTACGCCTGCGAGTGTGAAAGCTGTCATCAAGGCTAAGGATGGGCCAACACCATATTGAATTCCAACATTACCGACGGAGGGCGTCTATTTTACAGTATTATTATTTGTGCGTCTCTTTGCCACTGCCATTGTCTTCTTTTCCCTCAGCGTAAAAAAACAGTGAATATGTTCACAAGCCTGAAGTTTTATTTAAATTTTTGTAAGTGCTGAGGAAAAGAGAATGAAGGGGCCGATTCCCCTCCTTTCGGTCAGGGTCCTTCAAATAAACGGGAACATTTGGCGTTTTTCCGCTAATTTCCTTATTTTCCTAGCCAGAGCAGGGCATTCAACCCTATGAAAGAACTTAACGGGTCAGTAAAATTTTCATCCTTTGGTTGTGTTAAACTAAAACAACGCAGTATTAATTTGAAACCTCTGAGCGTATTTTACGTGCTCAAAAGTTTTACATGTACTTCAATAGTAGAGCATGGGGTTCCCAGAGCCATTATTTTGATAATGAAGAAGACGCTTTACACCATATTTCTAGTGCTCCGTCACTTTGTAAACTACGTTTTCACCTCACTCAGCATTTTACGTGCTTATTTTGCCTACACAAGTAGGGTAACATTGAACCTCCATGTCTCAGAAACGGATAAAAGTATCAATAAAATTGTCCAGATTGTTGTAGATCCGGATCTTAGGACTATATCGTACAAATTTCAGCCATTTTCTGTTCATAGCTGTCTTGGAATCAGCGACTCGGATTTGGTACGAAAAAATTGCAAAAACACCCTTCTTTTTAAGTTCCGCAAGTAGCCTCCGTAAGCCACTTAACGGTCACCGTAGACCACAGCAAATGCAAAATAATAGACCGATTTGCACCATTCGCTTTAACTGGAGGAAGTGTGCAACATTCGTAATTTGGCTCTGTGCTGTTGGATGTGACACTAAAACGATCCTTTTGTTGGATATACAAATGGTCTACCGCAAGAGCTACCCAAATCAGACGACCCTATCTTTCTATCACCAACAGCACCCGAGGTATGAGCTCCGAAGAGCAGCGCTTTTATCCGAGGTTTTTTGAAACATGTGTGTTAGCCTATGATGTCGCATTCGTGTCGATAATGAAGGAAAATTTTATGATGACTCTGATGAATTCGTCAGGACTTACTCCGAACGTGGGTCTCTACGCCACTTCTGCAGGCGTTAACAGTTTAAATAAACAGAATATGATATTGTGGGTTTTGAGAATGGAGATATTACGAGGGCCACTCAGAAAGTATACTTCCCTAGGTAGACGCCGCTCCTACTTAGACATCTGTCGTACAGCTTTAAAATACCCTCGTCATACAACGCTGCCGCCTGTGCTTCCCGCCACTTCTCTACGCTGGTCTACAGCTCGTTTTCTGCGCCAGAATGTAGAAACCGGTTCATGTGAAGAGAGAAGAAACAAAGGGGGAGCCAATTGCGGGCTTTACTGTCAGCGATCAAACCCTTCCTATGGAGAACGCTGCAAGAGCTTCTTTGTTGGCCCTACAGGGTGCGGCCGAGAATTGTCAAGTAGAAGGGAACCCATGACAGTAATGTTAAGCAGGCTGTATGACGTAAGGCGAAATCCTTCACCAGGCCTACGTACATGGGCGACACTGTTTTCTAGGTAGTTTTACATGTTCACTGTCCCTAAGAAGTGAAAAGAACGGCATGACGCGGCCGAGTTGCATACTAAAGACTCTGCCCAACTCGTCTGTGTAAAACTTCATCGGATTTTCACTGTGACTTCCATTTCGTCTCCGATCGAACCTTACTTTCCCTATAGCAGTTCTACATTTCGTTATTGGTGGCCCTGTAATAGAGATAGATTAATTAGAAAGTTACAAAGTCAGTGGAACATATTCAATATACAGCCACTGATCCAACACGCTCATTACTAATCGTAGTTCAAACAATACACAAGCGTAGACACAATGAGAGATGATCTTTGAAGGATAGAAGGCGTGCGAGACAGCTGGTACTGGGTGTAGGAGCACTCACCGACGACGTGCAGTGTGACGAAGTGACTCATCTTGGGCGCGGCGCTGACCTGGCACTCGTACTCGCCGGCGTCGCGCGCCTGCACGTACTTGACCTGCAGCGTCCACGTGCTCGTCGCCTCCACCAGGAACGCCTGGAAGCGCTCGTCCGCGATGAACGTGTACCGGTCCACCGTCAGGATGTGCGCGTCTCGGCGCCGGATCCACGACACCTGCAGCCGAAACACCGTGCGTCAGTCAGGGGGAAGCGTTACTGCACATCTGTCCCACATCTACATTCATTCCCAGCGAGTTGCTTTGTAGGGTGTACGGTAGGCTATATTGTCCAAAATACTTAGTGTATCACACTTTGGAGTCTAGGAAGCGCCCTTCACTGAGAATGCTGATGATACATTCAATGATCAAGTAGTACATGTCTTAAATAATAATATGTCACTAGTTCGTATTTTTTTGGTCTTTGCAAGGCCTTCGTCTGTGTATATCACGACACTCTCTTAGAAAAACTAAAGTTTTACGGAACTGATGGCTTTTCACACAGCTGATTTCAATCATAATTGACAAACAGAATGCAAAATGGTTTGTTCAATAATTCACGCAATGACGGAAAGACATACAGTTTTAATGACTGGAGTAGAACCACAACGGGCTTCCACAGGGTTCAGTTTCAGGTCCACCCCTATTCTTTATATACGTGAATGACCTCCCACTTAACATTCAACAAGAAAAACTGTGTACCTGTTGCACAGTTGCTATAAAAAATCTCTTTAGGACGAAAGCAACAAAAGAGTAGGTATACAATATTTTCCGAAGAATAATTGAGTATTTCTCTGAAAATAGGACTCTCCCTAAATTCTGAGAGAAATAAGAAACACTTCACTGAGTTCTGAGCAAGAAACAGAGTGATACCAATAAATGATGTAGTACATAAGCAGGAGTCAGTAACTAGGGTGAATTTGCTACAGAATTTTGCGTGTACATATTGATGAGAACTTGAAATGGAAAGAGGATATTACTGAGCTTTCAAACAATTAACTTCACCTACTTTTGTTCTTCCTATAATGATTCATCTTGGAAACAAACGTATCAACCTTCAGACATATTTTTCATGCTTCCAGTAAATAATGTCAGATGGAATAATATTCAGGGGTTACACATCGCATAGAAAAAAAGCATAGATTACACCATGGAATTCTTTTTGCATCGACACACCGTCTTCGATCATGGGTCCAAGTATATCACAAATCTTTTTATTCCATTTTCACAATGACATTGAAGTTTATGGTTAAAGATGTATGGACCAAAAAGATTTCTCTGATTTTCCGTATAATATGCAACAAGCAAAATTAATTCTTTTTGCAGACGACACTAATTTTGTAATCATTCCAAGCACATATACAGACCGAAGAAATGGTAGACAGTGCCATTAAAACTATCATTTTCTTGTTGTCTGCGAATGGTCTCACCCCCAATTTCAAAAAGGCACAAAACACACTCA
Organism: Schistocerca gregaria; assembly: GCF_023897955.1. Taxonomy (NCBI): domain Eukaryota; kingdom Metazoa; phylum Arthropoda; class Insecta; order Orthoptera; family Acrididae; genus Schistocerca; species Schistocerca gregaria. The sequence continues at coordinate 337,138,643 of NC_064927.1, forward strand.
ACTCTGTATATCTAGGGATACTACACCAAAGGTATGTGTAACACATGATGAGGAAGTAAAAAATTCCTCACTGCGCGTTTTGACGAGGTTTTAAACTGAAAAAAAAGAATCACTCTCGTGAACTCCTTAAACAACTAAATTCAGCCACATTTGTACTACGAATGATTGTAAATCTTGGAGGGATACGAATCAGAAAGTTGACGTATTCTGCATACTTTCCTTCGATAATGTCAGAAGGCATAATTTCTGGGTTAACTCTTCTTTAGTGAAGAAAGTCTTCATTGCTCAAAAACATGCTGTATGACTAGTATGTGGTGCTCACCCTAGAGCGTCCTGTAGACATCTGTTCGCGCACGTGAGCATTCTGACTCAAGCTTCGCAGTATACTTATTCTCTCTTGAAGTTTGTTATACACAGTCCACTGTAGTTCAAATGTAACAATAATGTACATAATTGCACTAGCAGAAGGAAAAGTGACATATATTATGCCTTATGAGGGTTGCCTTTAGCATATAAAAGTGGTGCACAATTATGCACCTATATTATCTGATTACTCAGCCAGTAAAAAGAAACGTTTGACGGACAGCAAAGTATAATTTTCTATCAAACTGAAAACGTTTCGCAGTAACAACTCCGTCCCTGTAGAAGAAATTCTATTAGCGTAATGTGTAAGAGATGATGAGTAGGAATTACAAACTCTTAGCATCTGTTTATTTTGAAACTAAATTTTTTAAATGATTAGAATGTAGCTTTATTTAAGTAATTCGCGATGGGAAAGTAAAATTACTCTTTCCACACCATTACGATTTATCGTATAAAATGACCTATTTATAAGCATTTCAGATGACTGAGACGATTTTACCCAACATTTTCTGCATCAGCTTAATGAATAATTGGCACTGGTGAAGTTATCAATAATTTCATCCAGGTACCTGAAATGCTGAACCTGAGTGCTGTTGCCACATCTCGTCAGAATGGACTACAGATACACATACTAGGAGCTGTCAGTAGAGAATTGGGAGCCAGTTATGGTAGCGATCTCGTGCCGGTTCTCTGGGGCGTGCCTGGCATCGTTAGTAATCCTGGTAACTGTTGCTAGGTGATCACCAATGGCAAGAAATTCGCTGTTGATTGTTTCACTTTTTGCTCGCATGTTTACTTGCGGTGTTTCTTCCGGACATATTTTGATGGTATATTCCAGTACCGGATATAAATGTAGTGCAGATAAATCATCATTCTTTCTTATTTTTATCATCATTTCAAAATATTTGGATATTTCAGTTACAGCATACTGCCTGAAAAATCCTTCTGAAGGTCTCGTAGAAGTGGTTAACAGCAAACACAAATTCCTTGCACCTCTGTACTAACAGTTGCTATGTTACTTGGGCTAAGGCCGTATAAAGTAACAGCAGCGCAAGAACTTAAACCTTGTGATTTAACGTAGGCGGTAAGTTTTTGGGAGTGGGATTTGAAACAGTTTCCATTTACCGGGAATGTTAATTTCCAAAGCTGTCGACAATGGAGCCCTGGTGGTTCCTTCTCTGGTTCATAAGATACCCGTTCATGATCTGAAAATAGGGGAGTGGTGCACAGTTAGTGGTTACAGAATATTTTTTAATGACATACTCAAAAATGAAAGAGTAGTGCAAAATATTATGCAACAGTTTTTTAATTACTTGAGAGAAAGAGGACAAAGTTTGGTACTTTTTAAGCAGTATTGGGGGAAGGATCCTTCGGCCACTGTTCCTTTGCATGAAATTCATGATGTGTTCCATGGCAAAGTCAATGGTAACAAAATCAGTCCGCGATTCAACCGCGTGAGATGTCCATTGTTGCGGAGCACTGAAGGATACAGTGTACCCAATAAATGGGGGCATGTAACAGATACTACAGGATGATTTCTGCGAGTCAATTAATTTAATTTATCAAATACAATTAAATCGTGTGATGCATAATTTCTTGATTAGATGTCAGAAATGGGTGAAAACTATGGCAGGTAGTTCCAAAATTTCCTTGCGTGACTCAGGTGAGTACAAAATGTATTTGTATATATTTTAAATTTAGCACTACATTTTTAATTTGAAACACGACACCTGATTCGCGAGGCAACGCAGCGCTCGCTGCCTGGCAAACAACTGCGCTGTTCGAGCGGTCTCCAAATCTGTTCTGTTTAGACTGGCTTGTCGAAAATCCTGCATGGAATTCCGTCTGTTGCTGTAGTCAGATGAGGTCGATACAGGGAATGCTTTGTAAGACACTGGCAGAAAAAAGATGCCTCAGTAATAGTTTGGATTCGCTGTGTCACCTTGTTTATGTAGAGAGTTGTGTGTGATATCTTATGGGACTTAACTGCTAAGGTCATCTGTCCCTAAACTTACACACTACTAATCCAAAATTACCCTAAGGACAAAAACACACACTCATGCCTGAGGGAGGACTCGAACCTCCGCCGGGACCAGCCGCACAGTTTTATGTAAAGAGTAAATCAAAACAATTTTAAAAGTGTACGAATAACTTCACTCTACAATACATTCTCAGTCATAGCTGGTAGTCTGACGGTCATCGTTTTACCTCCAATGTCCAGCACCTCATTAAAAACGCCCTCTTTTCCCACTTTTTGAGCTGTAACGTTTGAATATATATTTTGTCTCCAAAGATTTAAGTCCCGTTTACTTAATTTTATTTCGGAAGAGTTGTGTCCCATTATTAACACGAATAGATTCTCTGTAGATTAAAGAAATTTAGGAAACATGCACTGTAACAAGTACAGATCATAGAATTTCGAGAGGACACTGGTGGGAAACGGTCCAGAATTTCTAACAGTGTCTGGCGCATCACATTAAAGTAGGGTAACCAGTGTGGTTGCCTTCGCAGACCGCGTAATCAATTATACAGATAAAAGCAGACTAATCTAAATGGACTGTAATGTTTTGCGGTTGTTCACGGTTTGCCGGAGCCGTATGACGCAGCGCTAACAATTAGTCTGACCTGCAGCATTAATTTCGTTCCGCTATTGCACCACCTGTCAGCGTGCACTAAATCGCGTACAGCGCATAAATTTGTTTAATTGCTCGCCGTATCATCACGCTGCCGTTATCGTGCCGTACGCAGTGTTTGAAATAGCGGCACAGTGCACATACCCGGCCCAGTACAGCGGGAATCCCGTCCTCTGTTGGGGCACTACGTCACTTGCCGTGGGCGCTGAAAGAGATCGCTTCATTTTTTAAGCAGAGAACGATATAGACGTGTCAAGTGACATTACGGTTTTGGATACGTGTTGCTGGAAAACAACAAGTAATATGTAGTGATTCATAACATTTATTGCTTGCATATATGTTGCAAGGAACTTCCACTTTTCGAAATTAGTGATTAATCAGGTATGGAGATGAATATTAAATCTGCTCTAAATAATATCGAGTTTCACTATTTGCGTCTCACAAGGAGAGATCCCCAGGGATGAGGTCGATTTTTTTAAACTTAATATACCGTGATGTAGGTTAGGATCTCAGAGAGATCGCACGCTGCAGCCATTCAGTTTGGTGGGCCCCAGGTTGCGACTAAGTGACAAAAAAATTTGGAAACTTTGCGCGATGCTCAATAACGTATGAGAAGTCTTAATCCATACACCGGTTGCGTATTGTAGTGGATGGAATAATAGCTTCACACACAGGAGGTTGTGAGGTCAAATACACGCGGCACGCCAGCTCAGCGTGTTTAGTCAGAGTTTTAACTGCCCTCTCTAATAAAAAAAGAAAAACCTGTGAATTTATCAGTCGTGTACTTGAACGTGTGTCCGTCCTGAACAATAACTAATTAAATAATAAAGAAAAACTTCGACAGGTGCAGTAATTTTTTTATTTTTAAATTTTTAATTAAGTAACTTCGGTTGTTTTAAATTCCGTTAACTGGTTTAAATCTAATTTTTATTCGTTTGTGACATCATTTTAGTCACTGTGTAAACTTTTTCATTTGTTACATTTCCCTTTATATCACTTTTCTTCCGATCGTAATTTCTGTGAACTGGAATTTAATTTTATTTACGTATTGCAGTATTCAATTATTTGAAATTTCTGCTCTATCAGTTAAAAAAACAAAGGCGTAGTAACCTGTTTATATTGATTGTAATTTTCGTTACCTGATACCATTTTTTTTAGTTTGCGTGATGATCGTCATACAAATATTTTAAACATAACCTAAATACTTATTGCACTATTTTCAGAATAATCTATATCAAGATCTAAATGAAAGGAGGGCTTACAAGTAAAACGAAATTAAAGCGGAATGAGAAATAGATATAATACACGTAATAATGTGGACAAAAAATCAGAATGACTCACCAAAAGGAACTAAACCGAAATTAATACATAAAATTAAGTAAAAACACAAGAACAAAGATTTCAAGTTGGCGAAGAAAGATAGGAAAAAATGAGACCAATGACAATATTGATATTACGAAGAACATTATGTGACAGAGGAATGGAAATAAAAAAAATACAATTAAATCAGTTAGCTAAATAGTTTGCGTGATGATCGTCATACAAATATTTTAAACATAACCTAAATACTTATTGCACTATTTTCAGAATAATCTATATCAAGATCTAAATGAAAGGAGGGCTTACAAGTAAAACGAAATTAAAGCGGAATGAGAAATAGATATAATACACGTAATAATGTGGACAAAAAATCAGAATGACTCACCAAAAGGAACTAAACCGAAATTAATACATAAAATTAAGTAAAAACACAAGAACAAAGATTTCAAGTTGGCGAAGAAAGATAGGAAAAAATGAGACCAATGACAATATTGATATTACGAAGAACATTATGTGACAGAGGAATGGAAATAAAAAAAATACAATTAAATCAGTTAGCTAAATAAAAATTATGATCAAAATGATTTCGATAAAGATTCAACAATAAAAAAAATTACTACACTTCATGAAATTCAAAGCACTGCGTCTGAAGCAACCATCCTCTCCATTAAGCCACGCAACCGCGCTCTGTAACTTAAATTTTTTAACGCTATTGAGTGTAGCACACAGTTCCGAAATCTTTTTTCGTCAAGTTACTTGGAAAAGACGGACCACCAGGAACGGTGGCTCCAGTGTGTGGTATCTGGAATTTTAACCTACATAACTGTATAGAGTGTACATAACTATATAGATTGTAAAGTCGATCACACCGCTGGGGACCTCTCTTTGCTAGACTGTTATTTTAAATATTTAAAGAAAATTACAGTTACGGTATCTCTCGTTACATTATATATTGGAAAGTTTCTTTCGTTTAAGGGACTTCAAAGAATATGTGCAATGAGACAAATGTGAAAACTAAAGGATTAACATGACACGACTGGTCTGTAGTACGAGGTGTGACTATAAAATAACGCAACTACTGCTGCCAAACATTTTTTTTCAAAAAATCTTATTCGATATTTACCTTCAGTGACCCTCAATATAATACCCCCGTCTGTCCGTGCAACATTAAATAGAAGTTTTCCGATGATGGAAACAGTGGTGGAAGTGGTTCCCTCAGAACTCCTAGATGACGCGTGAAGATTTTTCAGTTCAGCGCTGACAGTATACTTACTCCTCTTAATGCTGATTTGACCTTGGGGAATAGATAAAAATCGTATGGTTCTAGGTATGGCGAATAAGGTGGGTGGTCTAACAATGGGGTGCTGTACTTCGCTACAAACTTCGTAACAGACAATGCTGTACGAGCCGGTGCGTTGTATTGCTGCGTAATCAACGACTTGTTCTTCCACAGATAGGATAGTTTTCTTTTTATATTCTCACAGAGTCGAGAGAGAAATCAGTAATGTCCATGTATAGTAAGACCTTCAGGATCCCAGTGAAGATACTCAATTCCATGAATATCGAAAAAAAATCGTTATTAGTTTGAATTTTGATTTGCTCATTCGAGCTGTTCTCTATCTCGGTGAAGTGGGGCCCTCCAATGCCTGTGTTGGCTCTTGTTTCTGGATCATAAGTAAGAAAAAACACTACATTTGTCAAATGTCCTACTCTTTCCAAGAAATTAGTATCAGTTTGAATGGTATTCAGTGTGTCAGTACAAATATTTTCCAGATATTCTTTTTGTTCGACCTGTTTTGCACGATTTTTTCTCTTATTATATCGGTTGTCTAAACTTTGCCTTAAGCATTCTTTTTCAGTTCCTATATTTTCAGCAATAGATCGAATACTCAACCGATGGCCATATCGAATCACGTTGCTTCCTTTTCGACGTTTTCATCCGTTTCTTGATGTTGAAGAGCGACCCAGGTGTGAGTCATTTTCAACGTCTTCTCGGCCATCTTCAAAACTCCATAAATATTCAAATATTGGCTCGCGTGATAAACAGTCTTCAGCACACACGTATTTCAGCAAAAGAAACGTTTCAAAACCACTGGTGCCAAATGTAAGGAGAATTCGTTGCTCTATTGTAACACTTATCGTTCTTTCCGCGAAACAAAATAACAGCTCTTACACAAACGAAGGCCACAGCCATACTGAATTGTCCACAGACCCCAGAGAAGCCACATTCGATTGAGAACGCTTCACGCTTCACAGTTGTTGGTCCTTCATATCTGGCTCAAAATGGTTCAAATGGCTCTGAGCACTACGGGACTTAACATCTGAGGTCAGAACTTAGAACTACTTAAACCTACCTAACCTAAGGACATCACCCACGTCCATGCCCGAGGCAGGATTCGAACCTGCGACCGTAGCGGTCTCGCGGTTTCAGACTGCAGTGCCTAGAACCGCTCGGCCCATATCTGACAAATGCGAACTTTGTGAACAGTTTGAAATTAAAACAGAAGGTAGTTGGTGTCGTCTAAGTATTAATGTGTTTAATCATTGTAACTCTAATCATTACAGACACAGTGTAACTCAGTTAATAATTCGATCAAGGACGTAGACACAACGTGGTCCAGTCAGTAAAAATTTCAGTAACAGAACCACATACTGTTCGAATGTGAAAACAGCAGTCAAGGGTAGAATAGGGTAGAAGAAGTAACACATTGTAAGCCATACGCAGTAGTTAATATTTTTGACTGATTGCTTGTTATTTCTGACAGTGGGAGAAATTAAGCATCTCTTACTCTGTAGGATGTCGGTACCCTGTGAGCATATGAAGCAAAAACTGAGCATATACACATAATTAAATGACACGTATCAGCTATCAGGTATATTTCACAGTAATTGTATCGTCACTTGGTACAAAATAAAGAAAATAATTACAAATGTGCTGTCACTCAGGTGACTGACAGGTGCTGAATAGAAAGGACTGGCGAGCGCCGTTACGGAAGACGGGCTGTTGCTAGGAATGATCCCTTTCTTTTACTTTTGTGACTGTAAAATCTTAACACAAATTGTGGACACACGTGGTTTGCTTTAGTGTGCGTCATACTAAATCAAAACAGTTCGTCTAAAGCTATACCCATCAGCCACAGCTTATAAAAACTCCGTAATAGTTTCTCTAACGTTACGACTTTCTTTCTCGTTTCTGTGCACACACGCCAACAGCAAACACTGGTTGATATTGAAAACATATACTCTCCAGACTTCGTTGTGTATTTGAACTTCTGATTTCTTCAGATTTTTTAGTTGTAAAGCTGCTGTTCTATGATGACCAAAGAGCTTGTGTCCTTTATTGACACACATCGTCCCTCCTCCAACACCCAGTTTTCTGCTCGCTCAATAGTCAAACCGCATCCCTCGGAATCACAATTCGTGACACTTCCTAATTTATGTCAGGGCGTTGGATCACAAATTATTCGTAAGGACTCACGGACAATGTGGTCACTGCCTGCCTAATCATTTCTGTTTAATAACCACAGCGCTCCATAAATGAGGAAGCTCTGTAGGAAGACATGAGTAGTCGTACTGAAGTATGATTAAATCTACCTTTAGAATTTTGTATGTAATTAAAACGGTCTAGACCGTGTGCAACAATTCTATTTAAAAAAAATCACCTGGATGGCATGAAGCTTCCGAGAGCGGTTCATGCTGTGTGCCACCGTGTCCAGCAGCCAACATGGAGTAGCGGACTGAAGGCGGTTAAACAGTGATCGAAACATTTCACCTTTTTTATAATAAAATTGTTGCGTGCGGTCTAGACAGTTTTTATTATATGTAATTGTTAATTTTACGACAGCTGTTATTGCCAAGAACTATGTTAAAAGAGATTGTGAATTAAGTTTAGAAACCCTTCGACAACAGGGAATGTCGTTGTTTCCTATCACAAATATTTTCAGTACGTGATAAAATTTACGCAGACTAAATCATCCACATATGTTCACAGACGCATGACCGGCCGTTGTGGCGGAGCGGTTCTAGGCGCTTAAATCCGGAACCGCACTGCCGCTACGGTCGCAGGTTCGAATCCTGCCTGGGGCATAGGTGTGTGTTTATGTCCTTAGGTTTGCTATATTTAAGTAGTTCTAAGTCTAGGGGACTGATGACCTCAGATGTTAAGTACCATAGTGCTTACAGCCATTTGAACCATTTTTGATCTCCTCAACAATGTGAGTACACAGCCGACAAACTGAATCAGCTTCTTCCTCTCTACATGTCATCCTGTTATACTGAAATCCAAACCCGAGTTCAGTTGCCTCATAAACGGCCTGTATGTAGCAAGTTCGTTTTCTTTCACTCTCGCGCGACAGTTGGAGCTGAGGTGGTTCATTTAATGAGGACTTGAGGTACGTTAAAACTCATTACCTGAGTAAACTTTACTCGGTTTACAAGGTGCGAACAACAAGCAAGTTAGGGCGTCAGCTGCAAGGACATGGACTGAGACTAATGTGCCGTTCCCCTCCAAAATATGAGATATGTCACACTTTGTTAAACACGACATAAATCTTCCAGTGTCCTGTGCACCCTGCAAATGCGCCAAAAGCTCGTACTGGTGTGTGGAACTTTGTACTGAGCACAACTTTCGTATTATACAAAACTCGGCACTACCTGGGAAAAGGGCATAAAAATACTATTTGAAGAGACGAGTCTTGGCTTACGCACCATCTCACTGTTTGTGGTATAACGAAGACTGCCGATATCAGTCTAAACAGTAAAAAGTTTAATAGATTCCTAGATACACACTTAGTAGGCCATAGCGGTGAGTTCTGAATATAGAGCGAATGTAGACATGGAGGCTTAACGTTTGTAGGAGGCAGGAGCAGCAGTGTCAAACGTGGCACTGACCCCCTCGGCACACGTGACGTCACTGGTACCACGGTGGATAAAGTTGCGCAACTCGCCTTCCACGTTCGCGTCATCTCGGCCCTCTTAGATTGGATCCAGATGCTGCAATCGTGCCCATATAGCGGAAAACCTGCAGTCAGTGGCGTTTTACTCCAGACGTTGATGTTGGAGATAGCTGTCGAAAGGTTGAGTGATTTATTCAAAACGACAGAGTTTGCAAACCGAGGTTCTTTGGTTAAAGATCAGTGAGGATGGCTTCTCTGGAAGTAACATTTCCCTGACTAATGACCACCATTGAAACTGAAGGCAAAGACTCGGTAAAGCCGGAAGTTAGTCTTGACTCCGTAGTATGTTACAAGAGTCTAAGGAACATTCCATAGGTGCCTGAAACAGCCTGTGCTATATCTGGCGTAATTATGGAATCATAACGGCTCCGTTATCTCTGAGACTGTTTATGAACACCATACAGGTGTGAATCATTGGCTGATAAGTGTTGCCTTCCTTTCGTAAAGTAATATTTGAAGTTTCTGGACTACGCTCATACTGAAGAATTCACTTGAAACCTGGGTACAAAGAAGGTGAGTCACCAGTGGAAGTTTCATTTATGAGCATTTACGAAACAAACTATCACACGAGCATAACGGTGAAAAGTGTGCCGGGATACTGGAGTATGTGGGGAGTGCTGGTAAGGTCCGTCGGAGTCTGGAGGGCAAGTGCACTGTGTAAGGCAGTGTGTGCAAGTAGCTAAAGCCAGAAGTATGCAGATCAGTGGAGCGCTGGTGGGAAGAGAGGAGTAGTGTCCTCGCAATAGAATGTTAAGTGCCGAAGGCAACGCTTCGTAGATAATTTAAGCGTGGAAGGAACGATTCCTGTGAGGCAGAATTGTTAAGGTCAGATATTTCTCCAACTGACTCGTTTAAAGAGGGACTCGAAGTTTGTAAGGAGAGTACTGAAACATTGATAAGTCTTACACACCGATAGGTACAAAGTCTTAAATCTGGCTGCAAAGCAGTGAAGTACGACAGCGGTTTATCGACCGTACGAACTGTATACATCCTAGCATAAGATTTATCGTCGAAATGGAGAAGGACTGGAAGTTGTCTTTCTAAGATTTGTTGATGGAGCTGAACGCAGATTGACGATCATTCTATGTACACCTACAGGCCTCTAGCTTCATAGAAGGAGCTAGCTCTGCTGGGAACTCTGGTACACGGGATCTGGATTATTTCAGACAAGAATCTCCTCGGTTCCGAGTTTAATCATGTAACGACGGTATTCAGACCGAATGGGTATTAAGTCTGTGACCTTAGGTCATCTTAATCTAGGTAACCAAAACGCAGTTCGATTCGAACAGTCCAAGAGGACCAACACTTAGCGCGGCTTCCGTTCTACGGTGTAAAAGCGAGTATGATAGAGTCTTAAATAGGCAGGAATCACACCTCTCTTCAGACCACTCAGAAAAGTTCGTGAGGCACCGATTACAGACTATCGCTGAACTCCGTTTAGAACATCAGCTTGGCTTTAAGTACAGATATTAGAGGTGGCCGACTAGAGCGTAATGAATAATATAACAACAGACAAGATTATGGCTCACTCCTAGAACAATAAGGACTCGGTCACGGTTATGCACTTAGCAGTACGTGGAAGCGTGCGCTTGGCAACGAAAGATCGCGTAGGAAGGCTTCACATACTCTAGCCCCTGATATGTGGTGGCACTGCAAGTGACGCTGGAATACGAGCACAAAAGTAATCTTTTAGTGCTCAGGTCACTACATCAACCAAGACCACCTGCGTGACGTCGTAATGATGTAATCTAGCAGGTGAGATGCCGTCCTCTGGGCGTAAACATGAGAAACTCGCCAGTTTGACGACTGTCAAACTTATCTCCTCACGACAACGATGGGGGCAGAAATAGACAGCTTGATATTTTATTCGAATTCGATGCGGCAAGCTAATCTTGATGTTGTATCTCTTTCTCACTCTTAGTGAAGGGACTGAGTCGAGAATTACTGGAGATAATGTAGTTAGCAGTTAGTCTGCTTCTCTTTAAGTGTTTTCAGCGATTTCATGTTGACGGTGTGTTCTAGTGTGTGACCTAATCCTTACATATGCAATGTATAGAGAAACACCGCGAGAAATGCATACTTTAATATACATGCAGATGCTAGCAATGCGTGTAGGTTGTGCTGTTGCAATTTACGCCAACTGAGCCTGTAAATGTCCTCAATACGTTCCAAGTGTCAGTCGTGACCAGGAGAGTTTTCTTGTTGTTGTCAGAACATTATGTCGGAGCTAAGTGAATTCAAACGTGGGCAAACTGTTGGTGCTCTTACGGTGAGTAGGCTACTTCCGTAACCAAGAGAAGCGAAGTGTTCGGTGTTTCAGGAGACAACATATTGAAGATTTATATCGCATACACGGAAAGGGAGAAGTATCACCGCTACGTTACATCGAGGACGAAAGTATATATAGAATAATCGTGACAATTGGACTGAAGCGGATTGTGCGGAAAAATTTGAGGACGTCAGCTATAGAAGTCACTGCAGAGCAGAATGTCGCATTCGCGAAATCTGTAAGCACCAAAACAAAACGAAGGAAGCTCCATAAGAAGAAAATTACAGGACGGACTGGAACTCCAAAGCCTTCCATCAGGGATGTAAATGCCAGTAACAGAAAAACTCGATGCCGCTGCCTTAGAACCTGGACTATGGAACAATGCAAGAAAATTACTAGGCCAGATGAGTCTTACTTCACACTGTTTCTGACTTCTGACCAAGTTGACTCACCAGAAGTGAGTTAGTTGAATAAAAGTTGAAACCATCAGTAATACAACTTATAACACTCAACAGCTCGCTTTTGGACAAGAATGGCGTTCCAAACAGGTTGTATTGATCCTTGAACATAACGCATGCAGACATAACATTTAGCATGGGTTTTTACTTAAACATTTTTCCTTACAGTTTTCAACAGAAAACTAAAATATGTTGATGTCAATGTCATTTACTGCTACTCTCCTATTAATATTGTTAGAGCAATGCATATCTGTCACATATTCTCGCAGTAGTGAGAATAGATTTTGAGGAATTTTACAATTCTACAGTTTTTGGTACTAAAGTTATCGTTAAAGAACAAATCATAGCGACATTATTAACCAAGATCAATTCACATTAACAGAAATACACGTAAAGGTGTTAATTGCTTTGTGTGTTCGTTTCTTGAGAAATAAGAAAAGAAACGTGCCTCATTAGCTAGTTTTTTCACAAGCTAACTGAATATCTACACCGAGAGATTGACAAGTTCTGTTAGCCACATGGCAAATACCAGTGATAGTTACGATATATGAAATGATCGTATGGCATTAGTGGGCGGGAAAGACCGTTTGTTTGATTACTCCGATTGTTGGAAGTCATTCTACTTGACGTTTCTTCGCCTACTTGCGCGTTGACAATAAAAATAGTTTAAATGAGAAAAATGTAACAATAAAAACGTTCTTGAGCATTAAAATTGTTTCCGGACGTAAATTTCTTCTTGTAATGTGAACAGCCGTCTTTCGTGTCCTGCTTTAGCCCTGGAATGGATTACCCTGTTATAAGTTTGTGAAACGTTATACACCTGCTTCGTAAATTCTCGTATTACCGACCCTTTTGATTTCCAGTAGACGATTTGCGTGTAAACAATGAATTTGGTGAAGTTAACATTCAATCTGACTTTAGTTATGTAATTTCGTAGTGCCCCAGTAATAATATTAAAGTGAATTTTTTTGTGGTAGGGTATAATTTAGCTGCAGGTTGAAATAAGAAGTATGTGGTGTGGTTGGTTTCGGAGCTCCTTGTCAGCAGGGCAAACCCTCCTCCAGTTGCGTAAATGACTACCGCATTAGGGCAATGGAAACATTAGACCAAAACTGACATTTCAAATTTGAGTTGCCTACATTAATGGGCAGAGGAAAATGAGACTGGACTACCATGAATATAGGCAATGTAAATGTCAAAGGCACAGTCGCTATTGTTAGAGGAAGAAATGAGTGAAGAAGGGCGTCAATTTATCCAAATTCGGGGCATTTATCCGTGTCACTAAGTACTGTTCTGTCGAGGTCTCATCTGTTGTAATTTTAGCGTATGTCGATATAGAGTAAGATGCACATGTTGCTATGTTTGCCAGCACGTCTCCCAGTCGGTGACTGGTTGCTTGCATTCTGTATTTTTGAGTTTTCCTCCTATTTCCACTCACGTTGAAAATCTCTTCTTGTCACGTAGTTCGTCTTCAGAAGACAAGTAACCGCCTTCGAGGGAGAATTCTCCAACGGGTTCTAATTTATAGTTATTTTACATGTACCGAAAGGGCAATACATAGGGGCCCATGGTTTGACTAAATTTTGTTGTGATATTGCCTGTTATCCCGTTAAGCAGTATTATTATTTTCATCACAGAAACCGCCGTAGTATTTCTATTGACGTCAACATATTCTAATCCACGAGACCCGTTAATGTTGCCTTCCGCTTTTGGATATGGAAAGAGTTTCGCGAGATAGTACTCTTTGGAAAATACGTAAGTGTACTTGATTCAGATTCCTTCAGTTAGGTTCACAGCGTTCCAGTTGTTTTCCAAAGCTGCCCCTTGCTTCCTGTTTGTAACAGATCTCAAATGTTTTACTTCCATTCTTAGACGTCACCTGCCTAAGATAACTCCTGGTGTTTTGTGAATGCTCACAACTCGTGCCCTCGGTGTATCTAGGTTGTCGCAGCTCCTAACGTTTAGGAGATGTGCTATCAACGCTGCGCTACATCCATCAGTATCTCGTTTCATGAACGCTATCTCGTCCTCATTTCGTATTACGACACCGTCGTCAAAAGTATATGCTTTTACGGATAGTGTTTCATCAGACTTCGGTATACTTGATAACGTTTCGTTAAAAAGCTGTAGCAACGGCTCCAGGGACAGCAACGAACGACACATAAAGAGCTATCTCCCCAGTGGAACACCCTGCTGAATATCAGAAGAAATGGCTAACCAGTACCTAACGGATATGCCGGTGAGCATATTCCGAATGACATTTAATACATTTTCTTCCATATCCACTCTTTCCCTTATTATCAATATATTATGATGGCGGACAGGGCAAAATGCCTACTGTAAATTGATGAAATAAGGGCGCATTTGATACTGACTACAACAGATATTACAAATAATGCCTCTAATTTCAGAAACAGCTGATGTAATAGTCCTTCCGCGGAAGAAAACTTGTCTGCTTTCTAGACGATGGGATCATCCTGCTGTTAACAGCTCTGGTTATAGTTCTGTATCCAAAATTCAGTAGTGTAATAAGTCACTAATTTTCGAAGTTTTTCAGTCCACTTCTGTTTGGTAGGAGAACACTTTTACCCTCTTTCTTCTCGTTAGGCACAATCCCGGCACTAATTACGTCATTTAAAACAGCAGTGAAAATAGTTCGTATGACATCTCAGATATTGTGATAAGACTCTGGGAGTTTCATCAGGTACTGGAGCTTTGTGAGTTGGTGATTTAACAATGACGTTGCAGACTTCGTCCACGCTAAAACTTGCTACAAATTCTCTATTGTCGTCTTCAGCGAGTTTTCTGTTTAGTGGTTGTACGGCTTTAACTATTACATCGTTATCGGCTTGATTCACGAAATAGAAGTTCTGGCAATGGCATTGTATTGCATTTACAGTATCGCTTTGATGAGTAATAAATTAACCGGGTTTCGTCAGAGAAGGTTAATTATTTCATCTATACCTACATCATATCCGCAAGCCACCTAGTGGTATGTGACGGAGGGTCGTTTTTGTATCACTAACTTTGCCCTCCAAACACGCTCTTCTGACTGGTTAGATGCGGCCCATTGAGAATTCCTCACCTGCGCAAACCTCTTTATCTCAGAGTAGCAATTGAAACGTATGCCCTCAAATATTTGCTGGATGTATTCCAATTTCTGCCTTCCTCTGCCGTTCTTGCTCCCTGCTGCTCCCTCTAGTACCATGTCTTAACATATGATCTCTAATCCTGTCCCTTCTCGTTATCAATGTTTTCAACACATTCACTTAAACTCCAATTCAGCGCAAAACCTCCTCATTCATTACCCTATCAGTCCACCTAATTTTCAACATCCGTCTGTATCACCTCACCTCAAATGCTTCGACTCTCTTCTGTTCTGGTTTTCCCAAAGTCCATGTTTCACTACCATGCACATGATGTACCCCTAACGTACATCCTCAGATATCTTTTCCCCGAAATAAAGCGTATGTTTGATACTAGTAGGCTTCTCTAACCCAGAAATGCTCTTTTTGCCGGTGCTAGTCAGCTTTTGATGTCTTCCTTACTCCTCTGTCATTGGTTATTTTACTGCCTATGTAGAAAAATTCCTTAACTTCATCTACTTCGTAGCCATCAATCCTGATGTTAAATTTCTCGCTGTTATCATTTCTGCTACTTCTCATTACTTTCGTATTTCTTCGATTTACTTTCACTCCAGGAGATCAAGTAATTCTTCTTCACTTTCACTCAGGATAGCAATGTCATCAGCGAAACGTATTATTGATATCCTTTCACCTTAAATTTTAATCCCACCCCTGAAACTTAATTACACTTCCATTATTTCTTCTTTTATATACAGATTGAACACTACGCGCGAAAGACTACATCCGTGTCGTACACCATTTTTAATCCAAACATTCTTTCTTGGTCGTCCACTCTTACCATTCCCTCTTGTCTCTTGTACATGTTGTATATTACCCGTCTCTTCGTCTTCGCCGGCCGTGGTGCCCGAGAGGTTCCAGGCGCTACAGTCCGGAACAGCGCTACCACGCTTGTCGCCGGTTCGAATCCTGCCTCGGGCGTGATGTGTGTGATGTCCTTAGGTTAGTGAGGTTTAAGTAGTTCTAAGTTCTAGGGGACTGATGACTTCAAAAGTTAGATCCCTAGTGCTCAGAGCCATTTTAACCATTTGAACCATTTCTTCATCTTCAGCCTGCGATGTAGGCATGTCTACCAGAACTGTAATTGTCGCAGTTCTCTTGCTGTCCATTCTGGTATGAAAAGTTCACAGTAACACTCTCTGCCCTACCTTCCTATTCGTAAAGAATCCTACGAATCCTACTCCTGTTAAACCATTTTCTGCAGCTGTTGGTATTCCCTATACTCTTCCTACCAGAAACCCTTGTGTTTTTCCATTTCACAGACCCCTACTATATCTAGATTGACGCTTTACATTTCCCTTTCCTGATTTTCTAGTTCCCCACCACGTTCAAGCTTCTGACATTGCACACCCTGACTCGTAGGACGTTATCCTTTCGCTGGTTATTTAATATTTTTCTCATGGTCACGTCCTCCTTCGAGGTCCGCTCGCGGAGATCCTAATGGGATACTATTCCGGAATCTTTTGTCAATTAATTGTTCATCATGAACTTTTTGCATTACAGACCACATGTCCTGTGGATACACAGTATGTCTCTTTATTGCAGTGGTTTCCATTGCCTTCTGCATCCTCATGCCGTTGATCTTTGTTGATTCTTCCGCCTTTAGAGGCAGTTTCTCATCTCAAGGACCAGAGATTGCCCTGAACCTCGGTCAGATCCTCCTCCCTCTTTGATAAGGCCATTGACATAAGGAGGGTGATTTATACCTGAAGTCTTCGGGTACGAATGCTGATTATTGATAGAAGTTTAAGCGGTGGCGTGTTTCGAACCCGGGGCTAAGGACATTTTGATGAGTAATTAAGGACGCTACCCCTATGCCATTGTAATCAGTATTGGTCCTCTTACATTTCCTTTAGATACAGCAGAAGTTACCCCTACATCTATCGATTTATTTCCGTTACGAGCGACGTGTTGAGTTTTGTCTTCAAGGAAGTATTGAATCCAGTCTCAAATCTCCTCCGATACTCGATGTGTTCGTACTTTTTTCACTAGATGGCAGTGCGAGATGGTGTGCAACGGCTTTCTGAAGTCAAGGAACGCGGCATGAATCTGAGTGCTATCCTCTACGACACAACAGAGCAAGCTGAGTTTCGCAGGATCTCTGTTTGCGGAATTCATGTTGATTTTTATAGAGGAGATTTTCCTTCTCCAATATCATCTTAATCCTTAAGGATAAAACATCTTGCATAATTCGACAACAGATTGGCATCAACGATATATACGAGGGCTATTCGGAAAGTAAGGAACGATAGGTCACGAAATGGAAACCACAATGAAAATGAAAACTGTTTTATTTGTAACAGTTAGCTACAGCTTCCAGCTACATATTTCTATATTCGCCGATGCGATTTAGACATTTGTCATAGCGTTGTACCAAATTTACAATACCCTCGTTATAGAAGGTAGCCGTCAGTGCTTTCCACCAGTTCTCTACGCTGACCTGCAGCCCATGTCTGTGCCAAAATGTTGTCTTCATAGCCAGCGGTTCAATTGAGCAAAGATGAATCTCAGAGGGCGACAATTACGGGCTGTATTGTGGGTAGTAAAACATTTCCAATTGAAAACGATGCAGGAGCATCTTTATTTCCTCTGCAGAATGCGGCTGTGAATTGTCTTGAAGAAGAAACCGCACTACAGGTATGTAATGTTTGCTGCATAGCTTCAGGCGAAATTTCTTACCAGGCCCTTGCACTTGGCGTTAGCCATTATTGTTATAAGAAACTTTATGTGCTCCTGTGTGCTCAGAACTGAAAAGAACGACGTAATACGATCGACGGGCATACTAGAGACACTGCCCAACACACCGCGCAAAACTTAATAGGATTTTCACTGTGGTTTCCCTTTCGTTAGCGATCGTTCCTTACTTTCCGAATAACCGTCGTATAATTGTGTCCATCTGTTCTACGGCCCTTCTTAGAAAACGGAATGACCTACTCTTTCTTCCAGTCATTAAGCACCTTTTGTTGCTGAAGCGATCTACAACAAATTGCTCTATAAGAGGAGCAGGTACTTTCGCATAATCTTTTCAGGTATATCTTCTGGTCCTGACGTCTTTGCAGTAACAAGCGATTGTAGTTGTTTTTCTATTCCGCGGTGGGTTATCTCAATATATGCCATTATGAACTTCAAACGACGATAGAAAGGAGGGTCCATGTTATGATCTTCTGCTGTGAAACAATTCCGTTTCGGTGTCAGAACGGCCACTGAGTGAATGAATACTTACTGATTTTACATACGATCAAAACTCGGGTCGGTTGACAAATTTTTACTTTCAAAGACAATGAACACCTCTCATATGTTCTCCTTACTTTCATTTTCGCGTAGTTCAGTTTTTGTTTGTCATCTAGTTTGCTATTTATCTTGAATCTGAGACGAAGTTCTCTTTGTTTTCGTAGCAAATTTTCTAACATGTCTATTATACCTTGATGGGTCTTTCCCGTCCCTTAATACCTTATATTCGCCAAGGGAATTTTGACGACTCCTTTGAATTTTTTCCATTTGTTTTTCCACATCTTCGTCTTCATCACCGAATGTTTGATACTGACTGCTCAAATATTCTCAAATTTGTATCCTGTCGCTCTTGCCAAGAGAAAAAGTCTTCCTCCCTTTCATAACATTCTTTGTCAGACCCGTTGTCATAGAGGCTATCACAGCCTTATGATCACTTATAGCTTCCTCAACGTTAACTGATTCGATAACTTCAGGTATGTTTGTTGCCAGAAGATCTAAGACGTTACCGTAACTATCTGCTCAAAGTAAATTTCGGACAAGACATCAAGAAAAAGTCTCACAAATGATGTCTCTTGTATCAGTTTTGTTAGCATGACACTCCCAATCTATAAGTTTTAAGTCATCCCTTATTGTAACTGTATGGTCAGGAAAATTACTAGCGGCATTCTGCATGTTCTGTCTGAAGCGCTCTATCACTACAGCTCATGACCCAGGCGGCCCATAAAAGCATCCGGTTACCATTTTTACCGATCTTTTATACTTCACCTAGATTAATTCACAATTGGAATCCGTAAAAACCTCGCTACATTTTATAGAATTCCTAACTGAGATAAACTCGCCGCCAACACTGGCGATTTGTCTATCCTTATGATACATACTCCAATCCGAACTTAGGATTTTATTGTTATTAACGCTCAGTTTCAACCAACTTTCTGTTGCTAACACTATCTGTACTTGATAACCTTCAGCAAGCGATACTAATTCTGGTTTAGATCTTCCACTTTGCTCCAAACTAGAGGACCCCGTTCTACTCTGGGAACATCGCTACAAATAGACAGTTTAGCCAGCACGCCGCTTACGATGCTAGTTGCGTTCACCAAATCAGCTAGCCACCGGAAGGAACTGAGATGCCCACATAACTGAAGTGGTAGGCGTCAGTCGTGCCGGCATGTGCCCACTATATAGGCCGGTTGCACCCAGTGCTCTCGACAGATGCCGGCAGCGCCTCCTCCACAACACGAACGAGACACCCGGCCTACAAAACAAGTGCACACAACTCATTTCCCACTTTGCCTGCTATTTTCGTGAGGGGCTCCGTCTTCCACCTAACATTGGAGCTCTAAATCACAAGCATATCCACCCTCCGCTCTTTCCGGACTGAACAGGAGAGGAATCCCATGCTGGCTCAGAGTTATCATCAACACTTGGTAGCACCGCTTACACGTTGCTAAGGCATAGGTGACAGGCGAACACACCACTGTCTGCCACCCACTCTCGAGTGAGGACGAACCATTAAGGTGTTGCGAATGACAAGATGCTGTGACACCAGGGTCACCAGGGGATTCAAAGACACCAAAGGTGTCGCAGGTCTCGTCCCCAGTGCCGCGATGCCCCTACAACTTGAACACTAACCAGAACCATGTCGACGGTTGCCAACACTTCTGCCAGCTGTTTACGGACAGCAGCCATTTCCCCTTGTGTCCGCTCACAACAAGCACATTTCTTAGCCATATCTTAATACACTCCTGGAAATGGAAAAAAGAACACATTGACACCGGTGTGTCAGACCCACCATACTTGCTCCGGACACCACGAGAGGGCTGTACAGGCAATGATCACACGCACGGCACAGCGGACACACCAGGAACCGCGGTGGTTGCCGTCGAATGGCGCTACCTGCGCAGCATTTGTGCATCACCGCCGTCAGTGTCAGCCAGTTTGCCGTGGCATACGGAGCTCCATCGCAATCTTTAACACTGGTAGCATGCCGCGACAGCGTGGAAGTGAACCGTATGTGCAGTCGACGGACTTTGAGCGAGGGCGTGTAGTGGGCATGCGGGAGGCCGGGTGGACGTACCGCCGAATTGCTCAACACGTGGGGCGTGAGGTCTCCACAGTACATCGATGTTGTCGCCAGTGGTCGCCGGAAGGTGCACGTGCCCGTCGACCTGGGACCGGACCGCAGCGACGCACGGATGCACGCCAAGACCGTAGGATCCTACGCAGTGCCGTAGGGGACCGCACCGCCACTTCCCAGCAAATTAGGGACACTGTTGCTCCTGGGGTATCGGCGAGGACCATTCGCAACCGTCTCCATGAAGCTGGGCTACGGTCCCGCACACCGTTAGGCCGTCTTCCCCTCACGCCCCAACATCGTGCAGCCCGCCTCCAGTGGTGTCGCGACAGGCGTGAATGGAGGGACGAATGGAGACGTGTCGTCTTCAGCGATGAGAGTCGCTTTTGCCTTGGTGCCAATGATGGTCGTATGCGTATTTGGCGCCGTGCAGGTGAGCGCCACAATCAGGACTGCATACGACCGAGGCACACAGGGCCAACACCCGGCATCATGGTGTGGGGAGCGATCTCCTACACTGGCCGTACACCTCTGGTGACCGTCGAGGGGACACTGAATAGTGCACGGTACATCCAAACCGTCATCGAACCCATCGTTCTACCATTCCTAGACCGGCAAGGGAACTTGCTGTTCCAACAGGACAATGCACGTCCGCATGTATCCCGTGCCACCCAACGTGCTCTAGAAGGTGTAAGTCAACTACCCTGGCCAGCAAGATCTCCGGATCTGTCCCCCATTGATCATGTTTGGGACTGGATGAAGCGTCGTCTCATGCGGTCTGCACGTCCAGCACGAACGCTGGTCCAACTGAGGCGCCAGGTGGAAATGGCATGGCAAGCCGTTCCACAGGACTACATCCAGCATCTCTACGATCGTCTCCATGGGAGAATAGCAGCCTGCATTGCTGCGAAAGGTGGATATACACTGTACTAGTGCCGACATTGTGCATGCTCTGTTGCCTGTGTGTATGTGCCTGTGGTTCTGTCAGTGTGATCATGTGATGTATCTGACCCCAGGAATGTGTCAATAAAGTTTCCCCTTCCTGGGACAATGAACTCACGGTGTTCTTATTTCAATGTCCAGGAGTATATATATATATATATATATATATATATATATATATATATATATATATATATATATATATATATATGCAGGGTGGTCCATTGATTGTGACCGGGTCAAATATCTAGAAAGAACAAACTCGTGTACTTGAAGCGGGAAACGAGATAGCGCTTTGGATGGCCAACTACATGGCGTTGCCGTAGATCAAACGGATATCACCTGCGTTTTTTAAATAGGAACCCCCTTTTTTATTACATATTCGTGTAGTAAGTAAAGAAATATGAATGTTTTAGTTGGACCACTTTCTTCGCTTTGTGATAGATGGCGCATATCCAGGAGAATGACCAAATACTAAAAGCTGCTCCGCAGATTTCTGACTATGCCCTAAGGCAGCTAACTCTTTAACAGAAATAAGTTTCTCTAATTCAGCGGATGCATTTACAGTCACCCTGTACTAGAATCTCTGCTTACCTGAAAGCTATTGCACGAAATAAGGATGCTAACTAGAATCCACTGATAATAGCTATATGCTATGTACCAGTAAGGGATTTGAACTTAGTGATATGACATGCCAGCCTGACGGCGAGAAAGTTACTTTAGGAAGCCGCCTTACACAAGGATACGCATACAAAAGGAAAAATTTACAGTAATATGCTAACTTCTAGTCTGCACGGTATAATACACAGCTACTGTTCACTTCTTTGCAGAAGCACGTGAAAACACCGTAAAGTAAACTATATTTCGGCGTACCAAGCAAATGTTCCTGCTGCTACCGCTGCTGGCGCGTCCTCCTTTTCGCTGCAGTCTGAAGGAACGTAAACATCTAGAAGAGTGAAAACGTAAATTTTGCACTCGCTTCCTCTTCCGGATTCTAGTTTCTTAATATCGCCGACTGAGATATCTTCGTATACAGGCATGTCCGTGTTTGTGGTTGCTTCGAGTGCGTCGCTGTGTTATTTGAAACCCAGGCATATTAAAGGTTGGTTTATGAAGCCCAGGTACAGTTAAGTTTGTATATATCACTACTTGTAAGTCGGCATCAGGCTGATATACGAAATGCTGCAGTGCAGCTACGTTCAAATCAGACGTGATTCTACTACTGCTGGGCGTAAGAACTGTACGTGCTGGTGACATAACTCAGTCAGCTCGTTTCGGAACCAGTCGCATTACTTTAAGTTCTCGGACCATTGTAATTATGTATCTTTCGTGCTGTCGGATTCGTGACTTTCATCTATTTTAGAATTGGGTGTTTTTACGAAGCTCTTCTTGGGTGACATTTACATTAGGTTTTTCTTTTGTACTGCGTGTGCTGATGCTACCTCACTTTACAGGTAGAGGCGGATGGAGGACCATACTGATAATCTGTCCCATGTTTTTCTTTTTATATTAAGTTACTGGCTTTCGGGCCGTGCCCATACAGCCATCTCAATAGAATAGTGTCAATTACAGGCATACGAACGTAAGGACAGCCCAACACCCAGGCCTCGAGAGCAGAAAATCCTTGAATGGCCCTTGCTCCTGTACCTCATATGTGATTTCACGTGCATGCAATTTCCAACTGATCTCTATATACATTATGACCGTCACTTTCTCCCTGTTTGTGCGCACCGTCTGCACTGCTCGAATGGTCGGTGGTTCAATAACAGGAAAATGCTTTGTGTACTGCCGTTAGGTCTCGGGAGTTGGTTGTCTGTCTTACCCGCGAGGCCTGGTTCTATTCTCTAGGGTACCTGGCGATGAGCAAAAAGGTGAAGCAGAAGGTGTGAAGAAGTCGAAGCCGCGACTTCACGTTGTGGTTCAGGAAACTGACTGAATTGATGTGACACAGAGTCACTAAAAACTACATATTGTAATACTGCGTCAGACGGAGGTTCTTGAGTGTCCTTTTAGAAGACCATTCCGTCGTCAGAACTGTTCCTTTCATACATTCGTCTTTTCTTAGTAGCTGTCACTGAAGCAAACTATTTATGTATAAATTGTTCCATGTCGGGTTTGCATGTAACGGTGGAAGATCTTCATTACGTAATACGTCAGATTTTCGTTCGATTTTAAATGGCCTTGAAGGAACTTCGCCAGGCAATTGATTTTCTGATACTAGGTCAGCTAAGACTAATCTCTTCCAGTGCTGCAATGAATTTTGCAAAACTAAAATAAAGCAAGCAAAAAGTTGACCTGAGTATTAAACTCGCACCTTATATCATCCAACCGTCATATGTGATAGAAAACTGTCTTTTATCTCCATTTCTACATTCCAGACCATACTGAAAACATTGACTGGGCTAGTGTCCCTTTTTCATGTTTTCATCTTCACCATTGTTGGTTACTACTTCTTTCAGATTGCAGTTTTCTACCTCAGGCGGGAGGTTAAACACATGATCAACCTTACAGTCTGCATCTGCCCTGGTAACAGAAATAGTACTTCCAATACCGTTGCATAATGAAATTCAGTTCCGCCTCCGTGCTTCATCAATAGCCGGTCCGGTAACACACGATCCAGCAGTTTTGGGAGAAAGCTGTACTGTTTCTGATATAAGCTTCACATCCAGAAGCCGCCTTCATACTATGAAATGTCTTCGTCTACCTGCTTCTATAGCTTATTATGAATCGCTTTGGAAAGAGTCTTGTATGTATGTGGTTACAGCGATATTTCTCCGTAGCTGTTGACATCACCTTTGTTCCTTTCCTATGTGAAGGGTGTACTAATGAGCATAACCAATAATTTGAACTCAGTCTGTTAACCATATATTATGCGGTACTAGTTATAGCATCTAAAATAGATTTCAATCACCTATTTTCCACTGTTCTGCTCTAATACAATCTTTGTAGCCAATAATCTTTTAATACATGATTTTTCACTGAAGTGTCTTATGCACCAGAAACGTGTTGTAAATTTTTGTTTCAATATAGTTTCATACTTAAAGACAGAATATAAGGATGCAAGCCCTACTTAGTTGTGACTGTGGTTTTCATAAAGGCTCGTGACTCTGTTGACAGATCATCTCTGCTTTGAATGCTGGAAGACTTTGGTGTGGATGGTAAAAGAAGAAAAATAATTCGGTGAACACTAATTTTTAGAAGCGATACCGAAAGCTTTCGATATGTTAACAGGTATTAGACAAGGGCATGGCCTCTCGGCTGTTTAGGCCAACGGAGTTCTGGCAAAGGTAACTCGAGTAGGGGAAGAAGAGTTGAGAAAGAGTACAGTAAAGGACCTAGAGCTATTAGGCTGTAAAAACAAAAGAAAAAAACGTTAATTATCTTGGTGCTGTAAAAGAGAGGAGTGAACATGGCGGCTGGGCCAATAAACTGACGATAATGGGGACGAAAATGGCCTTTCAAATAACTAAAGACATTTGAAATAAGATAATTATCTCCTCTAGACTAAAGATAGACGGCTATGTTATAACTATATAACCAAAATGTTTCTACACAACTGAATACCTGGATCTGACACTAAGATAGGAGAAATAGAGAATTTGGAAAACATAGCGAGGAAAATCTTGAGACGAATACTGAGGTTAACAAAATAGAGAAAGTTATTATTAGCTTCCCAGGCGATGTACCTGGAAGATAAATGCATGAAGGAAGTTATACCAGAATTAATATGCAATGAAAACGCAAAGCCTAGCTTATCAAGTTATATAAATCAAGTAATTTCTTCACGAGGAACAGCATTCAATCTAATCAGTTTCCATTAAGGATTTTATTTAAATGAAACATTTTGGTGCGTCTTACCGGGTCGTATGTTATAAAACTACCGACGTCTCGGCTGCTATCGCAGGCAGTCCTTATCAGCGTAACTGCTGTGCTTTGTGGTTACTGTGTTTCATTTATTTTTGGAATGTTGGCTTCGCGTCTCGGCACAGTACAATTCGATTCCATTGCAGGAACAGTCTGAGCGATATCAAGTGCTTCCTTGTTGGGAATAACGGATATCATTTTTATTACTTTTCATCAGAAAATCCGATGGGTACTCACATTGTGACGTTGTGTTGCTTGCAAAGTAGCTGCTCACGTCTAAGGTTTGTACTTCCGGTCGGCTCCAGTGTGGCGTTTATGTCGAGCATTGTGGCAGTTCCATTACCCCAGTCGGCCTTATCGGCCTTCTGTTAGTAATAAAGATCAGTTGAAGGTTTAGTCTTTGCCGTTCACATAGGATAGCAACATTGCTGTCTCGACAGAGTCTTTGAAAATGGTACGCGTACTTACATAGTTCGTGCACCGTCTGGTTCCATGGAGTCACCAGCCCAGGAATGTGCATAGCTTCGTAAGCGGGAAATCTTTGCATCGAATCTTGCTGCTGGTACTTCTTTCGTTTCCACGTTATCCTAATAGCAGATTTATTATGACTCTACTTGTTATCGATGCACAATGAATCATTCATTATTTCCATATCCTTCATCGTGGAGAAAGGAGAAAAGGTATTTCTGAAGCAGTTTGGAAATAAGCAATCGATACCCGAGATCTATCAATCAGATAGTATACTAATTTGATTAATGTCATTATACCTATCTTTCTGACAAGCACTGTGACGAAAACTTTCATCAAATAAGAATACTCATTTCATTTATATTAGTGTACCTACATCTGCGACAAACTCTTTGAACGAATCAGAGTGACAGGTCTCAGACACAAGGAAAACAGTAATTACTGCGAACTTGAAATGAATGATTGTTTTTTGTAGGTGCGTGCTTTTTACAATGTCTGTATTCCTAAACAAAATTATGTCGCCATCACGCAGTTTGATGAAGTACAAGCTTGTTACCAAATATTGGTACACACAACTGTTGGTTTACGAATGTTAGAATTTCTAAGCAATCTTCTCTAGACATCTTTCTATTCTGCTGGTTGACGTACACCCAATTTTGTACTCTTTTTATAAGTTTATTCATCTGCCTGTGAAAATATACGTCGCATGACTGCACCAGCGGACAATATCGATCTTGAAATGTATACCCACACCTAAAACATTTAAACTCGATTTTCTCCACAATGACTCAGAGCTGCGTCTTCCTGTTAGCACACGTTGAAGTCCTAGTCACGCTTTACACACCTTGTCAGTATGATTGAAACTGGGGAAGGCGAAATTGGTATAGTCCGCTAGTGGTAAGTGGTTGCCCGCCTGACAATCGTATTTACTGTAGCGACACGGGCTACGACAGGAGTCCAGTGCCGTATCCAGGGCGTGAATCACGGCCAGCCGACGCAGCTTTACACCATACCCATTGAGTATTCAATAGTGACCCAGTTCTCCGGCAAACGACCAGCCATCAGGAAGTTTCGACAGCAGTGAAGTATGCAGCAGTACTTTTCTTCCGCCTCATACACTGGCGGAAAAAGGCGCATCACCAAAAAGCACTAATGCGACATAAACGAAAGTTAACATGTTGCAGTGCCTGTATTATTCTGACTACGAAGCAAAGTTTCTTTGGACGACGCATGGTTGACGACATTTGGGGTTTAGATCTCGCCGTTAGCAGCACACGAATAGTCAAATAGCCAGGCGATTGCTAACAATAAGCGGGAAATCCGGGTTAGAATTCCCGGTCCGGCATAAATTTTCATTGCTGTCACTTCATTCTACAGCTAACGGTTGTCCTTATTTGCAATTACGAATAAATTTAATGTAAACTAAAGTTGCTAGGCATGTTTCTACATTTTAAAGAACATGCCTATTAAAGTTTCGCGCCGGTCGCATAATAGAGACGTTACTAGCGACGCTATCGGGATGCAAATAACTTTTGCATTAAATACATACTGTAACGTCACCTCGGTGTCAGTGACGGTGTGGTGTCACCGCCAGACACCACACTTGCTAGGTGGTAGCCTTTAAATCGGCCGCGGTTCGGTAGTATACGTCGGACCTGCGTGTCGCTACTATCAGTGATTACAGACCGAGCGCCGCCACACGGCAGGTCTAGAGAGACTTCCTAGCACTCGCCCCAGTTGTACAGCCGACTTTGCTAGCGATGGTTCACCAACTTCTACGCTCTCATTTGTCGAGACGATAGTTAGCATAGCCTTCAGCTACGCCATTTACTACGACCTAGCAAGGCACCATAGTCAGAACTATTGATATTGTAAACCATGCATCCAAGAGCGACGTTCGTCATTAATGGATTAAAGTTAAGTATTCCACCAGTTACGTCCGTTTTTCTCAATTCTAATTCCCTTGTCATGTTCTAGACCTCACGCCAGCCTGCGTGAGCGAAAACGCGTGCATTTCGGCCTCCTTTGGGAACATGGTTGACTCTCCTGCCAACCACAACAGACGGCACGGTATTATTTAGAAGAGGACAGTTGACGGCCCGTAACTAGCCTACTACCGTGCTTGACAGAGTGAAGCTACACAGAGAGTTATGGTGCGGGGGTGCAATGGCGTATGTCTGCAAGAGCACTCTCGATTTTATCCCACGCACCCTGACGGCAAATTCTCGAGATTCTACCTATTGTTCTGCCATTCATGAACAGCATTTAAAGGGGTGTAATTCAGCAGGATGACGCTAGCCCATGCCTTTGTAACCCGACATGTTACCTTGGAGCGCTCGATCACCAGGTCTCTGGTGTCGAAAGGCGTGGAAGCTGAATGAGTGCCAGAGGGGATGGACCCTGATACCCAGTATGGGGTTTCTGTGCTCCGTGCGGCTGCGCCTCGAGCCGTGCGAGTGCGCCACACTCTAGACCACGTGATGTCCTCGGCTAATCGCGTTTCCGCTGTCAGGTACTTAAGTGGCCGTGCGGCGCTACCCCGGCAGTCTGGTACTCGCCGTAGTTTGCGTGTGCATCTCGACCCTACTGCGTTCCCGTTCCGTGTGTTGAGATACCTACTGTCGTTGTTTGCAGTTTTCCTGCGATGTTGTTGGCTCGCCGTGTTTATCAACCCTGTCTTAGCTTGCATCCCTCATGTTGTGTCCCGGTCGGTCGTAGTGTCTATCGTCCTTTATTCGTTTGTCCTTTCTGTTTGTTGTCAGCGATAGCTCCAGCGGTTCCCCCGCCTGGCGGCTTCTCGTCTCCAGTCTCCGCCGTGCACCGCTCGCTGGTCACTAGCGGTTATAACAAGATCTGCCTACAATCGATCACATATGGGACAATCTCGCACCACAATTCCAGTGTCATCCGCAACTATCGTTAACTTTCTCTGAACCGATTGAGGCCGGCCGTTGTGGCCCAGGGGTTCTAGGCGCTTCAGTCTGGACTCTCGCGACCGCTACGGTCGCAGGTTGGAATCATGCCTCGGGCATGGTTGTGTGTAATGTCCTTAGGTTAGTTAGGTTTAAGTAGTTATAAGTTCTAGGGGACTGATGACCTCAGCTGTTAAGTCCCATAGTGCTCAAAGCCATTTGAACCATTTGCACCGACTTATCGAATGTGGACGGAACTCCATCCCACAAAATGACATCTGGCATCTGTAATACACAGTACATGCACGTTTTCATGCTCGCATTCAGCATTCTGGCGGTTATGCCGGTTATTAATGAACCCGCATTTCATATTTGTGCTACCTTATCTCGTGTGTACATTAAAAGGGTAGAAATGGCTCTGAGCACTGTGGGACTTAACATCTGAGGTCATCAGTCCCCTAGAACTTACAACTACTTAAACCTATTTCACTTGTGATCTTGCATTGTTGTTGTTGTTGTTGTTGTGGTCTTCAGTCCTGAGACTGGTTTGATGCAGCTCTCAATGCTACTCTATCCTGCGCAAGCTTCTTCATCTCCCAGAACCCAGTGCAATCCACATCCTTCTGAATCTGATTAGTGTATTGATCTCTTGATCTTCCTCTACGATTTTTACCCTCCACTCTGTCCTCCAATACGAAATTGATGATCCCTTGATGCCACAGAACATGTCCTACCAACCGATCCCTTCTTCTGGTCAAGTTGTGCCACAAACTTCTCTTCTCCCCAATCCTATTCAGTACTTCCTCATTAGTTATGTGATCTACCCATTTAATCTTCAGCTTTCTTCTGTAGCACCACATCTCGAATGCTTCTATTCTCTTCTTGTCCAAACTATTTATCGTCCATGTTTCACTTCCATACATGGCTACACTCCATACAAATACTTTCAGAAATGACTTCCTGACACTTAAATCTATACTCGATGTTAACAAATTTCTCTTCTTCAGATATGCTTTCCTTGTCATTGCCGGTCTACGTTTTATATCCTCTCTACTTCGACCATCATCAGTTATTTTGCTCCACAAATAGCAAAACTCCTTTACTACTTTAAGTGTCTCATTTCCTAATCTAATTCCCACAGCTTCGCCAGACTTAATTCGACTACATTCCATTATCCTCGTTTTGCTTTTGTTGAAGTTCATCGTATATCCTCCTTTCAAAACACTATCCATTCCGTTCAGCTGCTCTTCCAAGTCCTTCGCTGTCTCTGACAGAATTACGATGTCATCGGCGAACCTCAAAGCTTTTATTTCTTCTCCCTGGATTTTAATACCTACTCCAAATTTTTCTTTTGTTTCCTTTACTGCTTGCTCAATATACAGATTGAATATCATCGGGGAGAGACTACAAGCCTGTCTCACTCCCTTCCCGACCACTGCTTTCCTTTCATGTCCCTCGACTCTTATAACTGCCATCTGGTTTCTGTACAAATTGTAAATAGCCTTTCGCTCCCTGTATTTCATCACTGCCACCTTCAGAATTTGAAAGAGAGTATTCCAGTCAACATTGTCAAAAGCTTTTTCGAAGTCTACAAATGCTAGAAACGTAGGTTTGCCCTTCCTTAATCTAGCTTCTAAGATAAGTCGTGGGGTTAGTATTGCCTCACGTGTTCCAACATTTCTACGGAATCCAAAGTGATCTTCCCCCAGGTCGGCTTCTACTTGTTTTTCCATTCGTCTGTAAAGAATTCGCGTTAGTATTTTGCAGCTGTGACTTATTAAACTGATACTTCGGTAATTTTCACATCTGTCAACACCTGCTTTCTTTGGGATTGGAATTATTATATTCTTCTTGAAGTCTGAGGGTATTTCGCCTGTCTCATACGTCTTGCTCACCAGATGGTAGAGTTTTGTCAGGACTGGCTCTCCCAAGGCCGTCAGTAGTTCCAATGGAATGTTGTCTATTCCGGGGGCCTTGTTTCGACTCAGGTCTTTCAGTGCTATGTCAAACTCTACACGCAGTATCGTATCTCCCATTTCGTCTTCATCTACATCATCTTCCATTTCCATAATATTGTCCTCAAGTACATCGCCCTTGTATAGACCCTCTAGATACTCCTTCCACCTTTCTGCTTTCCCTTCGTTGCTTAGAACTGGGTTTCCATCTGAGCTCTTGTTGCTCATACAAGTGGTTCTCTTGTCTCCAAAGGTCTCTTTAATTATCCTGTAGGCAGTATCTATTTTACCCTAGTGAGATAAGCTTCTACATCGTTACATTTGTCCTCTAGCCATCCCTGCTTAGCCATTTGGCACTTCCTGTCGATCTCATTTTTGAGACGTTTGTATTCCTTTTTGCTAGCTTCATTTACTGCATTTTTATATGTTAATCATTTAAATATGTTACCTAGAAAAATGTATCCCCCCCCAATTTCATTACTATGCATTAATTACTTTTGGCGTTGCTATCTTTTTCCGTCAGTGTATATCTATCACCAGACCAGCAGAACAGGTCATCTATGCGACAGCGCTATCCACAGAGGTCGGTCACTGCAGTACGATTGCCGACACACATTTGCTACAGGTATCTTCGCTGCAGCCGTGCTGTCAACCAAGGACCACTGCCTGACAACCTAGGCAGCTTCTCTCCTCCGATTCCACGCTGACCCCTGAAGCCTCATGCTCCGAGCTACAAACTGTAGCCCGGGCAGTTCTGTGCGCTTTCGAGATGCCGTCACCAGCCGCCGCTCTTCGGCCATCAGTAATGGGTCGCCACCCCGCGCAACACCGCTGTTTCCCGTTGGGTACGCCACCGGCGTGTGTCAATCTGGCTGAATAACAGCCGGCCACCAGAGTGCGCTAGTAACACAGCCACTCGCAGCTGTCTCCCTCTTCGACAGGAAACTTACAGTGGTGAATCCACATTGGCGGGTCTGGGTCGGGGTTCAATGCCGTCACTTCTGGTCTACTTTATTACACCCACGTCTGTTTAGATTTAACAATAAAGAACTCTTGTCTCCTTCAGCAGAGGACCATTCGCCCACTCCACCTATCTCGGTATCTTTTATTATGTTCCACTACCGCCTACTTAGTATGCTATCCAAGAAGTATGTACTGAATCGGCCGTAGTCTGTACTAGGTATGCTGGTTGGTCATCCCGACTCATCAAACTGGCAGATTCCTCTTAAGTGTGAAAAAAATGTCAATTAAATCATGTAGGAAGGAAAATAATCCTCTAACATTCGAATGCTGTATTGGTGGTACGCTACTTCACACAGCAGAACGATTAAATATAAGGTTTGATCAAACGGTTACATTTCGAAAGCGTGCAGCACAGAATAGATTTGTAAATTAGGCAAAATTGCCGTGGGCACATGGGCATACATACCACCAGAGCACCATACTGAGGAAATCCTTTTCGTAAAACATCATGAAGACGTAGGTAATGGCCTGCTGTACATCCTAATCCGAGAGTAATCGTCGACCCATCAAAGCGATTTAAGGGAGGAAATGTGTGTTAATAGCACGAAGAGATATAAGGACCATTGGGCGAGTGGTCGAGTGCCTCCCATTAGTTCGTAATGGATTTACGTTTGCCTCCAAGATCGACAAACGTCTTGCGTCGAACGCGTCTGGTATACTACTTGGCGCAGTATTCCCCGTGGCTGGTTTTAGACACATGTGCTGACCCATACAAATTCTTCATTCTCCCACAAAATAATAATAGCCTCCTGATATTATTTGAAAGCATCTGATAATAATGACACCATAATTGACAAATTTACCGCACGCACGTCGGAAAGGTAAGAATGTCACACCAGTCCATTTTCTACATGCTGGTGCATGTACACCCGCGTCGGAGGAGTCGCGACATGTTGCACATACGCTACAGCAATGCAGTTAAACGGAAACGGAACGAGCACTTGAGGTCAGCAGTAGGGATTGCGAAGGTACAACTCTGATTGAAAACGAGAGTTGTACCAAAATGTAGCTGCTCTATAAAGCAAATGGCGTACAGAACATTCCAGCGACACGTTCCTGAGTACTGATGAAGTTGTTTGGATCTCCACTATGACTAAAGGAAGAGATCAAAGGAATCAGAGACGTGCTGCTACATTTGACACCGGTGCATTCTAGCAATACACAAGTGTTACGGAAATGCTCCGTGAACTCAAATGTGAACCACTGGAGGGAATAATAGGTTTCGTTCGGGGATCAATACTGAGAACTGCAATTTGCAAAGAACTGAGGACAAATCCACTTCCACAAACATAAACGTCCCTTAACGGCCGTGATTCTGAGGGAAATCAGAGCATATTCGCATCCATAATATAGTTATCCGCTTTTCTCGATCGATTTTCGAGTAGAAAAGGAGAGGGAATGACTACCAGCAGAATAAGGTAACATTTGTCAAGCACTGCATGACAGTTTGCAGTTGTGTTTACTATGAATCAAAAATATCTTGGCACCTATCAGTGAATATATATACGAATTATGTCCAGCATTCGTTTTTATGATGGACTGAACTTAGTTGAGCATACTTTGTATGAGATGTCTGAATATCTATGAAAGGATGGCAGCCCATTTTTTCCTGAAGCGCCGATACCGGAGGAAGTCCGTATGTTGGACGGGCATGGTCTGAAACGAAGTGAAGTATCTTCTTACTGAAGAGAGATACACACTGTTTATTAGAAGATCCAAATTAAATACAACTTGTGAGAATAGTGTCTACGCAATCTGAGAACACCAGTGTTTTGAGGAACAGGGAAGATTAACTACGACACCGTCCTAAGAGGCGGGGATATCTTTGAGTCTCCTGATGAGCAGCAGGTGCTGTGGTGACATGGACCTACGATATTGGGAGCCCGTGGGCAGTCAACTGGTAACGATAATGTCGTCTGACTCTGGGAGTTCGTAAACTGTTAACTGGTGGGTAGTTACTTGCTGTATCAACACAGTCCTACAAGGCGAAGAGCTCGTGGGCAGTCAAAAAGAATACTGCGAAGCGGCGCCCTCGAACCGGCTGGCGGAAATGCAGCGTCAGACGTGGCTCACGATGAGAGCGGCTTGGCTCGCAGGAGGTACGGCAGCGGCAGATGAGTCCGTAGCGGATACTCGTAGCAAACACTTGTGGCGGCTGCTGGTTGCTCCGAGCTCTGGACGTAGTTGGCCATCGAGGGGTGAAACACCGACCTAAGTAGCCGCCGGCGGAAGGATACAGTGCGACGTACCACTTGAGCACGTGACCACGCAGACGTAAATTAGCGCCCGTAATTGCAGCGCTCTCTTCTGCGAATTGTACACGACTTAGTGGCGAGTCTGGCGCCACAGAGAGCTGTGGCGGCTGCTGGCGGCTTTACTGTACACAGTATCTTGCTTCTCCTACTTATACACAACCTTCTAGGAGAGGCATGGGCGAAACATAGACGCAATTGTGGTGGCCGAAATATGCTGAGGGCATCCGTGCTTACCCACGTCAAGCTGTGTTCCAAAGCATCTGATAGGGATTCCAATGGTTTCAGGGTGAGACTCAGGACAGACTAGTCCCTTTCACGAATGTTGTTGTCTACATAACATCGCCTCACAAGTGGTGGTTTATGAAACTTTACACCGTTATGATGATAAAAACAATCTTCACTGAAAATTCTACTATACGCAATACTCAATGTTGTAAAATTTGTTCACATTCGTCCGCATGTACCTTTCACTTAAGCACAATAAAGGAGCCACACCCTAAACACGAAAAACACCCCCATACCACCTCCCATGTATTTCGATGTTGGCTCCCCACATGATGGTAAGCAATTTTATTCAGTCTCTCACGAAACTTACAGACTTCCATCGGATTGCCACCATCATCACCCCAAATCACAAATGTCCAATCATCCACTGCTCAATGCCGTCCCTCTTTACAACACTTCAAGCGCCCCTGAGTACAGAAATGGGTGACTTATGACGAGCTGCGCTGCCACTTACTCCATTCCTTTTAACTCCCTAAATTTTTCGTGCTAGTCGAACTGGTAGTGTATTTTGGAACTCACGAGTAATTCCTTCCGCAATATTTTTCGATTTTCTACAAGCACCCTCTGCACAGTTTGAAGACCCTGTCCGTTAGTACACGACGTCTATCTGGTCTTGATGTAACTGTAGTTGTCCCTTTAAGTTTCTACGTCGGAATCACATCACATCAAATGTTGACTTTGGTGGATTTTGAAGGGATTAAATTTCCTTGATGGTTTTTTAATCGGGAGATATCCAATTACTAGACCGCGTCCGAAGTCACTGTATTCTCCGGAAATACCTGCTCTGTTGTTACTTCTTCTCTACTAAGAAAATAATACTCCACACCTCCACTTTGTGATTTAATGAGTAGTTAGCTCTCATTTAAATATATGACCGACAGATTCAGCCCACAGGAAGTGTGAAACGAACCCTGTCGCCCAGGAACGCGTGCCACAAAAGGCGCCGATTCACCACTAGATGGGGAAACTCATAGACCGTTGAGGCCAAAGCGCTGTAGTGTGCGAGTGAGACAGACAAGAACTACGTCATAGGGAAAACCAGTAGAAGCCTTTTGTGGCCAAGGAGTGTTAAATATGGCGGACCGAAGGTATCCCATTAAGCGAAACATTTATGAGAACTATTTAATTACGTAGTAACTCAGGGAATGAAGCCACAGTAATTTTAATCTACCATACTTCAAAAAGGTGCAATTAACAAGTTTTGTAACAAAGACCTGAACGCTAAAATATGGACGCTTTAGTCGATCTTAATGATCGATATTTCATTTGGAAGCACATAATTAAAATGACAAACGTTGTAAATGTGGACTCTGTAACTTTATTTGTTTAAAAGATATAGTAAATTAAATTATCAGTATTTTCAGCAAAGCATCAGATTATCATTTCCTCCACACAAAACACATCGAAAGATGACAGCATGACACCCTATTGAATCATAAGGTAAGAGAATATTTGTTGTAAAGTTTAGTGCATAATAGTTACTTTTGTTCTTTATTCATTTAGCAGAATGCACATTGGTGTAAGGCTACTGCCCGTGACATTCAACGTTAAGAAGGAAACTGTATTCGTTTATGTAAAAGAATTTAACAATTTGTGTTATTGCTAATTTTATTTAGAACGTGAATGTGGTCAAGCTTTGATTATTTAAATATGTTAAAATGTAAAATAATGTTGCATAAGCTGTATCCAATCAGATGGCCGGAACTGCACTAGTCAGTTGAGCGTGGACATTCGCCACGCGGGAAATGCGCCACGGGGCTGGTAGAGAGATGCTGGTGCAAACGCGAAAGCGGGCAGCTCAGCTGGAGACACCAAAGGGTAGAGTTCAGATTGAGACACGAAGGTGGACAGCCGGTCTTAGGCAGTTACGAAGTGAAACGAAGTTTCGCGTTGTGTACTACCGCGGGATTTAGTCTCTGAGTGGTGAGCAGCCTCGCATTTGTCGTGAACTCTAATTTTACGCGCAGATAACTTGTATTTCGCTATGAGATTGTGAAACATCGAACTGCGTCATATGGATATGCTCTCGAGTGTAACAATAAATCTAAATACGACCACTTTCGCTGTTAGTTTGCTTTCTCAATAAACATTATTGTAAGCAAATTGCAGCTGTGTGGCCTACATCATTTGTGGTTCGTTAATTTAGTTCCAGATATTATTATTGCTGTTATTATATGTTATGTTACCTTTGTATTTTGCAAACTTGCCATCAGCCAGACAGTTTAACCAAAGAGTCACATGTGTCCAATTTAGGGCGTGTAATGCGACACTTGCGGTTCAACCTATAGACGAGTTTGAGCCAACACATTTCGACGACCAGGAACCGCATGTGAGATCGAACGTATTTAGGATGTTATCTGGCTTCTTAAAGCAATACCACCTGTGGTGACACCTTTTGGACAATTGCGCATTACGTAGGGTTGTCCGAACGCTTAGATCAGGTGGCTGCGTATGCCTGAATGTGTACAATAATTACAAGAAGTGTTGAACAGAGTGAAGAATTTAAAGTAATGAATGTGGGCTGAGAGAAAACCGGAGATACAGGAAGGACATGAAAGATAGCGGAGGCGAGATAGCTAGAAACTTAACATCGTATTTGCGCTCCACGAAGTAGAAAAAGTTAAGGATTCCTTCTATCTTGGAAACAAAATACAAGAAGAGAGACGATACAAGGAGGACGTGAAAAGCACATTGATACAGACAAAGATTGATTTCTTGGTCAAGAAAAGTCTGCAAGGATCAAATATCCACCTTAATTTAGTGAAGAACATTCTGAGATTGTAGGTTTGGAGCACAATATTGTATGATAATGAATAATGGAGTGCGGGAAACTGGAAAAGAAGAGAATTGAAGCATCTGAGAATTGAACGATGTTGAAAGTTAAGTTGATAAGTGTCAAATAAAAAAAACTGAAAGTGTGGAAATATGAAAAACACCTGTGAAATTGAAATCAGAAATAGATGGTGCGTCAAACAAACAAGTTATAATTTTCTAGGGACTATTGTCAACAGCTATTAATACACTCCTGGAAATGGAAAAAAGAACACATTGACACCGGTGTGTCAGGTCCACCATACTTGCTCCTGACACTGCGAGAGGGCTGATCACACGCAATGATCACACGCACGGTACAGCGGACACACCAGGAACCGCGATGTTGGCCGTCGAATGGCGCTAGCTGCGCAGCATTTGTGCACCGCCGCCGTCAGTGTCAGCCAGTTTAACGTGGCATACGGAGCTCCATCGCAGTCTTTAACGCTGGTAGCATGCCGCGACAGCGTGGACGTGAACCGTATGTGCAGTTGACGAACTTTGAGCGAGGGCGTATAGTGGGCATGCGGGAGGCCGGGTGGACGTACCGCCGAATTGCTCAACACGTGGGGCGTGACGTCTCCACAGTACATCGATGTTGTCGCCAGTGGTCGGCGGAAGGTGCACGTGCCCGTCGACCTGGGACCGGACCGCAGCGACGCACGGATGCACGCCAAGACCGTAGGATCCTACGCAGTGCCGTAGGGGACCGCACCGCCACTTCCCAGCAAATTAGGGACACTGTTGCTCCTGGGGTATCGGCGAGGACCATTCGCAACCGTCTCCATGAAGCTGAGCTACGGTCCCGGCCACCGTTAGGCCGTCTTCCGCTCACGCCCCAACATCGTGCAGCCCGCCTCCAGTGGAGTCGCGACAGGCGTGAATGGAGGGACGAATGGAGACGTGTCGTCTTCAGCGATGAGAGTCGCTTTTGCCTTGGTGCCAATGATGGTCGTAGCGTGTTTGGCGCCGTGCAGGTGAGCGCCACAATCAGGACTGCATACGACCGAGGCAAACAGGGCCAACACCCGGCATCATGGTGTGGGGAGCGATCTCCTACACTGGCCGTACACCTCTGGTGACCGTCGAGGGGACACTGAATAGTGCACGGTACATCCAAACCGTCATCGAACCCATCGTTCTACCATTCCTAGACCGGCAAGGGAACTTGCTGTTCCAACAGGACAATGCACGTCCGCATGTATCCCGTGCCACCCAACGTGCTCTAGAAGGTGTAAGTCAACTACCCTGGCCAGCAAGATCTCGGGATCTGTCCCCCATTGATCATGTTTGGGACTGGATGAAGCGTCGTCTCACGCGGTCTGCACGTCCAGCACGAACGCTGGTCCAACTGAGGCGCCAGGTGGAAATGGCATGGCAAGCCGTTCCACAGGACTACATCCAGCATCTCTACGATCGTCTCCATGGGAGAATAGCAGCCTGCATTGCTGCGAAAGGTGGATATACACTGTACTAGTGCCGACATTGTGCATGCTCTGTTGCCTGTGTCTATGTGCCTGTGGTTCTGTCAGTGTGATCATGTGATGTATCTGACCCCAGGAAAATGTCAATAAAGTTTCCCCTTCCTGGGACAATGAATTCACGGTGTTCTTATTTCAATTTCCAGGAGTGTAGTTAACCATGTAAATGAAGGACTAAGTGACAAAGGCAGGATGCCGGCAAAATACTCTATGGAGAAAAAAATTTATGACAGTCAGGGGAAAATAAAAAAAGTAAAAAATGGTGAGTTACGTGATGATATATGCAGCAGAAACTGGAGCAGAAATGAAAAAGATAACACGAAAGGTAGGGGTAGTGAAAATGCGAGTTGTACGACAGATCCAAGGAGTAATCATCTGGGACAAAATTGCAAACGTATTGATGATGGAGCAGTGTAGAATGCAAGAGATGGAAAAATGGATTCAGGCGAGGAAACGGAATTGGGAGGATCATGTGGAAACGAAGGACACCACAGCACCAGCTCTAATTTGTAAACATGGACGACCACAAGAAAAATAACTACGCATATGGTTTCCCCAGACAAGGGACAGCAGTTGGTCCAGTACATCCACAAAATGAGGCAGATTGACTGGGGACTGCCTAGTCAACAGCAGCAGCAGCAGAAGAAGAAGAAGAAGAAGAAGAAGATAGGTAAAGAATGAGAAAATTCTCTCCAGAATCGACGAAGAAAGGTCATGTGGAAGACATCGACAAGAAGAAGGGACAGGATCATAGGATTTGTTTTAAGACTTCGGGGAATAGCTTTCATGTTATAGGAGGGAGAACAGAGATGGGATTACACCCTGCAGAGTGCAGGACGTACTTGACTGTGAAAATGTTGGCACAAGAATGGACATTGTGGCTGACCGCATCAAACTAGTCAAAAAGAAAAAAATACATAGAAAAGTAGACGTACATCAGTATTTGACAACTGACAATCACATTGAAGTTCGTTCACTGCTGTCGTGTGAATCTTGTCCAAAAAACATCATTTGTTGTCACCGTTGTAGATTTGTTTTTACTGAAGTGGACTCCGACCACGAAAGCCTACCGATTCTGTATTAATGTAGATCAAGCCAGAGGCCTGTTTATATTGCGATAAGTGACAAAAGCGTCTGTAACAATGTTGGGCGAGTGATCGCTGTATGTTGTGCAGAGCTCCCACCCAAATCTGTTGATGGTGGCGCAGGGAAACACTGGCGCCGCTGACTTCCGGCGCGCGAGGCTCTCCGCAGACAGGCTGATTGCCGCCGGCGCCGGATGGAACAGAATTTAACGGACGGCTGGACGGAGCTGCGACGGGGCGGCCGCACGGCGGGTACGGCGCGGGCAGGTCGCGGTGTGGCTGGTGGTGTGCGGCGCGCCTCTTATATTGCTCCGCCGGTATCGCCGCGCCGCGGACTCCCGAGGGGGATTCGTATCGACCCATCGGGCCGGAGCACAGCCCGCCGCCGTCGCTGTATGGAAATATCTCTGGCGCGGCGGATGCTGCGGTCGCCCTGCAGATTCCGAGCCGCTCAGCCGGAACGGCACCGCGAGAACTGCCCGGGGCAGGCACTTATAATAGTGTGGACAGGAGTTGGCAGTAGGGTGTATCGAGAAGTGCATTTCGTATACAGAGAAATTAGATCGCTTTGAATGCTTCACCGCCACACGAAAGTCACATCTGCGTAATGGAAACACTCATCACCATTGGTGCAGCAAAGCTATGTGAGCCTTGACCTTCTGTAGAGGAGTATTCCATTCTTCCCTATTTACTGCCGAGCTCCTAAAATTTTCCCATTTTATTCTGCGTGTTATGGTGTACACCAATACCACTCATTTACGGAGCTATGGAAGATCTGTGCTCTTTGTAATTACTCTAACCTAGTCTTCGCAGTCGCAACGGGACAGACATACAGTAAGCTGTAGAACATTCTTAGATTCCTCAATAACGGTTCTTGAAACTATCCGTTTAGGGATAGTTAGTGTGTGTCTTAAGGTATCTGCAATTTCAGATTTATCAACATTTCCGTTGCACTCTAGCTGAATCAAGCAATCCTGTGGCCATTCGTGGTGCCATTACATGTTAAATATCCCATATTAACCCTGCATGGTGAGGGAGTAACATTCTTGAGTAATATTGTAGGGTGATTCCGAGTAGTAGTCTATAGAACAAGTCTCTGTAGACTGATTGCATTTTCTGTGGATCCAAAATATGCACTGAAGTCAGCTCTTTGTTTACCTACTAATGAACCAATCTGATCATCCCATTTATGATCC
The DNA here is from genome assembly GCF_023897955.1 of Schistocerca gregaria. Classification (NCBI taxonomy): domain Eukaryota; kingdom Metazoa; phylum Arthropoda; class Insecta; order Orthoptera; family Acrididae; genus Schistocerca; species Schistocerca gregaria. Next base: position 337,179,366 of record NC_064927.1, read on the forward strand.
CAAAGGAACACAAACCTTACGAAGCATATCAGGAAGTATCCTCAACGTATTTCGAGACGAACACAATCACGAATCAGCCAGTCACGAATAAGGCGAAGTTTTCAGAAATCTGTCGTGAAGTATACGCCATGATGTTACAGAGCGTGTGGATAGTTTAAACACAGTTTTATAACTGGGCCTTCAGCATTTGCTGCGGAAACATCAAGTGAACTCATTAGATGTCTCGAGTCATTGGTGTCCTTGAGTGCATCTGGGGTGGTGTTGCTGAAGGTGTAGCAAGTTGGAGACCTGATGTCTTCAGCGAGATTCAGGTCAGCAGGATAAACTTGATTTTCACAAGGTCTGAAATTTTTCCATCAGGAGAGACTCTGAGCATCTCCAATCGGGTGTGAGACCCCACCTTGGTGGAAACGGCAAGTAGCCGAGGCGTGGGGGCCATATCCTATCAGGAAATCACGATCATGGTGTGCGGTTCATTCTTCAAAGTACAGTCGGGTTACATACCAACTCACACAGTTTATTACCTTGGTGCTACCTCTACATTGTTCATCAGCCCGTACGTCATTATATTCGGATGTTGGTCCTATTAACTATTAGTGAAATTTGTTCTACGGTATCGTCGAAGAACAGAATGTCTTTAGAAAATAATATTTTATATGACAATACGTCTCATGAACACGTCACTTTCAATGTGGTATCCCTGTTGGCATCTGTATCTACATGTTCCAATATTACATACGCATGCTCATCAGTGCGGGATTCGTACCAGGTCGGGTTGTCAAAGAAGATAGAGGCGGTCCAAAGAAGAGCGGCCCGTTTCGTCACAGGGTTATTTGGTAAGCGTGACAGCGTTACGGAGGTGTTTAGCAAACTCAAGTGGCAGACTCTGCAAGAGAGGCGCTCTGCATCGTTGCTGTCCAGGTTACGAGAGTGTGCGTTCCTGGATGAGGTATCGAATACATTACTTTCTTCTACTTATACTTCCAGAGGAGATCACGAATGTAAAATTAGAGCGATTCGAGCTCGCACGGAGGCTTTCCGGCAGTCGTTCTTCCCGCGAACCACACGCGACTGGAAGAGGAAAGGGAGGTAATAACAGTGGCACAGAAAGTGTCCTCCGCCACACACCGTTGGGTGGCTTGCGGAGTATAAATGTAGATGTAGATACTGCCTCATTTGCATTTATTGAATTTGTTTTAAGCAACTACAGTTCTATACATTGTGCAGGACATTTGTAGGTTTTAATACAAATACTCCTTCTCCATTAAATGTTTTTTCACACATTTCTAGAGTCACACAGCTGTCTCTACTACATCTGTAACATTTTGGCGTCTGATGGTGTTGTATGATATATGACAACAGAGCACAGTAACGTTTCGGTATGTATCGACAAAATTTTGATATACAGTGGAACGGCGATGTGGTGATTAAATTTTAAAATGCCGAAACCGAATTCCTGTTGAAGCACGGGGTTACACGTTACACAACGCGCTATTAGCAACAATTATGCATTAATTTAGAACGTATTTTCGCAACTTATGAAGTAACAGTGGACTTCAGCCACACTGTCATATACGTGGGTATTCAGGAAAGTAAAGTGCTTCCAGTTATCGGAGCCTGCAGGCATTTGTACAAATAGCGTTTGCGTGAGTGCGTGTGTGCGTGTGTGTATGTGTTTGTTCTATTGCTGACAAAGGCCTTAATGGCCGAAAGCTATAAATGAGTGAATCTTTTTGTTGTGCCTATCGCGACTCAGCATCTCCGTTATATGATGAGTAGCAACTTGCCTTCTCTAATATTATTATTCTAATTATTCATTCTACGTACGTTGGTTTCGTGTTTTAAATTATTATTTACAGTTTTAAGTTCAAGTCTCATTTTTCTGCTTTGCTGTTTCACATGCTTGTATTTTTTTAAAAGATGATAGAGACTTATGTGAATAATAAACGTCTGTAAACCAAATGTTTCTAACGTAACGTTTTTTTACACCATCCACATAAAATGAATGAAATTTCTTCGTGTAATACATACGAAGTAAAGCACAGTTTATAACAAAATTTAGCAGGATTTCAAATTACTTCCTCTAACTAACCTTATCTATATCACGGCATATTTCAGTACACTGGTAAATCTTGGCGGTGGGAATTGAGTGTGTACTGTCTCTTGTTACATTGTTTCTCAAGTGGACATAACAGGCAGTAATAGATGAGATATACTGCTTTAGGATACCATAATTAAGTTGCCCTGTTGTTACTTTAGCATAATTTTAGGTATGATATATCTATAGGCTAACATCCTAGTTACAGCACGTGTCTCAGTTATGCCCAAATAAGCTCTATACCCCTGTCCACTGACTGTAAGAAGTAATGAATTCCACACTGTGTGCACTCTGAAGTACGTCAGCAACGTCTGCATTTTCTGTGCAGGGATGCATCTACACCCATACACGGTCAGCCATTTCGCTGTGTCGCTTCGTACTTCTGGAAACTCTACAATTTCCTCCTTTTTCTCTTCATTCACGGAACTGTGAATAAGCCTCCGTAATAGTTCTAATTGGTCTGATTTTCCTGTTGTTATTTCACAAGATTTATCTGGGGAAGTAATTAACTTCTCTTGGTAGCAGTTCACAGTCACATAATTTTTTTAAAAAATAAATCACAAGCCCTGTTGACTGCGAAAATTGCTATTTACTTTATTTCAATTTCGGCTTTATAGCCACTATAAAGTTATATATTGCTCAAGCTAATTGATAAAGAAGACAGTTAACAGAAAGACTGGTACTAACACGTCATGCGTCATGCAGCTATATTTTTAAAAGGAGTAAAAAATATCACAATGCTTACACGATGCTTTAGCATGCGTCAAAATCTAATAATCTTACCACATGTATACAGCGTCGAATCTGTATGTTCGGTCTTTCACTTGTAAGAATACGTCAACAATAAACTATCGCGAGTCTCCGTACATCGTAAAAACGGTATAAATCTTATATGGGTATATCGTTACTGACGTTAACATCTTTAAAATAAATATTACGAAATCATTATTTTTCTTCACTGTATGTTTGATAACTGAGGCAGGTGGTGGGATGTCCCATTCACAGATGGCATTTTTTTCCGTTTGACGTCGTCAGAGATCGTACATTCAAGTTTAAATACTTGTTATCTAAGTAGCTAATTAAATGTAATATTCTCCGACAGAATATGGCATTCTCTGTTACGATGCAGTCATATGGTATCATTGGATGTTGGTACACGTAATGCGCTCTAATTTGTGGGAAGTATTCCAACACAAATTTTTCTCAGTTTATTGTATTTTGTTTTTTTTGTGTTATTTTATTCGATTAATCCATGTACAGAAAGAGTTGTGAATACGACTTGTGCTTTTATGTGATGATAACGTGTTACAGCACATACACATGTAAAGGTGGTATATATGATTATTATGGCCACGTTTTTATGAGCATCCAAGCCTACTGTTAAGTCCTTTAGCATAGGTTAGATGCACACCATTACACCACACCATTATAAATGAATATGACTGTATCAAAACACGGAATGCCGAGTTCTGTCAACGAGGGTCGATAATTGCGACAAGTATAGCACAATCAGTGTAAATCGTGCATTCAAACTGTTATAATACACAAATGAATGAAATACGAAGTTCTTTAGGGCGAGGAGGTATTTGGCTCTAGAAAACGTCAAGGCTCCAGAAAAGCAGGTGGGACGTTGCTTTTGATAGTGGATGCAAGTAAAGTGAAGACACTTTAATAGGTAGTTTAATGTAGAAAAGGCGTTCGAGAATGTAAAATGGTGTAAGATCTTTAAAATTCAAAGAAAAATACATGTAAGCTATATGGAGAGATTGGTAACATTCAGTATATGTAAACAAGAAATTATAGCACTAAAAATCTGACACCAAGAACGTAAACCTGTCATTGAAGAGAGTCTAAGACATAGATGCAGTCTTTCTACAATACCAATATAAATACATATATATCAACAGCTGGTACCAGTCACATTCCAGTATTTCTCTGTGTATTGTCTCATCTTAAAAAATACTTACAATACTAAAGTAAACAGACGTTCCGATCGAACCACTTCTGCCTCCTTCCGGGAAAAGGGTCAGATTAATTTTGATGATATTTTCCCCTAATGTTCAATATTACATCGAAGAACCAGTGATTGACATGTAAGTTAGGTTCAGGAGTGGTATTAAAATTCAGGGTGAAAGAATGTGAATGACAAGACTGACTGATCTCGTTCCTATTCTCAGTGTGGAAAGAGAAAAAAAAAGCAATTACATGACCTGCTAAATGAACTCATCCAATGAGTACAGAGCATGGATTGAAAGTAAATCAAAGGTAAATAATTTGGGAGTGAAGGAAATGACATTAATAAGAAACTTGTCATCACTATTCGATCCACGATATAGATGAATTTAAGAAATATTTCAGCTTTCTACGCAAAATTACGTATGAAGGGCAGAGCAAGAAGAGAATAAAAGTCAGAGTAGCACAGACAAACAGTGCATTCCTGGCCAAAAGAAATGTACAGATAAAAAAATGCATCTGAATTTGAGGCAGAAATTTTTACAGTAAACGTCTGGAGCATAGCATTTTATAGAAGTGAATCATGAACTGTGAGAATAATGGAAATACAGAAGAATCCGAGCGTTTTGGATGTAGTGCTACAGAAGGAAGTTGAAAGTTCGGTAGACTGATCAGATAAGAAATGAAGTTTCTTGCAGAATCTGCGAGTAGATAAAATGCGAAAACACTTTCAAGAAACAGGCGCAGGACGGTAGGTCAAATGTTAAGACATTGGCGAATAATTTCCATGGTGCTGCCTGGTGTTGTAATGGGTAAAGCGGTATGAGAGACAAAGATTGGAATATAAACACAAGGATTTTGAGACAATGTACTACGCTGAGACTAAGTCCTTGCCTCAGGGAGGAAGCCGCGGTGGGCCGCATCAAACCATTCTTTTCTACTTTTTCTTTTTTTTAATGGGCAATTCAGCTCTCTCTGAAACCGTAATGATCTGGTGGTCTTCAGGACGTGAACGAAGTCAGTTTTTAGCTCAACATCGTGCTCTTCTGAACGTCATCGCCACGATGAACAAAATTCTACAACAAAATAATAGCATTATCTAGCTCTCGGGTGAGTTTAATTGTGGCTGAATTACGAAGTTCAGTCTTCATCCATGCCAGAGTACTTCGAACGTTTCCCGTCGTTCCTTTCACAAAGTTGGCATTCTTTTTCGTGTAAATCACTCTCGCTTTCATATTTTCGAACCAACGACGGTTTGGAATGAGCGACCAAATTCAGAATATATTAAATTGTGCTTTGGACTCAGTTTCATCCTAACTAATTTGTTTCCCTATATCTATAAACAGGCCCGGCTGATGGGAAAAAAGTGAATATTAATTCCGTATGTAAACCGTATTGTATTTACGTATATGTTTACATAAAATTGAAAAAGTGACAAACAGCTGACAATTTCCTCACTCACTACTCACATCGAAGAATAAGGTTTTCACAGTCGAACAAAGAAAGTCATAAATATTGAAACGTGTCACTATGTGGAAACGTATTTTCGGAAAAACGGGAGAAGTGTGCGTTTAAAATTCGTTATTTGCACTACGACATTCTTCGTTCAAGTAAACATACACCACTGGTACTGACATGGATTTCCTAACAAAGAAATGCAAAAAGCGAAAAAAAGCCAGATTGTCACCCACAACTCATAACGCGTGTTTAAAATTTGCTTAATAATCAATTTTCAAAATCTTTGGGGACGAAAATAATTAAGAGAAAATTAGGATATAGAGAACGTAAAATATCTACACAGGTGAAAATTATGGTAAACTATTCAAGAAATAAATCCCCAAAATTCTCTTACATTCTTGAGTCTATTATATACCTTGAATGCCTACAAGTCATAATGCTATTGAAAATCTGAAAACAAATATATGGAGGGAGGAAACACTGATTTCATGGGAGACAGTTGGGCAAGAACAGTCGGTGTGTTAAAATAACTGTATAAAGTCCACTGAAACTGTCTTGTTAGTTAATATAAGGGTTCACAGGCGGAATCATAGTACCCTATACAGAATACTTTCTGACGTCCCAAGTATGCCCTCTAAGTCCAAAACCGGTCAGTTGCGATGTATCGGTTTTAAATTTGCGACGAAACTATATTACAACATTCAATAAATTCGGATACATAAGCAGTGAGGTAAGTTAGAAAAGTAATACATCGGGCTCCTTTTAGACAAAGTAAACAGGGGAGGGGTATATACTAGATCTCCTTTTCATACGCGTATTATAAGGTGTTTGTGCAGGTCTCGTATAATTATTCTAATTTACTTACTTGAAGAGGAATATATCGCATGAAATCACAAACATACAGTATATTCTTCATTTCTCCGTGAACTCGGAAGTAACTTTTGTCAGGACATTACCAGATGGTACGAGCATTATTAGAAGGCAGGAGAGCAACGTTTCGCCATCAAAGCTTGTTCCACGTAGATCATAATTATTAATGATAGCCGACAGAAATTCAGGTCAACGTTAAATGAGAAAAAGCGAAACGCTGATTTTCCGCAGGAAAAGATTCTGAAGGGCCACCACACACTAGACCGATTCCACGTATACAGAACAACACGCAGAAGTTCGGAGGAGATGACAGGATAATATATTGTAGGCAGTTACCACAGAAAAGTTGTCTTCACTGTGAATAAAAACGACAGTGTATGATGAATTGAGAGAAAGTAGTTGTGAAGATAAATGGCTGCTGGTAGTTTCCTAGCAGCAATACTTCCGCCGTTCCCGTCTGGAACGGACTGTTTTTCCTACGTCTTTGTTGGTTCAGACGGCAAGTTTATGAATTTTCTCGAGAGTAACCAACAGAAAAGTAGTCCACATTACTGATAGTTCACTTTACTAATTGCTCTCACTGGCCTTTAGTTCTTGGTACACAGAAACAAATTACAGACTAACAGATAGTGGTATTAGAGAAACAACAGTTTTGGTCTTCTTACGTCAGAGATACCGATGTGGGTAGCTACAGTCAGACACATGACGACGTACTGGCTACATGGATTTCGATTCTGCTTTATGTTGTTAACTTAGTGTAAGGGTTTTTACAATGTTTCTCTGCACCGTTTTTATAGATACGGCGTTTCCATAAAATATTATCATCATGCATTGTGCAACAAAGGAGATGTTTCGGAAAGAAAGAAGAACCCAGATGAAGCCATTTCACACCGAATAGTTTCTTCAAACCAAGACCGGAAATATGACGAAAACATAGACTGCGCACAAAACATGTTTTCTCACGTACAAAAGGATGAGCTCTGAACGTTCATGCATGCATAAAAATATAACCACAGATATACACAATCAGAGTGTTACCCAGAGGATTTGGTATGAAGTAATGAACAGCAATTCAGTTGAATTTCACTTAGATCAAGCAGAAACGAATTCGCTTACGGTGGAATCATTCGGTTATATGTCGTTACAGTGATCAAACCTCGATGTACAAGTTTTATAATCGTTCTATGTCGCTTCAGTGATCAATACTTGATGTACGATGAGTTTTAGAATTCCAATTATTAGAAAGTAAAATGACGTTACGCCACTGTTTCTCTGTTTATTTGCAAATGCACATCTGCCGTTCTCGTGCTCATTCCGTACCACGGAGTCCCACCTGAGAGCTACAACTATATGGTGCTGCCCACCGATAAAATGGATGGAACAGTAAATCTTTTTCATCATTTTGAGGAAAACAAAGCTGATATAATTCTTGCTTAGTTATTGAAAGTGTAGGTCATCAGTGCACTAGCATATGAGTCACAGCACTGCTAAGTGTCGCGGACGCTTCCAGTGTGGTTAAACAGGAGTGAGTGATAAAGAACGAAGTGGCAGACCATTGCTCTATAAAGAACCGGGAATCGCAAAAGAATCAGAGGGTCTGATGCGTATTAAAACCGAGCGTGAGTTACGAAGTGATAATCAGTCCAGAATCAGTTTTAAACATTCTTCACGACATTACGAACTTGACAAAGAATGTCATCGGTTGTATTTCGCTGTAATCATTCAAAAACCGCGCAGAACATCCTATATGCACATGAGTTGTTCAGATACATAACGACCGTGGACGAGTTCCGGGATAATCAGTATGCTAAGCAAGCAGTGGAAATATGTAGATGAGCCACTCATGAGAAAGGTGAAGGACCCAATCACTTTAAATGCAAACAATTTAGGTTAGGCTTTACCGTGACTGTTATTGGCATTATATGAAACAACAAGTTTACTGTTACCAGCCACTGTTTATTTACCTGCACGACGCGTTTCAAAGGTTTAAACCTCCATCATCAGGTGGATTTACATTTGTTACTATGACATTTGTATGTATGTTGTGTTACGATTTTTTGGAGGAACTTGTGGCACTGTCTCCAGTTGTGACAAGTTCCTTTCGCTGTCGTAACACATAAGATGTATACTGTGAAACTTTGCCGGCCGGCATGACCGAGCGGTTCTAGGCACTTCAGTCTGGAACCGAGCAACCGCTGCGGCTGAAGGTTCGAGTCCGGCCTCGGGCATGGATGTGTGTGATGTCCTTAGGTTAGTTAGGTTTAAGTAGTTCTAAGTTCTAGGGGACTGATGACCTCAGATGTTGAGTCCCATAGTGCTCAGTGCCATTTGAACCAACTGAACTGACGCACTTTGTAAACAAATATAACAAGAAAAAATAAAATATTGCAGCCTTGTTTCTCTATTTGTTATTTATCACTGAATTTAGTATTATTCTTATTAGTGAAGTTTAACCAGTGGTATTTTCTGCTTTGTGACCGCTAACGCCCCAGTACCTGATCTGGAGGTTAGCGTATTTTTGTGGCAGTGTACCATTCGTTGTGTTGTGGATGCTGTCCGACACAGCATGTAGTTCGCCAGCCTCTTGTATTGTACCGCGCATTTTGTTTTGTTTTGTTTTGTTTTGTTTTGGCGGTGGTGGTGGTGGGGGGGGGGATTACCTTGGTTCTAGTGTTTCCTTCGGCCTTGGGTGTTTCTGAAGACGTAGTGCTGTCTGTCTCTTCGCGCTTGCCTAAAAATAGTTCATCGTTGTACCGGTGATCCTACGTTAGGCGGAATGGTTAGTCGGTCGGTCGGCGCTTAAGCTGCTTCTAGTTTGAGTTGCCATCCTGTTGCTTGAGTACAACTCTTGGCTGTCTGTCCCACGTTATGTTTGAGTCACCTTCCCTGTCCGTCCCTTGGAATACTTGCTGAGAACTGCTTGTCCTGGTTCTTTAGATTGTGATATTTGTCTTAAGGATATTTTCTAATTTTCTAATTATTTTTGATGTGGCCTTCAGCCGAGCAATAATTTCACTTATTTGGTGATAAGGCCTTCACCCATGTTACTATAGGTTTTTTTTAAGCAAACTTGTTTTAAAAGCCAGGTATTTATTTTAAAAGTGCTATTTGGAATTATTATTCTGATTTCTAATTCAGACCTTCAGCCGTTTGTGGTTTGAAGTTGTGTGTGGCCTTCAGCCGAGAGATAATTTCACTTCTTTTATAATAAGGCCTTCACTGGTGTTACAGTTTGTTTTAAAACGAAGTATTAATCTTAACATGTGACATTTTGAATTGTTCTTCTGCCTTCTAATTCAGGCCTTCTGTCGTTTGTTGTTTGAGGTTACTGTTAGTGGTATTCGGTCCTAAAATTATGGAATTTATTTCTGCGATAAGGCCTTCAGCGGTCATACGGTAAGTTGTGATTTTTTTAAAGAAATTGTTTTAAAATTTTAATTTCTTTAAATGAAGTTTAGTATTTGTTGCGCAACCGAGAGTAACTGATAATGGCCCCATCCACAATCGTAACCTTATCCTGCCCCATCCTGAGACCCCAGCTCTCATACATAACATGTTGTTGGGCATTAAATTTAGCTAATATGTTGAATTTTTCTTTAGACTTGGATAGAGTTATGTATCTGTAACCAATCTTGAGAAAATTGATCTGACGTAGCACATTCATTTATGATAGCGCCACGCCATTGAGAAAGCCAAGGGGAAATATGTACAAGATTTCTCATTTCATAAACAGTTACAGATATGGAAATGAGATTTTGGCACCTGAGAACACGTAAGGAGGAGAGCTTTTTGTCATATAGCTATTATGTAACACTTCGTTATCTACCGTTTTATTCCAGTAACAACAAGTGCGCGGTGTTACCGTGCGTTCGAGCCGCTTTGTCACGGTGCGCGTGGTTTCCCCGTCGGAGGTTCGAGTCCTCCCTCGGGCATGGGTGTGATGGGTGTGTGTGTTGTCCTTAGCGTAAGTCAGTGTAAGTCAAATTAACTACTGTGTAAACTTAGGGACCGAATACCTCAACAGTTTGGTCCCATAAGATCTTACCATAAATTTCCGATTTCCAGTAACAACAAACTTTTTCGGTGAAAGAATGAAATTTTTAAGGGTCATCGATAGCTGGTGAAACGTGAAATGCTGTAGGTTTTTCAACAGCATGTGTGAAGGTATTACACGTTTTATCGTACGCAGGATGTGCTTTTTACTAAGGTACTGACTACTATCCCTCATTTCCTCATTTAATAAACCACTTTTTCAGAAGTCTCTAACAGTTTTGTCTGCACAGCATGTTAGTGAGGTGAGACTGTGTGTTTTGGCAAAATAAGCAAATTTTCACGCGGCAGCCAGAGAAATGTGTAGGTTTTTCTCGAAATTCGCCACTTATTGCGCTTCTCTGAATATTACAAATGGTTAAGAAATTGGGCAAAAATAAATCTCAGCATTTTCTTTAGGTACTAACGAAAGCAGAGGTGACAGTAGATCTTTTTGAATGATCACCATGCAAGAGTGGGCTTGGAGGGGCCTCGCTCAATATTTACAAATAATGTGAACCTAGTGTCAGTTTAGGACATCCTTTCGAGCGCTCAGCGCTCAGCGTTCCCCCTACAGGGTTCTGGGCCACCCCGCTCCACTGCCGCTCTCACCGTGCTTCCCCAGCCGAGTGCGCGTCTAGCAGCCAAGGTATTTTGCACTTTCGAGGAAGGACCTATTGACCATTGTCAAGTGGAATGACTGCTACTAAGCAGTCTCCTACAAAAACATAAGGGTGTATCACAATTGTAAACATCAATAACAATAGCGGTAGGGTTAACAACCACTAGAGCTACAAAGTGCCTTGAGAGTGTGGCCATTCTTATGTAGGAAAAACAATGCGCACTGTAGAAAACAAGCCGGTCGGAGTGGCCGAGTGGTTCTAGGCGCTACAGTCTGGAACCGCGCGACCGCTACGGAAGCAGCTTCGAATCCTGCCTCGGGCATGGATGTGTGTGATGTCCATAGGTTTGTTAGGTTTAAGTAGTTCTAAGTTCTAGGGGACTGATGACCTCAGAAGTTAAGTCCCATAGTGCTCAGAGCCATTTTTTTTTTTTTTTTTTTTTTTTTTGAGACAGCGAAGGAAGTAGCACCAAACATTTAATCACCTAAGCTACACTGAAAAATTCGATTTATCTGAGCGCATTCTAGATAACGGGCACGAAACGAAATTTCATGTTGTGGCTCACAACATAAAATTGTTAATTTGTAATTATATCACACAAAATAATCTATTTGTACAACAAATAAACTACTTCTTTCAGGGACGGGTTGACATATTAAGTTTGAATGTTAGTCTCATGCTGAGGACTATGATCCCTTGCCGGTGTAACTTACTGACGGATTAAAACTGTGTGTTGGACCGAGACTCAAACTAGGGACCTTTGCCTTTGGTGAGCAATTGCTCTACGAACATTTTTATTTATTTATTTATTCGGTGGGGGTGATCAGGTCATGGGCTGGCGGAGGAAGGGTGGGCAGGAATAGCAACCCTGGGCCCGGCTCAAATGGATCAAATGGCTCTGAGCACTATGCGACTTACCTTCTGAGGTCATCAGTCGCCTAGAACATAGAACTAATTAAACCACCCTAACATAAGGACATCACACGCACCCATGCCAGAGGAAGGATTCGAACCTGCGACCGTAGCGATCACCCGGTTCCAGACTGTAGCGCCTAGAACCCGAGGCCTGGCCACAATGTCTCCTTCCTCCCTCTTCTGGGGATTTGGTCCATTGTATGAAAAGTTTTTTTTTTTAAATTGTATTTGAGGTATTTTTTGTATCTATTGATTTTTATTGTCTTTCATAGGTGCTAAACACAACATATATAAACTAAATGTGCCATTCAACACATCCAAACGTAAAAACGGCTCCTAACGCTTTCTAGATTTAGAGAGTTCACTAGAAAAAGAAGAAAAGAAAACGGGACCCTGAAACGATCCTGTTGGCGTGTCTCGAGGTCGATATATAGTCCCCTGAATACATCACGCATAAGCAAGTGAGCTACCCAAGCACGACTCAGGACAAGTCCTCACAGCTGTACTTCCACCAGTACCTCGCCTCCTACCTTCGCAAATTCACAGAAGCTCTCTTGCGAACCTTGGAGAAATAGCACTCCTGGGAGAAAGGATACTGCGGAGACATGGCTAGCCACAGCCTGGGGATATTTCCAGAGTGAAAGTTTCACTCTGCAGCGGAGTGTGCGCTGATATGAAACTTCCTGGAAGATTAAAACTGTGTGTCGGACCGAGACTCAAACTCGGGACCTTTGCCTTTGGTGGGCAAGTGCTCTACCAACCTTTATATATACTTTTTTTAATTGAAGAGAAGGGAAAGAGGTTTTGTTTCCTTGATGGTAAAAATGATTACGCACTTCCTTCTACCTCTTGTGTAAGGAAACGGAACAGTAAATTAAAAACAAATGCGTCGCCCTGGTATCGAACCCGGGCCTCCTACCAAGCTTCATCTTTTTTCTTTCTTTTTGAGGAGCACAGTGACTGGCAGGCTGGAGGAGAAAAGGCGGGCAGGGGTCGGATTCCGATGCCTGGCCACGATGTCTGCGTCCTCCTACCACCGAAGCGCACCGTCACATTTTTTCTGTGATATATTACAAAAACAAGGGAGCCATATACAAAAAATTATGACGATAATGTGAATAAAAAGGGCGATCTTGCCCGCTGGGATCAGGTTATCGAAGCGCGCGGCTAGCAAAAGGCAGTTGTCACTGCGATGGACGAACTGTGCTACCCAAGCACGATTCACGACCCGTCCTCACAGCTCCACTTCCGCCAGTACCTCGTCTCCTGCCTTCCAAACTTCGCAGAACGACTCCTGCGAACCTTGCAGACCTAGCAATCCCTGAACAAAGGATATTGCGGAGGCATGGCTTATGCACAGCTTTGGGAATGAACCAGAATTCTATGACTATTTATGTCACGTATTTTAAACTCGCAAAAATACTCAACAAAACAATTGGGGTATTTCCCGTTGTCCTAGAAACGTGATATTTGGCAAGAAGCAAATGTTTCACAGTACAAGGAAAAAAAATCCGAAAATGATTAGTTTATAGCGAAACTGTCAGTCCTTCTCTTAAGGTACCTTTTTTTCAGGAACGGGTAGACGTCTATCTTGCCTGTATCGGTATATATAACTGACAAAAATCTCCGAGAGGGCCGATTCCCGGGATGGATGAGCTATCTGTGTACATAATTGTCTGTACAGAAGCATTTGTGAATAAGTCTTACTTGGCTTTATTCGGATTTAATTTTTTTTTTAAATTTATGGCGTAGTGTACCGTGTCTTAATAAATCGTCCGCAGCCGATAACAGAAAACAGCAGCACAGTGTATATTCGCTGAGAAGGGTCGCCCTAACGGATTCGTATTCCTCCCCGCACCTTGGGCTGTGCCGGGCGTGCGTCTGGTGCGACGTAAGCCCGCGATCCGCTTGTAAATTCGGCCCCCGCTCCAATCCCCAGTCCTGGCCGAAGCAGCGTTACGTACGTATGTATCCCGCGCCGCCGCCGGACTCACCCCGAATCCCAGCGCAATATCCGAGGCGGGCAGCGACCGAATGCGAGATCAATCTGAGGCGAGCGGGCGCGCGTATTGCTCGCTTCCCGAACTTCTTCGGCGCGGGCTTGGTGTGGGAAGAGGAAAGAGGAGGAGTGAAAGGGTGATGGGGTGAGGTGGGGATTCAGAGGGGGAGGAGGGAATCACTTTACACAAGGGATTCTGAAAGTGTTAGGTCGGTAGGAGGTGTCACAGTCTAGTGACTACGAGCGAACCGTATAGTAAGGGGATAAACTTTGTACATGTGACTTAAAATCATGTATGTAGACTGGAGGAATGCAAGAATGACTGTCTAAAGAGTGTTCTGAATAGTTTGGGCAATGCGACGTGCATTCGGATAGAGCGACTTTTCAATTGAAATCTGGGCTGTTTTCCATTGTTTAAATTACTTAACGAGAATGCTGGGATGTTTCCTTTGAAAATGACACTGCTGGTTTTATTTTTCGTGCTTTTTTCCGTTCCAATGTTTGCTCCTTGTGTAGTGATTTCGACGTCATCAGCGACATAATGTCCTCATTTTACTTCTTTCGTCCAAGGAAGCCCTAACAAGTAAAGCTTTATTAGCACTCGTAAGTTGTCTTTAAAAAAAGCGCTAATCACAAAAATAAGCTAACCGAATGGAAACTGTAAATTTTCACTTTTGCGGCTTCCTGCTATAAATATGTAGAAAGAATGTAGCGGTAAATTCTCTATTTCACATTATGTACAGTTTTCAGAAACAACTCAATTAACTTTGACGCATAAATTAGGATAAAATGATATTTGCTTGAAATATAATGTGACCAACTAAACAAAATTTCTATTTCAATATATTCTCAGTCTTTCTGTGTCTGATAGGTCATATCGGCGTAGATATTTGTTATAAGATAAACAAAGAAAGTGTTACACCGAATTCGAGAAAAGGACATTGGCTCGCCATTAACACGCTAAACGGAAAGCTATTAATCTGTTTATTTGAACCACCTGCTTGGGAATCCAGAGTGATGACTGCGTTAAAAAGAATGGCCTGAAGACAGCGTGTTAATGTTACAAATTTGTTAATCATAATCCATCCAACGCAATTGCAATACCAATATGCCTAGCTGCAACACTAGGAGAAAGACTGATCTTCAATACATTGGGTTAAATTAAACACGGAAAGGGGTGAATTATTCTGCCATAAAAATCTTTCGTAACTTACCAAAGAGCATAAAAAGTCTGACGCTTAGCCAACCAACATTTAAAAGCACATTAAAAAGAATATGTGAATGACAACTCCTTCTACTGAAAATATAAATTTCTGGGTTTAAATTAGCAGTCGCAAAACGAGAAGAAAACTTGGATTACGGCATGTAAGGAAACATCATTTCAAACTGATATGTTCCAGATAATTACGAAGTGTCGTATTCATTATCTATGGCACAGACATTAATGTAATCTAATGTAAGACTAGCGACTTTAGACAAAATATATGTTTATAAGTCAGTGGTGTTTGACATGTCCGTTTTTCTGAAAAAGAGGACAACGGCTCATCGACCTTCGTTTCACAGTGAACACACAAATATAGTTGGAACTCCTACAGGAATCAGGATCTGCGAATGAATTAAATGGGCGAAAGGCAACCGCTCATGAGAAGCGGTAAATCTGGGTTAGGGTTCCGATCTAGTTCAAATTTTCAACTTTCGCCATTCGACCACCATAGTGCCCTGTGCGGTTACCCGTCACGATATCTTATCCAACCGTTCCCTTTCCCTGTATACCGCTTCCTATATCCCATGTTTATGAAAACATAGGCCATTTTTATATTACGCTTTGTTTCCGGTGTGTTTATTCTGGATGAGATATTCAGACGAGAAAGGTCAGTATATTTTCGTGATTTAAAGAGTGAATTAGAGATAATATTACATCCCTATTGTTTGTGTTTGGTTTATCACTGACAATTTGAATTTCTGGCGCTGCGAAAATATACGAACACAGTCGTAGCCGTTAATAGTAGAAATTACTCAAAAAGTGCACAAGAGTTTTGGTCCCTACGTATGTAAGCTGTCACAGATTGACAATTCGGAAAAAAATTGAATCATCTCGATTTCAACACAGGTTGAGAACTGAGTGTCGAAGTTTTAAGTTGGTCAGGACAAATACGGCAGAATACGTTGGTACTTAACAGATTAACAGCAACAAAAATATCCTGAAAACACAATAATTATCGATACAAGATAAACAACCACAACATTGGAAGGAAACTGTACAAACCACATATCTACAAGAGCCGCTATAGGTGACATCCATAACCGGGTCCACACTACGACATCTGGCAGTGACCTCTAAAAATGATTGGAAATTCTGGTTCTAATACTCTAAAGTAGAAATCCACAACAACAATGTCAGATCAAAATGTATTAAATAGTACTTTCGATACAGGATATATACTTTGAGATTTACTGTTAATCATCACACAAATTCAGCACTAGATTGTTGGAAATGATCAAAGCCGTATCAGATTCCTATTGGATTATGTGTTAAGTGCACCGCAGAATCAGACCCAAACTTACCTCAGGAGTCTGAAAATTGGAAAAAAAAATTCGTTGGTCAGGGATCAGCTATATGACTTTATTTCCAATAAGGAAATGTTGCACAGCGGACTGTGACTGGTTCTAAAACTTCGTGGCAAATTATTATTCCTTACTAACTGGGACTCGAACATTGAATTTCGCCTATCTCGGGTAATGTTACTCTGTAATTATTAGGACAGCAGGGCTAGTACCGCAACCCACGCAGGCGAAAAGTGCTCGCGAGAGTGCATCTCAGAGGACGGCTCAACAGTTAACAGCGGTATTCGTGAATTAAAGGTTTTCCCTCCCAATCCCTGCTGAGCATACAGTTTAAATCTTCTTGGTAACTTGCTTCGTCAGTATTGTCCTAACAAGTGAAGTGTAATGGAGATTGGCAAACTGTGGCAACTCACTGTCATCATATGCCACGAATCAATAACCATTAAATATACCTGCATATAGAACTACACAAGTACTGGTATAAAAATACAGTGCTTCGCAGCTGAAAAATATGGATTGGGTTTGGATATACATCCTCTTTCTCTCCCCTTTCTTTGTCAATCGCCTCCTCTACCCCTCTGTTTATCCATATCCTCCATCTCCTACTCTCTCCATAACTCACATTTTTCTCATTCTGTCAATTCCATATAGGATATGAGGGACCTCTTCTGCTGTTGGATCTGTGAGTATAACAGAGTCAAGAACAGTCTTAGCGTGTTATATGTATAACATGTCCGTTGAATATGTCTATTTGAACAGTAATTATTCCTTAAATTGCTGAAGATGTTTTCCGATGCTGTCGTTAATAATGTGTCCCATGTATAAACATCTGTAAAGTATATCCATTTGAATGGTAGTTAATCCTGAGAAAGTTAAAAGTAGAACACAAAAGGGAGCTTATTAACAACGCCTCCACCTTTATATTGTACAGGATGTAACTGGAACAAATACAGATATTTCCAATGGTGACTGAGGATTATGTACTGAACAACATTACAGCATTGTTAATGACATTTGAAGACTAATAATTGCAGCTTTTAGAAGGTGTATATTTTGATCGTACCCGTGGTCTAGGGGTAGCGTCTTGGATTCATAATCAGAAATGTCTTGGGTCCCGGGTTCGGTCCCCGCCACTGCCTAAATTTTGATAAATTATCAGCACTGGCGGCCGAAGACTTCCGGAATAAGAAGTCAGCCTCATTCTGCCAATAGCCTTGTCAAAGAGGGCGGAGGAGCGGATAGAGATTCAGGGCACTCTCTTGTCCTAGGGGTGGGAAATTGCCCCTAAAGGCGGAAGAATCAGCAATGATCAACGACATGAGGATGCAGAAGGCAATGGAAACCAACGTATGGGCAACACTAACAAGAAGGGAGAACGTGGTAGGGCATGTGTTAAGACATCAGGAATAACCTCCATGGTTAACGTAATAACTGCGCGTGAAGCATGAGATTGGAATAGATCCAGCAAATAATTGACGACGTAGGATGTAGAAGTTATTCTGTAAGGAAGACTATTTCATGGCGGACCACTTCAAATCCCTCAGAACTATGAGCAATAAAGTAAATAAAATAATAGCTGAGACTGACACACCGATGACGTTTTACGAACGACTTATTTCAGAGACATCGTTCCAAGAATCCGCCCAACTGAAGAGGCATAATGTTAGTATATGGGGGTCAGATTTTCCACATGTTCAATATGAAATGGATTCAGATAATCCCAGGATCAATTTGTGTATCGGACCCACCAACATATAAATGATTAGTTCATCTTTTCTGAGCAAGTCTTCCTGAAAAAGTGACGTTTACCTGGACTTGTTATGTTTAGTGTACTGTGCCGATATTGGAATACATGTAACGCGAAGTGATTCCCAGCAGGATGACGCAGCATCTCAATGACCAATCAATTTCTGCTTGAAAAGTTTCGTTTAGGATGGGACGAGATGGTCCAATGCGGGAGTCTCCACAATCGCCTGACCTCACACCACTAGACTTCAACCGATGGGATGCTGCAGAGGATCAGGAGTAGCGAACCAAGATTGAAAACCTACAAGACTGAAAGACTCTCATTCTTAAATTAGTGTCATCGTGGAGATTGTGGAGCGTAAGTGGGGAGAAATTAAAAACTAACCTGCCAGTGGTCTACGGGTAGCGGTAGCGTCTTTGATTCATAATCAAAAACGTCTTCGGTCCCGGGTTCAATCCCCGCCACTGCCTAAATTTTGATAAATAATCAGCATTGGCGGCTAAAGACTTCCGGAATAAGACGTCAGCCTCATTCCTGCCAACGGCCTGGTCAAAGAGGGCGGAGGAGCAGATCGAGTTCCAGGGTACTCTCTTGTCCTAGGGGTGGGAAATAGCCCCTAAAGGGGGATGAATCAGCAATGATCAACGACATGAGGATGCAGAAGGCAATGGAAACCACTGCATTAAAGACACGCACGTGTATCCACAGGACATGTGGCCTGTAGTTGAAGAAGTGACATGATGATCTCTCCATTGGCAAAAGATTCCGGAATAGTCCCCCATTCGGATCTCTGGGAGGGGACTGCCAAGGGGGAGGTGACCATGAGAAAAAGATTGAATAATCAACGAAAGGATAATGTTGTGCGAGTCGGGGCGTGGAATGTCAGAAGCTTGAACGTGGTAGAGAAACTAGAAAATCTGAAAAGGGAAATGCAAAAGCTCAATCTAGATATAGTAGGGGTCAGTGAAGTGAAGTGGAAGGAAGACAGGGATTTCTGGTCAGATGAGTATCGGGTAACATCAACAGCAACAGAAAATGGTATAACAGGTGTAGGATTCGTTATGAATGGTAAGGTAGGGCAGAGGGTGTGTTACTGTGAACAATTCAGTGACCGGGTTGTTCGAATCAGAATCGACAGCAGACCAACACCGACAACGATAGTTCAGCTATACATGCCGACGTCGCAAGCTGAAGATGAACAGATAGAGAAAGTGTATGAGGATATTGAAAGGGTAATGCAGTATGTAAAGGTTGACGAAAATGTAATAGTCATGGGCGATTGGAATGCAGTTGTAGGGGAAGGAGTAGGAGAAAAGGTTACAGGAGAATATGGGCTTGGGACAAGGATGAAAGAGGAGAAAGCCTAATTGAGTTTTGTAACAAGTTTCAGCTAGTAATAGCGAATACCCTGTTCAAGAATCACATTAAGAGGCGGTATACAAGGAAAAGGCCGGGAGATACGGGAAGATTTCAATTAGATTACATCATGGTCAGACAGAGATTCCGAAATCAGATACTGGATTGTAAGGCGTACCCAGGAGCAGATATAGACTCAGATCACAATATAGTAGTGACGAAGAGTAGGCTGAAGTTCAAGACATTAGTCAGGAAGAATCAATACGCTAAGAAGTGGGATACGGAAGTTCTAAGGAATGACGAGATACGTTTGAACTTCTCTAACGCTATAGATACAGCAATAAGGAATAGCGCAGTAGGCAACACAGTTGAAGAGGAATTGACGTCTGTAAAAAGGGCCATCACAGAAGTTGGGAAGGAAAACATAGGTAGCTGCGAAGAA
The DNA here is from genome assembly GCF_023897955.1 of Schistocerca gregaria. Classification (NCBI taxonomy): domain Eukaryota; kingdom Metazoa; phylum Arthropoda; class Insecta; order Orthoptera; family Acrididae; genus Schistocerca; species Schistocerca gregaria. Next base: position 337,199,421 of record NC_064927.1, read on the forward strand.
ACCATGGGTAACAGAAGAAATACTTCAGTTGATTGATGAAAGGAGGAAGTACAAACATGTTCCGGGAAAAACAGGAATACAGAAATACAAGTCGCTGAGGAATGAAATAAATAGGAAGTGCAGGGAAGCTAAGACGAAATGGCTGCAGGAAAAATGTGAAGACATCGAAAAAGACATGATCGTCGGAAGGACAGACTCAGCATACAGGAAAGTCAAAACAACCTTTGGTGACATTAAAAGCAACGGAGGTAACATTAACAGTGCAACGGGAATTCCACTGTTAAATGCAGGGGAGAGAGCAGATAGGTGGAAAGAATACATTGAAAGCCTCTATGAGGGTGAACATTTGTCTGATGTGATAGAAGAAGAAACAGGAGTCGATTTAGAAGAGTTAGGGGTTCCAGTATTTGAATCGGAATTTAAAAGAGCTTTGGAGGACTTACGGTCAAATAAGGCAGAAGGGATAGATAACATTCCAACAGAATTTCTAAAATCATTAGGGGAAGTGGCAACAAAACGACTATTCACGCTGGCGTGTAGAATATATGAGTCTGGCGACATACCATCTGACTTTCGGAAAAGCATCATCCACGCAATTCCGAAGACGGCAAGAGCTGACAAGTGCGAGAATTATCGCACAATCAGCTTAACAGCTCATGCATTGAAGCTGTTTACAAGAATAATATACAGAAGAATGGAAAAGAAAATTGAGAATGCGCTAGGTGACGATCAGTTTGGCTTTAGGAAAAGTAAAGGCACGAGAGAGGCAATTCTGACGTTACGGCTAATAATGGAAGCAAGGCTAAAGAAATACCAAGACACGTTCATAGGATTTGTCGACCTGGAAAAAGCGTTCGACAATGTAAAATGGTGCAAGCTGTTCAAGATTCTGAAAAAAGTAGGGGTAAGCTATAGGGAGAGACGGGTCATATACAATATGTACAACAACCAAGAGGGAATAATAAGAGTAGACGATCAAGAACGAAGTGCTCGTATTAAGAAGGGAGTAAGACAAGGCTGTAGCCTTTCGCCCCTACTCTTCAATCTGTACATCGAGGAAGCAATGATGGAAATAAAAGAAAGGTTCAGGAGTGGAATTAAAATACAAGGTTAAAGGATATCAATGATACGATTCGCTGATGACATTTGCTATCCTGAGTGAAAGTGAAGAAGAATTAAATGATCTGCTGAACGGAATGAACAGTCTAATAAGTACACAGTATGGTTTGAGAGTAAATCTGAGAAAGACGAAGGTAACGAGAAGTAGTAGAAATGAGAACAGCGAGAAGCTTAACATTAGGATTGATGGTCACGAAGTCGATGAAGTTAAGGAATTCTGCTACCTCCGCAGTAAAATAACCAATGACGGACGGAGCAAGGAGGACAACAAAAGCAGACTCGCTATGGCAAAAAAGGCATTTCTGGCCAAGAGAAGTCTACTAATATCAAATACCGGCCCCAATTTGAGGAAGAAATTTCTGAGGATGTACGTCAGGAGTACAAAATTGTATGGTAGTGCAACATGGACTGTGGGAAAACCGGAAGAGAAGAGAAAATTAGGTGGACTGATAAGGTAAGGAATGAAGAGGTTCTACGCAGAATCGGAGAGGAAAGGAATATGTGGAAAACACTGATAAGGAGAAGGGATGATAGGACATCTGCTAAGACATGAGGGAATGACTTCCATGGTACTAGAGGGAGCTGTAGAGGGCAAAAACTGTAGAGGAAGACAGAGATTGGAACACGTCAAGCAAATAATTGAGGACGTAGGTTGTAAGGACTACTCTGAGATGAAGACCTTAGCGCAGGAAAGGAATTTGTAGCGGGCCGCATCGAACCAGTCAGTAGACTGATGACCATAAAAAAAAAAAAAGAACCTGCCAGTGCGGGTTCACACATCGACGTGTATGAGCGATGAAACTAAATTTTGTTAGTTATCTTGCCACATGTGGAAACCAGTTTTACTGTCTTTGTTTCAAGTTGGTGGAGTTATAAACTCAAGTTTTTATATTATTTTTTGTCAGTATGAGATACGCAATCAGTGACTTTTAAGTAAGTATGGAGAAAAAAATACGTCGAGATAAAAAAATTTCTCTATTCATTACTGGATTCGGCTGAGTTGCGAGCTATCTTTAGATCAATGTAAAACGTTGTTCAGTGTGCAACTACCATTACACACCGTCGTGTTCTTAGAGCTGAGTAGGCCTAAAACGAAAAATCGTTGTTTGTCATGTTAACTGACAACGGAAGTGATTAACTTTGTCAGTTAGTACAACCAACCACGATTATTCATGTTAGGGCGTCTTAGCTTTAAGGATACGACGATATGTAATGGGTGTCACACACTGACCAACAATTTAGATTGATATGAAGATGGCTCATCAATGAGCCGAAATCGGTAATCAATAACGAAAATTTGCGATCTACACGTATCATTTTTCTGCGCACTTGTTTTAAAGTTTTTAATCATTACTCTTTTCCAAACAGCACAGCAGTAACCCGCGAAGTCCGCAGCGCCTGTGTTGGTAGGCAGCCTGCGCCACGCCCTACCCAAAGGCTGGGGCGCGAACAGCCGAAACTACTACCAGCCGCTGTCGGCTCTGTCCGTGAACTGCGGGCTCCCGCGTCGGCGATATCAGAGGCAGCAGCAGCCGCCCCCGCCGCACGGTAGCTGCAGACGCGCAAGGCGTCTGCTGACCGGCTCACGCCACGCCACGGTGCGCCGCGCCGCGCCGAGGCAAGCCAAGCCGCGCCGAGCGGGACGACTATCGATCCATCGACTGCGGACCGACTCCGGTTGGCCCCGGGCGTCTGTTGCGTGCGCACGCCCGCTTGTCACCTCGCTCAGTCGCTTCCATAGCGCCTTCCGGATCTAGCAAGGTTGCTCGCGTGGCTTAAGGTTGCGCTCCGCTACCCGTCCCCCCTCCCCTTCCAAAGGTCATTCACTTCCAGAGCACCCGTCAGAGAAGTCTACGCTACAGTTAAGGTGGATAAATTTTTATACTAGTTCCGTCTTTGGCTGGCCGAGACACTGAGTTTGGTTTTCCGAAATTGTGTCACCACTGATGGTTCAAACGGCTCTGAACACTATGGGACTTAAATTCTGAGGTCATCAGACTACTAGAACTTAGAACTACTTAAGCCTAACTAACCTAAGGACATCACACACATCCATGCCCGGGGCAGGATTCGAACCTGCGACCGTAGCGGTCGCGCAGCTCCAGACTGTAGCTCCTAGAACCGCTCGGTCACTTCGGCCGGCGTCACCACTGAAGATCCTCCTTTCACTCAGTGCACGAATACCGGAATGACAGATAGTGACATAAGCGTGTGAGGTATAGAATATCAACTAATACTGCTCAACAGTGGAACATCAACTGGACAGGAAGAGGTACCTCTGACGTTCTCTATGCAAAAACAGTTTCTCGTAAGTCATGTGGCAACAAAGGGTACCTAGCGACTAGAAATAATCGCAGGACTTATCTGACAAACGGACATCACCATAGGCCTGCACTTCTGACGTCAGAATGTTGCACATTTTGGAGTGTGCTTTGTGACCATGCTTTTGGAGTTTCTGCGGAATGAAAATCTTAGTTGAAATATCATGCAAAATTGACTTTTCACTCTGGAGGTACGTCTCACGTTCTACAGGGACTATGCAAAATGATGAGCTGATATGAAACTTTCTGACAGATTATAACTCTGTGCCAGACCTGGGCTCGAACCCAAGTCTGCCTTTCGTGGGAAAGAGCTTCACAGACAGAGCTAGCAAAGTATAACTCACGACCCATCGTCACACCTTTACTTTTGTGCACTGATTCATCCTGACTAGTATCTTAAACTTCAACCTGCTCGTCCTCTTAACTAAAATGCTACCTGAGTCTACAAGTGCTCCTGGGTACACCTTACAATCCAGTATCCGATGTAGGAATCCCTTAGTAGCCTTGGTGTAATCCAACTGAAATGTTGTCATATAGTGGCTCTCCATGAACCATTCTTTTAAAAAACAACTGACTAAAGCCCTTCTGGCCTGTTATTTATTTTATACGTGACATGTACGTACTGTCACTGTCTTGTATTATTAGTCAGTACTTAAACTTTTATATAAATAATTTCTTTTCTCATAAATGTGTAATCATGGTGTAGGCCACTTCAGAGTTTAAATTGTGATGAAGGCACTCTTAGAAGTGTTGAAAGGTGGTTAATAATACTAAAAATTGAGACCGAGGGCTCATTTGTTTCAGTTTTAATGGCGTCTTTGTCGCCTTAAAGGCCTTCTTGATAAACATCGACTCACCACTTCAAATCTCAAAGGTAATTAACGCTCAAGACCGTTACAGCGTGTATTTAGAGCATATCTCAGTTACATCCTCATAGTGGTGCTACTACCAGCACCACACTTACTCAACTGGCGTGACATTTCAAGAGATTTATATTTAAAATCTGGAAACAGGACTGCCAACATTAGTCTATGTCGCACAACTCCTCCTTGGTGTTGTGACTCGGTACGTCTCCTCACAGCGGTACACCAGCTGACGCATGAATAGCTTGGAACCAGCGTTCTCAGCAACATCTCCGCACAACGTCTACGCAGGCATTTAACGAGTGAATACTCATTCCGCCACAAGATAACACGTAAAGTGACAAATCCGTAAAAAAGATCTCCGTCATGTCAAATACGCCAAAAAATTTAAGCTCCCAAAAATGGAAATCAGTAGCAGTCTCCTCCTATACACTTTTTTGGAAAGACCATTCCAAAGTGCATATTGAAATATTAAAATATATATGACTCGTCTGTGATATGTCATTGCCAAAAAAAGATGTTTATGGACTTACAAACCAGTTGTCATCTTATAGTAAATAAGACCAAAAATACGGTTTTTCTATACATTTCGAAATGTGCATTATATAAAGTAAATGAGCTGTTAATAGTCAAAGGAAAGATCATAAAAATATTGCTTAGTGGTTCCTTTTAATTTAAACCAATAAGGTTCCTAAAATTAGTGATATTGTTATTGAATTAGTTCCTTCAATATAGGACTATGGACGAGAAACGTTCGTAGTGACTGTTCTTCTTCCGATGCTGGACAGTGAAAGAGCGTCGATCTGTCATCTTAACTCTACCTCCAATGGAAAATTCACCTTTTTCCCTTTTTTATTCCTTTCACAGCTATCTATTTATTCTCTGTATTCTTATCGCAGTTTCCTATCGGAAACTTTGCTCCGTTTGAAAATGTTAATATACTAGGACTCGTTTTCAGTTTCATGCTTGTTAATGCGAAAGCTCTCTTTCATGAAATTTATGAAATGTAGGTTATATGAAACTTTCCTGAAGCTCCAACTCTACCCGTCCCCTTACATATGTGTACTGCATTTCCATCCACATGTAAGATACTGAAGTAATTTTCGTTTGAAAAGAAACCAGAAAAAACAAGGTTGAAGCAAATTATAAATTACGCAAATAAATAAATACAAATAAATCATTTGGTGAAATTAATATCCGAAGCGTTACTTTCAGCGAACCTGAAATGAAGTAAATAATTGGAATCTATTTGAAAAGCGTTGTTAGATTTCGTTGAGCGGTTTTAACGACTCCCCAGTCCTTTATTTGTTTAGACAATTCGCTCGGACGAATTTCCGAGCTAGAGTAAAATGGAAATGGTTCTCTGTTCACTCCAAACAGAAAAAGGGATGGGCAAACAACTAGATGCGAATTATTGACAGAATAGTTTGCTTTGGAACGCTTTGTGCTCGTATTTGGGCTGAATGCAATTTAAATCGGAATTGCGTTTTCCAGAGACTACGTCTACCTTTTCCCTCTCCTGTTGCTTCGTGCTGTGCGCACCCAAGGGGTCCAAGTAATGGCTGGAAGCCATTCCCTGCGGATGTGACAGACACTGGGCTGTTGACTTGTAGTACTATCAGTGAACCGTATTGCTAGTCCCTCCATAATGCCGTGATATTAAAACATCATTATGACACGTGATCAAAGTAATTAAGAGTCATACATAGAGGAAAAACAGGCATATAAGAGGAAAGTGTTCCAGTGATCATAAACTGAAGTTTTGCCGTTAGCACCATATACGGCTGAATGTATGGTATTCAAATGGTAATCTAGAGGGTTATTTTTTGTATTATTTTTGGTCCTAGTGAGATTTATGACGTCCACGATTCAAACACAATTACTACCCCCATCTCCAATCAACTACGGAGAGCAGAAATCTAGACATAGCGGAAAGGCTGTCACTGAGGACTCGACGAAACATTTGCTTGTAATTTCTCAAGAGGGTGACCATTTGTAGGTTCTTATACTTTCGAAGTCCGCTGATACACTGGAGTCCAGTCATTCGTCACTGCTGTACCATAAAACAGTGTCTTCCTTCGACTTCTGGTGGTTTAGGTTGTGGAACATTTTATAACTGTAAGGCGAAAACGGGAGGCTCCTGGCGTTTCTACGAGTAAGCAAGTAGACGTCCCGCTCTGTTGACGCTCACGTGTTCTGGATTCATATACAAAATACAGGAGAAAAGCAACTCTGTAATCGTAATTATTGTAACAGAAGCACACCTAGCACTGGGTAAAACTAAACGATATCTGTTATTATGGATATTGCAATTAGCGAAACCGAATTATCCGTGTAAGATTTCTTTAATTTGTAGTATTTACTTCGAATTAAGAATGGTATTACAACCGAAACCATTAGCCAATTATTTTGTCCTTGTAGCAGCTTATTGATGATTCAAAAATGAATTATTTTCAACAGGACTTTTCCACGTAGCGGTGAGTGATACACATCCATTAGCAACCCTCGAGGTAAGCAAACAGTTGGTTATTTTGCCACAGGTACATCAAAACAATACACAAATAAAAGATAAAGCGTTCATAGATGAATTAAAGAGCAGCAAAGAGACAGAGACAGGAAAATTATCCTAGCTAGAGAAGACGATGTAGTGAGGTAAACTAAATACACCTCGCTGCCGTGTATTGGTAATATTTCTGAAAGATATCGTGGTTAAAAAACTTTTACATAATGAGCTTCAGCTCAGACCTTACACTGCATATCTAGACACGAAACACAGACAACAAAGTGGACACCTTGTCAAGATCTGAGATCTACAAAATGAACTACGAGGATTTTTAGAAATTTTATAGAGCTCAGATGGGACTTAATTTCGACATAACATTTAAAGAGGGCACTAGATTGACTGAGAGCGCTGCTTCCACAGAAGAAATGTATTTGAAAGAGACCACCCATGCTATTCCAGAGGCCACCAAACCGTTACAAATAAAATATACAAGAATGAAGGGAGAGTTGTGGATGCACTCGAGGAAATGGAGATACACACAGATTCTGGAAGGTAGCTGGTCAATATGGTCAAAGAACAAAAAGATTTACGTTTCATAAAACATTTATAAAATTTTAGCAGAATATTTGATGAAATGGAACAACAGGAGTATTGCAGGTAAGTGCCTAGACATTCTGCAGCTATGTATGTATTGTTATATCGGAGCTCACAATCTTTCCAGTATCGTGAAAGTTTTAAATGTCAGTGACAGGATTTGTTTTTAAGTTTTGACCTCATTTCACGCAATGACGTACTGCTTGACATTCCGACATTTTAGTGTGTGTGAGTTGGAATGCACGTACGAAATTTCTTAACCCATCTACAAAAGCTGCATAATAGTGAGGCTCCATGCACACACCGATGGTGTGGTCACTTGTGCAGTGGTGACTGTTTGTTGGTACTTCTCTATACAGCTGTTTACTGTTGTGTCAAATATAGCCGGGTATAGCAATGCCCTGTGCGATGCATTTCGTTGTTTTATGTCTAATACTACTTTAATGCGATGACAAGTACTGAGCATTACTGTGGTGTTTACTACAACAGCGGCTAAATATTAGATGGACAGGTGCACAAATTGTATACACCCATAAAGAGTGATGGTGTAAAATTACAAGGCTAGGAGAGAAAGGCAAACAGCTAAATCAGTTGATCGTGGTACAAATGCTAGTGATTGTACGGGTATAACAGTGAGGATGGCAAATTTAACATTCCTTTACTGAAAATTACTCCTATTATGAAACTAATCTCTGCATATTCGTTCGGCTTCCCGGGTATACAATACAGCTGTACCACGCATTTCATACATGCACGTTCTTTCTTCTTATGAGTAATGCTCTGTCGTATGTGCCGTGGATACTTTCTACTATTCTATAAAGTAACGTCACCGATGTCTATGTGATAGGCAATTGCTTGTTATTAACCACAATAAGTAGACAAAAACGTGCGTTGAACACATTGCTGATTCAGTACCTAATACGACCTGACACACTCATTTACGTCTCTTTGTTTCAGATTTCAGTAAACTCACCTGACGATTCTGTATCATCATATATTTGTGACCTGTATAATACATCTAGAGTGACACATGTTGTCCGTAAAGGTTTGTGTTATTAGCACTTTCATTACGTTTTGAGTCCCAAGTAAGCGTTGAGGAATCATCAATTAGTTTCCAATTCAAACACTTAGTGTGTCCATATTCTGTGCTCGGCAAGCAGAGAAGGAACTTCATAACTGTATAATTAAATTAACAGATGAGATTGTTTCCAGATTGTGGCAGAGGGGGCGCTACCTTCTAAAAGTGTTATTCACAATACGTAAGAGGGAAGACCTCGGTGGAACTTGGAAAGTAGTAGAAGGTAGTGTCAGAAATAAAGCTGTAAAGGTGATTCGAGAGTCGCACATGGATATTTCAGTTGGAAGGAGCGCTGGTCGCGAAAGGTAATTGTCCGTATTCTAGTCCCTGTTCAGCACACTGTTTTAATACGTCAAGAAGTTTGAAGTTCTCCTTTTGTCTCTGATACTAAGTGTCTTAATTCCTTTGTAGCACCTGGTTTCATAGGACTTTTGTCGTGATATAAGGCCTGTTTTTCTGCCTAATATATCGTCTACTGCTACATGAGTTAATACTATTTGATACTTGAACTGGTTTAAGGTCAACAGAAACAGAGAATGACAGAAGGTCGCCATTTGGCCTTAATACCAGATACATCCAACAGATAAAGCAACAGCAGAACACAATTACCCGAGACTTGGCCATCTTTCACAGTGACCTAATGACTATAACGACCGTTAAGAGATTACGAAGCATTTGGCTGAAGGATCAGCCACAAACCGCGGCTTTAATCTCATGTACTTGATGTCACAAAGGAAGCAAATATCGGTCTTGAAAACCTGCTTTGTATGATCCTGCGATTAATTCCTATTCTTTGGCATTGAATACAAATCCAGCTCAGGTATTACATTAAGAAAGCAATGCACCTCTGTAAAGCATTAAATAAAAATTAATAGTATTAACTTATACCTGTAAACGAACATCAGGAACCACAATGACCCTCATTTTGCGATCAGCGAAAAATGTTTTACAACTGTGACAGTGAAAGTGTTGTTTCGCCGTACGTAACTTACATTGACTTATGTGTCATGATTCATAAAGCACGGATTCATATAATAAGAGAGATGTAATTCTTAGGCCAGTGTAATTCTTACGCCAGCTTGAAACGCAACTGACTGATGACCTACATCTTTTTCAGGAAAATTCCAGAGTACGCAATGCAGTAATTGCCATTTACCTGTAAAGCTATGTGTGTATTCTTTCATATGAAAGGATACATAATTTAAAGGTGATTTGAAGCCTTTGTGCTGTAGCTTCCTGGATTACACTCATATTACCTCTTTTATGATTCTTTCTATTCACATTATGCTCATAAATCCTGTTCAGCTCAAAACTCAAAGTTTCTCTCACTTATTCTTTACATAACTTGGCTTACAGGTCTCATAATATATTTGTCTGCACACCATTTCGTACAATGTTTTGTGAGTAGACAAATTATTTGTATCTTTAGATGACATACCTTTTTAATGATTTTTGGAGATTTATTTCCTTATATTTCCCAATGAAGAATTTACGCTTTACTCAGTATAATTTAATGTAATGTAACGCGTCACTTATTTCCGTTACTCCAATATCATATACAGTTCCACTTCGTTGTTAAGCATGTCGACGGCAAATCGGAACATAACGACGTCTCTAGTTCTTTCTTGGTTTTTTGTAATACATCAAGTCTCTGCATCGCATGCAGACTGGACGAAACAGACAACAGTGATCAGTTTGGGAATCTCGCATTCTGATTTCCATATCTCACTATACCGTCCACAGATAATAAATTATCTTATGGACTCCTTTAAACTTATTATGGTTGTATTTTTCAATTTGTATTTTATTTTTTCTGTTTTATAAGCCCTCTGTTTGATTTGATGTGGTCCTTCACGATTCCCTCACATGTGCCAATGCCCTCATGTCAGAGTTAGATTTACACTAAATGCATTTAATTAATTGTTTTATATGTTCGTTCTTTGACTTCCTCGACAGTTAGTCTCTCTAACGATCTGTCTAGTACTACGAAGTTTTTTCCCTGATCGTATAATACAAGACTTTTCGTTATCAAAGTTAGTGTCTCCTACAAATATATTTCATACCTGAATCTGCAAACAATCACCATAGCAGTTTCAATATCTACATATGAAATACAGGAATCTTGTTCATTACGTAATAGGTTGTCTAGTACGTTCATCAGTGCCTAGACAGTATCTACTGTTCTTCTTTTAGGAATGTACTGTGTATGTCGTGTTGCACTTCACTGGATACGCCATTGTTGCCAGTGTTTGCTGCCGCAACCTACGGAAGTCTACAGTTTTTTAATGTACCGAATCATTTACCATGCGCTTGTTATTTTTTAAAGTCTTCTTTGGAGTATAGGATTCTTGCCCTGTACTTCGCTATCTATTACAAGTGCCTCGGCCAAGATTTTTACTGTTTTTCCCACGTTCTGAGTATAGCTTTGTTCTCTATCAGAGTGTCCTCTACCTTCTTGTCACTTGGCTTATGGACGGGTATTACGAAACTCTGTGGGGGCAAGTGATACCAGAACGATCATCAAATATTAATGAATATTTTTACGTGTATATTCTTCGAAGTATGAACGATATTTTTGTTTGCAGTTGTTCTGTAACAATAGCTCTTGATGTGTTGTACACAGTAGTTTGTATTACAGGTATCTTATAGGGTGGGTTAACTGTGGAAGTCGGGCGTTCCGGGACTAGCTCTTCCCATGCTTCGCAGAATTGGACCACGTTCTGCGTAAATCACTTATTGATCACAGATCATCGGTCAATAGCTTCCTCTGACCACGAGAGGCATACACCTTTCCTAGATAGAAGAAGGTACTAGTATATTTTATGGCAAGGATAAACGCTTTGATCGGAATCGGCCAATATGTGATATATTCGGCTTATGTCGCTTGAGCTCCTACATGCACTGAAAGAGAAGGCAGCCTTTTTCTGGTAGCACGCAGCATGCAGTTTTTCAGAATTTTTCTCTTGTGTTAAAACAGACACATTGACTATCAGTATTTGATGCAATGGTGAGCACGTCATTTCATTTCATATGATTGCAATCTGTTATAATATACAAGTTAGGTAAATCATGCCCTTTACGAGTTCTTTTTTCCATGTACAGTACTGGGTCCTTGTTTATATTTTCGGTTATTACAGAACGTTTGGTGATCCGAATTAATCTCCGTAGATCCCACTTATAAGCTGAATTTTTGCTCTCACGACGATGTTCGCAGGTGATTTGTGAATGTTTCGTGATTCTGAGATACGCAGAAGGGATATATGTTTATTCACCGCCACTATGGATAAACTGTATGCCTATTCTTCCCGCAAATTAAAATGAACTCCTTATTCTGTTTCGACTTACGAATTCATTACTTTACACCTTTCCTTCGAATACTAACTTCCGCCACAAGTATTCGCACGTGTTTCACGGTTTGGCAACATTCTTGAACTTGTGTTCGAACAACCGTTCCGCGCTAGAATTTCTTGATTTGTAAAATGTTTTCAGCACAACAGGTAATCTAGCACTGATGTCATTTCTCCGAGGTATCCTGACACTGCCATTACGTAATTGTTAATCAGCGTATCCACCACATATGCTAAATGTTCACTCGTTATAGGCCATGCCGGTAACAGATGACAAAAACGTATGTTCTTGTACAAATATGAACCACAAAGTGCGATTTGACAGACGGTGTGATTGTGTCGTATGTGATTAGCATTTCATGTACGTATTTAGTGTTCAATAGTGTTACTTCGGAGTAAGTTTCCTCCTTTCGATGGGCTTTGTGTGAGCTTGCTATCTCGTAAGATTATCGAGAAGTCAAATCACATTATCAGCATCTAACATTTGCAGTCCAAAGGTTGACTTAGGAGCACAATTTTTTTTTTTTTTTTTTTTTTTTTTTTTTTTTTTTTCTTGAAGGAGTGGCAGCTCACCTCACAGCTCTGTTGGGACAGACTCACACAACATATCTTCATAATTATGACAATGTCATTAAACGCAAGCTGAAAGAAGCAGCTATGTTATTATCGCAAATGTCTAATTATAGCCGGCAGCATAACCATAGCTAATTATTTTCATTGAAATTCGATCTACACAAATAGATCAAATGGAATGCAGTATATAGGCTGTAATGGGTAAATGTATTAAGACGAAGGTTTCCATAAGTCACAATGAAGCGTTAATCTCGTCTGGACAACAACGTCAACGTATCGTTTCCCATTATCAGCCACTGTACGGTGTTCCGTTTACTTGGTACAAAGAGATGACACGTTTATCGACATCTTGATACTGCTTAGTACTTAGTAGACGTCACTGTCAGGCTTGTGAGGAACCCCTCTGCTTTCCCTCGTCATATGCGGGCGTTGTCTGCCCCCGACACGTAGCTGGAACGTTAGTAGGGACCATTGTCTCAGGCGGACAATGACCCCCCTATGCAGATCTCTCGGACCGATAAATTCTATACCGGCACGCGTGAGCTCTGTTCCTGTAATTACAGTTCGCTCCAAACGTCCGTCGATACTGTACCCTGAGCCATGGGTAGCGTATTAATGGCGATAAGGCTGGTAACGTCATCAACTAACAACTGAAGTCACTTGCCGAAACAGAGCGCCTATGTTTCGCAAGTGAATTAACAATGTCTATCAGGAACAGGTGATTTGAAACACGTTCCCTCTGCAAAACCTGTCACATTTTAAATTAAGCAAAGCATCAACTACAAGAAAACCGAAAGTAAATTATAAGTTATATGACAGCTGATAATGGGTAAAGTCGATTGTGCAAAGGTGGACTAAGTAGATCAAGGCATCTAAAGCCATTCTTTTGTTATTTATGACGGCACTTTACACTACAAAGTAAAATTATGTTATCCGTCTAATTTCCTATCTTAGTGGATACCTAAAATTAAGCTCCTGTTACTGATGAGATTCTTCTACTTTCACTTCTGTACTCAGTGCTGCATCGGCTATTACTTTCATTTTTCTCCATTTCTTTGAAATTTTGTGGAAAGAATGACCATCGTAAAGTCTCCTTTTATGTCCTAAATGTGTTGTTACAAAATGCAGAACAGATTCCATTTACCAGAAACAGACTACGTAATGTCATATTATCACCGATGAAGATGGAATGTTTTCTGATTAGTTCCATGGCGTTAAGTAAATTTTTCCCTACTAAGTGTGACCAGATATCATAATTAACGTCTTAACATTCAGTTTCAGTGACCAGAGACCATAAAAGATAATATACAGAGACTTGTATAGTACCATTCGAACATCAGTATTTCCATTTCAGATGTAGACATATAGTCGTATGGGAAATATTTGAGTTTCATCAACTACTGTACAGAGTAAGATCAACAATAAATAAAGGCTGTGAGTATAGATTTAAGTGAATTATATTTCCAGAAGTTATTAATAATTTGAAGCTACTGTTAGGTGCTTCAGAGAATCATGAAAGATATTTGTATCTTGGAAGAGACCTCGAAACACTGAAAGCTTTCATAAAGTTTACATAATGGCCAGACAGATATTCTGAAACAATATTTAATTATTGAAATCATTTACAGGGCTAAAATGGAATCTTCCCATAATTTATTGGTTATTAATTTCCGCTTAAAAGTAAAGAGAAATTACAGGATGTTAAGAAGATACTTAGCTTAAAAATCAAGACGTCTCGAGGGCTTCAAAGGGAGCGTTAGGCAAAAACTGACCAATTATTTTAACATCGAATGTAAGGAAGTCATATCTGAAGATATTTGTCTCGAATTTACGTTTGTTCTGAGACATTAAGAGAACAGATATCACTGAAATGTAGCGGTGTAGAAGAACGCTGAAGGTGGGTACAAAGACTAACTGACATTTCGGTATTGAAACGGGAAAGTGGAAAACACCTTAATGACAAGGGGTTGGTTGACAAGATACATCCAGAGTAATGAAGATGTAAGCTTTCTATAAAAATTTATCTATAAATAAAAGTATTGACTAGTTTTTTTATCAGAAATGTTGTCCTGTTTAACGTATTCTGTAGATATCGGATGCAAATGCTGAGCAATAGTGACTGCTGGTGGGCCTCGTGTGAACAGTTTGTGAAACAATTAATGTAAGTGAAATGGTGAATTTGACATAATGGAAAGAAATTTAATTAAATCCCTGAAGAAGCTAATAATGTGTTCAGTGAATGCTATTTAACTCTAACTCAATACTCAAGTACGTTATGACAGCTGCGTAACAGGAAGGGCAAATTTTGTCTTGAAACATCTACAAAATACAATACTCCTCAACTGGGTAGAAAATAATTGTTTAATATTTCCTACACTGTTTGCTGTAAGTTTTTCGGTTTAATAAGCATAACACGTAAAAATGATGACTGTATACGGTTTCCTCGTAAGAATTCAGAGTGAGATTTGTACTCAAATGAACTTATCTCGTGCTCAGCATTTTCTTTTGTCTGGTGAACTGACGTTCTCGAAAGAGAAAGAAGTAACAGATACGTTAGCTATAGAAAAAAAAAATACTCACTACAAAATTAGTTTCTTGTTTGTCAGGAACATCTGTGGCTTCGTTTGGCTTAAAGTACAATGCACACACAACGAAATATTCGAAACTTTACTTTGCACAACGGAGAAGGGTTTTACATCTTTTATCGCTACGTAGTTCGGCGTCCACTAAATATTTTCGCTTTCGAAGTACAATGTTGGTGATTTCAATTTCGTGAGAAGATTCCGCCGCATTGAGAAACGTCTGTGTTTTAATGATGTCCAATCCAAATCTTGTCTCGTGTCCGTTACAATCTCTCCCGTATTCCGCAATATAGATTTCATTTACAGTAAAGTAAAAATTGCTATTGTTCCCCAGTTGAAAGGTTTCTTTCACTATCTGTCCTACTGATTCTCAGCATATCCACTGAAGCACCGAAAAAAACTGGTATAGGCAAGCGTGTTGAAATACAGAGATATGCAAACTGGCAACGCCTCTACAAAACAAGCGCAGTTGTTACATCGGTTGCTGCTGCTACAGTGTCAGTTTTAACGTCGTGTTATAATCGGCGCACGAACGATGGGGCACAGCATCTCCGAGATAGTGATGAAATGGGGATATCCCGAACGACCATTTCAGAGTGTACCGCGCAGGAATCCGGTCAAACATCTAATCTCCGAGATAGTGATGAAGTGGGGATTTCCCGAATGACCATTTCAGAGTGTACCGCGCAGGAATCCGGTCAAACATCGAATCTCTGACATCGCTGCGGCCGGAAAAGGTCCTACAACGACTACTGAAGAGAATCATGCAACGTGACAGAAGCGCAACCCTTCCGGAAACTGCTGAAGATTTCAATGTTGGGCCATCAACTGTGTCACGAAACATCATCGATATGGGCTTTCGGAGTCGAAGGCCCGCTTGTATGCCCTTGCTGACTGCACGACACAAAGTTTCAGTCCACTCCTGGGCCCGGCAACACCGACGTTGGACTGTCGATGACTGGAAACCTCTTGCCTAGTCGGATGAGTCTCATTTCAAATTATATCGGCGGATGGACGTGTTCCGGTATGGAGACAGCCTCATGAATCCATGGACCCTGCATGCCAGCAAGGGACTATTCAAGTTGTTGGAGAATCTTTAATGGTGTGGGATGTGCAAAGTTTGAGAGATATGGATCCCTGATACGTCGAGATACGACTCTCACAGGTGACACGTATGTAAGCATCCTGTCCGATCACCTGCATCCGTCCGTGTCCATTGTGCATTCTGGCGGACTTAGGCAATTCCACCAGGACAATGCAACACTCCACACGTCCCGAATTGTTACAGAGTGGGTCCAGTAACACTCTTCTAAGTTTAAACACATCCGCTGGCCACCAAACTCCCCGGACATGAACACTATTGAGCATATCTGGATGCCTCGCAACGTTCTGTTCAGAAGAGATCTCCACCCCGTTGTAGTCCTACCGAATTATGGACAGCCCTGTAGGATTCGTGGTGTCAGTTCCAGCACAACCTCAGACACTAGTAGAGTCCGTATCACGCCATGTTGCGGCACTTCAGCGTCCTACCAGGGGCCCTACTCGATATTAGTCAGATGTACCAGTCTGTTTGGCTCTTCACTGTATGTCGCTAATGCTAGCTAAACAAAATCAGTTTAGAATGATTCTCTCATTCGAGGGTCGTATCTCCCTCTATTGAGTCAACACTGTTAACGACTACGCGTTATATCTTAACTTTCCTCTAACCACACACCCGTAACTTAGATTAGAAACCACTATTTACTTCTCCAAATCACTCCAGACTATTTTTGTTCTCGTAAAAGTTAATTTTTCCGTCCATCTAATCATTGTCTTCATTTAAAATTCATAAAATGGCTCTGTCATTTATATTAATTTCTTTACGATATATTCGTTGTCCACTATATTAGTTTTCTGGTAATTAATCTTCGTATCTAATTCGTACGTGCTGCTTTAAGTTCCTCCGTTCATTATTGATCTGAAGTAGAAGAAAAACTAATATAGCCCAGGAGTGGCCCATTTACCCAATTTAATGATCTGAAATCTTGTTTTCAAGACTCCTAATGATGCTTCTGGCAATGTGGATTCTCGCTGCTCGATTCCTTTTTCATTCTGAATTCCCTACTAACTTTAATAAGCCTAATAAAACCAGTATCACTAATGTGTCTAGTTCTCAACGGTCTAAAATATGTTAAATCAACAGAGCTCAGGATGTGAGTTTTCTCAAAATTTATTAATTTCAGGGAGAGTCATAATTCATTCCTATTAATCTGTTCTACAATTTCATTCACATTTCGAAACAATCCATTGTGGGATATCCATTCATGATTGAAACGTATTGATTTAGCTGATAAAAATAAAATTTTTTCTTTATGTTGGTTGCTTTTGTTTCAGAGAGTATGTTTCACATCAAAGGAGGACGCTGAAACGTCTATATTCTATCATCTTGTGTGTGCCTTTTCTACTTTCTGCTAACAAAAATTATGTCCAATCCTCCTTTCCCACACCATGAAGTACCTATTGAGCGAAATTAACAGTAATACTCGAATTGGTACTAAGAATGCTACTCCACAAGTTGTGAAATGTATGATACTTTTATTCATGAGACAGTTGTAGGATGATTTCACAACGGATAATATTCGGATTGTTCACTACAGAAAAACACATCCTGTCCGAAATATTGTCTTATGCACTGATTCTCTCGGAATTAAAAGCCGATTTAGGATTAGACTCGTCAATTTATTCTGCCATTGACGAACCCAGCTGTTATACGATCTCTGCAGCACAGCATTGTAAGTGGTATTCATTTGACTACCGAGCGAATCTAGCACCCTGGGCCGTGAACTTGCTGATATATTAACTAAGGAATTTCCGTTGTTGACTCACTACCAATGCAAACTCCCGGTTATGGCTCATCTAAGACGCCTAACATTACAAACACTGTGAAGAATATTTGGTGCAGCAAAAGTGCTGCGTGCTGATTACCAAAGAACGAAATAAAAAAAAATAAAAAAGACCATGAGTAGCTATAAGAATTAAAACTAATTATCGTAGTGAATGAAGCATGCAAAATATTCATGATCCTAGCAAACAAAACTGTACGAGAAAAACACATTTTACTGTAACCACTTAAGATGCCTTAGAATAAAGAGAAACGCGTCTGGTCTTAATAGGACTTTCATTACAGTTCACTGACGGTGATTGATACGTGTTACTGGAAAATGCAGGATCAACATCCGATGCAACAAACTCTGAACGACAAATACCTCAACCAGAAGTGAAGGATGTCACTTCACAGCTCTTAAATACAAGCTACAATCTCTTGTTACATCCGCGTTGGCCGTACGTACCTTATAGATAACCTGATATTAAGACAACGGGACCCTTCCCAGGACACCTCCACATCTTAAGGCACTTCCAGACACTCCTGGAAGACTCGTTAGACTATTTTCTTGATCATTCTTTTTCCACAGGCCCTTTATAATGTAATACAACCAGCTAGTACATTATCCTTTACTTAGGAAAATGGTTATCACTTCTATTAGTGTTGATCTGACGAGAGAAGGGATCGCATCTCCCACACAATTCTTGTCTAAGCAGTGACGTTACCCGGACACTTTCTCCTGCTGCTGCAACTTTAATGGTACACCATCTTGTACACCAATACAAATAATTTCACTGTACCCTCATGTGAGAGCATCTCAGCACTTGACCAGACGTAAATCAAATAAAAAAAAGATTAACCGAAAGATTCTCATAATCATTAAAAAGTTAACCACACTGATGAGCCCCTGGGAAACTCCAATCATTGTCATCATCTGATTCCTTGTGAGAGACAATAATTCTAGCAGTGTTCCACTTTTGGGTAACTGTTTACTTTTGATAAATATCAAGTAAATAATTTCCAAGCTCTTTCTCCTCCAGCAGCAATCATTATCTCCAAGCGTCTTCCCTTTAAACGGCTTCATAAATCTTATTTGGCTTTATTTCTGGAGTTTATATAATTGTTACGTATCTGCATTATTCATGCTCTTTTGGAAACATACACAAATTTTAATGAAGATGGAGTGTAATATATAGTTTATATAGTAATATATAGTTTCGTTCTTATAACTTGCTGTGCAATCTGCCACATTAACAGATGAAATGTGTCTTCTACAGCCATAACTTTCTGATGTGTATCCGTTACTCGTTTTAAATTACGGAAGTATATGCTCACTTCTCCGATTCTGCGAGACAAAGTCTACAGCGTGTAAAGCAAGTTTACTCGGGGTATTGATGTACTGGAACCCACCTGGTATATCTGCACTTGGTGTTCCACCGTACCATTGTGACTAGAAAGGAAGGTCCTTATATTGCTTTGCAGTGCTAACGACAAGGAATTCTCACTGTCATTATGAACGCTATGGCTACGTGTCTCGTTTCGCTGGGTATGGGATTTGGCCAGCGGGGTGGGTTTTTGTGCCAAGTGGGACACCAAGCTGAGGAAGTGAAAAATAATGTGCATCCATTATAAGAAGCTTAGTCACGCCATGGAGCAAAAGTACAAAGAGTATTTATTCCGGGATTACTGTTCTCCTAGACTCAGAGGTACAAACCATCGTAGATTCGCTCTAACGTAGAGTAAGAAAAAGCAAAGACAGTGGTGTCATAGGTATTCATAACTTAATGTCTAAGATACTATTTAATAAGAATTTGTTTGATACATTTTGAAACCGCTACGCACATATATGGGGGCTGTTATTTCTCCATACCAGACCGTAACTACGGAGAGCATTAGTAAGTAGCAATAAATTTTGGCGTATCATTCGTCACATATGATTCTGACGATTAGTGTATTATTTCATAGGTCACATAGCTAGGATGTACTTTGAATATACGGTCTCAGAAGTAGTGGATGCAAATAATTGTTGAAAATAAAATATATTGGGAATGTGGGATGCATGATTAGCGTGAAGCTGTATTTTAATATGTTTTATTCAATTGCTCCCTTGTCTGCCTGTGAAAATTTTGCTATTGATTTTAAACTACTCCCCGGTGAGCTAGAGGCCTGGAACTTTCAACATAGCTCAGAAGTACATGGCAGTCCCATATTAACTAGCTTTCTGGTCTGGCGAGTGGCGGAGGGCATATTGTTTTTATGTCATTTTGCCTGTTCGGTGCAGATTTCTTAACTATTTTCGAACTAACTCCTCGTAAGGCTAGAGGCTTGCTACTTTCAACGTAGCCCAGAACTGGATGGCAGCGCAATATTAACTCGCTTTCTTGTCGGTTGTGAGGCGGAGGGTACTTTGTGTGTCACTGCTAGTTCCGCTAACAGAAAATGCTGCGTTCGTGAAACTGTTTCCACAGCGACAGAGAGATACGTGCACAAACAAGATAATGCTCTCCTCTGTTCCCCTGTTTGAAGTTGTGAAAGGAGGTTTTGTGAAAGAAATACACACACACACACACACACACACACACACACACACACACACACACACGCGCGCGCGCGCACATAGATATCATTGTCACTCTAATCTTGGTACAATGCTGCGCCAAACTAAAGTGACCAAAAAGGTATTTTCCTTCTGTTTCTAAGGAAACAACGAATGTTTCACGAAATTGGGGTTTTTGGCAGGACTCAGTAGAAGCCATACAGATTAACAATGAATATGCTGCATATATATTGTTAAAACACTATTTTATGGTGATAATATCAACGTCACATCACGATAAAGTAAATGCATTGCTACAAGCAATTGACTATCATGTATGTTGTGTCGCGCATAATAACATGCCTTAAATAAGAACTCTCACTGCAAATGATTGCAAAAGCGGCAGCTACCGGCCAGTAAAAACAGTGACAGAAAATAATTCCCTCTCACGAACAAGAATAACAGAAACTTCAATTTAGTAACAATTCTATATGGAAAAAAATTAATCAATAACGTACTTCGTTTATGTAACAGTTTAATGCCAAAACTTCCAGATAAAGAATTATTACCGGAGTCTTATTCTACAGGAGATAGGTTGAAATGTGTTCTAATGGATCTTAGCACTATGGGACTTAACATCTGAGGTCATCAGACCCCTAGACATCGAGTTACTTGAACCTAACTAACCTAAGGACATTACACACATCCATGCCCGAGGCAGGATTTGAACCTGCGGCCGTAGCAGCAGAGCGGTTCCGGACTGAAGCGCCTAGAACCGCTTGGTCACAGCGGCCGGCTTGTGTTGCTTCCCAGCGTGACATTACTAGCTTGATTCATTCAGAGCAGGTATTACTCCGAAAGTTCTAAGTATTTGAAAAAAGAAGCCATGAGTGCCTGGAAGCTGCCATATGACCCTTCTTTATCCAGCGACTGGTTTGCACAACATAACTAAAACCTGGGATGTGTAATTGACTCGTACTATTTACCCATGGGTAGACACTAATATCACGTGCTATTTATAACAACGATATAGATGTGTATGATGGTTATTTATTCAGTTCAGAGTCACCTTGTGCTGCAGATAGTTGGAATACCGAAATATTATGTTAGATTCGTTTCAGAAGCGGGCTGCAAACTCACACTGATTATACACTGACCAGATGATGGCCGTGCTATCGGAACTATTCTGGTAATAACGTCAAGTCATAATACCGCTATTTGGTGACCATTATCAATTTTTACATCTAACCGATTTTGAAAATATTGTTCACGCAAGACACAGCGTATGCTTTCATGTGATTCCAATGAGTGGCCGTCACGAAATCAGAAACCTTAAGAACATACCATACGCCTGCAGCTGGAGGTGCTTAGAGGTCACCCGTGGTCTAGGGGCTTACGGGCACAATAGCTTAGTGCGTTCGAGCAGAGGGCTCGCAGCACTGAATGACGTGTTAAACAATGAACATGGAAGGCTGTCCTGTGACGCCCGCCCGGACCAAACGACGAGAATAATTACGAACAAAATGAAGAATAATAAAAAGTAAAAAATAAAAAAAGGATAGCGTTGCGAAACGGTAATTCCGTAAAAAAGGGATAGCGTCTTCGATTAGTAATGAGAGTGACCTAGGTGTTGGGATCGAACCCCGCCACCGTTAAAATTTTAAATAAAAATCACCAGTAATGGCGGCCGAAGGCTTCCGACATAAAAGTCGCCCTCATTTAGCCAACGGCATTATCAAAGAAAGCGAAGGAGCGGACCCAGGTTCAGGGCGCCCTCTTGCCCCTGTCGTAGGAAACGGCCCCTAAAGGCGGAGGACTCAGCGATGTTCAACGGAATGAGGATGCAGAAGACAATGACAACAACACTATTAAAAACACATAATATATATATCCACAAGACATGTGGCCTGTAATTGGAAAAGCGTCGTGATGATCTCTCCATTGGCAAAAGATTTTCGAACAATCCCCCATTCAGGTGTCTGGGAGGGGCTGCCAATGCGGAGGAGACAATGAAAAAAAGACTGAAAAACCAACGAAAGGATAACGTTCTAACACTCGGATAGTGGAATGTCTGACGTTTAAATTTGGTTGGGCACGTAGAAAATCGGAAAAGGAAAATGCTAAGTCTAGGTACCATGTGGGGCACAGACGTAAAGTAGACAGAAGAGAAGAATTTCTGGCGAGACGAGTGTAGGGTAATAGCAAAAGCAGCAGAAAATGGCACAATGGCTGTAGGATGCATTATGAATAGGAAGGCAGGGCAGAAAGTGAGTTACTGTAAACGATTCAATGACAGGGTAGTTCTCATCATATTCGACAGCAAATCAACACCGTTAACAACAATTCAGGTACACATGTCAACGTCGCAAACGGAAGATGAAGACAGAGAGCAAGTGCACGAGGATATTAAACAGCTAAGCTGGCCTGTCTGACCGAGCGGTTCTAGGCGCTTCAGTCTGGAGCCGCGTGACCGCTACCGTCGCAGGTTCGAATCCGGCCTCGGTCATGGATGTGTGTGATGTCTTTAGGTTAGTAAGGTTCTAGGGGACTCATGACCTCAGAAATTGAGTCCCTTAGTGCTCAGAGCCATTTGAACCATTAAACGGGTAATTCAGTACCTAAAGAGAGATGAAAATGTAATAATCACCCTCCGCCACACACCGTCAGGTGGCTTGCGGAGTATGGATGTAGATATAGATGTAGACTGGATTGACGATATAGGGGAAGGAGAAGAAGAAAGGGTCACGGCACAATATGGGATTGGTTCGAGGTATGAGAGAAGTGGAAGACTTCTTCAGTTCTGGAAAGAATTTCCTTTAGTAATAGCGAACACACTATTAAAGAATCACAAGAGAAACAGGTGATATGGGAAGATCTCAATTCAATTACATCGTGGTCAGGCAGTGATTCTGACAGCAGATACTTGATTGTAAGGCGTACCCAGAAGCAGATATAGACTCAGATCACGATTTAGCAGTGATATAGCGTAGCATGAAGTTTTAGAGACTAGTTAGGACGATTCATTGCGGGGAGATGTGGGATAAGGATGTACTGAGGAATGAAGAGACACGCTTGAAGTTCTCCAAGGTTATAGGTAGTGCGATAAGGAATGGGTTAATAGCTAGTTCAGTTAAAGAGCAGTGGACAACTTTAAAAGTGGGTATCACAGAATCTGGAAAGAAAAACGTAAGGACAAAGAAGGTAACCGCGAAGAAACTATGTGTAAAAGATGGAATAATTCTGTTGATAGATGAAAGAAGGAAGTACAAATATGTTCAGGGAAATTCAGAAATACAGAAATACAGGCACTGGTGAATGAAATAAATGGGAAGTGCAGAGAACATAAGGTGAAATATCTGATTGAAAAATGTGAAGAGATCGAAACAGATATGATAGTCGGCAGGACAGTCTGAGATTATAGGAAAGTCAAAACAGAGTTCAGTGAAATGAAAAGCAATTGTGCTAACATTAAGAGCGAAGTTGGAATCCCACTATTAAATGCAGAGGAAAGGGCATTTAGGTAGAAAGAGTACGTCGATGGTTTGTATGAGGGGAGCTCTGGTCTAATGACGCAATAGAAAAAGAAACGGAAGTCGAAAAGGAAGGGATACCAGACTTGAAAATAGCTTGGGAACACTTATAGTCAAATGAGGCAGAAGAAATAGCTAACACTCTGTCAGAATTTCTAAAACGATTCGGGGAAGTGGGAACAAAACGACTATTCGCGTTGGAGTTTAGAATGTGCGAGTGTGGTGATATCCCATCTGACTTTCAGAAGAACACCGTCCACAGAATTCTGAAGATTGCAGTAGCCGACAAGTTCGAAAAGAATTACACAATCAGCATAAAAACTCATGTTTCTAAGTAGCTTTCAAGAATAATACACAGAAGGACGGAAAGGAAAATTGGAGGTGTGTTAGATGACGGTCAGTTTGGCCTTAGGAAAGGTAAAGGCACCAGAGGCAATTCAGACATCGCGGTTGATAATGGAAGAAAGATTAAAGAAAAATGAAGGCTCGTTCATGGGATCAGTTGACTTGGAAAACAAGTATGACAGGTGCTAGATGTTCGAAATCCTGAAGAAACCTGGGATTACCTACAGGGAAAAACGGGTAGTACATACGATATTATATTGTTATTTTTGTTGCCGGCCGTTGTGGCAAAGCGGTTCTAGGCGCTTCAGTCTGGAACCGCGCAACTGGTACGTTGCAGGTTCGAATCCTGCCTCGGGCATGGATGTGTGTGATGTCCTTAGGTTAGTTAGGTTTAATTCTTTCTGAGTTCTAGGGGACTGATGACCTCAAATGTTAAGTCCCATAGTGCTCAGAGCCATTTGAATCATTTTGTTATTTTTATTGTACTTTATAGTTATATATACAAGGTTAGCATGTGTCATATAGAAGAAACAGGTTGAAGTCGCAGACACTCACCCAGAATTATGATTTCTACCGTTTCCCTGAAATCTTGTAGGTAAATACTGTTCGTGGTCCCAATATTTCAATTTATCGTGACATGTACGTGAAAATAAAATATCGCGCTGTTAACTCTGTAAAGGCTTACGCTGACGTGTGGAACTAGTGCGCTATGGACGGCGCACGCACTTGACTGCGCCCAGACAGTGCTGAGTGAGGCAGTAGGTGATATTGCTCTACTTACCCTTTCACCTGTTACAGTATGCGGGATGACTTTGAGTTTTATGCCAAGAATATGGACCAGAACTGTGACTTGAACTACCTTCTACGAGGTTGCAGTAGTATGAAATGAATGTGGTGCCTGAGAAGCTACCATTTGCCTGTCTTTCCTGGACACACGGTAGAGAGAGAGCTAGTTAATAGCCGAATTAATCCTGTATCTGCTCACGTAAATTTTCTTGATATGCGCCTAGGTATTCTACTGACACTACAGAAACGTTTCGACGAACTCAAGCCTCAGGTAGACCCTACATGACAGAATTAATATCCGGAATGCTCTGCCTTGCACTGACAGGGGTCCCGGTGGTAGGACCCTTTTACTTCTGCACAAACATTACTTACGAGAAAAATGGAAGATAGCTGCATGTTGTAAGACTCCGCTCCCACGTCACGCCACCTCACATCACGTCACTACGCCGTATATAAACAGCTACACTCCGCACTAGCGGTGGCCTTAACGAAGTTACACTTATTTTATTTATTTACCATTTGCAAATGATCTGCCACCTCGTTACTAAGAAGGTCGTATTCCCATAATACGAAATTGAACAAGTACAGAATGTGAAAGTTATTTGTTAGCTCTTATTTTTAATAAAGATTGGAAATATTGTTGCTTTAAATACTAATGGACTTAAAAGTCCAAAACGAAACTTTTAAAATTAACAATTTATAAACAGAATATAGGAATTGATGAAGACATATTATAAATTGGAAACTATTTTTCTTTTGGAAACGGGTTCTTGCATTTATGGTGAATAAATAAAGAATAATATACATTTATGAAATTAAAAAGTTTTGCAATATCGAAATATAGGCACAACCACACTTTTAGAAAGAAAAAAACAGAAGATATGAAAGATGATGGTGGAAGACTATCCCTTCACCTTGTGTGTATTATGGTGAGTGTCTTGTAATTGTCCATAAAGGCACCGACCGCCAATCACAGCTCTTCACCTACATCTAACAAAATTTTTCTAGATTTCATAATAACTAAACCTTAAGCTCTAATAATAGTCCTTATAATATGGTCAGTATGTTCTTTTTCTGCTTGGATACAGAGTTGTTGAGATTTATTTAAATTATTGTGTTGTTGATATAGGGCATTTCTTCATTATAATCTGGCTCAGTATGATCACCTTATTCCATGTCTGAATCAGTGCTGTTTTCCACCCTGTGGATTCCTTCCTGTCTTTGCAGATAGGCTCGTTCTCTGCCTCGGACATACTCACTGTAGGTCGCTTTGGATATATCATCAGCGAGTGTGTTTAATACGTCCATTGTTACGATTAGGGCCTGCGCTTAAATCTATTCAATTACTATGGCTATTAAATATTTTGATGAATCTCTCAGTGTACTTCCTCTTCGTGCTGGGGCCGGACAACTAATTAAAGTACTCGTTAATATTGCAATTTCCTGTTTCTTTTGTCTTATACTGCAGCAAGACTTTCAGGATAAGTTGATCAACTGTGTGCTGGATGTCGTAACAGGCTACTTCTCTTTTCCTTCTATTTATCTATTGAACATTATATGCTAGTTTTATCAGAACTGTCGGACTCCGGGTCTGTAGAATTTCCCTGCTGGAAGAAATGCGGTCCAATGCTAACCGCGGTCTAGACAGCCGTTAATTAGAGGGTGAGGCCAGAAGTACCTGTTAATTGGGAATCAGAGGTCAGACAGTGTTCATCAATTATACAACAGTATCGCCACATTCTCTTAAGACAACACTGCAGCATCTATAGCGTGAATTTGAAAACTCTGTCAATAATAAAGTTAGTTTTAATAATCAGGAACTGAACCAATATGATACTCCAACTGAAGATAAAGATTATGCTGGGGTTTTGTTTCTTACAAGAAATAAATCGAACTGTAATAGTTTCTTCTGACATTAATTACGATAATTCCTTACAGGTATGTCAGTTCCAACTGTTTTCAACATGATGTTCTATTAGTTCCGCTGATTTCCTCAAACAGTTCGATAATGCGTTACTTAAAGTATGGGGTGACAGAAGAAAGGCTGCATCGTTAATACAGCGGCATATGATGCCCTTTCATAAAGTTTGTGAGTGTCATCATGTACAGAATATGATGAATTAGTGCATTTTTAAGGTTCTATCGGTCAAATTCTGCACAGTGATATTTTTGAGGTAAGAAGTTTTTATGGCCTGGGTATCAGGTATACAGATTGAATTCCTGGTTAGGCTGAAGATAATATGAACATCGACTATCCATTAAGTGACAGATATCTAATTTCAACTGTGTTATTTAAATAGCATTAAATATTCAAGAAAGTTAATCGAAATTCCAAGAGACAGTACTGACAGAATCTTTCATTCCTTTAAACAGCTGCATTCTCTGTCTGTCATTCATCAGATTAGATGAGGATGGAGAGGCGACGATTTCAGACAAAGAGACGCCACCAAATAGGGTCATCGGTGTATGGAACTGTGTTGACTATCATATGGCTGATGGTAGTAGTCAAATAGTAGAAAAATGGAAAAAATGTTTGATTATTTATTATTTAGGGACAAAAGAAAATAGGTGAATTATATAAGGGTGTATGGAGAGTAGAAATATATGGCACGGAAATTTTAGCGACTTTAGACTCAGGAGGTGACACGTGCTACTAATGAGGACCTTGTAAGTAGGCTGTTTAGGTTTTTTTATTGGTAACGCCACAGAGCTCTCTGTATCAAATATCACTGGCTGTGCTGTGTGCAGTCTGTGGCTGGTTGGCATTGTTGTAATACTCGCCATTGTAGTGTTGGGCAGTTGGCTGTTACCGGCGCGTAGCGTTGCCCAGTTGGAGGTGAGCCGCCAGCAGTGGTGGATGTGGGGAGATAGATGGCGGAGTTTTTAAATTTCTAAGAATGAATGTCATGAACTGCTATATATAGTATGACTATTAAGATCTATTAAATAACCATTTTATGATTCACGTTCTTCGAAAAAGGAGCATTTGGAAAGAAAAGAACAATAAGAAGGGATTAATAACAGTTACTACTGCATACTTAATTTTCTTTTCAACTACTAGGTAATATCTTTTGTAGAATTAGTTTTGTGGTGCACCACTTTAATGACATAGATATTAATATGTGAATAGACATTTCCCTTTTCTGCATTGTTGTCTTTAATGTAATATTTTTCTGTTTGAGCTTTGTCATGTTTAGGTATAAGTTATTGCATGTGCTGCTGCTGTTTGCCAGGTGTAGTGTTACTAAATTTCACTTTGTATTACTCTATCAAGCCAGTTTTACTACTGGTTTATTTTTCTTGTTGCTGCACATTGTCTCATATTAGTTGTAATATTGCATTTCTTGGTAATTTAGTTTTACTGTAGCTTGCTGTGCCAATTTCCATTTTTTTGTCATTGCTGTTTACGTTAATTGATTTCTGCTGCTGCATTGCGTCATCCCTTAGTTTAGCATCTGAGCTCAGTCGATTTAAGTTAGGTTAAGAGGAGGTAGACTATATAAGAGAATGAGTTGCGATGAATTGGAAGGAATGCATTGAGTAGCTACAAGAAAATAGTTTGGCCAAAAAAAGTATTTCGAAATAGGATACGTACAAAACAGTAGGGTTTAGAGACAACAGGTTTAGTAGGATTTTCTTGGAAATAAATGATGAGGTAAGATAATGGAAAATAAATAATGATGTAAGAAATATGTGAACATATAAATACAAAAAGCATGCTTGGATAGGATTTTTTTTTTTTTTTTTTTTTTTTTTTTTTTTTTTTTTTTTTTTTTTTTTTTGGCTGGAGCAAATGTTGAAATGAGAGGAACGATCTATGGAATGAAGTTTTGGGTTGGACTGCAGTACCAAATGTTACACTGAAAACAAACCCTGTCCTTTCCTTTTGTGTTATCCCACTATGTGTTTGTGTACCCTTGTCTATTTATTTTCTTCCTGTCTCTGTGTACTGTTTCATAGAATTTTTTCTCTTCTAATACTAAGCTACATTCACTATGATGAGGAATACTGTTATCCTCAAATATAATTTGCATTAATAACATGTTATTTACTTCGTAAAGATGTTTAGGCATTATTTATGTGTTCTGTTTTGTTGCTCATATGTGAAGTTGATGTTTCAAAAGTTATTCTGATCTTTATTTATTTACTTATGTCAAAATTCCTATAACACTGATGTATATGTTTATTTCTATTCTTTTGTAAAGCCCCTATTACTACAAATGTTGTCTGTATTGTTATGTTCTTTAATGAAGTATTTTGTACCTTTGTTATTGTATTCTTATGTTATAAAATTGTAATTGATACCAGTTGGTCAAGTTAAGTAATTTGTAAGTTACATTTCACTGCACACGTTTCTGTTGGTCATAGTATATGGACAATATGTGAGAAGCAGGGACTGATAGTGTTTGCACGTGTGTTAATAAATCAGCAAGGGACTGGATAACAGCATTGCTGGTTCTAAGGACATTTCATACAAATTCTTTGTGAGTGGACAAGTGGTGGTTTATGGACTAGCTGTATTCTCTGCAAGACTCTTCAGTGGTGATTGTGCACCTGCACAGTTGCAACAGATGGCTGCTGGCCGTCTCTACAAGGACTGAAGTGGGTCTACACCTTTGATGACTCACCAATACCATTATTTATACAAGGACTGCAGTGGGTATGCACCTCTGGTGGCCCACCAATACCGTAATCCCTACCAGGACTACAATGGGTCTACTCTGTGTTGACCTACCTACCAATATTCTTCAAAACTTCGACTGACTCTGCTGTGGGTTAGCTCTGTTGTCGCCCATTACCTGTCTGCATGTCAAGAGTCAGCACTGTCTTTCTGTTGGAAGGACAACACTTCTTCAAGACTGCTTAGAAATCCACTACTTCCAAGTGCAATTTCTTTTATTGCTCAGACTTTGAGAAAAACACTGCAATTTTACTGTGATGAACGATCAGGACTGTCTTTATGGACTGAGAGAAAATTTTAGCTTTTGACCAACATTGTATCAATAAGTGTGTGCATTTGATATCTTTGTTATTGTAAATATGAAAATTTTTATCAAATAATTATTGGCCAGTGCCAGAAACAATTTGTAAAATTTTTTGTGGGGAGCATGGGGGCTTTGTAAGTAGGCCGTTTAGGTTTTGTTATTTGTAACGCCACATAGCGCTCTGTATCAAAAATCACTGGCTGTGCTGTGTGCAGTCTGTGGCTGGTTGGCATTGTTGTAATACTCGCCATTGTAGTGTTGGGCAGTTGGCTGTTAGCGGCGCGTAGCGTTGCGCAGTTGGAGGTGAGCCGCCAGCAGTGGTGGATATGGGGAGAGAGATGGCGGAGTTTTGAAATTTGTAAGAATGGATGTCATGAGCTTCTATATATATTATCACTTTTGAACACTATTAAGGTAAATACATTGTTTGTTCTCTATTAAAATCTTTCATTTGCTAACTATACCTATCAGTAGTTAGTGCCTTCCGTAGTCTGAATCTTTTATTTAGCTGGCAGTAGTGGTGCTCGCTGTACTGCAGTAGTTCGAGTAACCAAGATTTTTGTGAGGTAAGTGATTCGTGAAACGTATAGGTTAATGATTGTCAGGGCCATTCTTTTGTAGGGATTTTTGAGAGTCAGATTGCGTTGCGCTAAAAATATTGTGTGTCAGTTTAAGCACAGTCTTGCTCAATTTTTCTAAGGGGACGTTTCAACCTTTCTACGTAAGTGACAGAGGAAAAATATTCTCTAACTTTCAATACAAAGATTAAGGACTTCTGGAGCCATTGGTGCTTATACGAAAGCAAGCAATGTTGTAAATCGATATTTAACGGAAAAGGTTTAAGTTTAGGCAATACTAATTCCAGAATTAACTGTGGGATTAACATTGGGTGAGATTTAGTTAATAGAAACAGTTGCTGTTGCTGACTTTGTGAGAGGCATAGTAAGGATAGAGGTCTGTGAAGGGAAAACAGAATTAATATTTGTGAGAAGTGCTCTCCCAAAATTTAAAAAAGTAATTTTCATATTAAGACACTGAAGTATAAAATTAATTGGTGCTCTGATTTAAGACTGACAACCCTAAGTCGCCAGGTGACTACAGGCCGATCAGCATACTACCTGCAATTTCTAAAGCCCTAGAGTACATCGTCCACGAACAACTGACGGATTACCTCAAAACTCATAACATCCATGACGAATATCAGTCAGGCTTTCGAAAGCACCATAGTACAGCAACCGCATTAATCAAAGTAACTGATGACATTAAACATGCTATGGACAGACGTGAAGCTACTATCCTAACACTGCTTGACTTTAGCAAGGCTTTTGACACAGTGGACTTCGATATATTACTAATTAAAATGAAACAGCTGAATTTCTCGAACAGCGCAATACACTGGTTCGACAGCTACCTCAAAAACAGAAGTCAACAAGTCATTTGTGGGTCGGAAAAGTCATCATGGAAAAGTGTGCGCTCTGGAGTTCCCCAAGGCTCCGTCCTTGGTCCACTACTCTTCTCACTGTACATTAATGATATTTCTTCAGTGATTCACTCCTGCAACTACCATCTTTATGCCGACGACATCCAACTGTACATAAGTGCAAGCCCCAAAAACATTGCTGGCGCAGTAGCGAGTTTGAACGCAGATCTTTGCTCTGTTTCTCGATGGGCACAGAACCTAGGTCTGAAACTAAACCCCAAGAAATCCCAGGTCATACTTATATCTCATCCAAAGTTAATCAGCCGGTACTTTCGCGAAACAGTCCCTAAAATACTCCTCAATGGTACCCAACTATCATACCGAAAAACAGTAAAAGACCTTGGAATAATCTTGGATGAACACCTAAACTGGGAAGAACAAACAGTCACAGCTTGCCGGAAATCGCTCTCCTCCCTACATGCAATTCAAAAATTTAGAAAAATATTTCCAACCCATGTTAAACAAAAATTAGTCCAAACACTAGTCTTGCCTAATCTTTACTACTGCGATGTAGTTCAACACGGCACAAATAGTGAAAATTCTAGATGCCTCGAGCTAGTGATGAATGCTTGCGTTAGATATGTGTGCAATATTCGGTTGTATGATCATATCAGTCCTTCATACTCCCAGCTAGGTTGGATACGCCCACATACGGCACGTGATCTCCACACGATGTGCTTACTTAATCGATTTCTTAGCCACTGGTGCACCCAATACTTATCTTCTCACATTAAACACCTATCATCATTCCACAATCGCAACACCAGATCGGATACGTCTATCATCTTGGCTGTACCTTTACATAACACAAAATCTTTCCCCGTGTCATTCTCCATCTCAGCCATACGACTATGGAACGCGCTCCCCTGTGATCTGCGTATTATCCAGAACTACTAAACATTCAAGAGGGAACTCGAAACTTACATATTAGGGACGGTATAGCCACTATTCTTGTGCCCCTCCCATCTCTTTCTTTCTCCTCTCCACCACAGCTTCGAATTTTACCGTTCTATTTCTCTTCCTCTAACCTATCTACCTCTTATATATCTCTTTCACCCCATTCTATCGTCTTATGTCTCTGCTCGATGAGAATAACTCACAAGCTGCAAGAACATAACGAGAAAATTCCTAACTAACAATGGGACTGACATTCAGAAAAGAAAAGTATGTTTACTTTCATATACATAGTCATTATTATTATTATTATTATTATTACTATTATTATTATTATTGATTGTTATAATTATTTTTTATTGTTATAATTATCATTGTACTACTGTTATAATATCGATTTTTTTCTTTAACATCAATACTGCATAATAGGCTATATGTCCTTAATGTTAAGTAGAAACTGTAACTCGTTCAATCTGAGTACGCCTGGTTAGGTATAAGAGAGGGCCTGAAGGCCCTAATCTTTCCAGGTAAAATAAATGCATAAATAAATAAATAAATAATAAATAATAATGAAAGATGCAGGTAGAACAACTACAGGTAGCAAAAATATAGCGGATTATGTCAAGAATGATAATGAAAATATTTCTCACTACAATGTGAGAACACATGTTACGGTTTCAGGTGACATACTGTCTCTGAATTCTCTGGCGTCCTATAACGAGAATGATGTAACTAATGAGAAAATATGGTAAACAGGAGTTGCAGGATATGTTGAGACAGAAGTGTGAATAAGATTGTTGAGGAAGCATCAGAACGTACTTTTCGAAAGAAATGTCTTTA
This sequence comes from Schistocerca gregaria, assembly GCF_023897955.1. Lineage (NCBI taxonomy): Eukaryota > Metazoa > Arthropoda > Insecta > Orthoptera > Acrididae > Schistocerca > Schistocerca gregaria. Next base: position 337,232,660 of record NC_064927.1, read on the forward strand.
GAAAACAATATTTTTACCGACTGGAGACTAAAGAGTACACCACTTTCACTGCAAAAATGAAAGCTCATATATAAATAAATTATATATACATCGGAACTAGGTATAGCTGAAAAATCACAAATCCTATATTGTAGTCCAGTTTTTATCGTAATAATGAAATGGATTAGAGTTGAGAATCTTAGATCTGACGGAAATAAAAGAAAGTAGTAATTCCACAAATGAATAGACCAGAAACATTAGATGAATTTAGTCAAACACTTCATAACATACAAATTGAGACTGGTATCGACTTGATCGGTATTTATGGGAAATACAACTAGCAGCTGGTTCGCTACTTCCACTTCAAAGTGGCACCATTTGAATTAAAAATCTTTATGTCAGTATTTATAAAAGTGTTGGATGCTGTATTAGGAACGATTTGTTATAAAAAGTTTGTATTATGAAGTTAATATTTTCATTCTAGCTAATAACTGAAGTAAACAATACAGTAATAAGTGTATTTGCCAAAACGGTTAAAAATCATTGCTGAGAAGTCCAAACTTGATAAAACGGAAATATTTTTTTGGACATATCGTTTCAGAATATGACACTATAGTCCATAAATGAGAAACAGGCTAAAGCCTTTCTATAGCTATGCTGTTTTTATAGTCGGTTGCAATAAACTAGGCAATAACTGCTCAAGTACTATAATAACTGACTAGAAAAGAAATATCCCATGGGGGTGAAACATGAAAAGTGTAAATAAGTATTTCTAAAAGTAAAAGAAACATATTGTCAGCCAATAGTATAAGCGAATCCATATTTGTCATTGTAAATACGCATTGAAACAGATATTTCAGAATAATGGATCACTGCAGAAATATGTCAAATAACTAAAACTCCAGATGGTAGCGAATAAAGGAAAATAATTTTTGATAAATGGATATTAAATAAATCACTGACAGCATTCAGTGACGTCTACTCAATGATCGAAAATGAGCCTTAAGCCGTTGTTTGGACACTTGAAAAATTAAGAAATTATTTAAGTGCTAGAGTGATTATAGATTTTATGGATAATAACGCCTTGTCTCTCCTCCAGGATCATCGACTGATACATGGAAGACTTACCAGATGCGCCACAGAATTACTTGAACGTGAATTGGATGCCAGGTGTCAGTCACAAAGAGGAAACATCACAGGAGATGCACTATCTACATTACCTATTGGTATGAATGCCACTGATTTGGCTAATTTTACAGACAACAAGGCAAGGATGTTAACATATTACTTATGAAAAATGTTCCCTTACTTAACAGACTCAGAAGTTCATCAGGAGGATGTAAAATGATGATGCCATTTTTAAAGTGATTGAGGTTAACTGGAGGGAGAGTAATGACGTCGAGCTACACAACTTTTAACAACTTTACTTATATCTTAACTACAGTTTTATTTTTCATCATCTTTATCAGTTTCGACTTTCCCTCATTTTCAAAGGCATGCAAAAACGACAGGTGAAACATGTAACGTTGATGGAAACCAAAAGTGACAACAAGACTCGTGTAGTTATTAAATGTGCATCGAGATGGCCTCGTCGTCTCACAGCATTTTCATGAAAAATGCAGAAGGCTACAAAGTATTAAATAATGATTGATGGGTTTCTATTTTGTAGAAAATCCAGAAACAGAAGATTGGAATATCCATCCTACAGAACAAGTAACTGATATTTTCGGACAGCATGTTCATCATGAGGTGGTCAGTATGTCCAAAGAAGTGTGTATGTAAACTTAAAGATGTTTGTACATTTTATAAAATGGAAAAGAGAGTGAAGGAACTATTGGAAAAATTTGAATATGTCAAAGCAATAAAGTATCGAATCAGTAGATCAAGGAGCTGAGAAAAGGTACCAGCAACACCATAGTGATTGTTACGAAGATATTATTTTTAAGCTATTCATAAGTTACATAACATCCTTGGTCCAACGGTCCCAAGCCTGTGTCAAATGCAGGTCAAAGGTTATTGGGGGAAAAATAAACAATATGATTTTACATCTCTAAATACCAATCATCAGGGCTACAGAAAGAGTGACGGGAGAGCTAAGCACGTTGTTTAGATCTTACTATGCTATAAAACATTCATTCTGAGGAAAATATTTTTAGAAACTCTGAAGGCAGCATGTGACATAGCATGTGAAAATTACTGGATTTGGACCGGTTACTCCTGTAACTGAAATATCAGATCTGAAGATGGTTCTGAATGAACCTAAACCGGTCATATTAATAAAAAATTTGCAATCAAGACGGTTTTTAAGTAACATTATAAAATCGCTGATTGCTGTTATCGCATAAGACATTATATCTGTTTTTGCAAAGACTATCCTGTGCTAGCTCCTTCATCTCTGCTAGCTATCGCAATCTAAATCACTTTTAACTTGGTCTACAACTGCAGTTTTTATCCTATACACATCCTTAGATCACCAAAATAACATTTACTTGTTGCCTTAGGAGGTGTCTTTCAACGATTCCTTCTTTTAGTCAAGTTGTGCCATGAATTTATTTTTCCTGAATTCATTCGATAGCTCCTCATTTCTTTATTGGAACAATCCATTAACATTCAGCATTCTCCTATAGCACATTTCAAAGGCTTCCATTTTCTTGTCTTAACTGCCTATCGTTCACGTTCCACTTCCACATAAGTCTACAAGGCAGACAAATACCTTGAGAAAAGACATCCTAACATTTTATTTTACGTTACATGGTAATAAATTTCTCTTTTTTTAGATGTTCTTTCTTGCTATACACAGTCTGCTTTTCATATCTTCCCTATTTTGGTAATCGTTAGTTACTTTACTGCGCAGATAGCAAAACTCTTAACCCATTACTTCACAATTGCCTCTCCGCTATTTCTTCCCTTCCATGTCCTTCGGCTCTTTTAAGTGCGGTCTGGTTTCTCCACTATTTCTTCCCTTCCATGTGCTTCCGTTCTTATAAGTGCGGTCTGGTTTCTCCACTATTTCTTCCCTTCCATTTCCCTCGGCTCTGTTAAGTGCCGTCTGATTTGTATACAACCTGTAAATAACTTTACGCCCCATGTATCTTATCGCTGCAGCTTTCAAAATTTCAGAGTGTTTAGTGCAGTTCACATGGACAAAAATTTGCTAAAATTTCTATAAACGTAGGCTTGACTTTCTTCAACCCATCCTCTAAGACAAGCCGTAGGGCCAGTACTGATTCGGAACCTAAAATGGTCTTCCCTAAGGTCGCCGGCTACCAGCATTTTCATTCTTCTGTAAGTAACTTGAGTAAGTATTTTATAGACATTACTTATTAAACTGATGATTCGGTGGTATTCACATCTGACGGTACCTAAATCCTTCGGAATTGGAAATATACATTTGCCTTCTATCGTATTCCTTTCGTATGTTTCAGAGAAAAGTGGGTTCATGCTGTCTTTGAAAATCTCAAAGGCATATCGTTCCTTCATTTTATCGATGTCACATCTTCTATATTTCATTCCTTTTTACAGTTTTTCCAGGTTTAGTCTCCATTTCATAAGGAACAAATTATGGTCGGAGTACACATCTGTCCCTGACAATATCACAAATTTTAAAGTCGATTTTATAATCATTGTAACACCTTCCAGTGTACCATGGCTTAAGGTTAATGATTAATGATTAAATTGTGCTCTGTGCAAAATTCTACCAGTCAGCTTCCTCTGCCATCTATTGTCCCAAGTCCACGTTTTACTATTATGTTTTCTTCTCTTCGTTTTCCTACTACGGAAATAGTCACCCATCACATTTAAATTATTATCTGCCTCAACTAACTGAATGATTTCCTTTGTCTCATCATACATTCATTCAATACCTTCATCATCTGCAGTGCTACTTGGCATAGAAATTTGTACTACTGTGGTGAGTGTTAACTTCGTGTCTGTGTTGGTTACTGCTGTATCGTCCCATTCATAAGTGAAGAGGATTAGGTGGCACTCGAACACAAAAAAGCGATGAAGGGAACAACACTTAATAAGCAACAGTTTGATATTACTTAACTTTATTAGATACAGCGTCCACACACATAGCAGGACAAAGTACATGCAAAGTGTACAGTTATGCAACTCCAATCCAGTCTATTCAAGAAGAGTTCACAGAAGTCCGAGTAACGACGATTAACGGCTAGCGGGCGATTCCAAGACTGAACCTAGACTTCTGGCGAGTTGGGCGGTCCGCGCCTTTTCAACCCTTCCGAAGGGGGTGTCCCCGCTGGAGGGCGCTGATTGACGGTAGCTCACATGGCTTCGAATGTCAACCAGTGAGAGTGAGCTGGCCGGTGGCGGAGTCGATAGCCAAGGATTGCACAGCTGCTGTAATACATTCAGTGCGCTGTTCATAGTGGCTTACCCGCATTCACGTTTGCTGCTATTTATTAGGCCTACTGCTGCATTATTTCTTTTTAGTTCGGTCTTGGTAACACAGTACTGAACTGACCACAAGTCGTGCTCTTACTGCAGCCGCACTTCCTTAATTGCTACTTTATCTAAATTCAACCCATTCCTTTCACCTTTTAAATACTTTAACCTACCCACCTGTGTAAGGGATTTAACATTCCACTCGCCAATCCATAGCTTGCCGGTTTCGTTTTTCCTGAAGGCGTCGCAACTTGGGTAGTCTCTGCCCGGTGATCTGTGGACTATTTTACATTCGCAATACATTACCCAAGAAGATGCTATCGTCAGTAAACCGTACAGAAGACTTGCATGTGCTCGGGGAATAGGGAAAATAACAGTTGTAGTTTCTCCTAGTTTTCTGCCGTTCGTAGTTCGGGCACAGCAAAGCCATGTTGACAAGTGTTACAAAGACAGATCAGTCAGTCAACCAGATGCTTTCTTGCAATTTCTGGAAAGATTACTACCCCTCTCCAGGAACCACAGGTTATTCTGGTCTCTTCGTTCCATTTGCGGCTGTCTTACTACGACATGCAAGGCATCCCTGCTCGTTAAGGGTCATGTTTCATGGCTGTTATGTGTTAGGGGACGGGGAGGGTGCATTTCCTCCTAGAAACCAATGTCGTTAAATGATATAAGAAAACTGACATTATAAAAAGAAAAAAACCAGCATCCTGAAAAGGGACAGCAGCCACATTGTCAGGGGAGAACAGCACTGTTACTTAGGGGAAATGACTTACTGTTGCTGAAATAAGTGGCAAAATAGTCACAATTAAAATGTGAACTTAAAGTATTTTGCGATATTTGTGAGAGTCCCTACAGGATTAGGTGTCCGTATCATCCTATTGTAATAATACTGGCCTACAACTGTAACAAGCGCTTTGAAATGTGTATGCAATATCGTAGACATTATACATTGCTGTGATTAAATAACTAAAAGTTTTATTATTACACTCGGATACTAGATGTCTCTCCTACGAAAACAAATGAGATAATAGGGGCACTCAGGTGTGTAGGTGTTATTGTAAATCTAAATTAACTGATGATTTTTAATGTTATAATGTTTTATGTCTCGTGTGTAAAATTAAGTGCAGGAAAAAACCAAGTGCATTGTCATTACGACAGACGTGCAACGATGGACGCCCTAACGACTTCGTTCGAATTTAAATTTCTCGAAAGAATTTCATAGAGTAAAAAGTCCCTGGTTAACAGTGGCTTCAAGTGACTAAAGTTACACAAAATTTCGGCCAAGCTCCTTGGTTATCGTAAGTGTTATGGCTTCCAACGGGCTGCCGGTGCACCACTTATATGTTTGCTACCAACTGTGACGTAACTAACGATCGCTGCATCGCCATATGTGGGCGTACGTTGATTCGGCGTTCAACGTATCAACTTTAACCTCGCGATCGCTGGATGCTACACCTCGCTGAGCTGCGCGCCACCATCTCCATCAAGGATTTTATCGGTGATTTTTATTTCAATGGTTTCTGCAATTGCACAATGGGAGAAGCCCTTTGTGCGAGCCGCAACAGATGTCCCGTCACATTCGATCCGGTCACCGTTTTATAAAGCACTATCAGCTAAAGCAAATTTCTTGGGACAGCGTAGACCATGAAGTCTCTCATTCACCTCCCTGATTTAGGTTTTCCGTGATTTCCCTAAATCATTGCAGGCAAATGCCGGGATGGTTCCTCTGAAAGGGCACGGCCGACTTCCTTCCCCATCCTTCCCTAATCCGATGAGACCGATGACCACGCTGTCTGGTCTCCTTCCCCAAACAACCAACCAACCAACCACCTCCATGCTTGTGCTACAGTGTGTAGTGTTTGTCTAAGGTAAGAGTGGTCACACTCGGAAAGTATCTTGTAGATGCCAGGTGTTCTGAGACCCGCTGCATCTTTAACTGACCTCAGTAACTGCCCGATTGTTGCCGACGACCTGAAGATCGCTTGGATCTTGTGTCTTTTCAGCAAACGGTGGAGTGGCAGAACGACTGGAAAGCAAGTCTTTTCTTCTGCTCTTCGTTGGATGTCTTACTGTGATTCTTATCGGAAATCACTTATTTTATTTGACGATCGTTCTAACCGTTGTTTCTGAAGACCTTGCGTAGATGGCTCCACTAATGGAGCAGGTCATCAGCGTCTGACGCCATTCTTGCACGATGTACCAATGTTTGTAAATAGTGCGCTTTTGTAGTGGGTGATAATGGCTGATGTCCCGCAAGTATAGATAAGAGTGAATAGATTTTCTGCAGACGCTGTGGCCAAGCCCTGACCTTCTTTTGCGGCGAATGAAGCGTAGAAGAAGGTCAGTGCATTGTGTTTCTTCACCTCCATGATGAACTAGATGTTACTGTTATTGCTGCTGAGATATTCAAAGAACCTCTTTAGCTTCTTAAGTCCGCTGGGCCAAATGACGAAACTGTCGTCATCGCATCGAAAGGAGCAACTATGCTTAAGTGGCGCCGTGTCTAAGGCATTATTCTCGAAATTCTCCATGAAGGGTTTTACAACAGATGGAGCTAAAGGACTTCCCATTGCAACGCCCTCAGTCTTATCGTAATACTGGCCGTAGTACAGACAGTAAGGAGAGAGTGCCTAAAGATCACCACCACATCACGCACGATGAAATGGGATATTTGGTCCACTGAGTATTAGATAGAAACATTCGTAAACAGGGCCTCTACAACAAACTTTAACCACAGTGTCACCCTCAGTAACTCGAAAACGGATAATTCAGTTGATAAACCTCTGAGTTTTTAAAATGATGTTCACTGTGTCCTACATGTGTTGCAAGGAGATCGGCGAAGCAATTATCTTGCTCATATGTTTGCGAAGCAATGGTGGATACAAAGAGAGGTGGAATGGCGTCCCTTGCTTATGGGTGGTAAAACGTTCCTGGTAGGTGGTCTACGTGGCTGAGGCAGAAGCTCTTGACCACACTGTCTTTCACCGAAGAACGCTTGCGACGTTAAGAAGTCGTTCTTATCATCCTCGATATCTGGTCGGTTAGGAGCTTCCAGTAAGTATTTTCGCCCAGGTGTGAGCAGATCTTTGTACCATCGTCCGCGTATTCCATAATTACGGATGCATTGCCCTTGTCAGCAGGAAGTACCACAATGCTTTTATCTTCAAGTAGTGAGCGCAGGCCTTTCGCTCAGCACTGGTCAGTATGGGTGGTGGTAGCTTCGTTTTAGTAAAAAAAGGTCTAGTTTCACACCGTATTTCGTCTCATGTCTTACTTTGGAGCTTTCTGACAGCCTGTTAGACGCGACTATTATGTCCCGGAGCGAAGGTGCGTTTCTTAAGTGCCGACACTGCACCCGTGTCTGTATGACTCGCCGTCAAAATCATAACGGTGCTTTCTGAAGATGTGGGGTCCACACTAAAACACAGTGCGGAGCGCAGATCTTCAGGAGGCATCGTCATCAGACTCTTGTGGGAAGAACGTCTACACTGCGCACTGGTTAACGTGAACGTCTGGCATTTTTGGGGACAAAATGGAGTGTATTGTCCGAGCGTAGTGAAATGATATCAACAAATGATATCTATAAGCTGACGAAAAACGCTCATACGTAGGTGATGGAAATAGGAGAGAAAGGTCATCGACTTCGCCACGGAAGACAGCAGCCAGACAAACGGCAAACCTGAAGAACATGTGTGGAGGAAAATGTTTCCCAACTATGCAGACAATCAGACAGCTCTTCACGATTGGCTCCCTGACCACAGGGTGCATTTCTATTGTCGACGATTGAACGATTGCTGGGAAGTTCCGGTCTTTGGTTACATACACTACTGACCATTAAAATTGCTACGCCAAGGAGAAATGCACATGATAAACAGGTATTCAATGGACAGATATATTAAACTAGAACTGAGATGTGCTTACATTTTCAAGAAATTTGGGTGCATAGATCCTGAGAAATCAGTACCCAGAACAACCACCTTTACCCGTAATAATGACCTTGATACGCCTGGGCATTGAGTCAAACAGAGCTTGGATGGTGTGTACAGGTACAGCTGTCCATGCAGCTTCAACACGATACCACAGTTCATAAAGAGTAGTGAGTGGCGTATTGTGTCGCGCCAGTAGCTAGGCCAACGTTGACCAGGCTTTTCAGTTGGTGAGAGATCTGAAGACTGTGATGGCCAGGACAGCAGTCCAAAATTTTCTGTGTCCAGAAAGGCCCGTACAGGACCTGCAACATGCGGTCGTGCATTATCTTGCTAAAATGTAGGATTTCGCAGTGATCGAATGAAGCTTAGAGCAACGGGTCGTAACACATCTGACATGTAACGTCCACTGTTAAAAGTGCAGTCAATGCGAACAGGAGATGACCGATACGTGTAAGCAATGGCACCCCATACCATCACGCTGGGTGATACACCAGTATGGCGATGACGAATACACGCTTCCTATGTGAGTTCACCGCGATGTCGCCAAACACGGATGTGACCATCATTACGGTGTGAACAGAACCTGGGTTCAACCGAAAAAATGACGTTATGCCACTCGTGCACCCACGTTCGTCGTTGAGTACACCATCGCAGGCGCTCCTGTCTGTGATGCAGCGTCAAGCGTAACTGAAGCCATGGTCTCCGAGCTGGTAGTCCACGCTGCTGCATACATCGTCGAACTGGTCGTGCAGATGGTTGCTGTCTTGCGAAGTCCCCATCTGTGGACTTAGGATCGAGACGTGGCTGCACGATTTGTTACAGCCATGCGGATAAGATGCCTGTCATCTCGACTGCTTGTGATACGAGGCCGTTGGGATCCAGCACGGCGTTCAGTACTACCCTCGTGAACCCACTGATTCCATATTCTTCTAACAGTCATTGGATCTCCATCAACGCGAGCAGCAATGTCGCGATACGATAAACCGCAATCGCTAAAGGCTACAATCCGACCTTTATCAAAGTCGGAAACGTGATGGTACGCATTTTTCGTCTCTACACGAAGCATCACAACATCGTGTCACCAGGCAACGCTGGTCAGCTGCTGTTTGTGTATGAGAAATCGGCTGGGAATTTTCCTCATATCAGCACGTTGTAGGTGTCGCCACCGGCGCCATCTTTGACACTTTGACACTGAATAATAGTTACTTGGCTTGCCATCGATGTATAACTTCCTATTTGAAGACTCTTCGTATGTGAAATAAACGTTCATTGATTGTTATAAATGTTTGCTACAAATCTTCATGCACCTTGGAATAATGGCGTACGGATTGTTGACTGCATTACAGGATAAGTAATTTTCGGGTAAAAACAGAGAACAATGGTTCATTGATACTTCTCTGTGAAGCTGACTGTAACTCAGATCTCACTCAGACTATCAATTAATCACGTATAAAGTAGTCTCGCTGGCGTAAGCGTCCTGGGAAGAACACCTTCCGCTATCTTTTCTCGTTATTTTCTGGCTGAGAGGTCGTCTAAGACACTTCGGTCCCATCTTGACAGTTGTTGATCGCATAGCACTACCAGCATAGCGGTAGTAAACATGTAATTCATGGGGACATGAGCAACAATTGCTCCCTTCATAATTTGTCTGCAGAAGCTTCTGACTGGATTTCAGTCCTAGACCTACAGCTATGATGTTATTTACGAACTTGTGTTCAGAATGATTCAAATGGCTCTGAGCACTATGGGACTTTACATCTATGGTGATCAGTCCCCTAGAACTTAAAACTACTTAAACCTAACAAACCTAACGACATCACACAACACCCAGCCATCACGACAAACTAGTGTGTCTCCGTTGAAATGTATATATTCATTGTAAACATTGTCTAGTATTTTCTCCTGTCTTCGTACGATAAAAAATGTATAAAATATAGTTGCCTAAGATTTACTAACATTAAAACAAAAATTTGTTTATTCCCTTAAATGTCACACCATATTATGAATACCGGATGTACTGAGTTCGCAACATGTATCAGTAACTTTAATAAACACTACAGTTACACATAAGACAGGCTTTAGTCATCAATAATTCATCCTCCCTCAAACTTTACAACAGTCTGTAACCGTGGGGTAACTTTTCGACTTCGTGACTATAGAAATAAAGTGGTTTTTGAGAGGAGATCTCGTCGAACCATGTTCGGAGCCTCGATAGGTAAACCCATACCAATCGGAATACCAACATGCAAAACAAAAACGCTACGAATTTATGCACCAACCTAATATGAGAGTTATAACATGTTACATACAGACCAAAATGCATGCATATAAAACTGTTCTTATTTGCACTTTACTGATATTAATTCTTATGTGTACTGTGTTATTACAATATTGTGCTATACATTGTATAACGTTGCATATGATTTAAGGGCTGAATTTTTTATGTAGGGTATTTTACGTGCAACATTAAATATTTTAGTAGGTGATAACATAGACTAATTTGAATAAACAAATCTATACAGTATGTGTCAAATATTTTTCTGCTTACTGAGATCCAACTGGTTACAAAGATTAGTTTTCATTTCACGTCTTGGTACTCTAGTTTCCATATATATATTTATCTATCCTCATTTTAACAAAATTCAAACTGTTTAGGTATGCTTGAACCCATATAACTTCATTTTCCCTTTGTTACTGGGATTGTGAATTGCTGACTCGTTCTACAGTATGGATTAAACGTTATCTTACATGGGCCCGTTACATAGACTGCAGTGAAATCGAAAATCTAGCATTATGGAAAGAAGTTCCTTTTGCTATAAGAGTAGGTACGTTCTTCCTGAACGGCGGGGTCCCTGCATAATCAGTTTGTCCGGTGAAACATCTGCTAAAGCTAGCGTTCCCCCGGAGATGGATAGACAGAAAGGTTCACTTTTCTTGGGCATCAAGGCAGCCAATATTACCCATTCATATATTTGCCTGCTACCTGGATGAAAGGTGAAGTCCACACAAGAAACAGTTGTATGTTCCTCATTAGTAGTAGTGCTGATCGCACAGAAGTATGCACCGACGATCTAAGAAAAGCAGCATGTTGTGGTGTCAAGAGAATCTTAAAGCTTATTGAAGTCAGAGGGGCATTTTACGAAAATTACCTTAGAACTCAGTCTTTTGCATGCGGTGAACACTTCCTGTGAATATTTGTATCGATTACAAGCTCATTGCTATATCTGTGTTACCATTAAAAACTGGACACGTGTTATACCGAATATTTTATTCGGACTATTCTATACTACCACCTCCTGAAGTATTTACATTTCTTCGTAAATACTCCGCATAAGACTCTCACATCCGTTTACAGTTCACATGTAGTAAGGCAGCATGTATCAATGAGAAAATCTGGGCGAGAGTGTCAATAATAGAATTTTATCTGCATAGAACAATGTACGAACTTCGCATCAACATGTAAACAGAAGTCAGCCGTTCAGTGTATACATAGAGTAAACTTAACGTGGAAGCGTAATATGGACAGTGTACTGAGATCTTGCAACCATATTAATACAGACAACAGTTGACGGTAGCTAACAATTTACAAATGTGTAATTTTAAAATATTTCGCATATAGTTATGAAAATTGTGATGTTCCTTTATCATGCATCATGTACCTTAGTTTCCAAATAACTTACGGGTTCGCTGCCGGGTGACGCCGTCGACCACCGCCGATATTTCGACAGGATGTGCTCCTGTTATCTGAACATTCAATTCGCCGGGAAAAGTTAAGGTCTTACCTTAGTTTCGGGTGCACTCAATATTTCTTCATCTTATTCTTTAATGCCAAATTAGAATGACACCATTCGGGCTTATATAAATAAGTTTGTGTGAGTATTTTGTGTTGCATTATGAAAATTTCGTGAGAATATTCATCAAAGTTCGTTGAGTTGATATGTATATTGTCAAAGGTATGTTTACTGTTGTCTCCTTTGGTTTACAGATCACCTGAGTATGATCGATTGATAGGAACTGGTACTGAATTTAGATTTATTTTATCAGCAGTTCACGGTGGTATTAAATATCACTTTGTAAAAATTTTAGGGGCGGTGGATCGCCACCTGCACAAAAGTTATGTCACTATTACCTTCGGCCGTGTTTCGTCAAAACTGTTCAGTATGTAGAGAGAATTTGTAGTGTTAAAGGGTTTGAATCGGTAATATTAACTGATGTGATATGTTTATTTGTCTGCATAAAGATGATGACGTAATTTGCAAATAACTTATTGAGAGGTAAAAAACTTTAATCTTGTTTGTGTTCAAATACAGCATTAAGTTGAGCTTTGAAGAAATCTGAAATGCATATTGGAAGTGAACTCGAAAAGACAAATAAATGTTCTAACCGAATCCGCTACTGGTGCCACAGAGCCTCGTTTTACGTGAGCTTCAGGCGCTTCTCTTTGAGAGGGGCAGCGCACCAATGTAAACATCATTTTCTCCATCTGTGTTACCAAGGCTCTCCAATACTGCATTCACTCCGAGCCCTCTTTTATCCTCCACATTTTAATGTATCTAAATTCATTTATTCATCAGATGAAGCTCTCTCTCTCTTTTCGTATGGAGATTGTAGACACCTGATACCTTTCCATTATTGGCGGAGACAAACTTTTGAATTTCTTGTCGACTCTTCGGCGGTCCCTAGTCCTGTTGAATCCGGCGCTGGAGGAAAGCTATGACAAACGACGGAATATTTGGAAGGTAGTCGCCTAAATTTGTTCTTAACTTCTTTGTCAAGACTTCCACGCCATCTGTACAAGATGACATAAATTCTGTCAAATTAAACAGATGGATCCACTGCTACACTAACGATACAGTCTATGCGATTTATCACTGAGCGAAACTTTGTTTATTACGTTTGATAGAGCAGCGTCAGTCTCTCATTGTTTACCTACCATTCTAAGTGAAAATAATTAATCATTAACATTAACAGCAAGCCACTATACAAGCCACTATACCAGGCTGGATAGGTGTGTACGTTAAACAGCGGCTTCAGGGACGGAACGATACGTCGGCCCGAATCGAATACACCCGGCGTATTAAGGGCTTGTGGCTGTGCTGGCCAGCCTAGATGTGTTTTTAGGTGGTTTTCCACATCACACTAGGTGAATATCGGGGTCGCACCTAATCCCCGCCTGGGCTATATGATTCGCAAACATTTCGCATGAATAACATTATACGCAGACTGTGGGTTCACGTATTCCCTCCTGGTCGTTAAGGGAATACTGTGACGGTACAAACTCCCGTTACTAGATGGATGTTTCTAGTATGCAAGGATTGCTTAGTGGAGTACGAGCCCGCCGCATGGTGCGTGACTCGCGGGAGCGCGTGGCGCGCCCGCGCCAGATTTTGTAACGGTCGGTGGGACGCCTCCGTCGCCACGTGGCCTAGAGCTTGGGACATTGTTTGGTTTTTCACGCATTACGCGAAAACTATGTAACTTACGGTGAAGAGAGATGGGGCAGTGGATTTTGGTCAGCAATATGCACCTTCTGAAAGGTCGATCTTTATTTCAAATCACGAGACACAAAAATTATAGTAACCTCAAAATCCGTTAATATCACGAATACTGAAAGATTAATAAAATTAGTAAACAGCAACTTACAGGGACTCATTAAAAACGTTTCGTCATAGCGGATCGAGTGCTGTAGTCATATGTCAAGCTTCACAAATAATTAAGCCCGTAGAGAGCAATAAACAAAGTTTGAGGAAAACGGTTTATAAAATTCAATAGAAAACTCATGACCTAAAGAACGGCATTATATAATATTTTGGGTCACATCACACTTACTTTAAACTAGTTAAGTTATACTATACACTTAACTTGCAATAGTTTTCATTGTTTGCAAATTGTTATTAACATATATCGACCATAATTAATTAATTATTACAGACATGAAGATTTTGAGCAGCGCAATGTGTAGATCGCTATAGATTACGGTTAAAAACGGTGCTACATGCCGTTCTATGTTAAATTTTTGCAGCACAGATGCCAACAAACAAATTTGGGCTAAGTGGCGAAATTTTGCAAAACCTAAAACTTGATTTACGGGCGATAGAGTAAGCCTAGAAATTAATGTAACATAGTAAATAAGATGTACTTTTTAGCGCGGTTCCTATTGTGTAATTATTTATGTATGTATCACAATTTGTAACCTTAACTGGTGAGACTGGTACTTGGATAACGAGAGGGTTGACGTCCGAGCCTATATAAGCGAGCGGCCATCTAGGCCAAGGGGCAGCCGTTGGGCAGTCGTTTTGGAGGGTGGATAGCGAGCAAGCCCCACTTGAGCGTGGCCCATGTGGTCGTTTGAGAATTCTTTTGAGCGACGATTTATTTTGACAAAGAGTATTGTTTAATAGTGGAAGTGTGTATATATTTGGTTAACTGGAAGTGCTACGATTATTTGTGTGAGTACGACTTACGAAGTATACATCGTCGCAAGTCAACATGTGGCGGTCTGTGATTTCGCGCCAAAGCTGTTTAAACAAAGAGGACAGTGGGACTTGTGGATCTGTTCGAATTGACTGAATAACTTTAGATTATAGCAGCCTAAATTACTGCTGTTGGGGGCTCGGAGTCAAATTATAATTAAAGGAAAACTTTAAACCGTCTCACCAGTGCTAATTTCATTGTGTGAAAGAAAAGGAAAACGCCAATAACTAGTGATTGAACTGTGTAGTAAAAAACTGATTTTGCTATAATAATTGCCTACTTTTGTTCCCAAGTATACTGTACTTAAGTCTGAGTGAATAATTAATTCAAAACTATAACAAATGCTCGGGTGTGGAAGTGTACTAATGCACGAAGTGTGGAAGTCATCCCCTGAGGCTTCCGTGAAAGCCAAAATTTGCAACAACATTTTTTAACAAACATTTGACTATGCACTTTCGTGTGAACTCTCTGCAACCGTACGTCTTCATTATTATTTACCACTCCGTTGCAATACCCATCGGAAAGGCATTCATCCATCCTTTAAATTACCCATGAAAATACGCAAATAAACATGCCAAATCCGTCAAGAAAAGGTCGACCCTTATCAGATACGAGACAAAGGCCAAAGAAAAAGGAAAAGATTAACAACTTGCCATTCTAATATTTCAATGCAATTAAATATGGTGCTCAAATATTATTGATTTATTTTATTTGTTTGTATTCGAAACTAGGTTTCATAAAACTGAAAGCGATACAGAACAATAATATGTATCATTCGATGAGATTCACTGAAAGGAATTCAACGTATTGAAATATGTTTCTTAAAGCACATATGTTGACAGAGGCTATGGAATACCTCCAAAGGTTGTGTCGGATCTCCTTTTCTCTGTATAGTGCAATCGCTCGACGTGACATGGGCTCAACAAGGCGTAGGAAGTCCCCTGCAGGTATATTGAACCATGCTGACCCTATAGCAGTCGAAAACTGCAAAAGTGTTGCCGATGCAGGATTTTCTGCACGAACTGTCTTCCCTATTATGTTCCATTAACGTTCGATGAGATTCATGTCGGTCGATCTGCGTGGACAAATAGTCCGCTGGAAATGTCCTGAATGTTCTTCAAACCAATCGCAAACAATCGTGGTCCGCAGACATGGCCTATTATCATTCATAAAATTCCATAGTTTTGTGGTAACGTGAAGTCTATGAATGGCTTTCCAGTTAACGATCGTTTGGTAGGACCGGAGGACCCAGTCCATCCCATCTGAACACAAACCACTTTATGAAACCACCACACTCTTTCAGAGCGCCACGTTGAGAACTTCGTGGGGTTTGCGCTACACTTGAACACTACCACCAGCTCTTACCGACAGAATTCAGCACTCGTCTGACCAGGACACGGTTTTTTGAAAAGTTAATCATCCAGGTTCATACTTGGTTGATTTAAATACAGAAACAAACAAAACTGAATTTGTAGAAGTCACTACAAATTCTGTTTCACAATACGTAGAATTCAAGTCCAAAGCAAACACAGCCAAGATATCGTTAACATTATTTTCGAATGTACTCTTCTCCAATTAATTTCAGCGAAGCTTAATGACATAATTTTTTTTTATTTTGTTGCAAAAATGCCTCCGTTGGTATTGGGTCTACAAATCTGCTTCTGCCGTTTTGCAATACACGGTAGTAGCGGCAAGCGTTGATGCGGGTAAAAGGGCTTAAGTATCATACAGTAAGATTAGGCATATGTAAGCATAATGCCATCAAAATATTAGTTCATTTGTGATTGCATCATACAATTATTCTCCAAACAATTTGTCAACTTACAGGCCCAGTTCTCGTCATTTTCAGGAAGGTTTAATTTTATACTTTAAAATTAAAGTAATTACAGCCCTCAGTAGTAAAAATTAAGTCTTTTGATCTGATTTGGACACTTCTATGAGTGTCTTCACCAGAAATAAAATATTCAAACTTAGGTACAAAAATTTTGGAATTTCTTTTTATAAAAGTGTAAGTACTTACTAACTGTACCAGAATGGAACAGTGCTTAATGTCACGAACAAAATAAATACCAAGCGGTAAAGCTTTAGTCACAAAATTACGTGGAAACAAGTCAGTCATCTTATACCAAAAAAATCCTATAATTTTTTACCTATGTTACAGGCCAGTTTTAATATTTTATTTCTGACGAAGGAAGTCATAGAAATGCCTAAACCTGGTCAAAAGACTTCATTTTTGCGACCGAGAGCTGCAATTACTTTAATTTTAATTTGTAAACGGTCGCTGACTAAGCACCCATGTTTAAAACTTCATGATTTCTGCTCTAACGTTAAGAAATCTGCAGTCGAGGCGTTCGACGTGCGTCTCTCCTGAGTGGTTAACAGCT
Source organism: Schistocerca gregaria (assembly GCF_023897955.1). Lineage (NCBI taxonomy): Eukaryota > Metazoa > Arthropoda > Insecta > Orthoptera > Acrididae > Schistocerca > Schistocerca gregaria. The sequence continues at coordinate 337,249,833 of NC_064927.1, forward strand.
CACACATGTCCTTAGCGGTAGAAATATACCAACCGGGAGAGCCACTGCTTTGCAAGAGGACTTATGACATGATTGTTACCCGCGAAATCGAACGTTATTCCTCATTGTTTCACTCGCAGTATTTCAAACTGTTCGTTCTAAGGTTCCTGCCTATCCACAAACTCGGAAATCGTAAAATTTTGGGAAATAAAAGATTCACACACTTACTTCATCTTTCGTTTCTGATCAGAAGGAAATGTTAAATAACATCGAATATTAAAGAATTACTGGTAGTACATCCACAAGGAAACCCAAAATAGTGTGAAGTACACTACGATAACTAGGAAATTATTAGCATTGTGTAACATGCTAACACACGGAATAGCAATCATATCCATTACGCTACACTATATTTACGTGACACTTGTCTTCGGTCTCGGTTATTATTATGCCTCTTGAAGGCTTATATTGTCAGTGAGTTATTAACTGAATTTTAAAGAAAAGGTTGACGTTTTTGTTATACATTTTCAATGCGCAATTGCCTTGAAATTGTATACTACAAGATATAATTCAAAGCAGGTAAATATGCTAGAATAAGTACGACGCATCCCGAATCTATTGTCGGTATTGTGGTGGGCCTCCGATATTGTATGTGACATTAAAATGATTTCACAATTGCAAGTCTGTGAGACGAGCATTGGCCTGTCTCTCTCTCTCTCTAGGCTCTATAGCGGGCCTGAAGAAGTACCCACTTTCCTTGGTTTCTGGAGACGGCGCCTGGAGACAGACAACCTGCCGCACGGCGCCAGGAGACAGACGGCGCTGTCGACAGGTGCTGACCGCTGGAGCGCCGGCCAATGGGAGCGCGCGCTCAGGGGCGCCGCCGCCTCCCCACTGACGGCGCCTCGCCCGCGCCGGCGTCGTCGCCGGCGACGCAATTACAGTTTGCCGGCGCCGTAAAGCCTCCACGACGCCGCGAGAAGAATGCGGTCCGCCTCATTCGACTTTAATTAGACTCCGGCCCGCGTCCTGCGGCTTTGCAGACGACCCCTCGGCGCGCCACGCCAACTCCACCTCCGCTTCGCCCGCCTCCCTCAGCCTGCTTCGGCTCTCGCTTTTCTCCATTCTGCGGCTGACGGCGTCGGGTGTTTTCCGTTTCTCGGCCCGCCTGGCTCCTCAGCGAGAGGACCCTGCGTCCTTTTACCGGAGTTGCTTCTCATCACGACGCTGTGCCTGCAACTCTCAGCGTGTTTTGTAACATCATGCGCCCGGGATTTTTCTGTTCATCCCCACTTTTAATGTCAAACTATTTGTTTGTCCATTATGCAATCTGATTTTCAGCATTCATACACATTCTTCATTTTCTATTGTAGGTCGTCAAGAAGAAAGAAAGTAATATCAAATTGTTGTTTATTGTGGCTTTAGTGCGCAAAACAGTTGAGGTCCTAAGCAGCTAAATCGTCACTTAAAATGAACCATAAATTATTTTACGTTTTGCCCCTCCCCCTCCCTATTCTTTCCTTCATCAGCACATCTCATACTTGCTTCACATATAGCCTACGTATCTACCAGGTGATCAAAAAGTCAGTATAACTTTGAAAACGTAAAACCCACGGAATAATGTAGATAGAGAGGTAAAAATTTACACACATGCTTGGAATGACATGGGGTTTTATCAGAAGAAAAAAAACAACAAAGTATTATTAGACGTGTGAAAGGTCTCTTGTGCGCGTCGTTTGGTGATGATCGTGTGCTCAGCCACCACTTTCGTCATGCTTGGCCTCCCAGGTGTCCGCAGATCGTGGTCGTGCGGTAGCGTTCCCTCTTCCCAAGCCCGGATTGTCGGGTTCGATTAACGGTGGGGTCAGGGATTTTCTCTGCCTCGTGATGACTAGGTGTTGTGTGCTGTCCTCAGGTTAGTTAGGTTTAATTAGTTCTAAGTTCTAGGCGACTGATGACCTCAGAAGTTAAGTCGCGTAGTGCTCAGAGCCATTTTTTTGTTATGCTAATTATTGCTATTTTGTTCAGATGAAGCGCCATCTGCCAGACATTTTTTGAACTTTTGTATTTATTTGTTTCTAATAAAACCCCATGTCATTCCTAGCATGTGTGTCAATTTGTACCTCTCTATCTACATTATTCCGTGATTTAATCAGTTTTCAAATTTATACAGACTTTTATCACCTGGTATTTACTTCCGTCTAATTGTTTCAAATGCTAGTCCCACCATTAGCAATAATTAGAGGGTGTGCTTATAGCACATCAGAGCTACATTTTTTGGAATTATTATACATTAGTATTATTCATATATAGTGAAAGCTAATAATTACATCCCAAATTATCGCCGAGGCATAAATGTAGGATCCAGGCTACCAGTCCCAGGGCGCATCTGCTGAAAACGTCAAGTTATGGCCTCAAAATACATTGTTGGAAACACGTGGAGCACCGGTAGAACACCCGACCTCAGCGAGACGATAATTGCAACAAGTCCTAAAAAACATCACCTCTTTGTGCAGTTATTGTAAATGAGCAAATATGTGAATTACACAACATATTTTTAACAAATGTGGTCACAAGTTCGTTGGTTAAAGTTTCCATCTACAGTATATCAATTTTAACTCATTTAGAATGTTTTAATAACTGAGGGACAATTATTTAAAAATGACGACAGAACCATTGTCAACACTTAAATGCAAATTTAGAAACAACTATATTCAAACGGATCATCCAAAAACGAAATAGAGAAGAGTAAATGGCACAAAATCGTACTTCCACATTTAGAGTGATGTTTGTGCTTGAATTCATGAAGAAAACAGATCGAGGCTTGGTTGGATCTTTGAATCAGCAACTCACAGATCCATGTCAAGCTGCACTTAAGATTGACGTTTCGTATTGATTAATTCCATTGTGATAAATGTTTTTTATTACTGTTAGCGATTTTCATATGTTTAGTAGGTGATAGGTAACACGGGCTGCGGGATGAAATATTATTTGCGACTTTTCTCTGAAATTCTGAAATGTGACAGCTAATTAACGACGTAGGAGCTTCCAAATTTGATTCACGGAAATGACAATCTGACGCAAGCAATATATGTTCCAAGGAAATCTTTTCCTTACATAATATGAAACACAGATCTTTCAATGTACGCCGGCGCCTCCCTCCATAACTTATTGTGCCCATAATGTTTAGGATAGCTGGTGTAGAGAATGTTACGTGGTTCCACTTTAAAATATTGTATAGGAATAAGTAAAATCTAAAATAAATATGTAACAGTTCAGTAATTAATATGAATTCGATATTATATTAAATATCTGGCAAAATTAAGAGTTAAGTAAGTCCTCAATCAATTATATACGTTTACATGCGGGCATTGCACAACTAACTACGAGGATAAAGCCTCTTGATGATTACAGTACTACTGGCTCTAGCAATTATGCGGAGTGGACAGCCACACATTCTGTACTTTGAATGAGAATGCCATAGTACAGATACTGAACTCGTCTTTCGAATAACGAAGATGAAAGAAATTAAGTCAGTGATGTGACTGGAAAGATTAACGTATTAATATACCAGAAAATCTTGCTAAAATGATGCAAGTCCGTAGGTTTCGCATAGGGACATACGCGGTTTTAGTGGCAGGGAAAATATAATGTAATGAATACTGATAACGAGCCATGAAAGCTATGTAGACGCAATACACATCCTAAAATGCACCTGTGTATATTTTTAATTCTGACAAATCTGCTTGTAATTTTATTTTAGTCAAATCTGTGTGGAAGGTGCAAAATACTCTCCAAGTAAATGTTGACATCTCAGGAGGAATTAACGCACAATGGAACATGACGTAAGACCAGGAACGTTTATGACGATCTGAAATTGACAGTTTTACCTGTCGACATCGGTCAATAAAAACTGTGGTAGTTAAATCTTTATCATTACCCGTCGTAGCCTAGAGGAAACTCTGCTATACTGAAAAAAACAACCACAGATTATACGATAGTCCTGAGGAACGGATACTCACGTACATTAATTCACAGATCAGTCTCGAAGAACGAAGGACTAATGAAAAAGATAAAATTTCTCACTACATTAGAAGGAAGGAATATACCGCCATCCATTATTCTGGTGATGTCTCAAGATTTTGCTAAATGTGTTTCAGAATGCAACACTTCTCTGCAGTACTGAATAATTATGTGCTGTTGTTGTCTATCAGTAGACATCATATAATCATATCAGACAAAAATTTCTCTGGCTTCTTCAATAAAAAATTTTTACACAGCAAACGAATGCTCTCGTTTGTATAGGGAAGGGTACCAGATACATGAACAAAAGGGTAACAATAATTTCTTAATGTCACAGAATTAGAAAAACATGAATTAGAAAAATTATCAAATTAATTACAAGAATCCAATCACTTTAAATCACTATTAACGAAAAAGCTAACTTTTGCGGGTAGTGTTTGTACTGTTTTGCAGTCATCTGCCCATGCTTCGTGAGTTCGAATAAGACGCTAACACTTACATGAGCTTTTTCCTAGTCCTTCAGACCGAAGGAACAAGTAGTGATTTAAATCTTATTGCCTACGCTATGTGAATCTGCACTATAGATTCCATCCAAGTAGCTAGCATCTTTGAATATCGCGTCATTTAATGTTCATAGCAGGTGTATGTGAGTTTACCTTATATTGGACTGTGAAGTATGTAGGATAATCTATGACCATGTACTGGCTATAGCTCATACGATACGAATCACTTGTATTAGGAATGCAAAACCTCGAATATTAATAAATGCAACTACTGCCTTAGTTTAAGTATACAAATTATTTCATATTGACAGAGCCAGGGATGAAATGCTGTAATGAAACGAAAAATTAATTACACCAACTACAGTGTCACAGGAAACTAAATACATGTCCACAGTGTCATTCAAATAGTTCTGACAAACGATAGCTATATGTTATATTAGAAAAGGAAATGAGAACAAGGACAAAACGTGGATGAAAACCACCTTGAAAAGTATGATCGAAGAAGTATGATTTTTCGATGTTTTTGTTGTAAACTAGAAATAGTTTTCAGAGTGATGACCTGTTTAAAAACTTATTTACGAACTGCATCTTACTCATTCGCCGTTCACACGCAGTACGAGTGGTTGCCCTTTTTTAGCATCCTGGTAATTTTATAACCACGATTCATCTAAGTTGTCAGCGTCAACTACGTTGGCGACCTCTGACGATACTGAAAAAATACATACAACAAAAAGTTGTGTGTGTGTGTGTGTGTGTGTGTGTGTGTGTGAGTGTATGTGCGTGTGTGTGTGCTCGTATGTATGTTTGTGGGCGCGCACGCGGGTATGGATGGGCATGTTGGATTGTGTAATATAAGGTATGAGGTATAGTTGTCATAACTGTCCTTGGCGTTGGAGAATCTGTAGTAGTGCACTGCAGAAAGACAGAAATGTTTGTTATGGCTACAGGGAATCAAAAGACAACTAAAATATTTTGACTAGAAGTATTTTGATCTCTGTGTCATCAAAACAAAAAAAATTCATCCATCCTAGAATGAGATCTGCTAAGGCATATATGCATGAGAAGCGTACATAGTGAAAGAAACATAATTGTTTCGGCGATGACTCCCGTGTACTGCACGTATGTACGTATATCTGAAATTTTTGTGCCTAGACTCCAATTAATGTATTGTTGAATACTAACAGTAATAATACTGGAAGCCATACAAGCGCGTAAAACAAAGGATCAAGTATTACAACTCATTTCAGAGAACAGCTCCCTCCCAGAACTTTTCTATAACCATCAAGCTAACACTTGACTAATCACAATTACAGCTCACTCACTGACCCTATAATAAAAATACTTAAATGAAATTAGGAGTTCCACTTTTTACTTCCGAACCATAGGTAAAGAGAAAGCAAATTAGATTTTAAACGTGAATTACGGAAAAGTTGTGGCTCTTCAAATAAAGGGCCGCCATGAGACCGCCTAATTACTTTAAGGCGTGTAGACAAATAAAGACAGCTAAGTACAGTTTTTTCATAAATGCGGAGTCTGAAGGAAAATCATAACCTTCTCGAAAATCAGCAGAGTTATTTAGCATCATAAAGAACTAGGAATTTCAAACTATTTCAACTTCATTATAGAGTAACATGAAATTTTTTTCTGATTCTTATTGGATTTACATAACTGTCACTGACAGTTGAAAACGATACGTGACACACAAGACAAAAAAAGATAAGAATGTTTAATAAACGCCAGAAATGCTGGAATAAAATGGCATTACGAAATTACAAACTCAAGATTGCCTAAAACTTTCACAAGACTGTAAGATATTTCTGAAAGACTGAGGCATTTTGCAATGTACTGCGTTGAAAAAATTTATAAGGGAATATTCTCAAAGCTGTCGGAAATAAAGATTTTCCTATCAAGATACGAAAATATCGTTCACAAAAATTAATTTTACATCTAAACAATCATTTACCAAAGGGTTACAAAGCAGTCTCACGGTAACGTGAGGAAAAACGGATCTTAATTGTTGGGTAAATTCAACAGAACGCCACTCAGTACTCACTAAATTAAGGCTATATTTTTAACAGGAATATGAGCCGTTCTGCGACCACGCCCTGCGATATGGCAACAGATTACGGAAGTCCACGATGGTCAAGAAAAGCCAAACAATTTCCGAAACCAGTGGAGAATTGTAACACTGTTTCTGAAGCCAGCTGGTTCTACAATCTGATGATTCACACATGTCACAGAAAGCTGAAATGTAAGTTAGCAAAAACTAGAGAAGCTGATACATGAAGGCAACAATTAAGTATGGCAGTATTGTCAGAAACGCAGAGCGCAGCTATAGCATCCTTCTTAATTCAGTTAGGAGTATTTAGTAAAGTGTTACATGGAGCGTTCTAAGTCCACATTATTAACAAGTTACAATTTGAATTGCGCAATTTATACAATACAATTGGTGGGAAAATGATATGTAATGAAGAAACACATTCAGTTGTAGGTGAAGCAAGTAACAGATTTCTCATCATTGGCTGGGTACACGGATAATACAACAGTCCACGAAGAAGATTGTTTACAAAACACTCCTGTGAACATTTCTATAATTTCCTCAAATATGAGGGACCCATACCAAAACACCGATATTGAGCTTATATAAAAAGGGAAGTATGAGTGGTCAACGTTTATTTTATTCATAAGAGTTTCGTGGAAACGCTGATAAACTTTAACTGATAACAAACTTGAAGAATGACGCCAACTATCCCGCGATTATTCAATAGTAATTCCGGGAATGTGCTAAAGCTACTTACACATTGGTCCAGCAGTGGAAGTGAAGGCAAGAATACAATTATTACGGCGTACACGGTCATTTCTTCAGTCATTATTGTGGGACTTCATACTCGAATGGGGGACGAGAAATCGTAGCATGTGGAACAAGCAATTTTCAATTCACAGTGGTCTGCAAAGTATGAAAGTAGATGTAGTAATTAGCAGCTTGGTTCGCTAGGCGTTGTTTTGAAGTAAGTGCGCCATCTCAGCTAGCGGAAAAGGCTGTTTGTATTTATATATATTTTTTTCTGCCTCAGCTGCTGAGCATTAAGTATATCTATCATACAGAAGGAGATTTTGACACGTGAACTTGCTGAGATCTTTCCTTTTTGCGAGAATTGGTTTTGGATTCAAAGAAACTACATGGAGAAGAAGAAACAGTGGTTCCTTTTAGAAAGGCCATCTCAATAATTGTGTTATTTTACATCAACAACTAGTGCTAATTAAGGGATGTTACAAGCACTATGCTGTCGAAGTGGAGAGAATAACTTACAGTTTAGTGCTATCTCTGAGCTGTGAGGTGTCGCATACAACATGATACATTAGCCTGTTGAAAAAATGTCACTGTCGTCAGTAAACATGATCGACCTGAAGGGGTACGTGGTCTGCAACCAGTGTACGTTACTCCTTGGCAGTCATAATGCCTTCAACGAGCACCGCTCGACCCATGTACGCCCCATGCGATTGTTCACCAGAGCATAATGGAGTCGCTGCCTGCTTGCCTCTGTTCTGCAGTACAGGTGTCAGAAGCTGTTCGCCTGGAACACAATGGATTCGCGCCGTCCCATTGACAAGATGAAGAGGGTATCTGGATTCATCAGAATATGATACGTTCTGCCATGGCGCAAACCTCCAGCGCCGATGGTTACGTTCCCATTTCAGTTGCAGTTGTCGGTGTCGTGATGTTAACATTAGACCGTGCATGGGTCGTTCGCTGCGGAGGACCATCATTATGAACATTCTGTGAATTGTGTGCACGACGTCTGACGTCTGTAATGAGGAGTGGCTGCGCAAGCCCACAAGGTCTGGACGTGTTTTCATCTTGGTTTCGCAACACTTTAAAGACACTCACCACAACACCCCTCGAACACCCAGCGAATCTTGCAGTTTCCAAATGTCCGAGCAGAGAATCCGGGCCAACACAGCCTGCCCTCGGTCAAACTCAAGTAGATCACGCTACTTCTCCATTTTAAACACGGACAGCAGGCTCACTGATGGTACAGACACCGTGCGTTTGTCTGACCAGGAGTCATTCCTTGCCAGCTGACGCTGCTATCGCCTGGTAGAGTTCACACCGGTCGTATGTTGGTGGTTATGGTATTATGGCTGATCAATGTGTAACCCGTTTGAGTGGTAACTTTTTTGAAGTTTTGAAGCGGAGCTTACAAGCCACGGACAAAACCAAGTATTACAATCAATTGTCTGAATGATTCAACTGTGGTTTCCTGGTGTAAGGTTGTATATTATATAAATAAATGGAACACCTCCTCAGCCTTGTTTCAAAGACTTTATTAGTACTGTACGACTAAGATTTCGCGTTATAAATCCATTTTCTACTACACAACTAATCCCGAAAACGAAAACCAACCAACGGTAAACGTACAAACTTCCAAGCTCTCTATTCTTGCCTGAAACCGTAAAAGGTATCCCTGTCGACAGTTATGACATGTTTAGATAATTAAGTATTTTACAAAAGATAATTAGCACAGCATTCGCAATAATTATAAATAAACATACATTCAAGTAGAGCTATGGGTACATGAATGGGAATCTGTCCCATTGTCTTCCTCTTCATCTATATATAGGTTGTTACAAAGTCTAAAAGGTGTGAATAATTATATTATGTTTGCTTACTCAATAGCTGATGTGTAGATACGCACTTCTACTTTTTAATTCTTAATATTTAGGAGTGAGCTTTACACCCTTTCTCTCTGTGTGTAGGAATTCTAAATCTGTTATGTATTTGTTGTTTTCGTTCAAGCGAAGTACGGCAGAGGATGAATCTGACTTCTTTTATCTCCAGCTTCTATGTTGCTCTCTAAGTCTAGCACAGTCTACCCGTACGCTATAGCAGAACTGCCACTCTTGGCAAATGATGTTATAAAGCCTACTTTCGATGGTGGCTGGTTGCTTGTACTTTGGACTGAGTAAACGTCTACCCATTGTTTGTGGGATGTAGAAAAATACTGAGAAACCCTTTGCCTTTAAAATTTTGTCGACCCTGTTTGAAATTTTACCTATAAAAGATAAACTACACCATTTCCTTTTCTGTCTCTATACGTTGTTCACTAGGTATAGTAAGGATCTGCCTTCCCTCTTTAAATTTTTATTGAGGATTTTGTCAGTGACGATAGATTCCAGTTCATTATTTGTGGCTATTGTGTTTAGTGTACTGATTTTCTCGTGAAAGTATTCTTGAGACATGGGGATTAAAAATTTCGGCATGAGTTTGTGGCTACAGCGTGTATTAAAATGTCGATAATATGAAGATATCACATTAATAATATAAGCTACCGATTAAAAGTCAAATTCTACAGTAGTGCCTTTTGTGGTCAGTGACTGAATGAAAACAACATCTTCAGAGTTATCATCGTCGAAATATTTGTAAACAATATGAGTTTCGGACGGAGGTAGAAAAAAAATGACTATGAAAATCAGTTGATGTGATTAGATGAGATTAATTGTCATGTATGAGTGGATCTAAAACACTAGAGGAGCTAGGAAAATTTTATTATTCTTCTAGCTCAGAGGGCTCAGTATTATCAATCACTTATGTTATTTTGAAATTAAAAAGACGTCACGTTAACTATAAAGATTTCCTCAAGCGTAAGACTACTTCAAACCGATGTTGCACGAGATTGCCTACCAAGTAATTTATATGGGAGTAGACTCAAAACGTAGCTTTCCCACGGATCTAAATTATTTTAGAAATGCAGAAGAAAAGAAAATGGTGGATGGACAAGGAGTGGAACAGAAGCTTATGAAATAATTTTATCTGTCTTCGTTCTCCCTAAGGCAACGGCATTATTTCCAGCGTCTTAATAAATGATAACGCCGGTTTCTCATATCTCAATGTCTTGACCGTCCTTCCTCCACAATCACCGAATCTAGACACTCTTCTAGACATTTTTATGTCTGTTGGGAAAATAATAATTGTCATCTTATTTTTGTGTCTTAATGTCCTACAGTTGGAGTACATTGTGCGCGAACTGTGACAGGAAACTGCATTGAAAATCATTCCCTATTTCTAGCGCTAATCACCATTGATTTCAGGCCTTTTTTCGAAATAAAAGTGACCTTTTTTTAAATTAGATGGATATTACTACCAAACTTCCCAAGCCCCGTGTAAGGCACTATTTGCTAACAAACAGCTAGTTACTTACTTAAGTGTCCCATACATAATTTGAAGGATATTTATTGAAATGGTGTAGTCAGTTTACGGGATATATATACATGATAAGTTTGAAAGACAATTAGTTCCAGCCTCAGTTCATTTACAGGTAAACAGTTTTTAAATAAATTCTACTATAGAATATGAGATGTAATGCAGATGAAATGATTTTGAATAGACTCAGAAAATACTTGGCTACATGCCAAAAGCTTTATAGTAACAGCTGAAACTTATCTTTCAAAAGGTGTACTACTTTCGTTTTCTTTAAATTATTTTTAACAAGAAGTCATCAATTTGTAAGAAATACCATGTAACAAAATGTGTGTATAACACCGTAAATTAGGGGACGAATATTATTTACAAGTCATAAAAGAAAGGGAAATAAGAAATGAGAAAGAAACTCTCTAGTCAGACTCAGATTTTTGAAAGACTAAAAATACAGAAGCGAGTACTACTTTGTAACTTACCTCTAATCTTGTCTTCAAACGTATAGGAGGTACGTGTTGTAACCTCTGTAAAATGTCTAATTTATGACTAATAATTTTCATACTAGCAGCTAATAGCGTCTGCATTGTTTGTATAAACGTTAATCTCATCTGATGAGCACTTATTTACTGATGAACGTGTTAGGAATCATGTACACATTGTTTGAAAGCAGATCATTTCGAGCCTGCAGATCTATTTCTACGAAATTCTATCTAATACTCATTAGGAGTTTTTACGTGGAAGTCTATATAATATTTCCACGATCAACAAGCTTTCACAATACATCAGAAGATCATATCACGCTATGGTCTGTAGGCATAATGAAGGTGATTTAGTACAACAATAAATCTGATTGCTTTTTGATGTGCATTATAGTATTAACCACACCGTGCCATCATAGTTCTGACGAGTATTGCCTGAGGAAAATTTCTATTATGCAACGCATAATTTTCTCCAGATTTGAGGATTTATTTCAGTTTTTATCTTCCAGGAATGAAAAATGCTATTCGTTGATTCCACTGAACACATTGACTCTTAGTAACGTTTAAAATCTCGCGTGTGACGTGCGAGACGCCAAGTGATTTAATGTGTAACACATTGGGTTGCAAATGTCGCGAGATACACTAAAATTGGTTGACAAATATTGAAAACGTGACGTCACCAGATGTACGATGGCGCACGTGCAGTTGTGGAGCCTATCGGCCCTTCGCACCTAATCACCCCAATACAAGTCAAATATTCACGTCTGCAAGTCTCCGGGACTACATGCTCGAAATTAACACGTGGGCCTCATGGTTCGAGTCTTGCGTTTGGCAGGCAGTGCTTTTTTTCATTTCGTTTTATAGTTATGTGTTTACATTGAGATAATACACGAATTTATGATTTTATTTACCGGTCCCGTGCTCTCCACTGGCTAACTGGAAAATACAGTACAACAAAAACGTACCATACTGCGTCACAAGTTGATAGGACAAGCTTCCGTACTGCATCGTTGCCAATGAAAGATATACGTGATTTTTAAAAAATAAAGTTTGCAAACATAAAAAGAAGGGACAAAAGAAAAGAAACATAAAATAAGAACAGCTTTTGCTTGATTACAGCAAGAACAATAAATCATAACTTCTACGCTCGCAATGAAACACATTTACAAAAGAAGTTCAAAAACAGAAGAGCCTAACCGAGTGGTGTGTAGCATTGCTCCCTACCGGCTAGGGTAGGATAGACAAGTACAGTCGCTGCATGTGCAGCGACTTACGTCATCTGGTGACGTGTATCTTTCAACTTTTGTCGTCCACTTACGCGGTATTTCCCGATAATTGCGACCGCATGTGTCATTTATTATATTCCTTGCCTCAGTGTCATCTACGTCCCATTGGGGTCTTTGTATGTTAATAACAATCACGATATATAATGAAGATGCAGTTAAAATTCTGTCTCCTTGATGAGATGTCTCCAGATGAATTATTGCTTCATTTTGTGACATCGTTAACTTCTTTCTCGGTGAGTTGCACCGTACGACATTTTTGAGCGAAAGTATACTAAATACCGGGTGATCAAAAAGTCAGTATAAATCTGAAAACTTAATAAAGCACGGAATAATGTAGATAGAGAGGTAAAAATTGACACATATGCTTGGAACCACATGGGTTTTTATTAAAACCGAAAACAAAAGCAATGTTCACAAAATGTCCGACAGATGGCGCTAACTGCTAACGTGAGGGGTGAGAGGTACGCCGATATGTTACAGAATCGCATCATCCCCAGCCTGGCTGATAAACACCTGTGGGAAGTACGATGTTTATGCAGGATGGCACTCTACCCCATATTGCCAGAGGCGTATAAGATCTCTTGCGCGCGTCGTTTGGTGTGCTCAGCCGCCACTTTCGTCATGCTTGGTCTCGCAGGTTAACTTGAGACCTCAGTCTGTGCGATCATTGGCTTTGGGGTTACCTGAAGTCGCAAGTGTATCGTTACCGACCGACATCTCTAGGGATGCTGAAAGACAACATCCGACGCCAATGCCTCACCATAGCTCTGGACATGCTTTACAGTGCTGTTCACAACATTTTTCCTCGGCTACAGCTATTGTTGAGGAATAATGGTGGACATATGGAGCATTTCCTGTAAAGAACATTTTCTTTGCTTTGTCACACTTTGTTATGCTAATTATTGCTATTCTGATCGGATGAAGCGCCATCTGTAGGCGCTTTGAACTTTTGTATTTTTTTGGTTCTAATAAAACCGCATGTCATTCCAAGCATGTGTGTCACTTTTTACCTCTCTATCTACATTATTCCGTGATTTATTTAGTTTTCAAATTTATACTGACTGTTTGATCACCCAGTATATTAGGAAGTTGATTCGTTTGTTTCCAAGACTAGTAATTATACGAAGAGAAAATGTAGTGGGACTTGAATGTTTGAGTAGCTCAGTAATATGGCCCTTCTGGTTCAAGTTTTCATCAATAAGTCCACCCTAAAATTCAGAGCACACTATCTTGTTAAGCGACTCAAGCTTAGGCGCGATGTAGTTTTACGAAGTGTTTCTTTTGATGGGAAAGCTTGTTAGGAGATTCTGACGTTGATTGTTGGCCGTCAGTCACGGCTGGCTGCGAGATAAGGTTAACCTGCAGCAGCGCTCGCACGCGCAGTCAGCGCTAACAGCACTTGTCGGCTGCTGGTGGGCGGCCACTGTTCTCCGTGTGTACGCGGCGAGCGCGCGCGCCACGGCGCTAATTGTCACGTGACCGGTGTCGTGCGCCGTGTCCGGTAATTGAGGCGGGTCCCCCCGGTAACTGGGGCGCTAACAAGTTTCCCGAGCGCGCGCCTAACGCGATTGCCCGCCCCATCAGCCGGCGAGCGGCGCAGAGCGGGAACCCCTCACGGGATTCCACACGTCAACGCTGCTGTGTTCCGCAGGATGCACGGCCCGGCGGGATATCTGGGCGACGTACGCGTACATTACGCGCGCTTGCAGCAGCGGGGTGGCTAGCTCCCACTTGGCGAGCCGGGCCCTGCTAGTCTGATGGTGGTCAGCTAACTACCGAGCCGTACGATGCACGAAGAGGTATTTACCCTGCTGGCCAGATGTCTACATCTACATCTACATTTATACTCCGCAAGCCACCCAACGTTGTGTGTCGGAGGGCACTTTACGTGCCACTGTCATTACTTCCCTTTCCTGTTCCAGTCGCTTATGGTTCGCGAGAAGAACGACTGCTGATGTAGATGTCGTACATTGCCTGAAAAAAATGCAACACCCTCACGGACAAGATCATTCCACTGACAAGTGACGTTACATATACTTCATCATTGTAGGAGTATACGATAACAAATTCAGGCCAAATGAATCATACGTGTTCCCTGCCACAGACCCACAAACACACTATGTATCCCTCCACTGTTGGCAACACAGGCATGTATTCTCGTACGTAAACGATAGTAAAGGTGCCGAATTGCATTCGGCGATGCAGTGTCCCAAGTTCTTACACTTCTTGTGTCAATTCGCCAATGGTTCCTCCTGGTCCTGGACAACGAGTATGTTCTACTTTCATCATGTTCCGTACACTGATGTGACAGAAGCCATGGCATATCTTGTAATATCATGTGGGACTTCCTTTGGCCCAGCCTCGTGAAGAAACTCTGCGTAGCATGGGCGCAACAAATTGCTGGAAAGCGCCTTCAGCAATATTGAGCCATGCTGCCGCTATACACTGTCCGTAATTGCGACTTCAAGAAGAATATACACTTGTGGAAATGGAAAAAAGAACACATTGACACCGGTGTGTCAGACCCACCATACTTGCTCCGGACACTGCGAGAGGGCTGTACAATCAATGATCACACGCACGGCACAGCGGACACACCAGGAACCGCGGTGTTGGCCGTCGAATGGCGCTAGCTGCGCAGCATTTGTGCACCGCCGCCGTCAGTGTCAGCCAGTTTGCCGTGGCATACGGAGCTCCATCGCAGTCTTTAACAGTGGTAGTATGCCGCGACAGCGTGGACGTGAACCGTATGTGCAGTTGACGGACATTGAGCGAGGGTGTATAGTGGGCATGCGGGAGGCCGGGTGGACGTAACGCCGAATTGCTCAACACGTGGGGCGTGAGGTCTCCACAGTACATCGATGTTGTCGCCAGTGGTCGGCGGACGGTTCACGTGCCCGTCGACCTGGGACCGGACCCCAGCGACGCACGGATGCACACCAAGACCGTAGGATCCTACGCAGTGCCGTAGGGGACCGCACCGCCACTTCCCAGCAATTTAGGGACACTGTTGCTCCTGGGGTATTGGCGAGGACCATTCGCAACCGTCTCCATGAAGCTGGGCTATGGTCCCGCACATCGTTAGGCCGTCTTCCTCTCACGCCCCAACATCGTGCAGCCCGCCTCCAGTGGTGTCGCGACAGGCGTGAATGGAGGGACGAATGGAGACGTGTCGTCTTCAGCGATGAGAGTCGCTTCTGCCTTGGTGCCAATGATGGTCGTATGCGTGTTTGGCGCCGTGCAGGTGAGCGCCACATTCAGGACTGCATACGACCGAGGCACACAGGGCCAACACCCGGCATCATGGTGTGGGGAGCGATCTCCTACACTGGTCGTACACGCCTGGTGATCGTCGAGGGGACACTGAATAGTGCACGTTACATCCAAACCGTCATCGAACCCATTGTTCTACCATTCCTAGACCGGCAAGGGAACTTGCTGTTCCAACAGGACAATGCACGTCCGCATGTATCCCGTGCCACCCAACGTGCTCTAGAAGGTGTAACTCAACTACCCTGGCCAGCAAGATCTCCGGATCTGTCCCCCATTGAGCATGTTTGGGACTGGATGAAGCGTCGTCTCACGCTGTCTGCACGTCCAGCACGAACGCTGGTCCAACTGAGGCGCCAGGTGGAAATGGCATGGCAAGCCGTTCCACAGGACTACATCCAGCATCTCTACGATCGTCTCCATGGGAAAATAGCAGCCTGCATTGCTGCGAAAGGTGGATATACACTGTACTAGTGCCGACATTGTGCATGCTCTGTTGCCTGTGTCTATGTGCCTGTGGTTCTGTCAGTGTGATCATGTGATGTATCTGACCCCAGGAATGTGTCAATAAAGTTTCCCCTTCCTGGGACACTGAATTCACGGAGTTCTTATTTCAATTTCCAGGAGTGTAATAATTCAAATCCCAAAGAAAGCAGGTGTTGACAGATGTGAAATTTACCGAACTATCAGCTTAGTAAGTCACGGCTGCAAAATACTGAAACGAATTCTTACAGACGAATGGAAAAACTGGTAGAAGCCGACTTCGGGGAAGATCAGTTTGGATTCCCTAGAAATGTTCGAACACGTGAGGCAATACAGACCCTACGACTTATCTTAGAAGAAAGATTAAGAAAATGCAAACCGATGTTTCTAGCATTTGTACACTTAGAGATTGCTTTTGACAGTGTTGACTGGAATACTCTCTTTCAAATTCTAAAGGTGGCAAGAGTGAGGGAGCGAAGGGCTATTTACAATTTGTACAGAAACCAGATGGCAGTTATAAGAGTCGAGGGGTATTAAAGGGAAGGATTGGTTGGGAAGGGAGTGAGACAGGTTTGTAGCCTTTCCGTGATGTTATTCAGTCTGTATACTGAGCAAGCAGTAAGGGAACAAAAGAAAAATTCGAAGTAGGTATTACAACACATGGAGAATAAATAAAAACTTTAAGGTTCGCTGATGAAAATGCAATTCTGCCAGAGACAGCAAAGGACTTGGAGGAGCAGTTGAACAGAATGGACAGTGCCTTGAAAGGAGGATATAAGATGAAAATCAACAAAAGCAAAACGAGGATAATGAAATGTAGTCGAGTTAACTCGATTGATGCTGAGGGAATTAGATTAGGAAATGAGACACTTAAAGTAGTAAAGGAGTTTTGCTATTTGGGGAGCAAAATAACTGATGGTCGAAGTAGAAAGGATATAAAATGTAGACTGGCAATAGCAAGGAAAGCGTATCTGAAGAAGAGAAATTTGTTAACATCGAGTGTGGATGTAAGTGTCAGGAAGTCGTTTCTGAAAGTATTTGTATGGAGTGTAGCCATGTATTGAAGTGAACATGGACGGTAAATAGTTTGAACCAGAAGACAATAGAAGCTTTCGAAATGTGGTGCTACAGAAGAATGCTGAAAATTAGATGGGTAAATCAGATAACTAATGTGGAGGTATTGAATAGAATTGGGGAGAAGGGAAGCTTGTGGCACAACTTGAGTAGAAGAAGGGATCGGTTGGTAGGACATGTTTTGAGGCATCAAGGGATCACCAATTTGGTATTGGAGGGCAACGTGGAGGGTAAAAATCGTAGAGGGAGACGAAGAGATGAATACACTAAGCAGATTCAGAAGGATGTATGCTCCAGTAGGTAGTAGGAGATTAAGCAGTTTGCACAGGATAGAGTAGCATGGAGAGCTGCATCAAACCAGTCTCAGGACTGAAGACCACAACAACAACAATTACGAAACTGTTGCCGGTGCAGGATTTCGTGCACGAACTGACCTCTCGATTATGTCCTTCAGATGTTTGATGGGATACGTATCGGGCGAAGTGTGTGGCCAAATCATTCGCTCGAACTGTTCAGAATGTTCTTCATAATAATCGCGAGCAACTGTGGCCTCGCAGCATAATTGGAAGATTATGATTCACAGTAAATGGTCTTCAAGTAGCCGAACATCATTATTTGCAATCAGTAATAGGATCAGTGGAGCCAGAGTACCCAATGCAATTGATGTAAACACACTTTACACCATTATTCAGCCACCAACAGCTTGCACAGTACTTTGTTGACCTGTCGGGTTCATAGGTTAGTAAGGTCTGCGCCACAGTGGAATCCTTCAGTATACTCTGGCCACGGTTCTCCAGTACTTTAGGATCGTACTTCTATGATCATGATCCGACAAGAGGAGCTGTAGGGAATGTCGTGCTTTTACCAATGGCACCCGCTTCTGTCGTCTGCTGCTGTTGCCCATTAACGCCACATTTCGCCGCACTGTCCTGTCGGCTGCGTTCCTTATACGGCCCACATTGATTCATGCCGTTATTTCACGCAATGTTGAAAACTCTACAAAAAGGCCGCTGCTCTCGGTTGTTAAGTGAAGCCCGTCGGCTACGGCGTTGTCGGCAGTGAAAGGTAACGGTTGAAATATGGTATCTTGGCACACTCCTGACACAGTCTACCACGGAATACTGAATTCCCTGACGATTTCCAAAATGGAATGTCCCATGCATCTATCTCAAACTAACATCCCACGTCTGTCAATTCGTGTCGTGCTGCAGTAACTACGTCGGGAATCTTTTCACATGAGTCACCCGAGTACAAATGACAGATTTGCCAACGCACTGCCCTTTTAAACCTTGTTTACTCGATAGTAGCGCCTTCTGTACATGTGAATATCGGTATCTCACGACTTTTATCACCTCACTGTATTTTACACCCTTCGTTACAATTCAGCAGTGGTTCTGGCATGCCCTGGAGAACGTGTCAATTTCCATTTCATCAAGTACCATAAGCATTCAATAGGCCAATGATCTGCTTATCTCGCTAGGCGGCGCAGTGGTGCACTCCGAAGAGCACGTTGCATTGCAGTGTCCTGCTGAAAAAGCACATCACCTTCCTGACAAAGACACGACCATTGTGTGGGGACAACAACCTGTATAGTAAGACGAGATCTGTAGTTACTGTGCCCTGCAGAAACACAAAATGTGCCTGTGAGTGGTAACTGATAGCCTCCACACCATAAAGCCAGTGAATGCACTCTAGAATATGTAGTTTACCAAGTCTACTCCATACGCATGTAGTCCATCACTCTCATACAGACAGAAACTGCTCTCAGCAGTGAAAGTAACAGAGCGCTATTCCCCTCGCTAGTCAACTCTTCCACGACAGCAAAGTAACGACTCTTGACGGTGTCGTTGTGTCAGTGGCCACCTAGACAATAGCACAAGTGGTCTTAGTCCAAAAGTGGTATTAGTTCTTCTCCAAGAAAACCGTTCCCAGTGGTCCCTGACGACACAGCAGGTGCGACACGTCCCCTGATTTGGTTCCTAATGACGTTGAGGCAGCTACCGCTGCTCACACAAAGCGCCAATCTTGACATGGGTCTCTGTTATGCGGACATTCTGCACGTGTTCTGCAGATATGGAAATATTCCACAGACCACCGCTGAAAGCAGCGACACACCACCTATACAGTGCGACCCACCATCTGCAGCAATCCTTCCGTACATTTATCCTGTGACTCGCAGGCCCACAGTTCAATCTGTTCAAATTGTTAAAGCTGTAAACCAGGAATACACGGTGATTGTACCCTACAACGAATGTTGCAAACACTCTTAAAACCCAAAATCAGCAAATTTACTGCCTGCCGACCCAAGACAGGGGTTCGTGAGCGTCATCTGATGGCAGATGACCCGAAAAAAATGAACACTAGCACTACAAACCTCACTATGCACATGTTACATACTGCTGCTACTGAACACAGTCCTTGAGTATGTGGCATATTTTCCCCATAGTGGACTGTGGTCTTAAGAACTTGCAGTCTCCGGTGGCTCGTGAGTGGATAGAAAGTATCAGTCCATTACTCGTGAGTGGTGCTGTAAGAAAAGTATAGCACCCGTAAAAGTACCTTAAGGTATTGGCTTGTAAAATGACTCGTATAGATCGCCTGTAGATCCTGTATCTGTTCAGCTACATTTTATTTCATTTGCAAAGTGGGCTGTCATGATTACCGAGGGGTGTAAAAAAACTGTCACGAGAAGTTCCGGATTGTGGGACATCCTGTGTGTACTGTGGAGTTGCAATAACGAGGCTTTTTTCAAGATGGGTGGCAACTCTTGGGTGGTTCCACGGGTCTGCTCGGCGCTTTTTGAAGCTGCGGTTTCCAGGGTTTAACGCCTGCCATTGGGTCTCAAGGGTGCCTCAGTCATGAAGTACCCACTTGAGATGTAGCAAGTACGAATTCAGCGTGGATGTCGACAACAGTTCTGTCTTTCCGTTGAAATTAATTTAGCGCCTTCTCAAAGTTATTTTATGTTTCGCCAAGGGTGTGTTTCCCTCCCTATCTATAAAATGCTAATTATTCGTCAAACAATAGTGAAACAACATTCAAACTAACTACTAATCTAGTAAAGTGTTTTTGCGTATTTATACACCATGTCAGGAAAACGTTTGCAACATTCTGTCAATTTTCATGCTCTGAGGCAGATTTACATTCACCAAATTGGCTACAAACTAACTACCTCCCCTTCAAAGTGAGTCTGGGCAGAGAACAGAGAATTTGGTGTTCTTATCACACATTTCCTGCTATCATTTCCCCATGCTTATCCAGCAGTTAGAAGGTGTAAAAATTGATTTTTAACGTAACACTTGAAACAGCACAGGTTTATCTGATTGTATGTATGTTGGACGTCCATTCGTTTATCTTTACAACGTGGAAGAGCTGTAACAAGTGTGTATTAAATCGCAGCGCTCTGAAATATGGTATGGAGACTCTTGCTGCTCGCTTCCTATTTGAGCTAGGAACATAGGATAAAAAGTTTTTGATTTAATCCCGATCAACTACCATTTGTATATCTATTCGAACATCCGCTTTACTGTGTTATAGTATGTTAAGCATAGTTTGAACGACGAACCGGAGCTGGTGCCAAGGCAATTGTGCATATCTATTAATTCCTTTTGAAAAAGATAATTGTGCTGAAATTAATGCTCAACTAATGGCACAATTTGTATGTGATGCTCAACTAATGGCACAATCTGAACGTGCAACGTTTTAATTTTACGTGCAAAAAGAGAACTCTACAGTAAGGTCGAGAATGTTGGTTCAAATTTTGACATTGATCTGTGATAAATTTTTACCGTCAACCGCTATTTCATGTTGTAAGTAGGCTGTTTAGGTTTTTTTATTGGTAACGCCGCCGCCACGTAGCGCTCTGTATAAAAATCACTGGCTGTGCCATGTGCAGTCTGTGGCTAGTTTGCATTGTTGTCTGCCATTGTAGTGTTGGGCAGCGGCAGCTAGATGCTAACAGCGCGTAGCGTTGCGCAGTTGGAGGTGAGCCGCCAGCAGTGGTGGACGTGGGGAGAGAGATGGCGGAGTTTTGAAATTTGTAAGAATTGGTGTTACGAACTGATATATATATTATGACTATTAAGGTAAATACATTGTTTGTTCTCTATTAAAATCTTTCAATTGCTAACTATGCCTATCAGTAGTTAGTGCCTTCAGTAGTTTGAATCTTTTATTTAGCTGGCAGTACTGGCGCTGGCTGTATTGCAGTAGCTTGAGTAACGAAGATTTTTGTGAGGTAAGTGATTTGTGAAACGTATAGGTTATTGTTAGTCAGGGCCATTCTTTCATAGGGATTTTTGAAAGTCAGATTCCGTTGCGCTAAAAAATATTGTGTTTCAGTTTAAGCACAGTCTTGTAATAATTTTTCTAAGGGGACGTTTCATATGTCGACTCTTAGCCAAGGATACCTCACTGGAATCTTCTGATTTTTTTCCTTGTAGTTTGTGTAATTAGTGTAGCTTTTGTTTATTGCTAGCGCGTAATTGTAGAGAGAATTTCCTCTGTAGTTGCAGTCTTTCATTGTTGTACAGTAAAATAGTTGTGGCATGCATGTTGTTTTGCACGAAGTATTTCGCAGCTGCGCTTGCAATTAATTAGATATTATTTTCAGTGCTATGTTAATGTGTTCTTTTATTTTTGTTCTTCAAATTGTGTTTTTCTGTGTTGTCGTATGAAAAATTGTGACAATAATGGCGTGTGAAATACGTAACACTAGGCTCCAAAGTAAACTGAGAAATGACAGTGAAGACGAAAGCAGTGTGTTAACGACACCATGTAATAAATTCACTAATGTTCAAAGTAGTAATTTGGTAATAGCGCATAGGGAAATGGAGCGAGTTGCATATAATGGTGTAGGCAGTGAAACAATTAGTGAACAGGGAAGCATTATCGATCGATCGGTCGGCAACAGCTCGCCTCAGGATTCCGAAATGACAGGACACAATCTTGCAAATACTGTAGATTCAGATTTAGCGTCCTCACCGTTTTCTCAAATAAGTCAAGACACACTTTCTGTTTTTCAAACTGCGAATATTGCCGGTTCAAATGCATTGCCGAATAGCACTAAGGAACATGTTTCAGACACCAGTGCATTGTTATTACAGTTAATGCAACAAATGGGACAAAGGCTACAAAAGTTAGACACAACGCTTGAACAAAATCAGAAACAAATGGGACAAAATCTTCAAAAGTTAGACACAATGGAACAAAATCTTCAAACGTTAGACACAATGGAACAAAATCAGAGATAAACACAGCAAAAGCTTCAAAAGTTAGACACCACACTTGAACAAACACGTGAAGATTTAACTATTGAGTTACGTAACATCGAATCGAAATGTCAAAAAGTCTGTAATGACGTAAAAACACAAATTTGTGAGCATTTTCAACCTATTTTTTCGCGGCATGAAAATGCATTACAGAATCACGAAGCAGCCATAAAAGACCTGCAAACTATTGTTCATGAAAATCATGAGACCTTGCAAGCTAAAATTGACTCAGTTGCATCTACCGATTCGGTTACGCAACTTGCAAAAACTCAGGCGAACTTAAAGGACCCAGTAGATACTCTGAAAATTGGTTCAGAAAGACCCACAGAGGAAATAATTTCACTGTCGGATAAAGTAGCCGAACTTTCAGATCAGTTCACTAACTTATCTACGAAGGTAGATGATGATCTGAATGACACAAAACCTGTAGCCTTCACTGACACTGAAGAGTATGAACAAATTAGGAAATTCAAACAGAATCAAAATCAAATCAATACACAGTACAAAAGAGAAATGCGGGAAGTACAAGATCAGTTGGCTCAAGTAATACAAGAATTACGTATTTCAGAGGACACTCGGGCTCCAACACGGGAAGAGGGACTTAGAAATACGGAAAAGCCACAAAATGATAACACAGGGCATTTCGGAAATCATGAAAGTAATTGGCAAGGTGCACCGAATTTTGAGATGGAACCGCCGATACGACGTAACAATGACCGATATGCTACCCCCCGACACGATGATTTAGACTATAAGCTGTTCATTACTACACGTAAATTCAAAACATTTAAGAATTCTGGCAACGACATTCATCCACAAGCGTGGCTCCATCAATTCTCTCATTGTTTTCCTCCCAACTGGTCATTAGAACACAGATTAGAATTTATGTGTGGCTACTTAGAGAATGAACCAGCTGTAAGAATGCGATCGGTCATTCACGATTGCCACAGTGAAGGAGAATTTTACCATGCCTTCCTCTCAGCATATTAGTCCCAAGCCACACAAGACCGAGTAAAACATAGCATCATAATGATGAAACATTTCGAACAATCTGAATTTTCCAGTCTTGTCAAATATTTTGAAGACATGTTACATAAGAATCAGTATCTTTCAAACCCATACAGCCCCTCAGAACTCATCCGCATTTGCTTAATCAAATTACCTGAACATTTACGACAGATTATTTTAGCAGGACGATGCAAAGACGACATTGAAGCTTTTCAGGGACTGTTATAAGAACTGGAAATTGACACTGACAATAGCGGAACGCGAAAACAGGAACACAACAATTACAGGTCACACCTGTCACAATTCCGCGATGACAGAAATAATACACGACAAGGCTATTCGTACAACGTAAATCGTGACCAAAACGGACACCACCCGTATGACAACCGCTGGCAGAGTAGTAATTATTACAGGGAAAGATCACCTCTCCGCGGTAATGACTATCACAGAGGCAATCAGAGAAACAGACAATATGGAAACCAAAATAATTATTATCAAGGGAGACAGAATAACTTAAGACGCAACGGTCCAGCGCGCAGTTACTATTCAGGGAGAAATTCTCCATCACTTAACCGACAAGAAAGAAACTACAGGAACTACCGACATGACGACAGACGACATAACCATAACGACCGACCGGAATTTCATCAGAACTGGAGGGATTCAAACAGAAGTGGGCCCTCTCGGCAGGGTGAATTTGTAGAAGTTAGTTCTCCTAATCCCAATAACGGCGCGCGTCAACAAAGAAACAGACAATGACTCGCACCGCAGGCAGCCGCGTGCGCCGGCTGTCTCAGAGAAAAGTATCATAGACGCTAACCTTGAGCAGAATTCCAGTGTTCCTTACCGACGTAATCACATGATAATTGCTTTTCAGTTGACAGTCTGCGTGCTAGGAAGAGTAAAGGTTTACACCACATTTCACATGTAAAACCGTTTATTGAAAGATAATTTTTTTTTAACTTTGTCTTTGCCATAAAACATTTCACTTCAAATTTCTAGTATGCTTTATCACACTGAGAAACTATTAACATACAACAATGTTTTGAAGTTCACTATCCAGTCTAGAACCTACGGAACATATTTAGACAGTATTTACGAGTGCATTGTTATAGTGAACAGACATCAGTGTGTTATTTAGTTTGTACAATCTTGCTTGTTAGTTGCACGATTACGTAACGACTATAAGGCTCACATACTTAGAACATTTACCAGTATTGCTAATGAGATTTTCATGCAACATTTTGGTTTACTTGAAAATACATTCTGGAATTAAAGTACTTTCTGTGAGATACCAGCTGATACAGTGGTTAGTTTATGTGACAGCTACACGATTTTATCACGACGCTACTAATGAGTGACAATTTACAATGTTGCTTTTGCAGTTTATCTGTTTTATATCTGCACAGTTTTTCTGAATTTTTCTGGAAAGTAAAACATGTTTTAGTAGTAATGTTTGTGGTATAGCTACAATGAGACAGCCTTTTCTGTAGCACAACAATACGTACAGTACAGTACTTACTTCATCACTGCAATAAGCGTAATAAGTAAGATATCTATACGCAAAGCATTTCAATTTCGTTTATCATGAGGTAAATACATTGGCTTCTGCAGAACTTAGCTTTCAGAGGACAATAAATACGACACTTCCACAGAGATTGTCTTACAGCAAGACGCACATTCAGCGCTATTGGACATGTATTAAACTATTTATTTTTCAACATATTTGAATTACAAAGAAAGTTTTCCGTGATACATTTCATTCCATTGCTGTAATCTGTAACACCTGAGGATATAATTACATTAATCCTCAGGGGGGTACACGCTTACTTTGTATACCATGTGTGTGGCAAGCACAAGGAGCCCTAGCTAATATGGTATTTGCTTATACAACTTTACACATCGGTACCATATTTCTCTAACACATAAATTACACAGCTATCTGACCATTTAAGTGAGAGAAACAAACATTTATTATACTACATCACTGACAGATGTTTACGTAATTACACAGTTGGATAATTTCACACTTACGAGCTTGTATTTTGTCTGTACTTTGTGAACTGCTCATATTTTTTCAGAACCATTGTGATACTATGAGAGGTTTGAATGATGTATTTGGTATGGGATTATGCTTTTT
The DNA here is from genome assembly GCF_023897955.1 of Schistocerca gregaria. Taxonomy (NCBI): domain Eukaryota; kingdom Metazoa; phylum Arthropoda; class Insecta; order Orthoptera; family Acrididae; genus Schistocerca; species Schistocerca gregaria. The sequence goes on from NC_064927.1 coordinate 337,275,544, forward strand.
AAAGTACGTTTGAGGCAGATGACACTTTTGATATGAGCAGAGAATTTTTTTAGGTTTTGAAATTATTGGAGGAAGCTACGACGCTTTTGAGAATTTGACTGAGGTGTTATGATATTATTACGATGACTATGTGTATTACGCTGTTGCGGTATGTTTATGATGAATTAGCTGATGCTATATGAGTTATTTGATTATGCTACTTATCTGTTATGATGGAATATTGAAGAAGTGTCGACGAATAAGGTAAGAAATAATGAGTAGAGGTTAGGGACTCTGGTTTGTGAAAAAGGTTGCTGGAAATTAAGAATCGTACTTTAAGAGTTATGAAATGTGTGTATACGCGTGAATGTATCACAAGGCCGCCAAAAATTTTTGGGCTCTGTTATATTTACAGGATTTTGTTTCTACATATTTGTAACGCAAATGCTTGACCTGTGAAATTTTTTATATGAGACAGCCACTGTAGCGGAAAATGGTGTCGTAAATATTTCGATAAGAAAGTTAAGTGACCACCTGCACGTAATGCGTCGTTGGCGCCCAGCTGGGCGACAGCCACCAGGAAACAAGCAATTAGTGTGTGCCTTTCAGAGGCACAAGAAAAAAAAGGGAGGCCATTGTCCTCGCTATTGACATTCCTTTGTAGAAAGCATCGCAAAAACGACACGCGCATTACTTGGAAAGATACTTACATCTCCACACTTGATTATGACAAGCGTCTTTCTACGAGTGATGAGAGAATTTCTACTAACTTATGAAATGTCACATGACTATTGCATGATATTTTTGTGCTTTGCTTTTCATGGTTGCTTATTTCATTTAATATCTGTTTTCCTGCTGTGTTGCATAATTGATTTTATAAAATAAAATTAAATGCATTTGCTAATGTGAACACTTTCTGCCAACAGATCTATTAAATAATAATTTTATGATCCATATTCTTCGAAAAAGGAGCACTTTGAATAGAAAGAACAATAAGAAGGGATTAATTACAGTAACTGAATACAACATTTTCTTTTCAAGTACATGGTAATATTTTTTTACAATAAGTTTTTGTGGTGCACCATTTTAATTACATAGACATTAAGATGTGAATAGACATTGTCCTTATCTGCATTGTTGTCTTTAGTGTAATATTTTTTCTGCTTCAGCTTTGTCGTGTTTAGATATAAATTATTACATTTATTGCTGCTCGCTACGCTTACTTTTTTTTTGTCATTGCTGTTTGTATTAATTGTTTTGTGCCGCTGCATTGCCTCGTCCCTTAGTTTAGCATCTGAGCTCAGTAGATTTAAGTTAGCTTAAGAGGGGGTAGCCTATATAAGAGAATGAGCTGCAATGGATTTGAAGAAATGGACTGAGAGGTTATATGAGAAAAGTACAGAAAGCAGGTATAGATATGACTTTTTGGAAATAGTGAAGAACGAAGGGAGATCTCCGAGAAGTAAAGAAAGTTTTGTTTGCAAAATACTGCAGTGAAACAAACCCTGGCCTTTCCTTGTGTTATCCCACTATGTGTTTGTGTACCCTTGTGTATTTGTTTTCTTCCTGTCTCTGTGTACTGTTTCATAGAATTTTTTCTGTTCTAATACTAAGCTACATTCACTATGATGAGGAATACTGTTATCCTCAAATATAATTTGCATCAATAATATGGTTTTTACTTTGTAAAGATGTTTAGACATAATTTATTCTATTTTGTTCTAATGCTCATGTGTGAAGTTGATGTTTCAAAAGTTATTCTGATCTTTTATGTATGTACTTATGTCGTAATTTTTGTAACACTGATGTATTTGCTATTTCGATTCTTTTGTAAAGCCTGTACTACTGCAAATGTTATCTGTATTGTTATGTTTTTAAAGATGTATTTTGTACCTTTGTTATTGTATTCTTATGTTATAAAATTGTAATTGACACCAGGTCATCAAATTAAGTAACTTGTAAATTACATTCCACTGCACACGTTTCTGTTGGTAATAGTATATGGACAATATGTGAGAAGTAGGGGCAGATAGTATTTGCAAGTGTGTTGATAATACAGCAAGGGACTGGTTAACAGCATTGCTGGTTCTAAGGATATTTCAAAAACAATTTATGTGAGTGCACAAGTGGTGCTTATGGACTTGCTATATTATCCGCAAGACTCTTCAATGGTGATTGTGCGCCTGTGCAGTCAAACAGATGGCTGCTGGCCATCTCTACAAGGACTACAGTGGGTCTACACCTTTGATGACCCACCAATACCATTATTTCTACAAGGTCTACAGTCAGTCTGCATCTCTGGTGGCCCACCAATAGTAATCTCTACCAGGACTACAATGGGTGTGCTCTGTGATGACCTACCTACCGATAGTCTTCAACGTCGATTGACTCTGCTGTGGGTTTGCTCTGTTGTGGCCCATTACCTGTCTGCATGTCAAGAGTCAGCACTGTCTTTCCGTTGAAAGGACAACACTACTTCTTCAAGACTGCATGGAAATCCACTACTTCCGTGTGCATTTTCTTTTACTACTCATACTTTGAGAAAAACACTGCAATTTTACTTTGATGAATGATCAGGACTGTCTTTATGGACTGTGAGAAAATTTTAGCTTTTGACCAACATTGTATCAAGAAGTGTGTGCATTTCCTTTCTTTGTTATTGTAATTATGAAAAACTTTTCAAATCTGTATTGGCCACGGCCCAAAACAATTTGTAAATTTTTTTGTGGGGAGCTTGGGGGCTATGAAAGTAGGCTGTTTAGGTTTTTTTATTGGTAACGCCGCCGCCACGTAGCGCTCTGTATAAAAATCACTGGCTGTGCCGTGTGCAGTCTGTGGCTAGTTTGCATTGTTGTCTGCCATTGTAGTGTTGGGCAGCGGCAGCTGGATGCTAACAGCGCGTAGCGTTGCGCAGTTGGAGGTGAGTCGCCAGCAGTGGTGGACGTGGGGAGAGAGATGGCGGAGTTTTGAAATTTGTAAGAATTGGTGTTACGAACTGATATATATATTATGACTATTAAGGTAAATACATTGTTTGTTCTCTATTAAAATCTTTCAATTGCTAACTATGCCTATCAGTAGTTAGTGCCTTCAGTAGTTTGAATCTTTTATTTAGCTGGCAGTAGTGGCGCTGGCTGTATTGCAGTAGCTTGAGTAACGAAGATTTTTGTGAGGTAAGTGATTTGTGAAACGTATAGGTTATTGTTAGTCAGGGCCATTCTTTCATAGGGATTTTTGAAAGTCAGATTCCGTTGCACTAAAAAATATTGTGTTTCAGTTTAAGCACAGTCTTGTAATAATTTTTCTAAGGGGACGTTTCAATGTCTCCGGTCTTGGTGGAGACTGATGGTTCAAATTAGGACCTTGGTCTGAGATAAATTTTACCGATTGAAAAAAAATCTTGTTTCATTTGGTTCTTGCGTGCAAAAATTCTCTCTGCACTGAGGATAGAGAATGTATAACGTATTACTTCCTGGCCAAGCATGTGAGGTACCCCTGTCTTCTATTGTAACAGTGTTTGGCTGCAAGTGTTTGGCCTGAAGAAGATGGTCAGCGTTTACCATAACCCTTCTAAATGGGTGACTGCCTGACCTGACTGTTCTGATCATAATGGTGAGCAAATTTACCCGAGCGGCCGGTTTATTCAAATGGCTCTGAGCACTATGGGACTTAACATCTATGGTCATCGTCCCCTATAACTTAGAACTACTTAAACCTAACTAACCTAAGGACAACACACAACACCCGGCCATCACGAGGCAGAGAAAATCCCTAACCCCGCCGGGAATCGAACCCGGGAACCCGGTAGCGGGAATCGAGAACGCTACCGCACGACCACGAGATGCGGGCGCCGGTTTATTGACACACACATTCCAAAAACTCTTCTACAAGTCCTGCCAGTTATCAAAACCCCACAGAAGCTTGCCTAGTGGTAGCAAGAATTGGCCAACTAAAATGCTTACGTTTTGTTGCTGATTAGGATTGACTGGAAGACGCGAATGTAATGTAAACACGTGGACAGGTTTGGAATCATTCCGTTGAGCAGTCAGACACCAGCCCTCGTGGTGTGCAGAGGTCATGTGCCCTCTGAAGCGAAGATGATGTTCCGCTGTATACCACTGAAGTCGTGAAGTCGTTAGCCTTTGTGATCAATTAGTAATGGGATTTGTCCCATTAATTACTGATTGATCAGTCAGTTGTTTTCTCGTTCGGTCAGTTTTCCCAGTTGAATGAAAGGATCGAATGTCTCCACAGTCATGCCAACCATATACATGTTTCTCACTCACTCTTGGGAACTGAGCGGTTCATCTTAATGTGAGACAAGCAATTAACAAGCGTCTAACGGCTATGTATGTTACATGCATGTTTTTACACAACCTGCACGTAGAAGTGCTTTCCCTTATATACCTGTTCAGAATTTTTGGGTATGCTTGAGCCATAAGGTAACGTATCTTATTTCACGGAGGGGCAAGAGAAAAGTACACACTGTGCCCCACTTCATTTAGGACAGCTTGTGTGAAATTCGAAACTGCAATGCTATCTCGCTGCGAGTTGCGACATTCTGCTTCTCGAAGTTTCAAAAAAACCTGTGTAAAATTTCAAACCGCTAGCTAGCATTGATTTAGCAAGCATTCTGGCTGCGAATGTGAGAGTACACTTCTGACACTTGTTTGAAAACGGCACCGGGGCAGTATGGCAACATCAATATTTTTTTAGACCTCCAGCGATTGTGGGAGAAAAGTCGTCGAATTCCACCGGAATACCAAGATGCAGATTCCTCGTTGCTCTTCATGACGGGACTCCAGCCCACTGAGCGGAGGTTGTGCATGAAGTTTTGGGCACCAAATCAATAACCGGCTTGGCTCACCCACTATATTACTTCAATGGCACCAATCAACTTCTGGTTGTGCCCCAAATTGAAGCTGGCAATGAAAGTACACCATTATGATTCAGTTAATAACATTCAGGGAAGTTGTAATGCAGTACTAACTGCAACGCCAATAAAATGAGTAGAGTCACTATTTGAAAACATTTTAAAAACGATTTAAGCTGTGTTTTAATTCAGAGAGAGACTATTTTTAACAACGACAGTGATTTTGCGAAAATAATTCATGAATTATATTTTTCATAACCACAGTCGTAACAGAACTGGGACACATTGTGTATGTGTCGATGAATGAAGTACTTTCAAGAAGCTGTATCTGTTTACTTAAGTAAGAGTTTATCGTACTTATAGCACTCAGTATTTCGTTGGTTTTAAAATAATAACAACTGGTACGTTGTTATAAATTTACATTTAACTAAATAAAAAACTGTTATTCTGAAATTTAAATTTATTGGAAGAATTTCTGTCTCCTCCAGCTGTTTTACACACGTCACGGATTTCTCTCATTCGGTAAATGCATAGGTAGCATAAACAACAAACATTTAGAATACAATTTTCTTATGGTTTGTTGCCAATCTCTTCCCTTTTAAGGATAAGCTGTCACTTTTCAGAAGTATTTTTTCATGAATAATATTTATCATTATTTGTTAGTATTCTTTGTATGTTAACCAGCCCCAGATTCACCTAGAGGCGAAATCGCATAAAATCACACGCCGAAGAAAGACTAGGTTTCACTTGAGAAGAAAGAATAACTCACTTAATATGCAAAACTACAAAGGACCGAATTGAATTTCTTCACCTGGTTACTTCCACAGACTGGATTCATACAAAAGGACTGAATGAATAGTGACACAACTGCTGAGTATAACCATTAATGACTGAGTTTATTGATTCCATTCTGTTTTTGGCGTAGATGGGTTCCACTGAAAAGACTCCATATATATTATAAATAAAGATGTACACATATGTGTATGTTACACATATCACACACACACACACACACACACACACACACACACACACATATATATATATATATATATATATATATATATATATATAATCATGTTTCACATGCCTCCTCCTAAACAGTATACCAATTTCCACCAAACTTGATACATATATTGCTTACTATATCGAAAGAAATATTGTGGTTGTTAGAACTACCAGCCTGCTATTGTGGAGGGAGTGATAAGTGGTGAGAGAAGGTGGGAAGGAGGACGTAGGCAGAGAGGTGGAAGGATGTGGAGGAGGTTGACAGGGAGTGTGAGAGGAAGAAATCGGCAAAGAAAGGGGCAGACGATGTGACGGACGGAGGGAGGGTGGAGGACGCGATGACGAGAAAGTAGAAGAGGAGGAGAAGTACAGAAATACATGGAATGAGGGAATTAGCAGGGAGAAGGGTGAGACGGAGATGGACAGAAAAAGAGGGATGGAGAAGCTTCACTTAGGAGGGATTGAGAGAAGAACTTAGAGGGGGAAAATTAGATGAACTTTGAGAGAGGAAGATGAGGTGAAGTTAGAGGCGTGAAGGAGGTGATAGAAAGAGAGAAGGTGAGGAGCAGGTGGACAAAGAGAGGGGGAGGAGAAAATGGCCAGAGAGAAGGGTAGGAGGAGATGGACAGAGAGTGTTGGGGGTGGGGGACGAGATGGACAGAGGGAAAGTGGGAGACTGAGTGACAGAAGTTTGGAAGATATACATACCTGGGCAACGCTGGGCACTCAGCCTATGTATGAATAATTCAAGGGATACGTATAGCTACTACAATTACCGTCTGAGTCGATTATTTTCGTTCTCTTGTTACCGTCACTATGATCAATCACGTTACTCAGAGCATTACCGACGACTGAGAGAATCCGAAGTGCGTTCCAGGGCTCATACGTGCAGTTTTGCATAGGTCTGTTTTTCCTCGCCTAGTATCCAGTAGTAGGGAGCGTGGACTAGTTCAGGGAAAAAAAAGGAGACCTCAGAGCAGAACTTTGAAACTAGGTACCTGGAGGTGCTATTGGATAAAAGAGACGTTCTTTTCTATGGTTAATTCATGCCAATGAATTACATTTATTTCAGTTCAATCGAAAGTGATTTGTTTTCCTATCATTGAGCGTTGCTAGCAGGCATTTGGAGGCAGTGATATTCATATTCCAATCCAGTGGCCATATCGCGGAACAGTTCCTGTAAATAATTACGAAGCAACAGTGATTTTAATTAGTGACTTCGGAGTTTGTGTGATGCCTAACCTTGTCTCGCAGGTCAAAGTGGGCCGGTCGACCCTCATTTAGACTGATGTGACAGTGTAACAGCCCAGATAATTGAGCCGGGTCCGCTCCACCAATAATCGTTTCCAATTAAATCCGCTGAACAGTATGCGCGTAATTTGACTCGAGTGCTGCGCATCGTCAAGGGTACGTGGATTCTGCCTACAGGCGTGCGTGTGACATCCCGCGACATGACGGATGCTCGGAGCACAGACGAGAGTACGTTTAAAGTGGATTGTCACAAGTTTAATAAAAAACTATCGAAGCTTTAGCCGAGTGAGTATTTTTTTCCATTACACATTACAATTTTTAAAAATTCCGTTTTTAGGGGCTTTGTACACACACACACACACACACACACACACACACACACACACACATTTTCCCTTGGTTATCAAATATTTAGAAATTACTATAGAAAAATATGCCAAGGCACGCTACATTGCTGAGCTATGATGTCCTAGGACATTCTTTAATATCATTTCTCCGTCAGTGGTCTGTTATTTAGAAAGTAGTATAAAATATGTAATTGCTGATTGTATTGCAGATATCCTAGAAAGGGTTATTAATACCTTAATTTTAGAAACCTTATTATATAAAAACTATATTTTGTTATTAACATCCTTCTTATATGCATGACATCGTGTATTTACAGTAAGAAGTAGGTAACGCACTATATACTCTCTTACTTCCTTGTTAAGCAAATTTGATCTTGGTGTTGTGGTGTGCTGCTTTCTTAAGTTCATTTATTGTCCAGTTTAATAAAATACTTCCAAATTTCACTTATACTATGTGCCACTCCCTTTGCTGCTTCAGTAATTTTTACACCCAAACTCAAATAACAATTGAAGAGCAAGGAAATCGAACGACAAAAACAAAGAGATTCCATGTCAAATAACTTCGAATGAAATGCTGCCAAGGTAGTCGAAGCATTACAATTTTTCGCTCACTCAACCTGTCACCCGTGTGCATGCTGCTAGGCCAGTTGTTGAGAGCATGTTAAGTTGCTGAGAATATTTGTACTCAAGGACGTGACCAAAATTTTACACAAATACAGAAAATGTAATAAATGACTACCAGTATCACTAGTAGCGTGAATCAAAGTTGTTGTTGTTGTTGTCTTCAGTCCTGAGACTGGTTTTATGGAGCTCTCCATGCTACTCTATCTTGTGCAAGCTTCTTCATCTCCCAGTACTTACTGCAACCTACATCCTTCTGAATATGCTTAATGTATTAATCTCTTGGTCTCCCTCTACGATTTTTACCCTCCACGTTGCCCTCCAATGGTAAATTAATGATCCTTTGACGCCTCACAACATGTTCTACCAATCGATCCCTTCTTCTGGTCAAGTTGTGCCACAAACTTCTCCCCAATCCGATTCAATACTTCCTCATTAGTTATGTGATCTACCCATCTAATCTTCAGCATTCTTCTGTAGCACCACATTTCGAAAGCTTCTATTCTCTTCTTGTCCGAACCATTTATCGTCCACGTTTCACTTCCATACATGGCTACACTCCATACAAATACTTTCAAAAACGACTTCCTAACACTTAAATCTATACTCGACATTAACAAATTTCTCTTCTTCAGAAACGCTTTCCTTGCTATTGCCAGTCTACATTTTATATCCTCTCTACTTCGACCATCATCAGTTATTTTGCTCCCCAAATAGAAAAACTCCTTTACTACTTTAAGTGTCTCATTTCCTAATCTAATTCCCTCAGCATCACCCGACTTCATTCGACTACATTCCATTATCTTCGTTTTGATTTTGTTGATGTTCATCTTATATCCCCCTTTCAAGACATTGTCCATTCCGTTCAACTGCTCTTCAAAGTCCTTTGCCGTCTCTGTCAGAATTACAATGTCATCGGCGAACCTCAACGTTTTTATTTCTTCTCCATGGACTTTAATACCTACTCCGAATTTTTTCTTTTCATTCCTTTACTGTTTGCTCAATATACAGATAGAATAACCTCGGGGGAGAGGCTACAACCCTGTCTCACTCCCTTCCCAGCCACTGCTTCCCTTTCATGACCCTCGACCCTTATAACTGCCATCTGGTTTCTGTACAAATTGTAAATAGCCTTTCGCTCCCTGTATTTTACCCCTGCCACCTTTAGAATTTGAAAGAGAGTATTTCAGTCAATATTGTCAAAAGCTTTCTCTAAGTCTACAAATTCTAGAAATGTAGGGTTGTCTTTTCTTAATCTATTTTCTAAGATAGGTCTTAGGGTCAGTATTGCCTCAGGTGTTCCAACATATCTTCGGAATCCAAACTGATCTTCGCCCAGATCGGCTTCGACTAGTTTTTCCATTCGTCTGTAAAGAATTCGCGTTATTAATTTGCAGCTGTGACTTATTAAACAAATTGTTCGGTAATTTTCACATCTGTCAACACCTGCTTTCTTTGTGATTAGAATTATTATATTCTTCTTGAAGTCTGAGGGTATTTCATCTGTCTCATACATTGTGCTCACCAGATGGTAGAGTTTTGTCAGGACTGGCTCTCCCAAGGCCGTCAGTAGTTCCAATGGAATGTTGTCTACTCTGGGGGCCTTGTTTCGACTCAGGTCTTTCAGTGCTCTGTCAAACTCTTCACGCAGTATCGTATCTCCCATTTCATCTTCATCTACATGCTCTTCCATTTCCATAATATTGTCCTCAAGTACACCGCCCTTGTGTAGACCCTCTATATACTCCTTCCACTTTTCTGCTTTCCCTTCTTTGCTTAGAACTGGGTTTCCATCTGAGCTCTTGATATTCATGCAAGTGATTCTCTTTTCTCCAAATGTCTCTTTAATTTTCCTGTAGGCAGTATCTATCTTACCCCTAGTGAGATAAGCCTCTACATCCTTACATTTGTCCTCTAGCCATCCCCGCTTAGCCTTTTTGCACATCCTGTCGACCTCATTTTTGAGACGTTTGTATTCCCTTTTGCCTGCTTCATTTACTGCGTTTTTATGTTTTCTCCTTTCATCATTTAAATTCAATATTTCTTCTGTTACCAAAGGATTTCTACCAGCCCTTGTCTTTTTACCTACTTGATCCTCTGCTGCTTTCACTATTTCATCCCTCAGAGCTACCCATTCTTCTTCTACTGTATTTCTTTCCCCCATTCCTGTCAGTTGTTCCCTTATGCTCTCCCTGAAACTCTGTATAACCTCTTGTTTAGTCAGTTTACCCAGGTCCCATCTCATTAAATTCCCACCTTTTTGCAGTTTCTTCAGTTTTAATCTACAGTTCATAACCAATAGATCGTGATCAGAGTCCACATCTGCCCCTGGAAATGTCTTACAATTTAAAACCTGGTTCCTAAATCTCTGTCTTACCATTATATAATCTATCTGATACCTGCTAGTATCTCCAGGTTTCTTCCATGTGTACAACCTTCTTTTATGATTCTTGAACCAAGTGTTAGCTATGATTAAGTTATGGTCTGTGCAAAATTCTACCAGACGGCTTCCTCTTTCCTTTCTCTCGCCCAATCCATATTCACCCACTATATTTCCTTCTCTCCCTTTTCCTACTCTCGAATTCCAGTCACCCATGACTATTAAATTTTCGTCTCCCTTCACTGCCTGAATAATTTCTTTTATCTCATCATACATTTCATCAATTTCTTCATCATCTGCAGAGCTAGTTGGCATATAAACTTGTACTACTGAAGTAGGCTTGGGCTTCGTGTCTATCTTGGCCACAATAATGCGTTCACTATGCTGTTGGCCGTAGCTTACCCGCATTCCTATTTTTTTTATTCATTATTAAACCTACTCCTGCATTACCCCTATTTGATTTTGTATTTATAACCCTGTATTCACCTGACCAAAAGTCTTGTTCCTCCTGCCACCGAACTTCACTAATTCCTACTATTTCTAACTTCAATCTATCCATTTCCCTTTTTAAATTTTCTAATTTACCTGCCCGATTAAGGGATCTGACATTCTACTCTCCGATCCCTAGAACGTCAGTTTTCTTTCTCCTGATAACGACGTCCTCTTGCGTAGTCCCCGCCCGGAGATCCGAATGGGGGACTATTTTACCTCCGGAATATTTTACCCAAGAGGACGCCATCATCATTTAATCATACAGTAAAGCTGTATGCCCTCGGGAAAAAATACGGCTGTAGTTTCCCCTTGCTTTCAGCCGTTCGCAGTACCAGTACAGCAAGGCTGTTTTGGTTTGTGTTGCAAGGCCAGATCAGTCAATCATCCAGACTGTTGCCCCTGCAACTACTGAAAAGGCTGCTGCCCCTCTTCAGGAACCACACGTTTGTCTGGCCTCTCAACACATACCCCTGTGTTGTGGTTGAACCTACGGTACGGCCAGCTGTATCGCTGAGACACGCAAGCCTCCCCACCAACGGCAAGGTCCATGGTTCATGGGGGTAGGGAATCGAAGTATCATCTGGAATTTATAGAATAAGAAACTGTGACTATCGAGATGTCACTACTCGATACCAAGACGTATCAATACTTTCGCCGTGACCCTAACCGTGTGTGTGTGTGTGTGTGTGTGTGTGTGTGTTTTAGCGAGTGCGTGTGTGTACACTTTATGGATGTAGTAACCAGTACACAGCGCCACCAGTTTGTGCAATACTGTTATTATTACTCTAGCATCTGTGGAAATGGCAACACCGAGAAGGAAACGCATGAATTCTATTTATTTAATATCACAGATTAGTTACATGAAAAGTAACAAATTATTACCTATTCAAATTTGTACATGTCTTCTGAGCCTAACTATTCAGTATGTCTTGTTACCACCATGCGCTACAATTAGAGCTGATTTGAGCCGTGGCATTGCGTCAATGAAGTTCAGAATACGTTGCTGAAGGATTTCCCTCCACGCAGTTTGTATGTGACCCCACAAATCCGTGGCACCAGTTACTGGAGGACCGTGACGAACCAGGTGTCGACCAACCATATCCCAGACATGTTCAATGGGCATGGCTAGAGAACGTGCAGGCCAGGGAAGCCAGGTGCCCGTTGCTCTTCGAAGAAGTCCTGTATATTCCTCACAATATGTGTTCTGGCATTGTCCTCTTGAAATGTGGCTTGTGGAGATGCCTGAAGCAGTGGGAGTACCTCAGGCTCTACAACCCCCATTAGGTACACGCAGTACGTGCGAGGCCAGATCGGTTGTTGCAACCAATGGCGCCCCAAACCATCACACCTGGTGTTTGTCCGCTCTGCCGCTCCAGAGTGCCACCCTCCAGGTTGCGCTCACCACGGGACCGCCGGACGCGTATGCGGCCATCACTTTAGGACACGGTGTTTACGTGCCCATTGCAGTGGGAGGAGGTTGTGCCTTTTGCACAATGGAAGCCGATGTAATGACATGCTTGCAACCAGTCCAACCTGCAGCAGACGGCTACGAAACGTAGATGCAAGTAATTTTACACCTGTTGCTGTGCTCCAGGGACGAACCAACACTGTGGATGACGCTGTACGGCCCGTAATGGCAATGCGGACAAGATGATGGTCATCGCTTGCCGTGGTCATGTTCCTTGGTCCAGTTCTCGCTCGTCGCTGCGTACGACCTTTCTCTATCCACTGCTTCCACACACGCATCACTGTTGTAGCAGCAGCCCCTGTGCGATCCGAAATGTCATGTTACGACGACTCCGTTTCACGGAGACAGATCATTCTGCTCCGTTCGAACTCGCTCACATGCAGATACAGCTCCCTTTGACGCCGACGAGGCATACTGCTGGCACTCATTGTATTGTTTCCACCTTGTATGACAGCTCTGTACCGACTGCACTAGGCGCAACACCAACCCTGTCGGACCGACACCCGCCGCCACTTCCACCAAGTGTGGCGCTATTCGGGTAATTCCTTCTCGCTGTTGCTTTTTTCGCAAACGACACTGTATTTATTTGGCTCCTCTGAAACGCCCTTACACGCTTTGCAGACTGTTTCTAATTACCCTGCATATTATGTAGCATTCCAGTGACGAGGGGACTCATCCGATGGTATGAAGAGTTAATAATTACTCTTTTCCCAGCGCTGCAATACTTCCGGTTGATAAGCAGTGTGGAATATACGTGTTTTCCAAAAAATTTAAATGTGGGATGGTGCACATGACTCTGGAATGATGCAAAATAAGTGCACCATTGGGCCCCGGATCTCACGTAACGTGCATGGATGTGAAATTTCTATTACTTAACGTCTGTCGGCATCGGAGTCCTTGCGTGCTCTAAAATTCTCTCTGCTGAAACCACCAAAAATTGTATCTTCATTTCTGCAGCATGAGCTAAAATTCCATACTCCCAGAATACTGCCAACTAAAAGCAACTACAAACCCCAATGATTGCCATAGACGTGACAAAGGTATTCATCAACTGTGTATCTTTAGTCCTTGAGAGAAGCATTCCCTAGACACTGTGTTCGATAAATTTCAGTTCCTGCCGTACCGTGTGTTAGCTTCTAAAGAATAATTTGGAGTTAACAGTTAACACGGTTTCCGGTTGGTACGCCATCTATCAACATTCGTTTATCGTGGCGACCAGATATGCGAGAAGCAGCTTAATAAAATTAGCGCTATAATGGAATATTCTCTTTCAAATTCAGAAGGTGGCAGGGTTAAATACAGGGAGCGAAAGGCTATTTACAATTTGTACAGAAACCAGATGGCAGTTGTAAGAGCCGAGGGACATGAAAGGCAAGCGGTGGTGGGAAAGGGAGTGAGAAAGGTTTGTAGCCTCTCCCCGATGTTATTCAATCTATATATTGAGCAAGCAATAAAGGAAACAAAAGAAAAAATTGTAGTAGGTATTAAAATCCACGGAGAAGAAATAAAAACGTTGAGGTTCGCCGATGACATTGTAATTCTGTCAGAGACGGCAAAGGACTTTGAAGAGCAGTTGAACGGAATGGACAATGTCTTGAAAGGGGGATATAAGATGAACATCAACAAAATCAAAACGAAGATAATGGAATGTAGTCGAATGAAGTCGGGTGATGCTGAGGGAATTAGATTAGGAAATGAGACACTTAAAGTAGTAAAGGAGTTTTTCTATTTGGGGAGCAAAATAACTGATGATGGTCGAAGTTAAGAGGATATAAAATGTAGACTCGCAATAGCAAGGAAAGCGTTTCTGAAGAAGAAAAATTTGTTAACACCGAGTATAGATTTAAGTGTCAGGAAGTCGTTTCTGAAAGTATTTGTATGGAGTGTAGCCATGTATGGAAGTGAAACATGGACGATACACAGTTTGGACCAGAAGAGAATAGAAGCTTTCGAAATGTGGTGCTACAGAAGAATGCTGAAGATTAAATGGGTAGATCACACAACTAATGAGGAGGTATTAAATAGAATTGGGGAGAAGGGGAGTTTGTGGCACAACTTGAGAAGAAGAAGGGATCGGTTGATAGGACATGTTCTGAGGCATCAAGGGATCACCAATTTAGTATTGGAGGGCAGCGTGGAGGGTAAAAATCGTAGAGGGCGACCAAGAGATGAATACGTTAAGCAGATTCAGAAGGATGTAGGTTGCAGTAGGTACTGGGAGATGAAGAGGCTTGCACTGGATAGAGTAGCATGGAAAGCTGCATCAAACCAGTCTCAGGACTGAAGACCACAACAACAACATTTAATAAAATGTTACAAATGAAGAAAATTGATCATTGCTCCAAGCCTACTGTATTGGGGCAAAATTCCACACAAAAGGAGACGATTGTAAGAGACTAAAGGAGTATTTCAATATTTGTGAGTTACTGATGTTATTTGATGTTTTAGCTTGTCTCAAGTTCTGGTATATCACAACTATCACAATCATCATCATCATCATCATTGTCTACACCGTAATAATCGTATTAAACATCAAAACATGGTACTAACAGATCTTTTATTCATATAGAAAAGCTCTTAACATAAGGAAACCAAATGTATTATTATTATTTGACCTTTTCTTACCACTATTTTCTGCATTTTTCTGTTTACAACCTGTATTCCTGTTTTGTCATCATTATAGACTCGATTGGGGAAAAGGGGCGGTGAAGCATATTTAGATTGAAAAGTTTCCTAGTTGTTGAAAGAAAGATCCATTTGCGCTTTACTGAACCACATTATCCTCCCGATATTGATGTTCTCCACTTGCATTAAACTTAATTCAAGTATTCAATTGGTGTTTTACGCCTTACTTTCAGCAGACTGATATGCGCAGTGTCGGAAGTGTTTCAAGAAGGAGCCAAATCAGTTTTCTCTGTCTAAGAAAATACTGTCTTCAATCGCCCCACTGATGGAGCTCCAAACTCTGCTTTAAGTCTTTTACGTAATGTGGATACATTACATACAATTAACTGTATTTCGAATGGAAGATTGACTTTCTAGTAGCTTCTTAACCTCCTGTAAAATTTTAGAAGATTACAGCATGTGGAACGTTCTCAATCGTACTTCCTGTAACTTGAAGTTGAAGTAGTCTTATTAATACCGAATCGGTTGACGTGAAATAGTGAACTATATTAAACAAACCCACACGTACAGTATTAAAACCAAAGAAAGAAACACCCTGTAGATACACTATCCTCCAGGTACAACACTATACCATACTGAGTATAGAGTATACAAGGCAGACTCTTCATGTAATAAAATAGAGTGGTCGATTTTGCGATTAGAATACTGACGAAACTGTAAGTGATTTTCCACTTCGTACACTAAACACCAAATGACAAAAATCCACCTTTCGCTTGATTGCAAACCGTTTACAGCTCGGACTTGTGCCAGTCATCATTGATGGATCAAAAATGCACTGGACAACATTATGTGAGTTGGACCCATGAGTTCACTGTGACTGGATTCTAGCGAATCTTAAAATTCCTTGTCGCCATACAATTTTATATTTTTCACTAGAATAATTAAATATCCTTGGTCCCTTAATAATTATGGGCACATGTGTAACATGTCCATCACATACAGATAAATAATGTCTCCCATGCGCAATATGAATGAAAATGAAAGAAAAAACTGCAAAAAGTATAGATGTCAACGTAATAACAAATATTTATCTTAAGATTACGATTGTTCATTGTATTAATTTTCACTTAGTTGTTCGTAGTGCTTCGCGCGGAAATTACGATTGGTTGAAGATAACTTCAACTCATTAAAACAATTAAAACTTGGTCCTCTACAAGGTAAAGATACAAGTTTACGCAACGCAAGCTACCAAATTGTATGTGTTAAGCAGTACACGATGTACGTAAATCATTTCCCCAACTTTCTGTCTGTTTAACACGCAGTCGACTGGAGGAGAGGGGTATGACGGGAATGACTATCGGTTTCCTTGTCTGAAAGTCTGAATGTCCCTCGTTTTAATGTAGTGACTTGTGTGCTGGACGAACGAAATTGTTTTCTAACTTTTACTAGAAAGTGGATATGTAAAGTTTTTAGGCTTCATCACGAGGAACAGGTTGTTTCTAGTAGCCCCTCTTACTGGCTCATTAGAGCATTACGTTGTGTCGTCAGCGTGAGAGCATTAAATATGTGCTTGAACCGCACATGTATCCAGTTCGCAGCTAGTGGTCGTGCGGTAGCGTTCTCGCTTCCCGGGCCTGGGTTCGATTCCCGGCGGGTCAGGACTTTTCTCTGCCTGGTGATGACTGCGTGTTGTGTGATTCCTTAGGTTAGTTAGGTTTAAGTAGTTCTAAGTTATAGGGGACTGATGACCATAGATGTTAAGTCCCATAGTGCTCAGAGCCATTTGAACCATTTTTTCGTACATCTGTCGTTTTGATCTTCCTTCATATTCTACTTGGTAAGGGACTTAGACCGGCGAAACTTGGTTCAAAAAGTGGTTTCAAACCGCTGTGCTTTGAGGACGAGTTATTCCCATAAATCGCAATGTGATGCCGTCTCACGAACAGATGTAAATGGTCTCTTCATCTTTAACCACTCCGAATAGAAATTCCAGGATATTTTCTGGTAGTAACTGGGCCTCATAACCGATATCCAGCTGAAGGATGGTGCACGATGGTGAATGACTTTCTTCAGGATAACGACATCGCTTGACTAGGGTGGCCAATATGTTATCTAGACATGAACCCTATCGAACATTCCTGGAATAGATTAAAAAGTGTTTTTTATGGCGAAAGTGATCTTCCAACCACTCTGAGGGATTTACGCCGAATCGCCCTTGAGAAGTGGGACATTCTGGACCTTGATGAACTTGTGGCTAGTATACCACGACGAATACAGGCCTGCATCAATGCAAGAGGACGTGCTACTGGGTATCAGAAGTACCGGTGTGTACAGCAGACTTTCGTCACTTGCCAGTCTTTTCTAGGGCATTTAATATATATATTTCTGCTTGGAATCGGTCACTAAACGCTTGTTATCTCAATGCGAACAGTCAACGTGTTCAGATGTTTATGTTTTAAACGATAACTGTCTAATTATATTTTTCAGGCTCACGCTGTTCGTAGCTCTACTTCTGTTGAAGGCTTTCCTTTACTGATAACGTTATGTATTCTGCTTATTACCTACTCGCCTGTCCATTCGTCTGTTTGACCCGATGTTCTTTAAGTGTAATTAGTATGCTTATGGGTCTTGCGAACTAACAGATATACTGATTACACAATTCATGTTAATTCATTCAAAATATTTATTCTCCAAAACAGCGACCATTCTCGACCACAGAATGTGTACCGTGAGTTACAACTGATGCCTGATTTCTATGTCTCGTTATCATTAATAATATGATCTCCACCCTAATATTGTTTTTGTGCTACTACGCTCCACATTTCACTACTGCACGACTGCTTTAAGTATGAGAAATTTCTCCCTTAATTTGATGTCAAAATTTGATTCCAGTAAATCTGAAATTTTAGTAAAAGCTTCCTTCACTTGTAGCAGTTCAGCGATGATGTAGAACTTGCATTGACCAGTAGCGCTAGCTAGCTTCCTACTTGGAATTATTCTTTCACGTCGTCTACTGTGTCTTCCGACAAGATGATGTATACCAAAGGGCTGTTCTCTTTTGCCCTTATCCGTCATCATTTCTGTGTCAAACGATTTTTTTAAAATTCTCTAGCTAGAACTGGCTTTTCAAGTAGTAAACCAAAATTGAATCAGTCGAACTGGTAGTGGGACAGAGGTAGTCCCAACTGGGAATAATTGGGAAAGGATTTCCGTTTACAGCATTTGCATTTCAACCAAGGGAAACCTCCCGAGATTATGAACCATTTCAAGTCATATGTTTGTAGACAGCTTAGTAATTCCAAATGAATGTAGCAAGAGCAAGACACTACGGATCATATTCGGGTGAGGAGCAAGTCAGGTGTTGGAAGAGTGCACATGATGCAGCAAAACGGTTAGGTTACACTGTCAGGCGTAATCCAGTTAGTGGTGCAGTTACGGCAGTTCAGAAAACAGCATTTAGTAAACTATGTGACTTCTTTGCACTAATATCGTTAGCTGCAGGGAAAAAAAGTAGCGATCACATTTATGTATATACATGTTAAAGTACCACATATACAACTGTCTTCACTTATTCCTCTTACATCTCTGACAACAAACATGAAAGCATAGTGAATGTGAAAGTTTATTAGTTCACGAGTAATCATTACAAAAAAATGGTTCAAATGGCTCTGAGCACTATGGAAATTAACATCTGAGGTCATCAGTCCCCTAGAACTTAGAACTACTTAAACCTAACTAACCTAAGGACATCATACACATCCTTGCCCGAGGCAGAATTCGAACCTGCGACCTTAGCGGTCTCGTGGTTCCAGACTGAAGTGCCTAGAACCGCACCGCCACACCAGCCGGCTGTTCATTATAAAGTGGATGACTAACCCTACATGGGCAGCGAATTAATGTCGCTGTCAATTGTACCAGGCGAAAACGGAAGAAAGCTAATTGTTATCACCTAAATAAATACCTTTTCTGTTGTCGAACTTCTATACATATCATACAAAAAATGCCACGCCGCCGTTTCTGTGTGTTTGTGTGTGTGTATGTGTGTGTGTGTGTGTGTGTGTGTGTGTGTGTGTGTGCGTGTGCAGGCTAATCTCAGAAATTTCTGTAGCGATTCTGAGATGGATTTCACTGAAAGATAAACAATTTCACGAGGATGGTTTGTGTGTAAAATTTGGACAAAAATATGGAAACGCTTGCAGCGGCTAGCCAGTCTTGGAGATTAAGTTGTTGTATTTGATCATGAGCCACACCTGTGCCATTTTCTGTATACACTACAAGTGTCTGTCGTAATCTGAGTGGTTGTGAGTGCGTTATGCCAGGATTAAGTGGGCAACTTGTTGGTGCTCGTATGGTTGCTGCTTCCGTAAGGATATTAGCCCTTGTTTGGTGATCAAAGAGGCACAGTGTCGAAGATTTGTACTGCGTGCAGGGAAAATGGATAAACATCATCAGGTAAGTCACAACGCGGGCGAGAGAGTGTGTTGTGTGGTCGTGTCAGACGGTCGTTGAAGGAATCTGTGGCGAAAAAAACAATAGGATTACAACCGATAAAGTCGTACCAGCAATGGATGTCGCACTCGCGGTCGTAGTCAACACCAAAAGAACACAAAGGTAGCTTCATAAACGCCGAGGTGCAGAGCAAGCTGCAGTTCCAGAACCACTTGTAAGTGACGCAAACGCTCATATTAGGAAAATGTGCTGCCAAAACAATGGAAGAAATTCTGGCTGATTGCGTGGGCCACGATTACTCCGCACTATCGCATTACTGGCAAGGTTTACGTCAGCATTTTGGGTGATTAGGTCCATTACGTGGTACCATGTTGGCCTCACACTGTTGATGCTGTGATCTAGGACGACAGGGGTCCAACTCACGCAGCTAGCATCGTCCACAAATGGTTTTGTGAGCACCAGATGAACTGTCGTATCTACCCGGCTACCAGAAGCACCAACGTGTTACTGAACCTAGCTGGTTCACTTCGGAGAGAAATGAACGTGATCGCTATCCACCTCCATCATCTCCCCTGAAATCCATACGGGACTTGTGTTTACACACTCAGAGGGCGTGGAACCTACTTTTAGTGCTAACAATTTTCTTCCACGGTATTAGGCATGATAATGTGTTGTTGATAGGTGGTGGCCGATGGTTAGTTTGGGGAAGGGGACCAAACGGCGAGGTCATCGGTCCCATCGCATTAGGGAAGGATGGGGAAGGAAATCGGTCGTGAACTTTCAAAGGAAAGGCTTTTGCCAGAGATGATTTAGGGAAATCACGGAAAACCTAAAACAGGATGGCCGGACGCGAGTTTGAACCGTCGTCCTCCCGAATGCGAGTTCAGTGTGCTAACCATTGTGTCACCTCACTCAGTGTTAATGTATTGTGTCTGTCGCATTACGTATGTTCATCCAACCTCTATATTACCGCTGAGTAATGACAGATGTGTAATGTAGGTGTCGTTATCTGTTCCGCATGTAACACTGTGCAGCAATGAAAATGTAAATGGAGTGAAAACAGTCAATTCCTATCAGTTCTAATGTACTGATCTCGAATATCACGAAGACAATTTTAAATTAGCTCTAGTTTTCCTTTCACACCGTTTTATTACGGTGAGTTAATTATATACGGATTTTTATGTTACGTTTCAAATCAGTTATTATAATTATTTTTAAAAGTCATATTAACTAATAACAACGGATTATATTATTGTCCCTGGTCTTACTTGTGTATAATACTTTGGATATAAACACTTTGAAACCTATATTTACTATTTCAAACAGTCTTGATCACAATTTATTTATTACAGTGACCGGTTTCGACCACTACTGTGGTCATCTTCAGACCAATGAGTAGGAACCTCTTTCTGCTGGAGAATCTCCAGGTTCCTACTCATTGGTCTGAAGATGACCACAGTAATGGTCAAAACCGGTCACCGTAATAAATAAATGCGGATCAAGACTGTTTTTAATAGTAAATATTTGTAAGACACTGATCACTGTCACTCCCATAACGTATTCAAAAGTTACTTTGAAACCACTACAAATTCAGTGACTTTATTAATGCATGTAATAATTCTTGCGCATTTGTTTCCAGATTAACTACCGGTTGTTCAAGTTGACTGCTATTGAAGTGACCAAAAATGCCACGAGTTCGTGTTAACACTGCAGACACATTTTGCTATGTGTGTCGAGAAGTGACATTTGCTTCACAAAAGCAGCAAATAACTACACGGATTAAAAAAGTTTACAGTTGTTATTTTGGGTGCAAAATAGGTGATCGGGATAAACCCTGAGCTCCACATGGGTTCTGAAACACTTGTGCGAGCAACTTTAGGAACTGGATGCATGGGAAAGGACGTTTGCAGTGCCCATGATATGGCGTGAGCCAACTAACCATATCGGTGACTGCTACTTTTGTATATTTGTTCCTTTCAAGAAGGGGATATCGAAGAAGAAGAAGATGCGAACAGTGATCTGTCCCAACATTCCATCTGTCATACGTCCAGTTCTACGTGGGTATCGATTGCCAGTACCTAAACCACCGACAGAGTACAAGATTACCTCTGATGGGGATTCTGAATGTCCTGAACCATGCACACCACAAGATACAGGGTTTCTTCCAAGTACAACACCAACTGATAATCCACAAAATTTATCCCAAAGGAGTTAAGTGATCTCATCAGAGATTTGGAGCTCTCTAAAGCTAAGGCAGAGATTTTAGCATCAAGATTGCAGCAGCGCAATTTTCTGGAAAGCAATGTAAATGTTGCATTCTACCGCAGAAGGGAGCAACAGTTCACTTCTTTTTCTGACATGCAAGATAGTCTTATGGTATGTGCGGACGTAAATAGTCTAATGAAGGCTCTCAGAATTAATTACAGCCCTGATCAATAGAGACCCTATACTGATTCGTCAAAGTGTAGCTTAACAGCAGTGCTGTTATATATTGGTAATGAGCTTCCTCCCATTCCAGCATGGTATAGTGTGGATATGATAGAGTCACAAAAAATATGAAAATTTTACTAGAGGCCATCAAGTATGATGACTCTCAATAGCAGATTTGTGGTGACTTGAAAGTGGTAACACTGCTATTAGGTATGAAGTTAGGGTATACTAAATATTGCAGCTTTCGCTGTGAATGGGATAGCCGAGCTCGTGCATCTCATTACAGTAAATATGAATGGCCCACCAGAAAATCTGTTCAACAAGGCATGAACGACATTAAAAGTGAACCTCTAGTAGACCGTGAAAACATTCTACTCCCGCCCTTGCACATCAAGTTGGGTCTCATGAAAAACTTTGTTAAGGGAATGAACAAAGATGGTGACGCTCTTAAGTACGTAAGACAAAAATTCCTTTAATTAAGTGATGCCAAGTTACAGGTGGGCATCTTTCTAGGCCCACAGATTCGATAGATTTTTGGAGACCATACTTTTGATGGAATCATACAAGGTGATGAGGAGCATGCATTTACAGATCTAATAAAAAAAAAAACGAGCAACAAATTACAAGGAGATTGTAGATAACATTTTGTCATCTTATCAAAATCTTGGTTTCAACATGTCATTAAAAATGCATTTCTAACATAATCATCTTGACTTCTTCCATAGAGATTGTGGTGCAATAAGTGATAAACATGGGGAATGGTTTCATCAAGATTTTGGCATATTTGAGAAGAGGTATGCCGGAAAGTGGAGCCCTACTATTTTAGCAAATTACTGCTGGACTGTCATAAGGGAGATTCCCGAATATCTGTTGAAACATCAAGCCAAGTGAAAACGGTCATCTTCTGGATTTATCTCTGAACTATATATAATGTACATACGGGACATTTAAAATTTGTAATCCTTTATATTTATTTGTGACCAGTTAATTTATTTTCTTTTGTGGTTTATATACTTCGTGCACAAAGTACACTTACAAAGTATTTTCTTTTGTGTCATATTATCTTCATTTTTCTTTATATTTTACTTTTGTACTTCCAGAATGACACTGAAATTTATCAGTGCATAACACATTACATAATTCAAGTAATTATTCACTAAAAATTTTTTATGCTGTATCTCGGAACATGAATGCATGTTTAGTTAGTGAGTTATTTATACAAAAATGTAGATTACATTTAAAAAAATTAGAGTTAGATGTTTATGAGATGATTTTTTTCCCTTATATACAAAAATAAATATAACTAACTCAAAATCATGCGATTTACGCACTTTCACTTCGCATTTGTTGCTCAGTGTAATTGGCGTTTGGAGTGATGTCTCATGGCAATGATATGAATTATGCACTGGTCAGCTACAGAGGGGGCAGCATGTGGCGAGAAAAGCAGTAAAGTGAAGGACTGCTACAACTCCAAGGAGCATCAATGTTGATCAGAAGCCTAGTGCTCTAACGATGGAGCGCATGTCTGGAGCCCGGAAGGTCACGGCAGCTAATCCCGGTCGGATTAAGTGGTTTCAGCCTGCCTTTTAACCTGTCACCTTTCACTGCCGGTCGCCAGACTCCAGCGCTAGGTGAATCGCGAGCTGCACGACCTGTGTGACCTTTCCCTGCCCCTTCCGACGTATCATCCCTACTAAGCTCCATCTGGCTCGCAGTATCACAACCGAGTGAGGTGGCGCAGTGGCTAGCACACTGGCCTCGTATTCGGGAGGACTACGGTTTAATTCCGTGTCAGGCCATACTGATTTAGGTTTTCCGTTATTACACTAAATCGCTCCAGGCAAATGCCGGGACGGTTCCTTTGACAGGGCACGGCCGTCTTGCTTCCCCGTCCTTCCCTAATCCGATGAGACCGATTACCTCGCTGTCTGGTCTCCTCCCCCCAAACTACCCACCCCTCCCCCCTCACAATATCGGCAGGACGCACCCTCTTCCACGAAACATTAGTATGAAGCACCCTCTACCACGAAACTTCAGCACGAGGTACCCTTTGCTACGCATCATTTGTATGTCAGGCACGCAGAGTCACCACGGAGCAAACTCCGCCTCGAAATGATGTTTTACCATCTTCACACAACATTGATACAAGGCACTCTCTGAAACGCAATGCTTCTACAAGATAGTCTCAGGTACGCAAATTGGTACGGACACTCTCAGACACCCGACTTTGCAGAGGAACACCATCTGCCACATAGTATCGATAAGCTACACTCTCTGCCACACAACATTGTCACGAAGCACTCTCTGCCATGTATCATCGATACGAAACGCCCTCTACTGTTTAACATTCGTAGTAAGCATCCTCTGCCTTGCAATATTAGTACATAGAATAATTCGGTTCGAGTGTATCTGTTAAATGGCCATGCTACCGAGTCTGGTATTTCTCAGAGACAACAGAGTAACTTGACATAGTTGATGTTACTGTGGTTGGCAGCAGTGACGAACTTACATGTAACTCCAAACCACTTACAACAAATTATTAGTTAACAACAATAGTCTGCCTCTTTGGCTCTCTTTTACCCACACGAAAATGTAGCAAACATGATCGTCAAAGCGGTAATATAGAAATATTAATTTACCCCTGTGGATAGTAATGTATGTACGAAGCTAATCCGGAAACTAAGGTTGCAAGAACTTTGAGAAGGAGAAAAACTGTATTAATTTTAATAAAATTTACGTGGTTGTAGTATATATAGGTCTTGCATTATTTTTCCACATAATCTCCGTTTAACTCAATACATTTTATCATCCGTGGGACGAGTTTTTTGATTCCTGTTTCATAGACAGATGATAGTTACTAAGTGCGAAATGGGGCTGTGATGTGGGTGGCTTCTAACATATCAACCAAATGAAGTCAACAACTCTTGTGTTACATGAGTGGTGTGCGGGCGCTAGTTGTCATGAAGGAGACAGACTCTTGTTGTCAATATCCCGCGACGTTTGTTTTGTATAGCTCTGCGAAGTTTCCACATGGTCTCACAATATCTTACAGCACTTACTGTTCCACATCGTTTCAAAAACTCAACGGGTAGAACCCTCTTTCTGTCCCAAAACACTGACACCATGATTTTCCTCACTGTTTGCTGAGTTGTTTGCTGTCTGGAGCATGGCGATAAGTCCAAGTTTCATCTACTGTCACTATGGAGTTAAGAGAAGCCTCACCTACACTCTCAAAACAGTCAAGAAATTCGCGAAAGACACTGCTTCTTCATTTTATGTGCTTCGGTAAGCATCTTGGGCACCCATCGCGCACAGAACTTGCGAAAATTTACTCGATCAGTTACCATTTCATGAACAACAGTTCGTGAAATGTATGGACAAACTGCATGAACGTTGTCAATTGTAGAACGGCGATCAGAGTGGAGACGTTCTTCAATTTTCTGTAGGACATCATCAGTCACAATAGTGGATCTTTCGCTTCTGTCTTCATCGTGAATTTCCGTACCCACTTCGTCACATGCTGCCGTGACATCACGTCGTCCCCATAAACTGAAAAGTTTTCGCAATCAAAAGCTATAGCGTTCATGCACTTCGCACTTGGCGGGATCCAGAATAAGAACGTTTATTTATAATAATTACCACTACACGATTCGGCGAGCTACTAATTGCTGGGAATGCTCTTTCCTTCTGCTTGCTTCCCGCTACACCGAATTGGTCCCAACTTCCCCACGGACATTCTAAGCTAAAGCTACATGCCTTGTACCGTTAGTTTCCGGAAAACCCTCGTAATATGCTTGGTTCTTCTGGGGCTTGTTGACGTGTTCTTTAACAACGATGACCTTCAACAGCAACCGTGGCCTAAGGTGTGTAAACAAAATGTCTTTCTGTTTTATAGAGTCAATGACCTCGCTAGAAAATATTTAGGAATTATATATAAAACTAGTCAAGGACCACTGTGAAATCAAGAATTACAGAAGGACTTGTTGAGACAATGAAGTAAATTTACATCATATTAATCCAGTTATTTTTGCTTACTTATTATACTGTACAGTAGCAGGTATGTTTCACGTAAACATGTGTGAATTAACATAATACCGTGTTAAAGTAGGTGCATTCTGAAGGAAATGCCTTATGGATTTCAGAATGTTATCACACTTTTCGACGATGCGTGTCTGCTTTGTAACAAAGTAGACAATAATCGCGTCGTGAGCAGCTTCGGAAGTTACGTTGGTACGCCAGGGTCATAACGTGCAGGAACAGGAGGAAAATGTGAACTTTTCTTCAAGATAATGCAGTCACTCTGAGATAAGTACTGACATACGCTTCGAAAACTGCAAGAGCAAAGATCGTTGCCATTTACTTACCGATTTGTTTCCGAGCTGCTTGATACGGCACGGCAGGTAGGCATGTGTGCCTAGTTGCGCCGTTATGTTGGTAGGCATGCTCGTGTCGAAGAAAGGGCCCGTGTACAGCCCGTGTTGGTGCGCCGGCGCCAGAACTGCCAACAGAAAGCGATATAAACGTTAGAGTTAAATTCTGATTTTATATTTTTTACCCGTCACAAAACAAATGCTTCATAGTTTACATGTATTTACAACAACAATATTCTCAGATAATAGTTAATTTGGTTTAAAACGTATTTTTCATTCGTGTGTGATATTTGTAATAGACGACACGAGGTGGAATTTGTCTTGCGGGTTATACGAAAAACGTGGATGATACGAAACCACTTGATTATCCTGTGACGTAGCAAGTAAATTTTGATGATAAGTTGTGTGGACTGTTTTTGTAGCCGGTATGGTCAGCACCGCTCTTGTACATTTGATTTCAGAGGGGTGTTGGTGCAATGTAGTGTACCGGGGATTATATTTTGATTAGTAATTTTATTTTTATCAACAGGTTTGAGGGCTGTTCACTTGGAAACGAAACAGAACACTTCAAAAATAAGTAAATGTAGAAGGACAATAAAATCTTCTTCATATCAAGCGATTGCTAATTTTCTTCCAAGACTTTCAGCTTTTTTTAATACTTTTTATCGATGTACTTATGTAGTTCTCTGTACTTTTCTACGTACCATGAAAAAAGTGTCTCAGTCGTTTGCAAAACCCAAAAATGTCCGACAGTATGGAATGTGTTCCTTATAAATAATTATCTGTATTTAGCCAACCAACCCGTATAGTTCGTACGTTTGACATGACACACATTCTATCCAATTTTAAGGTTCATCGAAAGCTGTCTAACTGCAGAGATTAATCTTTCCTACTGAGGAAGGCCGTTAAATTTGCTACCTATTAATTCAAAATAACCTTAGTGTGAAATGCTTTGCTTGAAATATCGGTATAAAAGCGTACTTCTCGAAACATCCTAATAGCTGAGAAGCAAGTTATTACAACCTTTGTCATTCAACCATATTTCCAAAGGTGAAAATGCAGGGACTACTAGCATGCATCACTTCCACAGTGCGAATCGTTTTACTGATGGACGTCACAAAACATCTGTTTCAAATGTTACGATGACGTTGATTATCTACTGCGGTGATTACACTCGAAGCTAATTTACAGTTTGATTTTATGTGGATCAAACATTATTTTCGCAGTCGACTGCAACTTCATTCCAGATATTCGCCTTTCACCATTAATCGGACCACCAGTTTAGCTAACTGAGCATCACTTAGATTCCATTCTTAGTAATTTTGCTATTCAATACTTCAATTAAACTCAACTGAAATTTCGCAGAGTTGTGGATGACACAGTATAAATAGATTAAAAACATAAATTGTAACTTCAGTACGAAATTTAATGTCCAAATTATTTAAAGAACTATTGCAATAGAACGTTGTGATGCTGGTTAGATATTATAGTAGTGCGACTGTGGAATAAAATAATGCACAGCTAACATTTACTGCTGTTCCTCAGTAAGATCGGTATATTAATAATTTTATACCTTTTTGAACGTTACACTTATGAATAAATTAAGGTGCGTTTTTATTGATTAAATACAACGAAACAAGTGAAACAAAGTGAGAATTAATTCACGTACAACCGTACAACAAATAACTACTCTTATCTTCTATCAAATATATCAAGGAAACAATCCAAAGGAATCCAGTACGTAAAAAAATCTGTAAACTACTGATGATATAAACGGATTAGTTGATTGCAGTAAGTCCAAACGATAAATCAGACAAGGATTTGAGCAGGCAATTTTGCCAAGTAAGATATTAACAGAACATTATTACCATCTTCACATTAGCCACCTGAAATCAGATGTAGCCGGCCGCGGTGGTCTAGCGGTTCTAGGCGCTCAGTACGGAAGCGGGCGACTGCTACGGTCGCAGGTTCGAATCCTGCCTCGGGCATGAATGTTTGTGATGTCCTTAGATTAGTTAGGTTTAAGTAGTTCTAAGTTCTAGGGGACTGATGACCACAGATGTTAAGTCCCATAGTGCTCAGAGCCATTTGAACCATTTTTTTTAAACTACACTGGTTTATATGTATATTAATATAGCAATTTTTTAACTAAATGGGACCTTGCACTTTAAAATCGAAGATCGACAGTAACTTGCAGCGGCTGGCAAAACGCGGTTTCATCGCCTTTGGCTGTATAACAACCTAAAGAGATAGTCGCCATTTTTCCGCGCGTCTGAGACCACATGGTTCTAACTGGTACCACTGGCACTGTAATTATCGCCAAATAATAAGGCGATAGTATGGAACTACTTAAAACTTACATCAGACTTTAAAACGCTGACACAGCCTTCAGTTCCGTTTTCCTGCAGTATGGAAACTCTACTGATTACAAAAAGTCAAGCAATGACCAGTTTGCAAAAATGGTTAAAATGGCTCTGAGCACTATGGGACTTACCATCTGAGGTCATCAGTCCCCTAGAACTTAGAACTACTTAAACCTAACTAACCTAAGGACATCACACACATTCATGCCCGAGGCAGGATTCGAACCTGCGACCGTAACAGTAGCGCGGTTCCGGACGGAAGCGCCAAGAACCGCTTGGCTGCCGCGGCCGGCACCAGTTTGCAATTACGACTAACGTGGCATAGAGATTCAACTTTTGTATACTGTCATTCCACAGAAATCGTCTGGAGGTCATGATATCACACCCTGAGGGGAAAATGGGTATCTCAGTTGGAACACAGCTCGAAAAAAGTTCCAAGTTCAATGTTACACTCCTGGAAATTGAAATAAGAACACCGTGAATTCATTGTCCCAGGAAGGGGAAACTTTATTGACACATTCCTGGGGTCAGATACATCACATGATCACACTGACAGAACCACAGGCACATAGACACAGGCAACAGAGCATGCACAATGTCGGCACTAGTACAGTGTAAATCCACCTTTCGCAGCAATGCAGGCTGCTATTCTCTCATGGAGACGATCGTAGAGATGCTAGATGTAGTCCTGTGGAACGGCTTGCCATGCAATTTCCACCTGGCGCCTCAGTTGGACCAGCGTTCGTGCTGGACGTGTAGACGCTTCATCCAGTCCCAAACATGCTCAATGGGGGACAGATCCGGAGACGGTTTGGATGTACCGTGCACTATTCAGTGTCCCCTCGACGATCACCAGAGGTGTACGGCCAGTGTAGGAGATCGCTCCCCACACCATGATGCCGGGTGTTGGCCCTGTGTGCCTCGTTCGTATGCAGTCCTGATTGTGGCGCTCACTTGCACAGCGCCAAACACGCATACGACCATCACTGGCACCAAGGCAGAAGCGACTCTCATCGCTGAAGACGACACGTCTTCATTCGTCCCTCCGTTCACGCCTGTCGAGACACCACTGGAGGCGGGCTGCACGATGTTGGGGCATGAGCGGAAGACGGCCTAACGGTGTGCGGGACCGTAGCCCAGCTTCATGGAGACGGTTGCGAATGGTCCTCGCCGATACCCCAGGAGTAACAGTGTCCCTAATTTGCTGGGAAGTGGCGGTCCGGTCCCCTACGGCACTGCGTAGGATCCTACGGTCTTGGCGTGCATCCGTGCGTCGCTGCGGTCCGGTCCCAGGTCGACGGGCACGTGCACCTTCCGCCGACCACTGGCGACAACATCGATGTACTGTGGAGACCTCACGCCCCACGTGTTGAGCAATTCGGCGGTACGTCCACCCGGCATCCCGCATGCCCACTATACGCCCTCGCTCGAAGTCCGTCAACTGCACATACGGTTCACGTCCACGCTGTCGCGGCATGCTACCAGTGTTAAAGACTGCGATGGAGCTCCGTATGCCACGGCAAACTGGCTGACACTGACGGTGGCGGTGCACAAATGCTGCGCAGCTAGCGTCATTCGACGGCCAACACCGCGGTTCCTGGTGTGTCCGCTGTGCCGTGCGTGAGATCATTGCTTGTACAGCCCTCTCGCAGTGTCTGGAGCAAGTATGGTGGGTCTGACACACCGGTGTCAATGTGTTCTGTTTTCCATTTCCAGGAGTGTATATTCCTAGTTCTCCACAGAATATTGTACTGTCAGAAAATTTCACTGCAGCATACACTCCCTGCAGCGTAAGAGATCTGTCGGTTTCTCTTTATGTTCTCGATACAAACATGTGTGCTTTTTCATCCACAGAAACTATAAAACGTCCTTTGTGTTTACCCAGGTTAGCAGTGGACAGGTAATCGACAACATATATAGGTTATTTATTCAAACTAGTGGCAGTGTCGTTATTTTCCCATGGATGGCGTGTTCCAGAGATGATAAAACATTGCTTGGAAATATTTGAAAATTTGTTACTCCTACATTTTCCGAATTTTTGTGGCACCCTTCTTGGAACACTATTAAAGTAAATGTATTTTTGTTTTTAAAACTAATAATAAAGGTTACCATCTAACTCACATGCTTCACTCCGTATTTCGGTTCACCTATCATTCAATTTGCATTATGAGTGTGATATTATGTTGCTCGTCATTTTCTGTACGTCATATTAAATAGTTTAGATACGATGCTGCAGAATAATTTGTTAAGTTACGAAGAGACTTCTAATTTTACAAGATTGAGTCCCGGGGTAAGTATTGAGTTTTTAGCTGCGTTACCTTGCAATCAGTTCCTATTTTAGTCACTGTATCCTATAGTTATGGTTTTCTCATACACATTCAAAGCCGTTACACTTGTATAAGCTTTTGATGCGTTGTTTGGACGAACAATTTCCTCAGTGCAAGTTTGAAGCCTTCGTGGCCGTTGTCAGTGATGGTAAAATCTTCTGGATTCTAGAAATGCGACGCGGCCCAATGACCCAGAAAAGTTTTACCTTCAGTTTCCTATTTACGTTTGTTATCTTTACCTGTTCTTATTTCTTTGTCAAAACTGTATTCTAATTATACACAGAGCGCATCTGTTCTCTTAATAAAATTTAATGACCCCTCGCGTCGGCAGGATTAATGTACACTGCTAAAGGACCAAACACGTAAAACAGTGCATTCTGCTCACTTTTTAAATATGTAGCTTCCGGAGCATATAAAAATATTTTATTGTTTTGTTTTGTTCACTAAGCTTAACAATAAATTGCAGTAGGTTAGAATATTACATGAACTTAAATGTTGCAATGTAGCGGTATGTATCCCTGCCATACGAGAGCCTGTTTGCGCCTAATAAGACTGAAAAATCGGGTGGTACGGCGTGAGAGATAAGGAAATCTGATCGGGCCGAGTGGCTTGTGTATTGGTTTTCAAATTAATATCGATGTGAGCTGCAGAAGAACAGTGATTAACTTAGAGTGAACCGTACGGTGCGCTTTTATTGGTGGATGAACTAAGACAGCTTTCGCGTGTGCAATGGATGCAAACTGGTGGCTCACTGGTGAAACACTGGGTTTCCACGTTACCAGGCTTCAACGTTTTGAGAACTGTGCCTTGACGTGAACAAACCTTGTACTATGTCGTAACAGTCACTGAACTAATAATGCTTCGAGGGTACCATGCAGTAGGACATTGCATAGAGGAGTGTACGTCAGAGTCAATATATCTCATAACGTGCAGATTCTGGAACTTCAGTTTCACGACATTAAACTCACGTCTGCAGCAGCGACAGTCAGGTGTCACAACAATGTCTGCTACACATGTACGAACTTTCAACGTAGAATCGCCATATATCAACTTAGCCCCTCGCCGCCGCTAAACTCAGCAAAGTGGTTGTCAAAGAGCAAATTAAAAAAAAAAAAAAAATACTGAAGGCCATTCATTTTCTCAACTGAAATATTAATGCAGTGCCTGATTTTTGTTTAAAATGTAGTGTTTTGTCATTGGTAATGTAATTTGTCCATTTACGACAACAGTTTCGCTATAGTTGTACCACGGATAAATGTACAATTTGCTCGACATGAGATACAGAAAAATTCGTGCCTAATACATAAAAATCTTGGTGTTAATACTACGAACCAGCAAATTCGTGTTTCCCACAAGAAATCAAGAGAATGTTATCTCTGTCCGATGATATTTGTATTCGCTGGTATTCTGCTTACAATATGTTTCTGAGATTTCCCACGAAATACTGCAGTAATTATGGACCGGATCTGCTCTCATTAAAGGTAAGACACAGCCTTTGTTAAATACCGGTTTGTGCCGTTCTCGCCGGCCGGTGTGGCCGAGCGTTTCTATGCCCTTCAGTCTGGAACTATGTGACTGCTACGGTCGCAGGTTCGAATCCTGCCTCTGGCATGGATGTATGTGATGCCCTAAGTTTAGTTAGGTTTAAGTAGTTCTAAATTATAGGGAACTGATGACCTCATATATTAAGTCCCATAGTGCTGAGAGCTATTTTGATTTTTGTGCCGTTCCCTTCCTCACGCAGCTGTCATAAAGAGATCTTGAAGAAAACTGTATTTATTACGTTCATAGTACATATGAATGTAAAATACGTTAAATGCTTGCTGCTTCGTTTTTAAGACATCGTACTTTCTCCCTATGTTACTATTTCAGTTCATCCTCTAGATATTTGTATGCCATTATTAATTATACACAACTTCGATATTTGGCGTAGAAAACAGAAGATATCAGTTCTTGTTGGAGATTCTAACTGGGAAAGAATTTATTTCAGAAAATCTGGAAAGATTAATGGGCTTCCCTAATTTGATTCGCAGCCAAATAACATCCCTTAAGAAAACAACTCGGAGATTTTTTAATGTAATTAATACGTTTTATAATCAGTTGAATTTTTTTTTCTATTTCTCGAACTTTTACGGAACTCCTACAGTCTTCTGTATACGTACATAGGCCTCGTAAATAAGGTGGTATTTACTTAATTTGTTCACTTTTCTAACTCAGTTATAAACATCAAAGAAATTTATGAAAGCCTTTAATGCCCGTTTCAGCTTTGAATCGTGGGAGAAAGTTGTGCTGAACTTGACTGGAACTTCATCTCCCGCTTCGGATGGAACTTTCACAGGCTTTCAGCAACGTTTCTTTCATCTAAGTCGTAGATCAGCGCACACGCGGCTCCGGGAAACGCCCTGGGCGCAGGTCCAGTAAACTGCGTTGCTCTTTTCTTTCACGGTTTAATGTTGTTTCGCACACGGTCCTCTTCTAATTGCTGTGTCGAGGTTCCTTTGTTGCAAGAATGCCGTTATTTTT
Source organism: Schistocerca gregaria (assembly GCF_023897955.1). NCBI lineage: Eukaryota > Metazoa > Arthropoda > Insecta > Orthoptera > Acrididae > Schistocerca > Schistocerca gregaria. The sequence continues at coordinate 337,309,050 of NC_064927.1, forward strand.
TGTGACATTAATTTTTCAACGCTGTAGTTCATTGTACACATTTATTCCTCACTTATTAATAGAATCAGGTTGAAGGTGAATGGCATTTATTTGTCTTCTAGAGTGAGAAAGTGACAATACACAACTTGCCATCATTATAAGAGTATTTTGAAGTGCTTAAAGAAGAGAAATAGTGATAGACAACACAGTAAAAAAACGTGTATCTTGTTCGAAAATTATGTCTTGACTCCAGTGCTAAAAATGAATGATGTTGATAGGTAAGTAAATTGATTTGTGAGTTCCTTTATTATAGTGTCTCCATTGTGATTCTTTATTGTGTACTAAATGACAAACGATTGAGTTCTATCGAGTTATGGTATTTCATAACTGGTGCCATGTCTTCGGAAGCGTGATCCTTTTAGTATAGTATATAAACACCTGCTGGATCACAATACCTTTTTGTTTACCGAAGACCAATTTCAGTCTGCACTGCAGATCATCTTCAGGTCTGGCGCCACAATGTGCAGTTTGTCAACGTTGACAAACTGCATTTTGCGGCGCCAGAGCTGATCATCTGCAACCCAGATTGAAAACGGTTGTCGGTAAACAAGAAGTTATGAAGCAGACGGTGATTGTTTATTTAGTTATGATATGACGATAACTATTTAACGAACGCGGGTTCAGCAGTATGAAAGTTCTGTGGGTGTATTACTGAGACTTATTGAAAATAACCATCACTAATGGAACCGAGGTTTCGGCCAAACTTGCACTGGCCGTCTTCTGGATGCAGAACCAGAAGACATCTACTTTAAGTGTAGACGAAACGCTAAATTTCCCAGTAACAGTATTTTCTTTTTTTACAATATGACGCTGTGGGTGTCGGGTTCGTAATATTTAATTAATTTAATAATAAGTCGTAAGAAATACGAGGAAATATTGGAATTGCTGTTCGCCGTCTTCTTCGAGAGCCTGGAGACTATTTCTGTGGCCAGCCACGAAGCGATGGAGATCATACTGACCATAGTTCCAGTCTGCAAATGTTTCTATTCTCTATATACTCGGTGGGATGAGGAGTATGATCATAAATGAAGATTTGGAGTTCAAATTGATAAATAGATTTGGTAAAGCTTCGCATGCCAACACTACAATATTAACTATGTTAATGCTAATAATAAACCTCTTTGCCCTAAACCGCACAATGAGCAGTTCGGAGGCGACCTCTACGGTAAGTTATTATTAAATTGTCTTTCGCTCTGAATTCTGAGGGTCAAAATAATTGCTCGCCACAAAAGTGGAAAATAATTGTCACCACTTGCCATGCAGATTTGTTAACTTTAAAGGTGGCACACTAACAGTTACTTCAGAAAAATCCAGGAAGATGTACAGTCCTCGCTTGTTCACTATCATTACTGAAAATATACGTTTAGTAACAACCTGTCTCTGACGCCATTCGGGGCAGCGCGTACTCCGACGTTTGACTGATGCGAATCGATCGGTGTCTGGGTACGAAGTAAAGCCTAGTCATGCCTCTCGGGCTGTATTTATGTACAGGCGCAGCGGACTGCCAAGGGAACATAAACTCTTACCCACTCTACGCCCACGGTAGCAGCCTCTAAACGGCCGCTTTCTCAGACAAATAATACACTCCAGCAAATTGAAATAAGAACACTGTGAATTCATTGTCCCAGGAAGGGGAAACCTTATTGACACGTTCCTGGGGTCAGATACAACACATAATCACACTGACAGAACCACAGGCACATTGACACAGGCAACAGGGCATGCACAATGTCGGCACTAGTACAGTGTATATCCACCTTTCGCAGCAATGCAGGCTGCTATTCTCCCATGGAGACGATCGCAGAGATGCTGGATGTAGTCCTGTGGAACGGCTTGCCATGCCATTTCCACCTGGCGCCTCAGTTGGACCAGCGTTCGTGCTGGACGTGCAGACCACGTGAGACGACACTTCATCCAGTCCCAAACATGCTCAATGGGGGACAGATCCGGAGATCTTGCTGGCCAGCGTAGTTGACTTACACCTTCTAGAGCACGTTGGGTGGCACGGGATAAATGCGGACGTGCATTGTCCTGTTGGAACGGCAAGTTCCATTGCCGGTCTAGGAATGGTAGAACGATGGGTTCGATGACGGTTTGGATGTACCGTGCACTATTCAGTGTCCCCTCGACGATCACCAGAGGTGTACGGCCAGTGTAGGAGATCGCTCCCCACACCATGATGCCGGGTGTTGGCACTATGTGCCTCAGTCATATGCAGTCCTGATTGTGGCGCTCACCTGCACGGTGCCAAACACGCATACGACCATCATTGGCACCAAGGCAGAAGCGACTCTCATCGCTGAAGACGACACGTCTCCATTCGTCCCTCCATTCACGCCTGTCGCGACACCACTGGAGGCGGGCTGCACGATGTTGGGGCGTGAGCGGAAGACGGCCTAACGGTGTGCGGGACCGTAGCCCAGCTTCATGGAGACGGTTGCGAATGGTCCTCGCCGATACCCCAGGAGCAACAGTGTCCCTTATTTGCTGGGAAGTGGCGGTGCGGTCCCCTACGGCACTGCGTAGGATCCTACGGTCTTGGCGTGCATCCGTGCGTCGCTGCGGTCCGGTCCCAGGTCGACGGGCACGTGCACCTTCCGCCGACCACTGGCGACAACATCAATGTACTGTGGAGACCTCACGCCCCACGTGTTGAGCAATTCGGCGGTACGTCCACCCGGCCTCCCGCATGCCCACTATACGCCCTCGCTCAGTGTCCGTCAACTGCACATACGGTTAACGTCCACGCTGTCGCGGCATGCTACCAGTGTTAAAGACTGAGATGGAGCTCCGTATGCCACGGCAAACTGGCTGACACTGACGGCGGCGGTGCACAAATGCTGCGCAGCTAGCGCCATTCGACGGCCAACACCGCGGTTCCTGGTGTGTCCGCTGTGCCGTGCGTGTGATCATTGCTTGTACAGCCCTCTCGCAGTGTCCGGAGCAAGTATGGTGGGTCTGACACACCGGTGTCAATGTGTTCTTTTTTCCATTTCCAGGAGTGTATTTTATAAGAATGTCGTGAATCAGTTTAGTATCTTCGTAAATTTGGTATGAGAGTTGTTAAGTTGGTTAAATTCACAGAAAAAGTTTTAGCTCGCCTGAGATTGACTTTCTAGAATTTTTACAGCTAAACTGACAGTAGAACATGACCTCTTAAGTCAAGAGCCCTTGTTTTTGTTGTTGTTAACGTACGGGACTTTAAACTAATTATAACTCTGTTATTTAATAAGTTTCCTCATGTGCTATAGCCGAAACTTTCTAGCAGTAATATAACAGACTTTTGATCTACTACAAATAATCATGTTTTGGTCCGAAATTTAGTTTTCGGCAATTACTCGAAAACTATTGGAGTTATCTCAGTGGGGTTACATCATTATTATTTTTATATTAAACTGAAGCTTCATACAAATTTTCATATTTCTAAGTATAACATTTAGCGCCTTCAATTTTTCTGAAAAACGTGTAATCTTACCAAAGTACTGCTTTAATCGCGTTGAGACTTGTACCAGTAATTTTGACATACATCTGCACATTCCGACCAATTTTTGGGTTCCTAGTTTTGTTTAGTTCCCCTAATGTTATAACTTGGTTCCAGTTTTCACGGTGCACGTGTAAAGTAACGGATGGGTGGCTAGTCAACACAGTTCTTACAGAACAGAGATTCCCGAAAATAATTTGTAGGAGTAGGTGGAGTAGAGTGATCTACCCTAAGGGAAACTGAATTTTCACCAAACCGTGATTACTGATGGAAGCTTGCGCTTGCATACTTTTGATTTACATATTATAAGGTACCAGAATGTTTAGTGATAAGAACTTGAAGATTTTTCTGAAGCCTTAGACAGTGGCCACTTTTCCCAATCTAAAGGAGTGAAGTGGCTCTTGCTGACATATATATTCCGAAAGTGAACAGAAATCTTCATTTGGCTGAAATAACATCACGGGCTTGGCGTCTCGCTTTAATGTTAAACAGTTTTGCTGGTCTTGGCTTTCTTGTTCTTGTTCCTAATTTGACACACTCCATCAACTTCCTATAACCTTTTTACCACCTAAAACACCTCAATTTTTCCTTGATTTCTCTTCTTTTCAGCATATTACATGGAACATAAAATTACTTTGCTACTGTAAAAGAGGTCGTCTTATCGTTCTTTACCGACTCAGTAGCATTTTCCACCGCAAAAGACTCCCATGTTTGGTTCTCTTGTGTCAGAATATAATTTCTACACATCTTTATGCCCCTGTACTTGAAATAATACCAAGCAAAAAGTTGTTGTTTTGCTACTGATGTTGTAAGTAAGCATTACTCCACGTTTAGGAGAGTTAAGAACAACTACATAAATGCCTCGCTCCGCATTAGTCTACTGACGATAGGAAAAATGGCGTGCTTCAGAACTAGTCTGAACATTTCTTCGCTGGTGGCAGTGTTGTTCAGTGCCCAAACTCGCAATGAGGACTTTTCCCGCTTTGCCATTTTACCACAACTTCAACTAATGTTTTCCCTTATTACTTATTGGATGATTTAAGGAATAAGCCACATTTCCCCAGGAAGGTGAGAGCTACGAATTTAGGGTTGTTACAGTTTTTCACATGGCACACGTAAAGTAATGGACGATTAGTCAACATCAATCTTATCGAATAAATATCATGGGAAAAAGAGAAGCCATTAATAGGAGCAAACAACATTCAGGTAAAGACAGCCACAGTTTAGAGGCATATAACAACACGAACACTTGTCATTCAATAACCATTTGAGTTTTCATGAAAATTTGAGTAAATAAAAAAGCAAGAATGATGAGACGTTTACAAAAGCCTTCTAGCAGTAGGAAGCATCTTTATTCGCATAATAATGTAGAGGGACCATTGTGGAGCCCCAGTCTACGGAAAGTGATCTTCGTGAGAAGTCAAAACACTTTCGTGGACTGTCATTATAAAATTAAGTACACCTAAAAGATGTTTGCCAAAAGTATAGAGAGTGTGACTCCTGAGTTAGTTATGCCGAGAAAGTTATCGTCAAAAAGTTAATCCTGTATTATGAAACAGAAACGTCGAGAATGGCAGAAATATGAAAACAAATATCGTATGCATATTTCTGACATTCTCGACGTTTCGGTTTCATACTGTACTATTAATCTTTGCGAAATTCCAGCATGCTGGAGTAACTTCGGTCTCGGCCGGAAACTAGTCATCAAATGAAAAATAAGATACTAGCATCTTGGACTGGTTGTTCGTTCTATTTATTAATTTTTGGATGACATCTTTCTGTGTCTAGCTCATTCAGAAGTCATGATTTGTACACTTTTGGCAAACATATTTTGGGTGTACTCGATTGACAAGCCACCAATGTGGTTTGAAATTTATCTTGGTTAACTAACCAAATGCTGGGACTCTGTAATAGTCCACTAGATTATGAAAATATAGCCACTGTGAACATGACATACTTCTATACTGATGTAACACCGGTAGCTGCGGACAAAGCATCGTCGTATTGTTACGTGGATTTAGAAACACCTGACACTTCTTGCTTTTTTAATTATTATAGTTCTGATGATAACATAAATGTTTATCGACTGTCATATGATTTTTATCTATCATTGACATTAATACGTGGTTCAGAGTATACACTAACGCGCGAATCTGCTATTGACAACCATGTACGCTGGTACCCGCTTCCATTAACACATACTCAGGTAGTAGTGATGGACTCGTACGCATCCGACTTGAATGCTGGTAGTGGAAGAAACATTCATTTCGGCTGACTGGCCGTCAGGGTGTGGCGTACTCTTCTGGTGACCAGACTTTGCGTAATGTTCTGAGCTCATTTTTAAAAATCACGCCTGTCCGATGGGTGACATTAAACTCCGTTGCCGTGCTTTTCTAGATGAGAGGACTGTGTGCTGGCACAATGTTTCTTCCCTCATCATCACCCGAAACAAACAAGACACCAAACACTGCACACACTCATCACAGTCACACATACCGGAGAGATGCATTTAAGACACACCAGTGGCCATTCGTTAAGCAGAAGTGCTACACTGAACAATCCATTTGTGGTGTTCCAGCCAGCAGTTCCATTTGGATTCCTTTCACGTAAGATTCAATTATTTCATGATTCAAATTTATATGTTAGAGGACACTTAAAGGTCACGTATCACCGCAAATATTTATCTTTTTCTTCCAAAGAACTACACAATCTTGTCAGTGGGTATATCAGATTGATATTTTTGGATTCTGATTTAATATCGCAACAAGTTTTATTTCATAAGTAATGTAACGCTCTTTAAGAAATCTTCTTTGTGATACATTGAATGAATGCCGCAAATCAGAATACATACACAACTGGAGTTATCGTGCAGCGTGTTGTAACTGGAAGCGGAATAATTATTGTTAGCAAAAATTTTATACGAACTGATGTCGCAATGCAACTCCCAATACCGATAAAAATACACTCACTTCAAAATATATCATTTACCCCATTAGGCTCTGAATCCTCTTTCCCTGTTCGGAACTGGTAACTGTGTACATAACAAATAAATAACATTATCTTACCTCTAAGGCAGCAACGGTGGATCGTGATATATTCTGATCTCTCACAAAGAACATCAAAATATGCTAGCTACGGGCTCAGCAGTATGCAATGCTGGCCATATTACTTTGAAATGTACATGAAATTCTTTCGGCTGATAAATGAAAACATTTAAGAAAAATTCTATTTCTTTGAAAACCGTTTGATTTGGACAGGGAGGCGGTACTGAATTGCGTGAATTACTAACACTGACCATTTCAATAGTGAAATTGTATTCGAAGCTAAGTTTGGCTTTCCAAAACATCTGAAAATTGAAATTACGTTATTAAGAGTAATTATATCCTTTTTATTAATTGAGTGATAGACAAAGAGATTTATACAGAAAGTATTATGTAAGCACACGAAAAAACATAAAGACAAATCATCAAATTACGTGTACCTGTGTTGACAAATCTTAGAGATATTGCAGGAGTGAAATATCTAATTAACCTTTACATCAAATCTGTTTACGTACATTCTGGGGTCACGTAACATCTGCCAATTATCGGCCAACTCATCGACACTAACGCACCAGCAAAACGAAAGTCATAAATGATTAACATCTTTACCTTGCTTGCGTGATGATTTCTGCTTCTACATTTATAATTCCAATAATACATGTACTAGTAATTCCTACCTCATCAAGTAACACTTGGTGACATCACAGATGACACCACAAAAACTGACTACTCCATCCTCTTTCGCTCACAGACAGCTACCCACTGCTGTCCGCCAAGCACTGTCTTACTCCAACACTACAGATCAGAAGTAATATCTTTGGCTCTGCGATCGTACACAAACAGCGATCCGGTTTATAGAGCCCATCAGAGATATGAATCGTTTATAATATAATAGTTTCATTTTAATTTACGTTATTATCATTACAATATTAGAATGCCAGATACAAGTGTACCCCACTACACTCCTCTCAGTATTTAAATAGAATGACCGGAAGTGTCATTAATAAACATGTAAAACCGGCACGATAAACCATGTGGATTATTGTTGTAATCATGATACTAAAAGTTTAAGAGTAAATTATGCTCCAAAGATTCACAAATAGATATCCGTTACATGACCTGCGCCGTCACAGAAAATTCCACTTAATTATTTCAAACTTCTCCATTACTTATTAATATTCAGAAAACTGAACCCACTAATTCACGTAGCTGCTTGAAGTATTTGGTACGAAACGAAGCAATGTGTTACACCGTGAATATACAGTCATACGTGATCCTTTCTATCGCATGGTATTATCTTGTAAGACAAATGCATATTTACGTTGCGGGGGAGCAGACTGCAGCGGCCAACAGAACAATGGGCAGCTCAGGCTTTAACCCAGTTTCCCATTTCAGCTGATGGTCGTACAGCACTTGATTTTTATTACGGCTATCGATGAAATGCCGCTTCCGCAAAAATATGACGCCATAAACAAACGCTGGAACCGCAGCGCATTAACAATTCACAGCATTCGTAATGCCTTATCCGCGCCGGAAACCGGACGAGGCCTGGAGTTTTACGGCTTTTGCTGGTATTCGTGCTTTGCCGTTGCGTTTTCTGTAAGTAAAATTTATCATAGGTCCAAAATGTGTGTTGATTTCATTACAATCTTATGGTTCATGTATATGAGTTGTTCTTTTCTTCGCCTCTTTGTGTGGTGACTTCCCTGAGTTAGTTACATTTGGATATCAATCCACTTTGCCTTCTGCTTCACACATGCTATTACGTGAGCTGTACAAACTAGTTTTTTGTCTGCAACGCTTGCATCAGAACTTCCTTTTTCATATACCTTTTTGGACGGTTGCCAGACAAATTGACGGATAGGCTATCCTTTATCGTTATCGATGAAGAGACTTTCCTTCATGACATTTTAATCGTGACTAAGACGTTGTGATGTCATCCCAATACCAAATCGGTAAATTATGCTACATTGAAGGTACATATTGTGTATTTACACCGGATACAGTGTACAACTGTCGGTCAGAAGAAAAGAGTATGTCCCTAGTTGCCTTCTTTTACAATAGTGCCCCATAGCTCATGGAGTTCTTTTGTATCACAAGAACTTGCAGGAGCTGACACGTGTAGCGTTACCATAACACTCCCTCGTACTTGAACGGAATGCAGCCGCTCGGAGTAGCCGCGAGCTTAGAGGCGCCATGTCACGGATTGCGCGGCCCCTCCCGCCGGAGGTTCGAGTCCTCCCTCGGGCATGAGAATATGTGTTGTTCTTAGCATCACTAAGTAGTGTGTAAGCCTGGGGACCGATGATCTTAGCAGTTTGGTCCATTAGGAACTCACACACGTTTAAACATTTGAAAAGAATGCGTTTCGTAAACTGATGAGAAAGCACTGACCAATTGCCTGAGACATATATCCCTTACTTTAAACGAAGACTGAAGGACTGAACTCGAGCTTTAAATTATGTGTCATTTGAGGAGCCGTTTCGAAGTTGTTAATACGGAGATGTGGCATTCATACATGAATATGTGGCACTTCGTCGAGAATCATACGACGGATGAAGTATATCTATTGGGACACAAATGCATTTGAAATTAAGTGTTATCAGTTCCTGAAGAAAATACATTGCACACCACCAAGAATTTTTCTCAGTTATTGTTTTTGTATAAGGTTTATTTTTTACAGATTTCGAAATTCCTCCTTTTAAGACTGTGGATTCGTTTAGGAAATACTGATATTGATATCTATTTACACTGCCCATTCTAAACAATCCGATCCCACAGTCCTCTTAAAGGTAACAGCGATCAACGGTCTCAATTGGATTTAACTGCACTTCTGCGTAAAGAAATCAATATAGATGTGATTTTTACACTTTGCAGGATATACGTTGCAGATCAACGACGCCCAATGTTGTTTATTGATAAAGTCAACAGTTGGAGGGTGATACTCATGTTATTCCTCTTGACGTCAAACCATGTGCTACTGCTTGTTGTCCTGTAACAGAAAGAGGTGTGTGCTCGGTGACAGAATCCAGGTTTTCTCACGTTTCAGAAAAAAAAATCTAACTCTTCCTGGACCCGATGTTTTGACGTAATCCATTCATCAAACAATTAGATCTATATTGTAGTACCGTTTATTTACGAAAAATTGCTAGTGGGTAAACTTGAAATGTTCTTGAATGAAACGTTTTTTAAAGTACCACTTTTATATATTTTATACATCTGACAAAAGAAATTTTGACCGCTGAAAGTTCTAGTACAACGACATAATTTTATGAATGCATTTTACGTGGGTAAAATAGAGATAAGCTACAATCTAGCTTCCCCACGTCATTCCACCATTAACACGATGTACTTCTTTGTAAGAGATTTGTTTAATTACTGGTGTTTTCTGAGACGAAATTCAGCCTCTGATACCTGGTATAATTAATTTCTTCAGATAACAGGCCAGAAAGGCACTTACAAAATATGAAGGAAATAATACAAAATTAAAAATAAAAGCTCGAATATGCTTTTTCAAACGTCAAAATGGATCCAAAAACACTCAGAAAAAAAAATATGTTTTGTAAACGAAAGGACAAGTATTGTATCTAGATGTTTATTGGACATAGCTATATCGTTATCTAGCATTGCACAGGAGCTACCTTCTTCCGTTTCGGTATCTCCGCGCTAAGAATCCTTTTCTATAGCTTTACTGATGAACAGTAAATGTTCAGTAACTGTATACTAACAACTTCCATGACCATTTTTGCAGGAAACACAAATATCCTGGCATCACTCCTGTGCTTCGGCGTGATTTTGTGGCATCGTGGAGCACAGCAATCTTTCCGAGAGACGTTTAATAAGAATTACTGTGCCTAAGCTAACTTCAGCTTCAGTATCGCACTTTTACATTACAATAACGCTAGTAAAGTATCCTAGAAAACAACTACGTATAACAGCTATCGCTAGAAACAAGCGGTTACACGGAAAACGTTTCGCTGACGGTAGGCGTTGTGCACCTTAGAAATTCTGCAAAAAACCACATACATTCCAAGCAGCGAACACGAGCGAGGGAACGACGTTAACGACGTGCGCAGTTAGAGCCCCGGAAGCGAGGAAGCTCTCCTGTAATTTCATTTTTATGCTCGAAACGGAGACGGAATCATGTAACGCTCAGAGGCCGGCCGCTGAATTGCACCTGCAGAGACCGTAATGTTGCCAGCAACGTTGTTTATTACATACGAATGCCGGCATGGTCGGTGATCCCACCGAGCGATAGCAACAGCACGACGCAACGCACGCCCTGCTCCGCCGCATTTAGATCCTTATCGTCAGCGGCAGAAATACACAGTCCCACCGGACAAGAACTGCAGTTTAGCGCGGTTGTCCTTTACTCGAGCTGACATTTGATCGTTCAGTTGTTTCCTGCGTTTGCTTCCATAGTAACGAAAACTTCACAGGACGTAAACTCGGAAACGTTAATAGATTGTCTCTCTGAACCCTTGTGAAACGTTATCACAATTACAGTTGAAATACAGCTGGACCTCCCTGGACCGTAATGGCATCATGGAAGAGTTCAGAAATGGTTCACTTCACATCTGGAAATTATAATGCAGAAGGTTTTCCTCCAGTGCCAACAGACAGGAAAGAGTGGAGATGCCATGGGGTTCTGTTCTGGGGTCACTGCTTTCCTTGACATGTATCAATGTTGTGCTATTAAATGTGCCATATAATTAAAATGTTTAACTCTTTGTAGATGTTTTTATAAGGGGCAGCAAACGTAAATGTTTATTACCAAGATAATGATGTAGTTGGGAACACAAGCAAGTGTCTTCCAGAAAACGGATTAACGATTAACTGAAAAAAGTTATTACTATTAAGGTTTCCACACGGAAGTCCTGACAAAACGAATCTTTTTGTTTCTAAGTGACCAGACAGTCAGCGTGGTCAGTATTTCAAGTACTCAGGATTGAGAGCGTTTCTGATACTGCAACGTGAAAACATGTTGCCTTTGCTTAGTAGCATGAGAGTAATTTGCTGTTTGGATCATGTGAGGAGATAAATATTTCGATGAAATTTGGAGTTAGATAGTTGTGTTCCCTATATGCTAGGGCAAATGCAAAATGCCATCGTGCTCTACATCTTTCGTCAGCCACACCCTTGCCAAGCCACTGCCCCCATCCCCTATAATTCCGCATTCCCATCGTCTCCTTCTCTGTTTAATTATTTGGGCCAATTAGACTCTCTCTAAGCTAACAGGCTTACACGCAATTATCCCAAATACAGTTGAGTATGTTCCTGGCATATCAGCGCAATATCTTCTTAACCAAGACAACTTTTTTGGAAATAAGTCCATCAGAGAATTTCCTACAGAATATGTAGCTGGGGAATAACATCATGCTCGACCAGTGATGTTGGTCATTGTATAATCTCTTCATGGCGTCGGTCATATTGGAAATTGCGAAAGTCTGTTCCTTTATGTACCTGGACAACTAAAACGATGAAATGGGTTATTGAAAGCACTTTGACTGGGTAATATTGTCTTAATTTGCTATACTTTCTGTCTTTAAAGAAGGTATTGTGAGCTTGAATGCCCAAACGTATGTGTGTTCCCGTTGTGGGCGTCGCAAACTGATACCAGCGTAATGATCTAGTTGGCTTTATTTCCTATTTTGACGTAATCCGAGGAAACAAACTGAAGGTACAATTATATGCACACCTAAATCAATAACATAAATTTTGTTTTGGTATATTTAAAAGTGTTTGTCGGTGTAGTACAGTTTTACGCTATTAAATTCCTAATTCCAAGGAAAACTCCTAGAGTTTTGGCGATAGTTGCTTCGCTGGTGTAGAGTTACAGCATCTGCTATTGCAAATAACATTCAACGAATCATTTTAATGGAGATGGTAATACATCAAATTCTAAAATGGAATGTATGACTTGTTATTTGCTTTTTCTTGGTTTGAAGTTTTCGCACTAACGGGACATAAAAAAATTCTGATACCCCGTGACAGCAAAACGATGCACCAGAACTGAGGACCTGGCTTGATCACCATGACACTTATCTGGCTCCAGCGGAACCAAACAAACCACTGGAAAATATGGCTATAATGATCTAGGGAGGGATTTTGCAGCAAATAAAGGTATTAATATAATTCTGATTTCGTTCTAGACGGCTGCAGGTCATCAATGGTGTCCGTTCTTTCGGACATATCCAAAAGAACAGGCACCATATCCATATCTGTTTGTTGTTCTAGCAACACCGGCCATGACCTTTTTCTTCTGTGCGGATGCACGAATATTCCCCCAACTCTTACAGGACCTGGCGCAAATGTCTTCCACGAGTAATGAGTGTGTTGTGGTGGGACAGTACCAGTGTATTGTGTGGATATACAAGGTAAGAATGTGGGTCTGTCACGCTTTCGTCTGTGCCCTCGGTGGCTCAGATGGGTAGACCGTCTGCCATGTAATCAAGAGATCCAAGATACATATCAACGCCCGTCAGCAGCTCAAGGTATTAATATAATTCTAATTTCGATATAGAAAAGATGTTGAGTCGCAGACAGGCACAGCAACAAGTGTGGTAAACACGCGATGTTTCAGTCAAAAAGTCTTCTTCTAATAGAGTGGTCATATGTGGGTGTAAGTTGTGCTTTCATTAATGTGTGGGTGTTTTCTACGTTAGAAGAAGCCCTTTTGGCCGAAAGCTCGCACATTTAGTACTCAATTTATAGTTACTGTCTGCGACTGAACATCTCTTCTATCATTTTCGTAATAATATCAATTTATGAGTATTTACACTGCTACATAGTCTCAGACCTTCGATAAAACCAGTAGATAAGAGTGTTGCACCTTTGTACACAGTTCGGTATTTCGCCTCTAGGTTATGTATACTACTGGCCACTAAAATTGCTACACAAAGAGTAAATGCAGATGATAAACGGCTATTCATTGAACAAATATATTACACTAGAACAGACATGTGATTACATTTTCGCGCAACTTGGGTGCATAGATCCTGAGAAATCTGTACCCAGGACAACCATATCTGGCCGTAATAACGGCCTTGATACGCCTGGGCATTGAGTCAAACAGAGCTTGGATGGCGTGTACAGGTACAGCTGCCCATGCAGCTTCAACACGTTACCGCAGTTCACCAAGACTAGTGACTGGTGTAGCGTGACGAGCCAGTTGCTCGACCAAAATTGACCACACGTTCTCAGTTGGTAAGAGATCTGGAGAATGTGCTAGCCAGGGCAGCATTCGAACATTTTCTGTATCCAGAAAGACCTGTAAAGGACCTGCAGCATGAGGACGTGCATTATCCTGCTCAAATGTACGGTTTCGCAGGGATCGAATGACAGGTAGAGCCACGGGTCGTAAGCCATCTGAAATGTAACGTCCAATTTTCAGAGTGCCGTCAGTGCGAACAAAATGTGACCGAGACGAGTAACCAATGGCACCCCATACCATCACTCCGGGTGGTACGCCAGTATGGCGATGACGAATACACATTTCCAATGTGCGTTCACCGCGATGTCGCTAAACACGGATGCGACCACCATAATGCTGTAAACAGAACCTGGATACATCCCAAAAATGACGTTTTGCCATTCGTGCACCCAGGTTCGTCTTTGAGTACACCATCTCAGGCGTTCCTGTCTGTGATGCAGCGTCAAGGTAACCGCAGCCATGGTCTCATAGCTGATAGTCCATTCTGCTGCAAACGTCGTCGAACTGTTAGTGCAGATGATTGTTGTCTTACAAACATCCCCATCTGTTGACTCAGGGATCGAGACGTGGCTGCACGATCCGTTACAGCCATGCAAATAAGATGCTTGTCATCTTTTCTGCTAGTGATACGAGGCCGTTGGGATCCAGCACGACGTTCCTTATCACCCTCCTGAACCCACCGATTATATATTCTGCTAACAGTCAAAGTCGGAAACGTGATGGTACGCCTTTCTTCTCCTTACACGAGGCATCACAACAACGTTTCACCAGGCAACGCCGGTCAACTGCTGTTTGTGTATGAGAAATCGGTTGGAAACATTCCTCATGTCAGCACGTTGTAGATGTCGCCACCGGCTCAAACCTTGTGTGAATACTCTGAAAAGTTAATCATTTGCATATCACAGCATCTTCTTCCCTTCAGTTAAATTTCGCGTCTGTAGCACGTCATCTTCGTGGTGTAGCAATTTTAATGGCCAGTAGTGTAATTTCTTATTCTAGTTTCAGACGATGGTGTTCGCACTTTATGAGTTGCTGTCTTTTTCTTAAATTACAACACTTTGTCTGGGATATGAAAGATTTTTCCCAATGTGAAAACATGTTCCCAGGTACAAAATGGTCGTGTATCTTGGAATGTATTTCTACTAAAATTTAAGAGCATTGCAATCGACAAAGTCTTGTCACTAATGTATTTAGTCGTTTGTAGGATACACTAGCAAACCTGGCTTTGCTTCTCTATTGCTAAACATGTATGGAAATTGGATGTAAGTCTTAACCTCCGTCTCCCTCTTCTTATTGTCTTTCTCCTCCATCTTTTCTCTGTCATCCTTCTCCTCCCCCTTATGTCTGTCATCTCCTCCTCCTCCTCTCTTTCTGTTTATGCCTTCCTTCCCCTCTCTATGTTCATTTCCTCCCCCTTTCTATCCACCTCCTCTTCGCCCCAGTCCCTCCTCCCCCCCCCCCCTCCTTTCTGAGTCCTGTTCATTCGTTTTGCAAAGGAAAACTTAACTGGTAAGTGGACTCTCCTAAATGTATTGTTAAATCGGCTGCGATCATTCGTGTGTGGGATATGAGTGACACCAGTACAGCTGTTGCATCTGTGAGGATAATAGCTTCAAAGACAGTACTTTGCATGGTTTTAATCTGTGAACGGTTGTAAGTGTCGGACAATATTAGTCTTCCAGTCACAAGTGAATAAGCCAGTAACTTTATGTTTTCTGTTAAAATCATTTGCAAGGAATTAAACTAACAAAATTGTTATATATAAGAATTTATGAGGATAAAAATATTTTGTAAGCGTTGAAACACCCTGATATCGTAGTTAATACTGACTGTGAGATAAAAAGCTAGATCACACACTGTCACGGCAGAGCATGGCCCAGAATTTTTTTTCGAGTCGATTTAGCAATAAGCCTGTACATTGTTTAGAAAATATATGCCCTATGTCAATCTAAATGTTTATCAGAGTATTGTGCAAAAGGTTGAAGTCAGTTGATCAAGTACTATTAAACATTTTTGCTAGCAACGTTTCCCTATTGTATGTTACATATATTAAGACATTGTATATATTTAAAAATAGACATTCTATGGCCGTCCATATTTTATAAGAGTCCTGTGTGAAAATTTGAAGTAAATCGGTAAAGACTTTTTCGATGTTTTCGGTCACAACTTCAGCCTATGACTTGTCCTTATGTGGTAGTATAGAGTATTACTCCACTGTACACCAGTAATCAGTAGTGAAATCAAATGAAGCAGAAGTATTATCAAAAAAGACTCACTTGTTAAAAGTATTTTGAAACTGAAGCTACTGGAAACCAACACAAATCTCCATTTTCAGTATTTGTAAAATTGTTAAGATATTAACGAAACTCTGTGAATTTTCAAATATCCCATTCTCCATGGTAAAAAAAAATCTTCTGTATCAGAATACATGATGGTGCACCGCCCACAAATTTCTAATTAGTTTTAAAAATATGTAGAGTCTTACCTGCACTAAAAATTTGTAAATCAAGAATTAACAATGTATTTCAAATATTTGTAATATAAAACTCTTAAATGTGTACAACTCGAAGAATTTATATGTAAATCTAGTCTAGCAAAATAAAAACTCCAGAAAGTGGCGGAAACTGCTCACAACGGTCCTTAGTCCTCATTTATTCATGTGGTTCTGAAATCAATCTCTAGACTGAAATACAGATCAAAAAACATCACGTGTTCCTAGGTACACTATCCTCTAGGTTCGAAGCTCTCCACTGCACTTACTGCTGTAGTATCGACAACGTAAAAATTTCCACATGTCGCGCTGAGCATTTTCGGATCATACATCGGAACATAGTGAAACCAAAAACAGTAACGGGAACACCTCGTCCCAAGAAGTCTCAAGTTTCAGGAGACTCATGATTATGTTTGGATGTTCTCGTCGGAAGCTGTTACTACCCGTGATTGCTGGCTTCCTCATGTTATTGCTGCTTCAACCCGACGTTATTAAATCTCGCTTACATCGATGGAACACATATTTGTGTGTGTGTGTGTGTGTGTGTGTGTGTGTGTGTGTGTGTGAACCAGTGGGTGGATGTCGTCTTCGTAGGAACTAATAATGAGTAATGAACTTTCGAATTCGTAACTTCATCTAAGTGCTCGTCTAAGTTTTACAGCGGTGGGCATAAAGTTGCGTGGGCCGAAGTTGGCAGAACTGCCTTTAATATCGTATTGCTCGTCGTATTTTATTAACACACGCGCGCCCCGGCTGGCTGCCTGCCTGCCTGAAGAGACCGTCTCCGCAGCTTCGGAATCGTGTTACGACGCTACCTGCGCGCGGTTGGTAAACTTGTTTTCGAGTTAACGACCAGTCCCGGTCGGTGGAAGCAGCGCTGCGAATTGGATTGGAATAATTTTCTCCAGTTATGACAAAGTGTGAACAGAGAATTTTCGGGGCTGGGTGCCTTCAGAGAATCTCGACAACCTTACCAGACGCGGAGGCTTGACAAACTACGCCGTGTTGCACTATTTTTTTTCACAGCCTGCTGGATGTAATTAATTTGAACAAAGTTTGCTCAGGAACATAGCCCAAAATGCGCCTGTTTACTGAACACAGGCAGTGAAAACATTAACCCATATTTTCAAATCTTGTTGTGACTGTAAACAGTATATGACTGCCACCATGGTAGTAGAATGAATTATCCTCTTCGCAGGTTGGTGTTATGTACTCGGTGTAAAGTATGTGGCGTGCCACGAATGATGCCTTCTGCACGTATGACCCATGCAACTAGGACGTCTACCTGTTCTGAATAAAGCATCTCACTGAAGAACACAGCATAAAGTCTATTGAAACAAGCTGTGGTTTGACTGAGGCAGTTGTATGATAAATATGTTTTATGTCACATTACTGGACAATTTTTATCCAGTTGTCATTATCAAGATCGATTAAGGTTACTGGACCTAAGGTGGCTACTACTCTCAAATAAAACATTTTTTGCACTCAGTCGCCAGCATGAAGGAAACAGGAGAACGAAAAGACAGCATTTCTATCTAGGGTTGTTGGTGGCCATGTATGTGATACTAATTGACATCCTATCCTCTTCCTGAACGTTTCGTCACGGACGATCGAACCAGTAGGGTACCATGGAAAGACGTCAGGTGCTGACTGCATGAAAGTAACAGCTTGCAAACAGAAAACGTAATATGCTTGGGAACATGAAGTCCACGTATTGCAGCAAATTGACTCCAAGTAGCTGAATACAACCATTTCCAATCAGTAATCGGTTCATTTGAACCAGAGAACCTTGTCCATTCCATGTTAACACAGATCACACCATTAGGAAGCTTGCACAGTGCCTTGGTAACAGCTTGGGTCCGTGGTTTCATAGGGTCTGCGCCACACGAGTACCCTACCATCAGCTCCATCCAACTGAAATCGAGATCCATCTGACCAGGCCTCTAGGGTTCAACCGATATCGTCACGAACCCACGAGAGGTTCTGTAGGTGATGACGAGCTGTTAGTAGGCAATTTCGTCGGGCGTTTGCTACCGTAGCCCATTAACACAAAATTTCATCTCACTGTCTTAACGGATACGTTCGTCGTACGTCCCACATTGATTTCTATGGTATTTAAAATAGCTCTGTTTGTCTTTTATCACTGACAACTCTACTAAAACGCCGCTGCTAACGGTCGTTAAGTGAAGGCTGTCGGCCAGTGCGTTTTCTGTGGTGAAAGGTAACGCCTGAAATTTGGTGTTCACGACACACTCTAAAAACTGTGAATTTCGGAATACTGCACTCACCAACTACTTCCGAAACGGAATGTTCCTTGCGTTTAACTTCAACTACCATTCGCAGTTCGTTGTCTGTTAATTTCCATCGTGATGCCACAGTCACGTCGGTAAGCTTTTTACCTGAGTGCGAATCACAGCAGGGTCAATGCGCCGCCGTTTCATCTCTTGTGAAGGCGATACTACCGCGATTTGTTTATGTGCATATCAGTATCACACAGCTTCTGTTATCTCAGTGCAGTCTTAAAAACTGAAAGAAAATGTGCGTTATTCCGAACACCTGAAGCGCTTACGTCCTCTAACGATCCACGGTAGACGGCTTCTAGAAGGGGTGCAAATTCTTTCGCACAAATGATAATTTTTCTTCTAGCATTACATCGCTAACACAAAAACCTGAGACACATATGGATCAAATGACCTTTTATCCTGATACCATTTATGTGAATAAACCATGTTGTAAAACGTGCATACTGCAAGATGCCACTGGGCATAGTAGCTTCACTTCACTAAATGATTTTTTGATATACAGCGAATTTCCCCTCTCGATACGCAGATCACTCTGCTATGATTCAGCCGGCCGCGGTGGTCTAGCTGTTCTAGGCGCGCAGTTCGGAACCGCGCGACTGCTACGGTCGCAGGTTCGAATCCTGCCTCGGGCATGGATGTGTGTGATGTCCTTAGGTTAGTTAGGTTTAAGTAGTTCTAAGTTCTAGGGGACTGATGACCACAGTAGTTAAGTCCCATAGTGCTCAGAGCCATTTGAACCATTTGCTACGATTCAAATGTATGGTAAAGGCATCAGCCCAAGGCAACGGAAGAATGGCCCTTACTTATAAACCATAGCTGTGAGTCCCAGAAGAAATAAGTAAATACGAGAACAGCGTCGGGTGCAGATGTCTACTGCAATGAAACAAGAACTCAGAAACTGTTACGTCTGCCACAAACGGCCCCTGCCAGGCAGACTTCACTCAAGACACCCCTGTGTACCATATAACACGTACAGACACTTGAGGCGCAACCAAGAGGAAAACATTTTTTCAAAACAAACAGATCTTGCCAGAGACTAATGCGAACCTTTTTCTGCAGAGGTCGTCTCACTGTGTCGTCTGCCACAGACGGCCCCTGCCAGGCAGACTTCACTCAAGACACCCCTGTGTAGCATATAACTTGCACAACACTTGCAGGAGCAACCAAGAGGAAAACAATTCTTCAAAACAAACAGAACTTGCCAGAGACTAATGCGAACCTTTTTCTGCAGTGGTTGTCTGACAGATTCAGGGAAACTTCGAGTACTCCGCTGGCATCCGCCGACTTCATAAGGCCAGCGCAGAAGCAATACAGCCAGTTCCTCGTCCAACTAGGACCAGCTCTGTCGGACCTCACTGGCGCTCTTGATGAATGGTCGTCTACAATTTAATTGTTTTTGTGTGTATATAGTGTTTGTTCGAGAAATGTAGTTCAGTTTCAATAAACGACATTATACTGAGTGTTCTACAACACTGAGTATTCTCCAGAAACATTAGGCTATGATTTATTGACAATGTAGTTGTATGTAGGTTATCACCTGACAAAAACAAAGCAGCGTAATGTGGCCGCATGGTTTGAGGCGCCATGTCACGGATTGCGCGGCCCGCCCGCTGGAGATTCGAGTCCTCTTTCGGACAGGGGTGTGTGTGTTGTTCTTAGCATAAGTTAGTTTAAGTAGTGCGTAAGTATAGGGACTGATGACCTCAGAAATTCACATACATTTGAAAATTTTTTGACAAAACAAAGTAAACAAATTCTGTCTCTTAGACTCCTTTTTGTGACATATTCGTTTCTCTTAGGCAAGAAAAGAATGATGTAAAACAAAAATTACGATATAATGTCTTATTTTTATGATTTAACGAAGGGATTCTGAACATTTCAAAATGACTCTAAGCACTATTGGACTTAACATCTGAGGTCATCAGTCCCCTAGACTACTTAAACCTAACTAACAAAGGACATCACACACATCAATGCCCGAGGCAGGATTCGAACCTGCGAGCGTAGCAGCCGTGTGGTTCCGCACTAAAGGGCCTAAAACCACTCGGCCACAGCGGCCGGCTAAATATTTCATGTTGGTACCGACGCCATGGGGAGCAGTTCTTTTACAATCAGATGTGAGTTAATCTCTCAACTCCTCCTATAAAAGAATTCGAGGAACCCAGTTCACATTGGAGCTTTCATCTGCTACAGTGATGAGAAACCGATCAGCATCTGTATCTATGAAGCCATCCCAGCGCCATGCATACACATTCATCGGCACAACAATTTATACAAAATCATTACGCTATCCTTGGACACACCACTGGTGATTTCTCATGTTTCCAAGAGGCTACAGTTTTTGTGTGTTATTGTTCCTTTCATGTACCTAATACATTCCAAACAGATATTCCTCTCACCCCAGATGTCGTAGGGTTAAATACCTCAGTCAGTAAAAAGATGAATCCATACAGCATTACCTTGTTCTCCGTCTGTCTGTCTGTCCGATTGTTAAATTCTTCTTATTTGGAAAGGACAGACGCATCAAGTTGAAATACATGTGACACACTGAGGTATATGGTTCCTAGGCTGTGTAAAACATTGAAGGTAGTAAATCAATGCAATCAAAAGGAACGAACATTTACACTACCGCTCATTAATTTCAATACAGCCTGGTATTTCAGATTTACAACACAAATAAAACGTTATTTCTTACAAAATATAATTATGTTAACTCCCACATGTATAATATAATTACATTCATTATATTATACTTTCATCAAAGTATCCTCCTTTGTATTTAATGACTGCCTCACAAGCTCGAGGCATGCAGTCAATCAGTTTTGGTAGGTATCGTGAATCTGCATCATTCCAAACATCCTTGACAATATTTCTGAGATGTTCCTTGTGGATATATTAACTTACCCGATACGTCTGTCCACTTCGTCCCAGAACATTTCAATGGCATTACAATCGTGTATTTGGGACGGCCATATCACATCATCCAGTACTCATTGTTTTTCCTTTGATGCAATGTAGTTCCTACAGTATGCCGACCAATGGTTTGGGTCATTACCCTGTTGAAAGGTAAACTCTTTCCCTATTAAGCGCAGTACACTTCGTACTGCATGATAGTGAAGTATGCGGTGGTGGTGCTTCTCTTCTGTATATTCTTCAATTTTCACAATGTCGCCAGCACTTCTCCGGCTAAACATCACAAAGCCAAAATAAAACCTTCACCATGCTTCACTGTAGGTATAACACACTGCTGGGTTACCTCCTTCCCTACAAATCAGCGAACAAATATTCTTCTTCTGGTTCCAAAAATCTCGAACTTCAATTAATCGGTGAGTAACACCTTCGTCCATTGTTCCGTTGTCTAATTACGATGTTTTCTAGTCCATTACAGTCTCTTCTGTTTATTTATGGGCATCAGAGGGGATTTTCTTGTTGAGAGATATCCTTTCAAGCCAGCTTCAGTCAGTCTCCTTTTTGCTGTTGCAACAGACATTGTTGTCGCACTCATTTCTATCAATTCTGCACGAATTAGGGGCGCTATTTTGTATCTATTTCTCTTACTGGTAATTCTGACATAGTTATCGTCACCTTTAGTGGTTTACGTCCAGGTCGTGTATAGTCCTTATTGGTACCTGTTGTCTTCTGGTAGTAAAGGGTGTAGAGACCCACTACGCTGTTTGGCAAATAGATACATCTGCTTGGCTAAGTTCTACTATTGCTGCACGTTTTTCTATGGATATATCCCGTCGTCGAGCCGTACTAGTGATGTGCACACTTCAATGCTACGAAGTAACTGACGTGCAGGAACCACATGTTATGTACCGTAGCAATGCTTGCCGTTCTCTGCAGACATCACACCACCACATGCAACAACACAGATGCACCAGATACGGTGTCCGTAGCCAAATAGGTAAACAAACGCATCAGATAGGCAAACAACGTTTATGTACACAACATTGTTTGTATCTCGATGACCACAAACCAAAATCCTAATATGTGTACAACTGTTGCCCTGCTTCTTTGCTTCCTCAACCGTATCCGCCGTATTAGACGTTATCCACAGGGAACTAGATGTCATTTATTGGTGTACTAAATTAATGAACTGTTGTGTATATCATATATTTTCATACTCGGAAATACCTTGGTACAAGTACCAGAAAAATACTAAAATTGTTAATTTGTAGTTATATTACAGAAAATTTTTTTGTTATTTGTTATCTGAAGTCAAACTTAAAACAATCAGTAGTTCCGCATTCCGGTAGAATGGACTGGAATGCTTTAACTGAGATACCAGGAAAGGAATGACTTTATTGCTCATATCAGACTAGTCTAAGAATGTTTGTTTCACATACAACCTAAGGAGCCACATCTACGTGCAGTAACCGCTCCTGAATGTGTGATGGATAGACACAGAAACGCGTTATATGAGCTACAATCTCATTCCTTGCGTTGACTAAGACATGGTCAGCCTGAACCAAGTACTATTCGTTATTATAAAAATGGTTGCTTGTCTCCTAAATGACTTTATGTCACATATACAGTTGCAAAAATATTGGGACCACTGGACCGATATCCTGCCAGTATCAATGTCGATAACGGGCAAACACGGTCGAGATTTTTTTTACCGGAATGGATGGACTCTTTTTATGCATAATTAAGATTTACGATACCCTCGGTACGCGAATCTTACTGGCCCATGGAAATTTTACAACTAAGACTTGTTTTGTAAAAAAAATTATAGAAGTTACTAACAATTTGTTTTCCGGAACGTTTTAAAGGCTTTATTCGCCTGTATTTTACTACGGAACATTTAACCATTTTTGTAAACTGATGTTGAAGGGGTGAGAATGTGAAAGAAAGGGAAAGTTTTGTTGATGTCAGCTGCATGGGGATAGATCGAACATAACAGTTAATGCGCACTGAAGGCGGTGGATTCATTGCCCATCGAGCTGAATCAGTTATATTAATATATTGTGTTTTTCGAGACTGTGGAAGCGCCTGTTCAAGAGATTGACAAAAGTTAAACTATTAAATCAACAGAAGTATTGAAGACTTTGATTGCTGTTACGCAATTTAGGGTTAGGGTGTCATTGACGTAGGGATAAGAACGATATACCTACCGCATAAGCAGGGTCTTTTCCCTGTGTCAGTACAGAATCCGATGGAGGGTGTAATGCGGCCGATGACCAATTCGCAGTTTAACTGAAGACGATTAACGTGTAGCCTAACATGTACGGCGATCTTGTCCTACGATGGGTAAAACTCCCAATTAGGAATAGTAGTCATCTTGGGTAAGTATACACTATGATCGACTATGAAGAGCTGAACAATTCTAAATTATGATAACAGCTCATAAAAAATTAGTTGAGGACGAGTTTGAACTACGACAAATGATTATATTGCACCTCAGTATAAGCGTGGGCACAGCAGTTCAAGAAAACCACTTATTGCGCAAAATAACGTTATATGTAAAATCTGAGTGTTCCTGATTGTTTTTCATATACTATTATAAAGTTATTTTGCGCAATAGATGGTTTTCATGAACTGCTATACCCACGCTTATGCTGAGGTGCATCAAAGTGATGTATCTGATGCATAAGGCTCGTTCCTATTAGAAGCTATTTCTCTATTTATGAGGGTGTCATCTAAGTTCATTAACAAGAACGCTAATAAAATGAAGGCTCTTTACTGATTGTGGCTCATAACGAGTTAGTTTAAATCACTTTACGTTACAAAATATTTTTTGATCCGACATAATTTCAGGACTGAGGCAGTTTGTTCCGTTAACTTAATACGACGTTACATGTCAGTCAAACATTTCGCAGCACATACAGTTTTCAGCTGTCATTAACTATAATTTCTTCATGTAGCCGGAACCAATAGATTTAGCTCGTCCGACAATGGTATTAAGCAAGATTCTACAAAGACCAGATGGAGTGTAGTTTAACGGTAAACAACTCTGATAGCGCTCAGCTCACGATTTCCACGTATGTCACTAAATATAATGTAGATATGCCTTCGTCGGAGTGATAGTCTCCTTCACTATAGGATCGTACAGCAGTCTTGCGCAGCATCGAGCTTTCAAGTGGTCATGCTTCACTAACATACTTCCAGAACTCTTCAAACTTTTAAACATCATAATAGTGGGAACACTTTTCGTGAACATTCGAACATCGCGTGACCGACGATTGAACGCAGAATATACTGTAAATCAGAAAACCACGTTCCTTGCATATCTGAACACAGAATCCCTAGACTCATTTCCCAGTAAGTTAACTTTGTAATGGCATTTCGCACTGATGGTAAAATTCACATTCAGCAGATCTGTGATTTGCACAGAATACAACAAATGGACATTATTTGCTTTTAGACGTCATCTCTTTGTCGACGGTTCATAGTGTAGATATGTACACTGATGCGACAGTATTCGAAACGTTTCCAACTGACATAAAGCGATGTAGTGCAAATCTCTATGAATTCAAAAGAAAATTTAATATTTCTAAGGATACTCATTGTTGTTGTGCTCTACAGGGTACAAAGATTAATTTAATGAATAAGTAAGTGAAAGAATTACTGTTACTCTCTGTCTGCATTTAGCGCTACATCTTTATTGTCCTCATGTTATCCTAACAGAACCCTTTCAGAAATAAACAAGTCAATTGGAGTAGCTTTCCACAGACTTTATTCTACAAGTTTGACGTTACTCAATTAATATTAGTATAGAGTACAAATCATTTCTTAATTGTTAATACTATTTAGCACGGTATGTTTTCTGGCATGTTTATAATTAGTTGTAACACGTCACGTCCTGCTTTATGTAGTGTTTTGAACCGCATCTGTTATCATCGCTTTCGCTCCAGGGAGATGGTCAAGACTTCAAGACCTAAATACCACCAATGGGACTCGTTGATGATCACCTTTAATAAGGTAAAAGTGATTTTGTGCGAAAAATGTATTACCAAATCAACAATTATTTCATAGCTGGGGAAAAAGAGATAAACTGCAGGTCCATTGTCCGTGTGTTTCTCCTGTCAAACATTTTTTTCCGATGAAATCAAACACAAATAAGCACATGACATCGGATGGTCACAGACCATTACTGACTAACGCCCCAAAAAATCTGTGTTAAACAGTCCATAAACAAACCAAACACATCAGCACAATCAGTTCAATTAATTTCGTGTGATTCATCTTCCATATGTTAAATTGCAATTTCTACTGTAAGAACATCTACGCCAAATGAGTGAAACACCCAGTAATTTTATAGGGAAGGCACTCCGTAATACACAGTCCGGTCACTGTAATGTGAACACCTGTCAGAACCATGAACAGCCATCTTCTGCCACGCGAACTGCTGCAAGACGAGCAGGAGGAGAGTCATTTAGATTTTGGAAGTTACTGTCAAGGATGTGGAGCCATGACGACTCAACTGATGTGGCCAACTACGCTATGTTCTGCCGTTGAGGATCCACTGGCTGGGACAGCCCAATCCAGGTGGTCTCACAGATTCTCGACTGTGCTTTAATACGGTTTTTCTTGGTGGCCAGGGGATTACGGTAAACTAATATTGCTGCCCTTCGCATCACGCACGTACACTGCGAGCTGTGTTGCATGTTGCATTGTCCTGCTAGAAGATGCCATCGTGGCGAGCAAACACGAAGTGCTTGTAGGGGAGGAAATGGTCCTCTAGATGACATCCAGACGTGTTGATCCATTGTGCCTTCCAGAACGACGACATCAACCAGGGAATGCCACGAAAACATTCGTCCTTGTTTGCTTTGAGACGTTTCACGCTGTCTGCGCCAGTGGCCGTCTGTACGATGGAGCATAAAACGGGATTCATCTGAAAGCTGCTCAGTGTACGTCCATGTGCAAAATTCCAGCCTTGGTAGCAAATGGACAGCAGTGAACGTGGGTGCATCAACTAAGCGCCTGCCGCGCAGGACCTTACCCAGCAACGTTAGCTGAATGGCCGTTGAGGAGACACTCTTCGCTGCCCCTTGATACATCTGGTGGTCAGATGCACGTTCATGCGAGGTCATCTATAGGCCGTCGTTCACCACAGCTGTGTCCGCCTTAAGCACAGCGGCACGTGAACAGTTTACAAACTTAGCCGTTTCGAAAACGCTTTCACCCACGGCCTCAAAGCTAATGATTATAAGTCGGACAGATCGCTCCGTTTTCTCATTTCGACAATGACTTCAATTTTTTTTCCGTGTCCTCCAGACACGCTGTAGATACCGTCCACTGCTAATGTTGCGACGCGACGTCTGTGAGTGATCGTTGCTCGTTGACGTCGAACGTAAGTGATGATCACATTAATGTGTGGAGACAGTGACACTTGCACTTTAAGTCCTTAACTATTTTACTGTCGTATCCCAATATTTGGCCTCCTCTACCGTTTTTATCCTAAACAACTCCCTCTAGTGCCACGAAGGTTATACCCTGATGTTTCCAGAATGAGATTTTCACTCTGCAGTGGAGTGTGCGCTGATTTGAAACTTTCTGGCAGATTAGAACTGTGTGCCGGACCAAGATCCGAACTCTGCACCTATTGCCTTTCGCGGGAAAGTGCTCAACTATCTGAGCTACCCAAGCACGACCCACCCCCCGTCCTCACAGCTTTACTTCTGCCAGTACCGAGTTCGAGTCTCGGTCCGGCACACAGTTTTAATTTGCCAAGAAGTTTCATTCCCTGATGTCTTAATACACGTCGTATCATCCTATACTTTCTTCTTGGGAGTGTTTTCCGTACATTCCTTCGTTCACCGTTCCTGCGGAGAACTCCCTCATTCTTTGCGTCATCAGGCCCCACAATATTCAGCATTCTTTTGTAGCATCATATCTCAAACACTTGTATTCCTTTCCGTTCCGCATTTCCCAATGGAATAATTCACTACCATACGATACTTCCTTCGAAAATACATTCTCAGACATTTATTCCTCAAATTAAGGCCTATGTTTGATAACAGTAGACTTCCCTTGGTCAGAAATGCCCTTTTCGACGGTGAAATTCTGCTTTTGATTAATTCCTTGTTCCGCCTGTCATGGATGTTTTGCTTCCAAGCTCGTAGAATTTCTAACTTCGTCTATTCCACGATAACCAATTTTGAGGTAGAGTTTCTCGCTGTTCTAATTTTTGCACACTGCTGATTATTTGCGTCTTTTGCCTGTTCATTTCCAAACCACACTTCGTACTAATTCGACTGCTCAATTACTTCAGCAAATCCTGTAATTCATTTTTCACTTTCATTCAGGATAACAATTTCATCAGGAAAAAATATCATTGATACCCTTTCACATTGAAAATTAATCCCATTCATTAAATTGCCTTTCATTTCATTCATTGCTTCTACCGTTTTTAGATTACATAGCAGGAGTAAATTATTGCATCACATTCTTACACGATTTTCAATCAGAGCACTTCGTTCTAGGCCTTGCAATGTTTTTGTTCCTTCATGATTATGGTGCATATTTACGTTTTACGTTACAGCTTACTCCTTTTTCTCTGATAATTTCGAATATCTTGCATCCGTTTACATTGTCTAACGCTGTTTCTAAGTCGACAAATCCTTTCTCGGTAACATGATTTTCCTTCAGTCTTCCTTCCATTATCAAATGCAACGTCATAGTCGCTTTTCCGGTGCCTACTGATGTCAAATGAACTATTGTTTGCATTCTTCTGTACATTGTTTTAGTCAGCAGCACGGATGCGTTAGGTATTAAGGTACTTATACTATGGTTCTCCCACTGAAACAACTTTGCTGTCTTCAGGGTTGTACGGATGACATTCGTATTTTGCCGAAAGACTGGTGGTATGTCACAGATTCATAGATTCTGAATACCAGGTTGAATATTCGTTAGGTTGTCAGTTCATTCAATGACACTAGAATTTTCAATGTAACTGGTTCATACTGGACAAACTGTGTAATCGGTGGTTTGTAATGAAATCGACATTGTGACCTTCTCGCTTGTTTGCAGCATTGCATTTCTAATCCATTACATATGGAAACATTTCTATAACGTCCTTCTAGAATTTACAGCACTACATTTCCGTCTGGTGGCCAAAACAGGAATTTTTTTTTTTTTTCAGATTGAATTGGTTCCGCATTAACGCATTAGGATATCAACCAACATTTGCTGCCATACGATAATTACAGCTAATATTGGACCACCGAGAGTAGCTGCGCTTTAATTATAACTACCCTGTAGAAAGCAGTGTAACACCCGCAAAGAGGGTATTCCTGACCAAAAGCATTCAAACATTGGCCTGGATTTGAGAAAGAAATTTGTGACAAAGTGCGACTGAAGCACAGAATTGTATGGAAGTGAATTATCGACAAGGGGTCTTCCGGATGAAAAGGATCGAAGCGTTGCGATGTGGTGCTACAAGAATTTTCGAAGCATTTGGTGGACCATAAGACAAGAATAGGTGAGGATAGAAAAACGTGGAAAACATCGACAACAAGAAGAGACAAGACTGTAAGATGCATGGCCAGGTATCAGGGAATAGCTTCCAAGGTACTAGAGGGAGCTGTAGAGGGGACAACTGCAGGGGAAGAAGAAGAATGGAATATATCCAAGAAGTAATTCAGGACGTTGGGAGCATCTGCTTTAAAGGCGAACAGGTTGATAGAGGAGTTGAAGTCATCGCAAGACGAATGAAACCAGTCAGGTGACGAGGAACACACAAATTTTATAAATTTTATCTAACTACTACAGCCAAGTAAAACAGCTATAAATTTACTTATCAATGAAGAAATACGACATAGTTGCGTGTTGAAAGAGAGAGAGAATAAGTATACTAAAAGTAGTGAAATGCAAAGAGATAACTACGAAAGGCATGCTGAATCAGGTGCTATGATAATTAATTTGTTAGTTGAGTATTAACAGAGTTGTACTGTAACATATTGCCATTAACTGTTGTACACTACTGGCCATTAAAATTCCTACACCAAGAAGAAATGCACATGATAAACGGGTATTAATTGGGCAAATATATTACACTAGAACTGACATGTGATTACGTTTTCATATAGTTTGGGTGCATAGATCCTAATAAATCAGTACCCAGAACAACCACCTCTGGGCGTTATAACGGCCTTGATACGCCTGGGCATTGAGTCAAACAGAGCTTGGATGGTGTGTACAGGTACAGCTGCTCGTGAAGCTTCAATACGATACCACAATTTATCAAGAGTAGTGACTAGCCTATTGTGACGAGCCATTAGCTCGGCCACCACTGACCAGACGTTTTCAACTGATGAGAGATCTTGAGAAAGTGCTGGCCAGGAGAGCAGTTGAACATTTTCTGCATCCAGAAAGTCCCGTACAGGACCTGCAACATGCGGTCGTGCATTATCGTGGTGCATTGTAGGGTTTCGCAGGGATCCAATGAAGGGTAATGCCACTGGTCGTAACACATCTGAAATGTAACGTCCACTTGTCAAATTGCCGCCAACGCGAACAAGAGGTGACCGAGACGTGTAATCAGTGGCACCACATACCATTACGCCGGGTGATAAGCAACTATGGCGATGACGAATACACGCTTCCAATGTATGTTCACCGCGATGGCGCGAAACACGGATGCGACCATCTTGATGCTTTAAACAGAACCTGGATTCATCCGAATAAATGACGTTTTCCCATTCGTACACCCAGGTTCGTCGTTGAGTACACCATCGCAGGCGCTCCTTTCTATGATGCAGCGTCAAGTGTAGGCGCTGCCATGGTCACCGAGCTGATAGCCCATGCTGCTAGGAACATCGTCCGGTAAACGTTATCCTCTGTTGACTCAGGGTTATGGACGTGGCGGCTTGATCCGTTACAGCCTTGCGGATAAGATGCCTGTCGTCTCGACAGTTAGTGACAGATGACGTTGGGATCCAGCACGGCGTTCCGTATTACCCTCCAGAACCCACCGATTCCATATTCTGCTACCAGTCATTGGATCTCGACCAACGTGAGCAGCAATGTCGCGAAACGATAAACCGCAATCGCGATAGGCTACAATCCGATCTTTATCAAAGTCGGAAACGTGATGGTACGCATTTCTCCTCCTTAAACGAGGCATCACAACAACGTTTCACCAGGCAACGCCGGTAAACTGCTGTTTGCGTATGAGAAATCGGTTGGAAACTTTCCTCATGTCAGCACATTGTAGGTGTCGGCACCGGCGCCAACCTTGTGTGAATGCCCTGAAAAGGTAATCATTTCCATATCACAGCATCTTCTTCCTGTCGGTTAAAGTTCGCGTTTGTAGCACGTCATCTTCGTGGTGTAGCAATTTTAATGGCCAGTAGTGAATGTCACTAAAATGTTGAGTGATTCTCCTGCAAAAACACTATTACGACATAAACGTCGATGAAAAGAGATAATGCAATCTGATATTTAGCGTTCATATTGTAACCTACATTGTCTAAATGTTCATTACTACCGATTTCGATAACTGAAAATCTCTGACGTTTAATAATGTCTCTCTGTTTTTCTTTTTAACTTTTATTGTTCTGTTAAAAGTACTTTTCAGCCATTCACGGAGTCTTAACGTTAATCAAACTGTATGTTTGCATTTTTATATTATACCCTAAGTGAAAACAAGGCACTAACTGAGGAAATGGAAAGATAAGTCCACATTTTTTTCATGCTTCTCTATATGAAGGTGAGTGCCTTTAACACATTCCGAGTTATAAAGACTACAGAATCCCTGGACCTTTCTGTGGAAGGCGATACCTGCGTTTCTAACAAGGTAACAGGAATTAAAACTCCTCCCCGATGCCGGCAAGATTGGAATCTGCTCCCATTGTCCTGGTAAACGTACGCAGAAGCCAAAGAGGCGTATTATTATTATTTTTTTTCATGTTTCAGCTTCACAGCTTTCTACTTCATTCCTTTTTCGTCGCTGGTTTCACATTTTTGGGACGAAGGTAGGCTCTCCGCTTTATTCTATTTCGCCCACACTCTCTCTCTCTCTCTCTCTCTCTCTCTCTCTCTCTCTCACACACACACACACACACACACACACACACACACGTTCGCACTGAGGAACTCACGCAATACACGCGCACGCACAGAAAGAAAGAGAGAGATGACGGAATTCTGCAACTACTGGGATTTTACA
This sequence comes from Schistocerca gregaria, assembly GCF_023897955.1. Lineage (NCBI taxonomy): Eukaryota > Metazoa > Arthropoda > Insecta > Orthoptera > Acrididae > Schistocerca > Schistocerca gregaria. Next base: position 337,340,735 of record NC_064927.1, read on the forward strand.
GGTACGAACGTCGACGCAGCGTATAGAACGGCGAGTGGAAGAAACACCGTGCCGCCCTCAGGAAGTCCTCAGAACGGCTCTGCTCTGCCCGCGTCCCAGAAGATCTTATTTGCAGATTCGCTTATCTGGCCAGTTGTAAATTTTCGGCTTCTGCTCGGGCCTCGTTTCTCGCCGAGGAGCAGTCTGCAGAGTGCGAACGGGTTCGGTCCTCTGAGAGCGACGCCTCTTTTCAGAAGTGCGGTTCCTAATTAAACTCCGGTCCCATCTGTTAACGCAGGGAACACGCCGCTGTGTGTGGGCCGCGTTGTGCTGCTGCGATTCCCCAGCGCGTAGCGCCGAGCTCCAAAGGCCAGGATAATTACTGACGAATGAGAAGATATTGGACCACCGGCTCTCCGTGGCCTTTGTTCGCGCGTTGCGGCTGTAGCAGCCACACGAGTATGCAACTAGTGAGCGCGTATCTGGCCACATACGCACGCTGGCGCTCATTCGAAGTGGAGAAAATTAAACTACATTAAATGAGATCAGGGCTCTCATAAATTAAATGTTTTTAGATTTGTATTACTTCGTTTTCACCAGATGTCCTCAAGTATGGAGTGACACATCGATCTCATTCACTATTACCACAAAGATCCTACCAAAAGTAACGCACAGCTACCGTAGCACTCTGATGGTAAACACTAAAAAGAACATAGTCGAAAGTAGCACTAATAATTTCTCACATAAATTATTCCCTGTATCTTTTCTTATACGTCGCATTGGACGATAAAGGTGACATCGTACTCTGCCAAGTAGCAGCTATCGAATTCGACACCAAATAAGGGAATAAATCAGCGACATTGGTTCATAGTTAGTAAACATAAGTTTAAGATTGTAACAGTGTGAACCAAGTGGTTTCAGGAGATGCGACAAGATGAGAGCACTGTCTACTTCTAGTTAATTACTCTGAGATTCACGCTGAGGTGCCTGACAGATATTTCATCAAACCGATTACACATTGTTTCTTTGTCGTTCCACTGTTCCACTATTGAACAGTGGGCGGGAAGATCGAACAGTTAAATCGTTCCCTTCTACATTTATTCCTATTATTTTATTACGAAGATCATTCTTGCCTAAATAGGTTCGTCACAGTAAAACGTTTCGGTATTCAGATGAGAAAATGGTTGATTGAAATTTCGTGGAAAGATTTTTCTGAAACGAAGAATGCCTTTGTCTTAATGGTTGGCACCGCAGTTGCTTAATACCGGGTGATCAAAAAGCCAGTATAAATTTGAAAACTTAAGAAACCACGGAATAATGTAGATAGAGAGTTAAAAATTTACACACATGCTTGGAATGACATGGGTTTTTTATTAGAACAAAAAAAAAAAACGGTGTTTATGCAGGATGGCGCTCCACCCCATATTGCTAGACGCGCGAAAGATCTCTAGCGCGCGTCGGTTGGTGATGATCGTGTGCTCAGGCGCCACTTTCGTCATGCTTGGCCTCCCAGCTCCGCAGACCTCAGTACGTGTGATTATTGGCTTTGGGGTTAGCTGAAGTCGCAAGTGTATCGTGATCGACCGACATCTCTAGGGATGCTGAAAGACAACATCCGACGCAAATGCCTCACCATAACTCCGGACATGCTTTACAGTGCTGTTCACAACATTATTCCTTGACTACAGCTACTTTTGTATTTTTTTTAGTTCTAATAATACCCCATGTCATTCCAAGCATGTGTGTCAATTTGTACCTCTCTATCTACATTATTCTGTGATTTATTCAGTTTTCAAATTTATACTGGCTTTTTCATCACCCAGTATATGGTGACACTCTCTCGCCAGCTTCGTGAAAACAGAAAACGATCTTCCTTTCTTTTTAATTTTTCGTCGACCTCCGTTAATCGTAGCAGCAATACTCTAGTAGAGGACGGACGAGCGTAGTATACGCCGTCTCTTCAGTAGATCTATCTCATCTTCTAAATGTGTTAACAAATCTGGCTTCCAAACAGCATTATCTGTGTGAGCATTCCAAATTAAGTTGTTCGTACTTGCAGTTCCTAGGTACTTAGTTAAATTTACGGCCTTTAGATTTTTGTGATTCATCACGCAACCGAACGTTACCTGGTTTCTTTTAGTACCCATGTGGATGACCTCACAGAGTTTCATTATTTAGCATAAATTACCATTTTTCTCACAGTACAGATGCCGTGTCTGAGTCGTTTTGCAATTAGTTTTGATCTTATGATGAATTTAGTAGACGATAAATCCTGTGCAAGCAATCTAAAAGGGCTGCTCATATTATCTTCAACTTCGATTATATACTCGAGGACTAGTTACAGCTTAAGGCCTATAGCACCACCTAGCTTAACGCCAAATGTAACTTCTACTTTAATTGAAAAACTTCCCATCGATTACTACGTACTGTGACCTACATGACAGGAAATTATTATTAAAATACAATGTAAAATAATATTCCAACCATAACATACTAAGGTTTCTGCTATTGCGAAGTGCTCTGTTTTGCACGTTAGAACAATTAAACCAAGTTACGAAACTTTGGATCACTTGTAAATATTATCAATATTAGAATGAACAATGATGGAATCTCTTTCCAGACACTGCTTCATCAAAAATAACTGCATTACCTGCTAAAAGTCTACGGTTACAATTAATATTGTGTCCAAGGTCATTAATAGGGAATGTGAACATCAATGGTTCCGGCACACCTCCTTTGGGGCATACCTGAAGTTATTTCTGCGACAGGTACATACTCAGAACCAATAAAGTCTCCTTCCAGTCACAAATTTCGTTTCATACCCCATACGAACATACTTTATATATAATCGTAGGTGTGGTAAGGAACCAAATACTATTCGAAAGCAAGGCATACCGCATCTACCTGACTGCCTCGATCCTTGGCTTTCTGGGTGAAATGCAAGAAAAGTGTTGGTGTTAATTAATATGAATAGGTAACTCCTCTATAAATCTTCTACTGGCAATATATATTTGAACTTCCCTGAGCGCAGAGTCTTGCTGGATTTTTGAAGAAAATCGGCGTTATCAATCAAATTTGATTTGTGTTCCAGGAAGATCAGTGTACCATAGACGCAACCACAGATGCCTATGAGAATGTCGTAAACTTCTTCTCTAAATATGAATATGTAGAGGTATTTGTGGTTCTAAAACAGCATTTGGACGTTCAGACCGCAGAAAATTATCACAAATATTAAATGTGTACGGTATAAGAGGGAAGGATGGAGGCAGGATCATATCTAAAAACGGGAGCCAATACCGTGAGGGGACAATAGTCGTGGGATACTTCATAATATCGTGTCGGACCTCCTTTTGCACGGCATAGTGCGGTAATTAGACGTGGCATGCACACAGCAAGCCGTTGGAAGTCCTCTGCGGAAAAACTGAACCATGTGTCTATAGCCATCCATAACTGTGCAGTTATTTTCAGTGCAGGATTTTATGCACGAACTGACCTTTCGATTATGTCCCACAGGTATACGATGGGATTCATGTCGGGCAATCTGGGTGACCATGTCTTTCGCTCGAATTGACTAGAATGTTTTCAAACCAATCATGAAGAACCTTGGCACACTAACATAAATGGCGTATTGTCACCCTTTAAAAACTCATGAAAGTCATGAAAGGCTGTCAATTGTCTTCTATTAACCTAACTTACCCATCTCCAACCAATGATTGGTTCAGCTGGACCAGAGAACGGTCCGTTCCACTTAAACACTGCCAACACCATTACAGGGCCATCACCAGCTTGCACAGTGCCTTGTAGATAATTTGTGCCCACACTCGCACCATACCGTCAGCTCTTATCAATTGAAATAGGGTCTCATTTGACCAAGCCCCGGTTTGTCAGACTTCTAGGGTCAAGTAATATCAGAAATTGAGTCCGCCTTGATGTAAAACACTGTGTTATTTGTTTATTTCTTTAATATCGCAAACTAGTTTAGGCGATAAATATCACCATCGTCAGTGGGGCTTTTTTAATCTTATTTATTATATGCTACAGCATGTTTTAAAGTATGTTGTGACATATTTTCTGTGTTCTTTTTTCTGTTACCGTCTTTTTACATCATGTCATGTTCGTTGGATGGTGTGTGGCTGCTTTTTTTACATATAAGATCCAAACTTTTGGACTTTCGTTAGCTAAGTAAAAAGACATCAACGGAAAAAAAGAGCACAGAAAATAAGTCACAAACAGCCCCAATAAGAGTTTGAAACATGCTGTAGCATACAATAAATAAGATTAAAAAAGCGCCACTGACGATGGTGATATTTGTTGCCGAAACTAGTTTGGGATAATAAAGAAATAAACAA